>NW_027488577.1:0-1200000 GCF_050948215.1 Halictus rubicundus | reverse complement strand
ATCCTATCCTATCCTCTATCCTATCATATCCTCTATCCTATCCTATCCTCTATAATATCGTGTCCTCTATAATATCGTATCCTGTATCCTATCCTGTAATCTTTCCTATCCTAACATCAATCCTATCCTATCCTCTATAATATAGTATCCTCTATAATATCGTATCCTGTATCCTATCCTGTCCTCTTTAGTATCCTATCCTCATTCCTATCCTATCCTCTATCCTTTGGTATCCTCTATCCTATCCAATCCTCTATCCTATCCTATCCTCTATCCTATCCTATGCTCTATCCTATCCTATCCTATATCCTATCCTATCCTCTATCCTATCCTATCCTCTATCCTATCCTATCCTATCCTCTATCCTATCCTATCCTCTATCCTATCCTATCCTCTATAATATCGTATCCTCTATAATATCGTATCCTGTATCCTATCCTGTAATCTTTCCTATCCTAACATCAATCCTATCCTATCCTCTATCCTATAATATCCTCTATCCTATCCTATCCTCTATCCTATCCAATCCTCTACCGTCTCCTATCCTGTATCCGATCCAATCCCCTATCCTCTATCCTATCCTATTCTCTATCCTATCCTCTATCGTATCCTATCCTCTATCCTATCCTATCCTCTATCCTATCCTATCCTCTATCCTATCCTATCCTCTATCCTATCCTATCCTCTATCCTATCCTATCCTCTATCCTATCCTATCCTCTATAATATCGTATCCTCTATAATATCGTATCCTGTATCCTATCCTGTAATCTTTCCTATCCTAACATCAATCCTATCCTATCCTCTATAATATAGTATCCTCTATAATATCGTATCCTGTATCCTATCCTGTCCTCTATCCTTTGGTATCCTCTATCCTATCCAATCCTCTATCCTATCCTATCCTCTATCCTATCCTATGCTCTATCCTATCCTATCCTATATCCTATCCTATCCTCTATCCTATCCTGTCCTCTATCCTATCCTATCCTCTATCCTATCCTATCGTCTATCCTATCCTATCCTGTATACCATCCTATACTCTATCCTATCCTATCCTCTATCCTATCCTATCCTCTGTCCTATCCTATCCTCTATCCTATCCTATCCTCTATCCTATCCTATCCTCTATCCTATCCTATCCTCTATCGTATTCTATCCTCTATCCTATCCTATCCTCTATAATATAGTATCCTCTATAATATCGTATCCTGTATCCTATCCTGTCCTCTTTCCTATCCTATCCTCATTCCTATCCTATCCTCTATCCTTTGGTATCCTCTATCCTATCCAATCCTCTATCCTATCCTATCCTCTATCCTATCCTATGCTCTATCCTATCCTATCCTATATCCTATCCTATCCTCTATCCTATCCTATCCTCTATCCTATCCTATCCTCTATCCTATCCTATCGTCTATCCTATCCTATCCTGTATACCATCCTATCCTCTATCCTACCCTATCCTCTATCCTATCCTATCCACTATCCTACCCTATCCTCTGTCCTATCCTATCCTCTATCCTATCCTATCCTCTATCCTATCCTATCCTCTATCCTATCCTATCCTCTCCTCTATCCTATCCTATCCTCTATCCTATCCTATCCTCTATAATATCGCATCCTGTATCCTATCCTGTCCCCTTTCCTATCCTATCCTCAATCCTATCCTATCCTCTATCCTTTGGTATCCTCTATCCTATCCAATCCTCTATCCTATCCTATCCTCTATCCTATCCTATGCTCTATCCTATCCTATCCTATATCCTATCCTATCCTCTATCCTATCCTATCCTATCCTCTATCCTATCCTATCCTCTATCCTATCCTATCCTCTATCCTATCCTATCCTCTATAATATCGTATCCTCTATAATATCGTATCCTGTATCCTATCCTGTAATCTTTCCTATCCTATCATCAATCCTATCCTATCCTCTATCCTATAATATCCTCTATCCTATCCAATCCTCTACCGTCTCCTATCCCATATCCGATCCAATCCCCTATCCTCTATCCTATCCTATTCTCTATCCTATCCTCTATCGTATCCTATCCTCTATCCTATCCTATCCTCTATCTTCTACTATCCTCTTTCCTATCCTATCCTCAACCCTATCCCATCCTCAATTCTATCGTATACTCCATACTATCCTATCCGCTATCCTATCCTATCCTCTATCCTATAATATCCTCTATCCTATCCAATCCTCTATCCTATCCTCTATCCTATCCTTTATCCTATCCTATCCTCTATCCGTATCCTATCCTCTATCCGTATCCTATCCTCTATCCTATCCTATCCTCTGTCCTATCCCATCGTCTATCCTATTCTATCCTCTACCCTATCCTATCCTCTATCCTATCCTATCCTCTATCCTATCCTCTCCTCTATAATATCGTATCCTCTATAATATCGTATCCTGTATCCTATCCTGTCCTCTTTCCTATCCTATCCTCAATCCTATCCTATCCTCTATCCTTTGGTATCCTCTATCCTATCCAATCATCTATCCTATCCTATCCTCTATCCTATCCTATCCTCTATCCTATCCTATCCTATATCCTATCCTATCCTCTATCCTATCCTATCCTCTAAGCTATCCTATCCTCTATCCTATCCTATCCTCTATAATATCGTATCCTCTATAATATCGTATCCTCTATAATATCGTATCCTGTATCCTATCCTGTAATCTTTCCTATCCTATCATCAATCCTATCCTATCCTCTATCGTCTCCTATCCTCTATCCTATCCTATCCCCTATGTTATACTCTATCCTATCTTATCCTCTATCCTATCCTATCCTCCATCCTATCCTATACCCTATCCTATCCTATCCTCTATAATATCGTATCCACTATCATATCCTATCCTCTTTCCTATAATATCATCTATCCTATCCTATCATCAATCCTATCCTATCCTCTATCGTCTCCTATCCTCTATCCTATCCAATCCCCTATGTTATCCCCTATCCTATCCTATCCTCTATCCTATGCTATCCTCTATCCTATCATATCCTCTATCCTATCCTATCCTCTATCCTATCCTGTCCTCTTTCCTATCCTATCCTCAACCCTATCCTATCCTCAATTCTATCCTATACTCGATCCTATCCTATCCGCTATCCTATCCTATCCTCTATCCTATAATATCCTCTATCCTATCCAATCCTCTATCCTATCCTCTATCCTATCCTCTATCCTATCCTCTATCCTATCCAATCCTCTACCGTCTCCTATCCTGTATCCGATCCAATCCCCTATCCTCTATCCTATCCTATTCTCTATCCTATCCTCTATCGTATCCTATCCTCTATCCTATCCTATCCTCTATCTTCTCCTATCCACTATCCTATCCTATCCTCAACCCTATCCTATCCTCAATTCAATCGTATACTCCATACTATCCTATCCGCTATCCTATCCTATCCTCTATCCTATAATATCCTCTATCCTACCCAATCCTCTATCCTATCCTCTATCCTATCCTTTATCCTATCCTATCCTCTATCCGTATCCTATCCTCTATCCTATCCTATCCTATACTCTATCCTATCCTATCCTCTGTCCTATCCTATCCTCTATCCTATCCTATCCTCTATCCTATCCTATCCTCTATCCTATCCTATCCTCTATAATATCGTATCCTCTATAATATCGTATCCTGTATCCTATCCTGTAATCTTTCCTATCCTATCATCAATCCTATCCTATCCTCTATCCTATAATATCCTGTATCCTATCCTGTAATCTTTCCTATCCTATCATCAATCCTATCCTATCCTATATCCTATAATATCCTCTATCCTATCCAATCCTCTACCGTCTCCTATCCCATATCCGATCCAATCCCCTATCCTCTATCGTATCCTATCCTCTATCCTATCCTATCCTCTATCTTCTCCTATCCTCTTTCGTATCCTATCCTCAACCCTATCCCATCCTCAATTCTATCGTATACTCCATACTATCCTATCCGCTATCCTATCCTATCCTCTATCCTATAATATCCTCTATCCTACCCAATCCTCTATCCTATCCTCTATCCTATCCTTTATCCTATCCTATCCTCTATCCGTATCCTATCCTCTATCCTATCCTATCCTATACTCTATCCTATCCTATCCTCTGTCCTATCCTATCCTCTATCCTATCCTATCCTCTATCCTATCCTATCCTCTATCCTATCCTATCCTCTATAATATCGTATCCTCTATAATATCGTATCCTATATCCTATCGTGTCCTCTTTCCTATCCTATCCTCAATCCTATCCTATCCTCTATCCTTTGGTATCCTCTATCCTATCCAATCATCTATCCTATCCTATCCTCTATCCTATCCTATCCTCTATCCTATCCTATCCTATATCCTATCCTATCCTCTATCCTATCCTATCCTCTATCCTATCCTATCCTCTATCCTATCCTATCCTCTATAATATCGTATCCTCTATAATATCGTATCCTCTATAATATCGTATCCTGTATCCTATCCTGTAATCTTTCCTATCCTATCATCAATCCTATCCTATCCTCTATCGTCTCCTATCCTCTATCCTATTCTATCCCCTATGTTATACTCTATCCTATCTTATCCTCTATCCTATCCTATCCTCCATCCTATCCTATACCCTATCCTATCCTATCCTCTATAATATCGTATCCACTATCAAATCCTATCCTCTTTCCTATAATATCATCTATCCTATCCTATCATCAATCCTATCCTATCCTCTATCGTCTCCTATCCTCTATCCTATCCAATCCCCTATGTTATCCTCTATCCTATCCTATCCTCTATCCTATGCTATCCTCTATCCTATCATATCCTCTATCCTATCCTATCCTCTATCCTATCCTGTCCTCTTTCCTATCCTATCCTCAACCCTATCCTATCCTCAATTCTATCCTATACTCGATCCTATCCTATCCGCTATCCTATCCTATCCTCTATCCTATAATATCCTCTATCCTATCCAATCCTCTATCCTATCTTCTATCCTATCCTCTATCCTATCCTCTATCCTATCCAATCCTCTACCGTCTCCTATCCTGTATCCGATCCAATCCCCTATCCTCTATCCTATCCTATTCTCTATCCTATCCTCTATCGTATCCTATCCTCTATCCTATCCTATCCTCTATCTTCTCCTGTCCACTATCCTATCCTATCCTCAACCCTATCCTATCCTCAATTCAATCGTATACTCCATACTATCCTATCCGCTATCCTATCCTATCCTCTATCCTATAATATCCTCTATCCTATCCAATCCTCTATCCTATCCTCTATCCTATCCTCTATTCTATCCTATCCTCTATCCGTATCCTATCCTCTATCCTATCCTATCCTCTATCCTATCCTATCCTCTATAATATCGTATCCTGTATCCTATCCTGTCCTCTTTACTATCCTATCATCAATCCTATCCTATCCTCTATCCTATGGTATCCTCTATCCTATCCAATCCTCTATCCTATCCTATCATCTATCCTATCCTATCCTCTATCCTATCCTATCCTCTATCCTATCCTATCGTCTATCCTATCCTATCCTTTATACCATCCTATCCTCTATCCTATCCTATCCTCTATCCTATCCTATCCTCTATCCTATCCTATCCTCTGTCCTATCCTATCCTCTATCCTATCCTATCCTCTATCCTATCCTATCGTCTATCCTATCCTATCCTCTATCCTATCCTATCCTCTGTCCTATCCTATCCTCTATCCTATCGTATCCTCTATCCTATCCTATCCTCTATAATATCGTATCCTGTATCCTATCCTGTCCTCTTTCCTATCCTATCATCAAACCTATCCTGTCCTCTATCGTCCCCTATGCTCTATGCTATCCAATCCCCTATGTTATCCTCTAACCTATCCTATCCTCTATAATATCCTATCCTCTATCCTATCCTATCCTCTATAATATCCTATCCTCTATCCTATCCTATCCTCTGTCCTATCCTATCCTCTATCCTATCCTATCCTCTATCCTATCCTATCCTTTATCCTATCCTATCCTCTATCCTATCCTATCCTCTATCCTATCCTATCCTCTATCCCATCCTATCCTCTATCCTATCCTATCCTCTATCCTATTCTATCCTCTATCCTATACTATCCTCTGTCCTATCCTATCCTCTATCCTATCCTATCCTCTATCCTATCCTATCCTCTATCCTATCCTATCCTCTATCCTATCCTATCCTCTATCCTATCCTATCCTATATCCTATCCTATCCTCTTTCCTATCCTATCCTCATTCCTATCCTATCCTCTATCCTTTGGTATCCTCTATCCTATCCTATCCTATATCCTATCCTATCCTCTATCCTATCCTCTATCCTATCCTATCCTCTATCCTATCCTATCCTCTATAATATCGTATCCTGTATCCTATCCTGTAATCTTTCCTATCCTATCATCAATCCTATCCTGTCCTCTATCGTCTCCTATCCTCTATCCTATCCAATCCCCTATGTTATCCTCTATCCTATCCTATCCTCTATCCTATGCTATCCTCTATCCTATACTATCCTCTATCCTATCATATCCTCTATCCTATCGTATCCTCTATCCCATCCTATCCTCTATCCTATCCTATACTCTATCCTATCCTATCCTCTATCCTATCCTATCCTCTATCCTATCCTATACTCTATCCTATCCTATCCTCTATCCTATCCTATCCTCTATAATATCGTATCCTCTATAATATCGTATCCTGTATCCTATCCTGTCCTCTTTCCTATCCTATCCTCAATCCTATCCTATCCTCTATCCTTTGGTATCCTCTATCCTATCCAATCCTCTATCCTATCCTATCCTCTATCCTATCCTATGCTCTATCCTATCCTATCCTCTATCCTATCCTATCCTCTATCCTATCCTATCCTCTATCCTATCCTATCCTCTATCCTATCCTATCCTCTATAATATCGTATCCTGTATCCTATCCTGTAATCTTTCCTATCCTATCATCAATCCTATCCTATCCTCTATCCTATAATATCCTCTATCCTATCCAATCCTCTACCGTCTCCTATCCTGTATCCGATCCAATCCCCTATCCTCTATCCTATCCTATTCTCTATCCTATCCTCTATCGTATCCTATCCTCTATCCTATCCTATCCTCTATCTTCTCCTATCCTCTATCCTATCCTATCCTCAACCCTATCCTATCCTCAATTCTATCGTATACTCCATACTATCCTATCCGCTATCCTATCCTATCCTCTATCCTATAATATCCTCTATCCTATCCAATCCTCTATCCTATCCTCTATCCTATCCTATCCTGAACCCTATCCTATCCTCAATTCTATCCTATACTCGATCCTATCCTATCCTCTATCCTATCCAATCCACTACCGTCTCCTATCCTGTATCCGATCCAATCCCCTATCCTCTATCCTATCCTATTCTCTATCCTATCCTCTATCGTATCCTATCCTCTATCCTATCCTATCCTCTATCCTATCCTATCCTCTATCCTATCCTATCGTCTATCCTATCCTATCCTCTGTCCTATCCTATCCTCTATCCTATCCTATCCTCTATCCTATCCTATCGTCTATCCTATCCTATCCTCTATCCTATCCTATCCTCTGTCCTATCCTATCCTCTATCCTATCGTATCCTCTATCCTATCCTATCCTCTATCCTATCCTATCCTCTATTCTATCCTATCCTCTATAATATCGTATCCTCTATAATATCGTATCCTGTATCCTATCCTATCCTCTGTCCTATCCTATCCTCTATCCTATCCTATCCTCTATCCTATCCTATCCTCTATCCTACCCTATCCTCTATCCTATCCTATCCTCTATAATATCGTATCCTGTATCCTATCCTGTCCTCTTTCCTATCCTATCCTCAATCCTATCCTATCCTCTATCCTTTGGTATCCTCTATCCTATCCAATCATCTATCCTATCCTATCCTCTATCCTATCCTATCCTATATCCTATATCCTATATCCTATATCCTATATCCTATCCTATCCTCTATCCTATCCTATCCTCTATCCTATCCTATCCTCTATCCTATCCTATCCTCTATAATATCGTATCATCTATAATATCGTATCCTGCATCCTATCCTGTAATCTTTCCTATCCTATCATCAATCCTATCCTATCCTCTATCGTCTCCTATCCTCTATCCTATCCAATCCCCTATGTTATCCTCTATCCTATCCTATCCTCTATCCTATGCTATCCTCTATCCTATCCTATCCTCTATCCTATCATATCCTCTATCCTTTCGTATCCTCTATCCCATCCTATCCTCTATCCTATCCTATACTCTATCCTATCCTATCCTCTATCCTATCCTATACTCTATCCTCTCCTATCCTCTATCCTATCCTATCCTTTATCCAATCTTATCCTCTATCCTATCCTATCCTCTATCCTGTCCTATCCTCTATCCTATCCTATCCTCTATCCTATCCTATCCTCTATCCTATCCTATCGTATATCCTATCCTATCCTCTATCCTATCCTATCCTCTATCCTATCCTATCCTCCATCCTATCCTATCCTCTAGCCTATAATATCTTCTATCCTATCCAATCCTCTACCGTCTCCTATCCTGTATCCGATCCAATCCCCTATCCTCTATCGTATCGTATCCTCTATCCTATCCTATCCTCTATCCTATCCTATCCTCTATCCTATCCTGTCCTCTTTCCTATCCTATCCTCAACCCTATCCTATCCTCAATTCTATCCTATACTCCATCCTATCCTATCCGCTATCCTATCCTATCCTCTATCCTATAATGTCCTCTATCCTATCCAATCCTCTATCCTATCCTCTGTCCTATCCTCTATCCTATCCTGCTCTATCCTATCCTATCCTCTATCCTATCCTATCCTCTATCCTATCCTGTCCTCTTTCCTATCCTATCCTCAACCCTATCCTATCCTCAATTCTATCCTATACTCCATCCTATCCTATCCGCTATCCTATCCTATCCAATCCTCTATCCTATCCTCTATCCTATCCTGCTCTATCCTATCCTATCCTCTATCCTATCCTATCCTCTATCCTATCTTATCCTCTATCCTATCCTATCCTCTATCCTATCCTATCCTCTATAATATCGTACCCTCTATAATATCGTATCCTGTATCCTATCCTGTCCTCTTTCCTATCCTATCATCAAACCTATCCTGTCCTCTATCGTCTCCTATGCTCTATGCTATCCAATCCCCTATGTTATCCTCTAACCTATCCTATCCTCTATAATATCCTATCCTCTATCCTATCCTATCCTCTATAATATCCTATCCTCTATCCTATCCTATCCTCTGTCCTATCCTATCCTCTATCCTATCCTATCCTCTATCCTATCCTATCCTCTATCCTATCCTATCCTCTATCCTATCCTATCCTCTATCCTATCCTATCCTCTATCCTATCCTATCGTCTATCCTATCCTATCGTGTATACCATCCTATCCTCTATCCTATCCTATCCTCTATCCTATCCTATCCTCTGTCCTATCCTATCCTCTGTCCTATCCTATCCTCTATCCTATCCTATCCTCTATCCTATCCTATCCTCTATCCTATCCTATCCTCTATCCTATCCTATCCTCTATAATATCGTATCCTCTATAATATCGTATCCTTTATCCTATCCTGTCCTCTTTCCTATCCTACCCTCAATCCTATCCTATCCTCTATCCTTTGGTATCCTCTATCCTATCCAATCCTCTATCCTATCCTATCCTCTATCCTATCCTATGCTCTATCCTATCCTATCCTCTATCCTATCCTATCCTCTATCCTATCCTATCCTCTATCCTATCCTATCCTCTATAATATCGTATCCTGTATCCTATCCTGTAATCTTTCCTATCCTATCATCAATCCTATCCTATCCTCTATCCTATAATATCCTCTATCCTATCCAATCCTCTACCGTCTCCTATCCTGTATCCGATCCAATCCCCTACCCTCCATCCTATCCTATTCTCTATCCTATCCTCTATCGTATCCTATCCTCTATCCTATCATATCCTCTATCTTCTCCTATCCTCTATCCTATCCTATCCTCAACCCTATCCTATCCTCAATTCTATGGTATACTCCATACTATCCTATCCGCTATCCTATCCTATCCTCTATCCTATAATATCCTCTATCCTATCCAATCCTCTATCCTATCCTCTATCCTATCCTTTATCCTATCCTATCCTCTATCCGTATCCTATCCTCTATCCTATCCTATCCTCTATCCTATCCTATCCTCTGTCCTATCCTATCCTCTATCCTATCCTATCCTCTATCCTATCCTATCCTCTATCCTATCCTATCCTCTATCCTATCCTATCCTCTATAATATCGTATCCTCTATAATATCGTATCCTCTATAATATCGTATCCTGTATACTATCCTGTCCTCTTTCCTATCCTATCCTCAATCCTATCCTATCCTCTATCCTTTGGTATCCTCTATCCTATCCAATCATCTATCCTATCCTATCCTCTATCCTATCCTATCCTCTATCCTATCCTATCCTCTATCCTATCCTATCCTCTATCCTATCCTATCCTCTATCCTATCCTATCCTATATCCTATCCTATCCTCTTTCCTATCCTATCCTCATTCCTATCCTATCCTCTATCCTTTGGTATCCTCTATCCTATCCTATCCTATATCCTATCCTATCCTCTATCCTATCCTCTATCCTATCCTATCCTCTATCCTATCCTATCCTCTATAATATCGTAACCTGTATCCTATCCTGTAATCTTTCCTATCCTATCATCAATCCTATCCTGTCCTCTATCGTCTCCTATCCTCTATCCTATCCAATCCCCTATGTTATCCTCTATCCTATCCTATCCTCTATCCTATGCTATCCTCTATCCTATACTATCCTCTATCCTATCATATCCTCTATCCTATCGTATCCTCTATCCCATCCTATCCTCTATCCTATCCTATACTCTATCCTATCCTATCCTCTATCCTATCCTATCCTCTATCCTATCCTATACTCTATCCTATCCTATCCTCTATCCTATCCTATCCTCTATAATATCGTATCCTCTATAATATCGTATCCTGTATCCTATCCTGTCCTCTTTCCTATCCTATCCTCAATCCTATCCTATCCTCTATCCTTTGGTATCCTCTATCCTATCCAATCCTCTATCCTATCCTATCCTCTATCCTATCCTATGCTCTATCCTATCCTATCCTCTATCCTATCCTATCCTCTATCCTATCCTATCCTCTATCCTATCCTATCCTCTATCCTATCCTATCCTCTATAATATCGTATCCTGTATCCTATCCTGTAATCTTTCCTATCCTATCATCAATCCTATCCTATCCTCTATCCTATAATATCCTCTATCCTATCCAATCCTCTACCGTCTCCTATCCTGTATCCGATCCAATCCCCTATCCTCTATCCTATCCTATTCTCTATCCTATCCTCTATCGTATCCTATCCTCTATCCTATCCTATCCTCTATCTTCTCCTATCCTCTATCCTATCCTATCCTCAACCCTATCCTATCCTCAATTCTATCGTATACTCCATACTATCCTATCCGCTATCCTATCCTATCCTCTATCCTATAATATCCTCTATCCTATCCAATCCTCTATCCTATCCTCTATCCTATCCTATCCTGAACCCTATCCTATCCTCAATTCTATCCTATACTCGATCCTATCCTATCCTCTATCCTATCCAATCCACTACCGTCTCCTATCCTGTATCCGATCCAATCCCCTATCCTCTATCCTATCCTATTCTCTATCCTATCCTCTATCGTATCCTATCCTCTATCCTATCCTATCCTCTATCCTATCCTATCCTCTATCCTATCCTATCGTCTATCCTATCCTATCCTCTGTCCTATCCTATCCTCTATCCTATCCTATCCTCTATCCTATCCTATCGTCTATCCTATCCTATCCTCTATCCTATCCTATCCTCTGTCCTATCCTATCCTCTATCCTATCGTATCCTCTATCCTATCCTATCCTCTATCCTATCCTATCCTCTATTCTATCCTATCCTCTATAATATCGTATCCTCTATAATATCGTATCCTGTATCCTATCCTATCCTCTGTCCTATCCTATCCTCTATCCTATCCTATCCTCTATCCTATCCTATCCTCTATCCTACCCTATCCTCTATCCTATCCTATCCTCTATAATATCGTATCCTGTATCCTATCCTGTCCTCTTTCCTATCCTATCCTCAATCCTATCCTATCCTCTATCCTTTGGTATCCTCTATCCTATCCAATCATCTATCCTATCCTATCCTCTATCCTATCCTATCCTATATCCTATATCCTATATCCTATATCCTATATCCTATATCCTATCCTATCCTCTATCCTATCCTATCCTCTATCCTATCCTATCCTCTATCCTATCCTATCCTCTATAATATCGTATCATCTATAATATCGTATCCTGCATCCTATCCTGTAATCTTTCCTATCCTATCATCAATCCTATCCTATCCTCTATCGTCTCCTATCCTCTATCCTATCCAATCCCCTATGTTATCCTCTATCCTATCCTATCCTCTATCCTATGCTATCCTCTATCCTATCCTATCCTCTATCCTATCATATCCTCTATCCTTTCGTATCCTCTATCCCATCCTATCCTCTATCCTATCCTATACTCTATCCTATCCTATCCTCTATCCTATCCTATACTCTATCCTCTCCTATCCTCTATCCTATCCTATCCTTTATCCAATCTTATCCTCTATCCTATCCTATCCTCTATCCTGTCCTATCCTCTATCCTATCCTATCCTCTATCCTATCCTATCCTCTATCCTATCCTATCGTATATCCTATCCTATCCTCTATCCTATCCTATCCTCTATCCTATCCTATCCTCCATCCTATCCTATCCTCTAGCCTATAATATCTTCTATCCTATCCTATCCTCTATCCTATCCTATCCTCTATCCTATCCTATCGTCTATCCTATCCTATCGTGTATACCATCCTATCCTCTATCCTATCCTATCCTCTATCCTATCCTATCCTCTATCCTATCCTATCCTCTGTCCTATCCTATCCTCTATCCTATCCTATCCTCTATCCTATCCTATCCTCTATCCTATCCTATCCTCTATCCTATCCTATCCTCTATCCTATCCTATCCTCTATAATATCGTATCCTCTATAATATCGTATCCTTTATCCTATCCTGTCCTCTTTCCTATCCTACCCTCAATCCTATCCTATCCTCTATCCTTTGGTATCCTCTATCCTATCCAATCCTCTATCCTATCCTATCCTCTATCCTATCCTATGCTCTATCCTATCCTATCCTCTATCCTATCCTATCCTCTATCCTATCCTATCCTCTATCCTATCCTATCCTCTATAATATCGTATCCTGTATCCTATCCTGTAATCTTTCCTATCCTATCATCAATCCTATCCTATCCTCTATCCTATAATATCCTCTATCCTATCCAATCCTCTACCGTCTCCTATCCTGTATCCGATCCAATCCCCTACCCTCCATCCTATCCTATTCTCTATCCTATCCTCTATCGTATCCTATCCTCTATCCTATCCTATCCTCTATCTTCTCCTATCCTCTATCCTATCCTATCCTCAACCCTATCCTATCCTCAATTCTATGGTATACTCCATACTATCCTATCCGCTATCCTATCCTATCCTCTATCCTATAATATCCTCTATCCTATCCAATCCTCTATCCTATCCTCTATCCTATCCTTTATCCTATCCTATCCTCTATCCGTATCCTATCCTCTATCCTATCCTATCCTCTATCCTATCCTATCCTCTGTCCTATCCTATCCTCTATCCTATCCTATCCTCTATCCTATCCTATCCTCTATCCTATCCTATCCTCTATCCTATCCTATCCTCTATAATATCGTATCCTCTATAATATCGTATCCTCTATAATATCGTATCCTGTATACTATCCTGTCCTCTTTCCTATCCTATCCTCAATCCTATCCTATCCTCTATCCTTTGGTATCCTCTATCCTATCCAATCATCTATCCTATCCTATCCTCTATCCTATCCTATCCTCTATCCTATCCTATCCTCTATCCTATCCTATCCTATATCCTATCCTATCCTCTATCCTATCCTATCCTCTATCCTATCATATCCTCTATCCTATCCTATCCTCTATAATATCGTATCCTCTATAATATCGTATACTGTATCCTATCCTGTAATCTTTCCTATCCTATCATCAATCCTATCCTATCCTCTATCGTCTCCTATCCTCTATCCTATCCAATCCCCTATGTTATCCTCTATCCTATGTTATCCTCTATCCTATCCTATCCTCCATCCTATCCTATCCTCTAGCCTATAATATCCTCTATCCTATCCAATCCTCTACCGTCTCCTATCCTGTATCCGATCCAATCCCCTATCCTCTATCCTATCCTCTATCGTATCGTATCCTCTATCCTATCCTATCCTCTATCCTATCCTAGCCTCTATCCTATCCTGTCCTCTTTCCTATCCTATCCTCAACCCTATCCTATCCTCAATTCTATCCTATACTCCATCCTATCCTATCCGCTATCCTATCCTATCCTCTATCCTATAATATCCTCTATCTTATCCAATCCTCTATCCTATCCTCTATCCTATCCTCTATCCTATCCTATCCTCTGTCCTATCCTATCCTCTATCCTATCCTATCCTCTATCCTATCCTATCCTCTATCCTATCCTATCCTCTATCCTATCCTATCCTCTATAATATAGTATCCTCTATAATATCGTATCCTGTATCCTATCCTGTCCTCTTTCCTATCCTATCCTCATTCCTATCCTATCCTCTATCCTTTGGTATCCTCTATCCTATCCAATCCTCTATCCTATCCTATCCTCTATCCTATCCCATGCTCTATCCTATCCTATCCTATATCCTATCCTATCCTCTATCCTATCCTATCCTCTATCCTATCCTATCCTCTATCCTATCCTATCCTCTGTAATATAGTATCCTCTATAATATCGTATCCTGTATCCTATCCTGTCCTCTTTCCTATCCTATCCTCATTCCTATCCTATCCTCTATCCTTTGGTATCCTCTATCCTATCCAATCCTCTATCCTATCCTATCCTCTATCCTATCCCATGCTCTATCCTATCCTATCCTATATCCTATCCTATCCTCTATCCTATCCTATCCTCTATCCTATCCTATCCTCTATCCTATCCTATCCTCTATAATATAGTATCCTCTATAATATCGTATCCTGTATCCTATCCTGTCCTCTTTCCTATCCTATCCTCATTCCTATCCTATCCTCTATCCTTTGGTATCCTCTATCCTATCCAATCCTCTATCCTATCCTATCCTCTATCCTATCCTATCCTCTATCCTATCCTATCCTCTATCCTATCCTATCCTCTATCCTATCCTATCCTCTATAATATCGTATCCTCTATAATATCGTAGCCTGTATCCTATCCTGTAATCTTTCCTATCCTATCATCAATCCTATCCTATCCTCTATCCTATAATATCCTCTATCCTATCCAATCCTCTACCGTCTCCTATCCCATATCCGATCCAATCCCCTATCCTCTATCCTATCCTATTCTCTATCCTATCCTCTATCCTATCCTATCCTCTATCTTCTCCTATCCTCTATCCTATCCTATCCTCAACCCTATTCTATCCTCAATACTATCGTATACTCCATACTATCCTATCCGCTATCCTATCCTATCCTGTATCCTATAATATCCTCTATCCTATCCAATCCTCTATCCTATCCTCTATCCTATCCTTTATCCTATCCTATCCTCTATCCGTATCCTATCCTCTATCCTAACCTATCCTCTATCCTATCCTATCCTCTGTCCTATCCTATCCTCTATCCTATCCTATCCTCTATCCTATCCTATCCTCTATCCAATCCTATCCTCTATCCTATCCTATCCTCTATAATATCGTATCCTCTATAATATCGTATCCTCTATAATATCGTATCCTGTATCCTATCCTGTCCTCTTTCCTATCCTATCCTCTATCCTTTGGTGTCCTCTATCCTATCCTATCCTCTATCCAATCCCATGCTCTATCCTATCCTATCCTATATCCTATCCTATCCTCTATCCTGTCCTATCCTCTATCCTATCCTATCCTCTATCGTATCGTATCCTCTATCCTATCCTATCCTCTATCCTATCCTATCCTCTATCCTATCCTGTCCTCTTTCCAATCCTATCCTCAACCCAATCCTATCCTCAATTCTATACTATACTCCATCCTATCCTATCCGCTATCCTATCCTATCCTCTATCCTATAATGTCCTCTATCCTATCCAATCCTCTATCCTATCCTCTATCCTATCCTCTATCCTATCCTGCTCTATCCTATCCTATCCTCTATCCTATCCTATCCTCTATCCTATCCTATCCTCTATCCTATCCTATCCTCTATCCTATCCTATCCTCTATCCTATCCTATCCTCTATCCTATCCTATCCTCTATAATATAGTATCCTCTATAATATCGTATCCTGTATCCTATCCTGTCCTCTTTCCTATCCTATCCTCATTCCTATCCTATCCTCTATCCTTCGGTATCCTCTATCCTATCCAATCCTCTATCCTATCCTATCCTCTATCCTTCGGTATCCTCTATCCTATCCAATCCTCTATCCTATCCTATCCTATATCCTATCCTATCCTCTATCCTATCCTATCCTCTATCCTATCCTATCATCAATCCTATCCTATCCTCTATCGTCTCCTATCCTCTATCCTATCCAATCCCCTATGTTATCCTCTATCCTATGTTATCCTCTATCCTATCCTATCCTCCATCCTATCCTATCCTCTAGCCTATAATATCCTCTATCCTATCCAATCCTCTACCGTCTCCTATCCTGTATCCGATCCAATCCCCTATCCTCTATCCTATCCTCTATCGTATCGTATCCTCTATCCTATCCTATCCTCTATCCTATCCTATCCTCTATCCTATCCTGTCCTCTTTCCTATCCTATCCTCAACCCTATCCTATCCTCAATTCTATCCTATACTCCATCCTATCCTATCCGCTATCCTATCCTATCCTCTATCCTATAATATCCTCTATCTTATCCAATCCTCTATCCTATCCTCTATCCTATCCTCTATCCTATCCTGCTCTATCCTATCCTATCCTCTATCCTATCCTATCCTATCCGCTATCCTGTCCTATCCTGTATCCTATAATATCCTCTATCCTATCCAATCCTCTATCCTATCCTCTATCCTATCCTTTATCCTATCCTATCCTCTATCCGTATCCTATCCTCTATCCTATCCTATCCTCTGTCCTATCCTATCCTCTATCCTATCCTATCCTCTATCCTATCCTATCCTCTATCCAATCCTATCCTCTATCCTATCCTATCCTCTATAATATCGCATCCTCTATAATATCGTATCCTCTATAATATCGTATCCTGTATCCTATCCTGTCCTCTTTCCTATCCTATCCTCTATCCTTTGGTGTCCTCTATCCTATCCTATCCTCTATCCAATCCCATGCTCTATCCTATCCTATCCTATATCCTATCCTATCCTCTATCCTATCCTATCCTCTATCCTATCCTATCCTCTATCCTATCCTATCCTCTATCCTATCCTATCCTCTATAATATCCTATCCTCTATCCTATCCTATCCTCTGTCCTATCCTATCCTCTATCCTATCCTATCCTCTATCCTATCCTATCCTCTATCCTATCCTATCCTCTATCCTATCCTATCCTCTATCCTATCCTATCCTCTATCCTATCCTATCGTCTATCCTATCCTATCGTGTATACCATCCTATCCTCTATCCTATCCTATCCTCTATCCTATCCTATCCTCTATCCTATCCTATCCTCTGTCCTATCCTATCCTCTATCCTATCCTATCCTCTATCCTATCCTATCCTCTATCCTATCCTATCCTCTATCCTATCCTATCCTCTATAATATCGTATCCTCTATAATATCGTATCCTGTATCCTATCCTGTCCTCTTTCCTATCCTACCCTCAATCCTATCCTATCCTCTATCCTTTGGTATCCTCTATCCTATCCAATCCTCTATCCTATCCTATCCTCTATCCTATCCTATGCTCTATCCTATCCTATCCTCTATCCTATCCTATCCTCTATCCTATCCTATCCTCTATCCTATCCTATCCTCTATAATATCGTATCCTGTATCCTATCCTGTAATCTTTCCTATCCTATCATCAATCCTATCCTATCCTCTATCCTATAATATCCTCTATCCTATCCAATCCTCTACCGTCTCCTATCCTGTATCCGATCCAATCCCCTATCCTCTATCCTATCCTATTCTCTATCCTATCCTCTATCGTCTCCTATCCTCTATCCTATCCAATCCCCTATGTTATCCTCTATCCTATCTTATCCTCTATCCTATCCTATCCTCCATCCTATCCTATCCTCTAGCCTATAATATCCTCTATCCTATCCAATCCTCTACCGTCTCCTATCCTGTATCCGATCCAATCCCCTATCCTCTATCCTATCCTCTATCGTATCGTATCCTCTATCCTATCCTATCCTCTATCCTATCCTGTCCTCTTTCCAATCCTATCCTCAACCCAATCCTATCCTCAATTCTATCCTATACTCCATCCTATCCTATCCGCTATCCTATCCTATCCTCTATCCTATAATGTCCTCTATCCTATCCAATCCTCTATCCTATCCTCTATCCTATCCTCTATCCTATCCTGCTCTATCCTATCCTATCCTCTATCCTATCCTATCCTCTATCCTACCCTATCCTCTATCCTATCCTATCCTCTATAATATAGTATCCTCTATAATATCGTATTCTGTATCCTATCCTGTCCTCTTTCCTATCCTATCCTCATTCCTATCCTATCCTCTATCCTTCGGTATCCTCTATCCTATCCTATCCTATATCCTATCCTATCCTCTATCCTATCCTATCCTCTATCCTATCCTATCATCAATCCTATCCTATCCTCTATCGTCTCCTATCCTCTATCCTATCCAATCCCCTATGTTATCCTCTATCCTATGTTATCCTCTATCCTATCCTATCCTCCATCCTATCCTATCCTCTAGCCTATAATATCCTCTATCCTATCCAATCCTCTACCGTCTCCTATCCTGTATCCGATCCAATCCCCTATCCTCTATCCTATCCTCTATCGTATCGTATCCTCTATCCTATCCTATCCTCTATCCTATCCTATCCTCTATCCTATCCTGTCCTCTTTCCTATCCTATCCTCAACCCTATCCTATCCTCAATTCTATCCTATACTCCATCCTATCCTATCCGCTATCCTATCCTATCCTCTATCCTATAATATCCTCTATCTTATCCAATCCTCTATCCTATCCTCTATCCTATCCTCTATCCTATCCTGCTCTATCCTATCCTATCCTCTATCCTATCCTATCCTATCCGCTATCCTATCCTATCCTGTATCCTATAATATCCTCTATCCTATCCAATCCTCTATCCTATCCTCTATCCTATCCTTTATCCTATCCTATCCTCTATCCGTATCCTATCCTCTATCCTAACCTATCCTCTATCCTATCCTATCCTCTGTCCTATCCTATCCTCTATCCTATCCTATCCTCTATCCTATCCTATCCTCTATCCAAACCTATCCTCTATCCTATCCTATCCTCTATAATATCGCATCCTCTATAATATCGTATCCTCTATAATATCGTATCCTGTATCCTATCCTGTCCTCTTTCCTATCCTATCCTCTATCCTTTGGTGTCCTCTATCCTATCCTATCCTCTATCCAATCCCATGCTCTATCCTATCCTATCCTATATCCTATCCTATCCTCTATCCTATCCTATCCTCTATCCTATCCTATCCTCTATCCTATCCTATCCTCTATCCTATCCTATCCTCTATAATATCCTATCCTCTATCCTATCCTATCCTCTGTCCTATCCTATCCTCTATCCTATCCTATCCTCTATCCTATCCTATCCTCTATCCTATCCTATCCTCTATCCTATCCTATCCTCTATCCTATCCTATCCTCTATCCTATCCTATCGTCTATCCTATCCTATCGTGTATACCATCCTATCCTCTATCCTATCCTATCCTCTATCCTATCCTATCCTCTATCCTATCCTATCCTCTGTCCTATCCTATCCTCTATCCTATCCTATCCTCTATCCTATCCTATCCTCTATCCTATCCTATCCTCTATCCTATCCTATCCTCTATAATATCGTATCCTCTATAATATCGTATCCTGTATCCTATCCTGTCCTCTTTCCTATCCTACCCTCAATCCTATCCTATCCTCTATCCTTTGGTATCCTCTATCCTATCCAATCCTCTATCCTATCCTATCCTCTATCCTATCCTATGCTCTATCCTATCCTATCCTCTATCCTATCCTATCCTCTATCCTATCCTATCCTCTATCCTATCCTATCCTCTATAATATCGTATCCTGTATCCTATCCTGTAATCTTTCCTATCCTATCATCAATCCTATCCTATCCTCTATCCTATAATATCCTCTATCCTATCCAATCCTCTACCGTCTCCTATCCTGTATCCGATCCAATCCCCTATCCTCTATCCTATCCTATTCTCTATCCTATCCTCTATCGTCTCCTATCCTCTATCCTATCCAATCCCCTATGTTATCCTCTATCCTATCTTATCCTCTATCCTATCCTATCCTCCATCCTATCCTATCCTCTAGCCTATAATATCCTCTATCCTATCCAATCCTCTACCGTCTCCTATCCTGTATCCGATCCAATCCCCTATCCTCTATCCTATCCTCTATCGTATCGTATCCTCTATCCTATCCTATCCTCTATCCTATCCTATCCTCTATCCTATCCTGTCCTCTTTCCAATCCTATCCTCAACCCAATCCTATCCTCAATTCTATCCTATACTCCATCCTATCCTATCCGCTATCCTATCCTATCCTCTATCCTATAATGTCCTCTATCCTATCCAATCCTCTATCCTATCCTCTATCCTATCCTCTATCCTATCCTGCTCTATCCTATCCTATCCTCTATCCTATCCTATCCTCTATCCTACCCTATCCTCTATCCTATCCTATCCTCTATAATATAGTATCCTCTATAATATCGTATTCTGTATCCTATCCTGTCCTCTTTCCTATCCTATCCTCATTCCTATCCTATCCTCTATCCTTCGGTATCCTCTATCCTATCCTATCCTATATCCTATCCTATCCTCTATCTTATCCTATCCTCTATCGTCTCCTATCCTCTATGCTATCCAATCCCCTATGTTATCCTCTATCCTATCCTATCCTCTATCCTATGCTATCCTCTATCCTATCCTATCCTCTATCCTATCCAATCCTCTACCGTCTCCTATCCTGTATCCGATCCAATCCCCTATCCTCTATCCTATCCTATTCTCTATCCTATCCTCTATCGTATCGTATCCTCTATCCTATCCTATTCTCTATCCTATCCTCTATCGTATCGTATCCTCTATCCTATCCTATCCTCTATCTTCTCCTATCCTCGATCCTATCTTATCCTCAACCCTGTCCTACCCTCAATTCTATCGTATACTCCATCCTATCCTATCCGCTATCCTATCCTATCCACTATCCTATAATATCCTCTATCCTATCCAATACTCCATCCTATCCTCTATCCTATCCTCTATCGTATCCTATCCTCTATCCTATCCTATCCTCTATCCTATCCTATCCTCTATCCTATCCTATCCTCTATCCTATCCTATCCTCTATCCTATCCTATCCTCTATCCTATCCTATGCTCTATCCTATCCTATCCTCTATAATATTGTATCCTCTATCATATCCTATCCTCTTTCCTATAATATCATCTATCCTATCCTATCCTGTATCCTATCCTATCCTCTATCCTATCATATCCTCTATCCTATCCTATCCTCTATCCTATCCTATCCTCTATCCTATCCAATCCTCTATCCTATCCTATCCTCTATCCTATCCTATCCTCTATCCTATCCTATCCTATATCCTATCCTATCCTATCCTCTATCCTATCCTATCCTCTATCCTATCCTGTCCTCTTTCCTATCCTATCCTCAACCCTATCCTATCCTCAATTCTATCCTATACTCCATCCTATCCTATCCGCTATCCTATCCTATCCTCTATCCTATAATATCCTCTATCCTATCCAATCCTCTATCCTATCCTCTATCCTATCCCCTATCCTATCCTCTATCCTATCCTATCCTCTATCCTATCCTGCTCTATCCTATCCTACCCTCTATCCTATCCTATCCTCTATCCTATCTTATCCTCTATCCTATCCTATCCTCCATCCTATCCTATCCTCTATCCTATAATATCATCTATCCTATCCTATTCTCTATCCTATCCTATATTCTATCCTATCCTATCCTCAATTCTTTCCTATGCTCTATCATCTGCTCTATCCTCTCCTATCCTCAATCCTATCCTATCCTCTATCCGATCCTATCCTCTATCCTATCCAATCCTATATCCTATCCTCTATCCTATCCTATCCTCCATCCTATCCTATCCTCTATCCTATAATATCATGTATCCTATCGTATCCTCTATCCTATCCTATTCTCTATCGTCTCCTATCCTCTATGCTATCCAATCCACTATGTTATCCTCTATCCTATCCTATCCTCCATAATATCCTATCCTCTATCCTATCCTATCCTCTATCCTAACCTATCCTTCATCCTATCCTATCCTCTATCCTATCCTATCCTCTATCCTATCCTATCCTGTATCCCATCCTATCCTCTATCCTATCCTATCATCTATCCTATCCTATCCTCCATATTATCTTATCCTCTATCCTATCCTATCCTCTGTCCTATCCTATCCTGTATCCTATCCTATCCTCAACCCTATCCTATCCTCAATTCTATCGTATACTCCATACTATCCTATCCGCTATCCTATCCTATCGTCTATCCTATAATATCCTCTATCCTATCCAATCCTCTATCCTATCCTCTATACTATCCTCTATTCTATCCTATCCTCTATCCGTATCCTATCCTCTGTCCTATCCTATCCTCTATCCTATCCTATCCTCTATCCTATCCTATCCTCTATAATATCGTATCCTGTATCCTATCCTGTCGTCTTTACTATCCTATCCTCAATCCTATCCTATCCTCTATCGTCTCCTATCCTCTATGCCATCCAATCCCCTATGTTATCCTCTATCCTATCCTATCCTCTATAATATCCTTTCCTCTATCCTATCCTATCCGCTGTCCTATCCTATCCTCTATCCTATAATATCCTCTATCCTATCCTCTATCCTATCCTCTATCCTATCCTCTATCCTATCCTGCTCTATCCTATCCTATCCTCTATCCTATCCTGCTCTATCCTATCCTACCCTCTATCCTATCCTATCCTCTATCCTATCTTATCCCTTATCCTATCCTATCCTCCATCCTATCCTATCCTCTATCCTATAATATCATCTATCCTATCCTATTCTCTATCCTATCCTATATTCTATCCTATCCTATCCTCAATTCTTTCCTATGCTCTACCATCTGCTCTATCCTCTCCTATCCTCAATCCTATCCTATCCTCTATCCGATCCTATCCTCTATCCTATCGAATCCTATATCCTATCCTCTATCCTATCCTATCCTCCATCCTATCCTATCCTCTATCCTATAATATCATCTATCCTATCGTATCCTCTATCCTATCCTATCCTCTATCGTCTCCTATCCTCTATGCTATCCAATCCACTATGTTATCCTCTATCCTATCCTATCCTCCATAATATCCTATCCTCTATCCTATCCTATCCTCTATCCTAACCTATCCTCTATCCTATCCTATCCTCTATCCTATACTATCCTCTATCCTATCCTATCCTGTATCCCATCCTATCCTCTATCCTATCCTATCATCTATCCTATCCTATCCTCTATATTATCTTATCCTCTATCCTATCCTATCCTCTGTCCTATCCTATCCTGTATCCTATCCTATCCTAAACCCTATCCTATCCTCAATTCTATCGTATACTCCATACTATCCTATCCGCTATCCTATCCTATCGTCTATCCTATAATATCCTCTATCCTATCCAATCCTCTATCCTATCCTCTATACTATCCTCTATTCTATCCTATCCTCTATCCGTATCCTATCCTCTGTCCTATCCTATCCTCTATCCTATCCTATCCTCAATCCTATCCTATCCTCTATCCTATCCTATCCTCTATAATATCGTATCCTGTATCCTATCCTGTGGTCTTTACTATCCTATCCTCAATCCTATCCTATCCTCTATCGTCTCCTATCCTCTATGCTATCCAATCCCCTATGTTATCCTCTATCCTATCCTATCCTCTATAATATCCTTTCCTCTATCCTATCCTATCCTCTGTCCTATCCTATCCTCTATCCTATCCTATCCTCTATCCTATCCTATCCTGTATCCTATCCTATCAACTATCCTATCCTATCCTCTATCCTATCCTATCCTATCAACTATCCTATCCTCTATCCTATCCTATCCTCTATCCTATCCTATCCTATATCCTATCCTATCCTCTATGCTATCCTATCCTCTATACTATCCTATCCTCTATCCTATCCTATCCTGTATCCTATCCTATCAACTATCCTATCCTATCCTCTATCCTATCCTATCCTCTATCCTATCCTATCCTCTATCCTATCCTATCCTCTATCCTATCCTATTCACTATCCTATCCTATATTCTATCCTATTCTATCCTCAATTCTTTCCTATGCTCTATCATCTGCTCTATCATCTCCTATCCTTAATCCTATCCAATCCTCTATCCGATCCTATCCTCTATCCTATCCAATCCTATATCCTATCCTCTATCCTATCCTATCCTCCATCCTATGCTATCCTCTATCCTATAATATCATCTATCCTATCCTATCCTCTATCCTATCCTATCCTCTATCGTCTCCTATCCTCTATGCTATCCAATCCCCTATGTTATCCTCTATCCTATCCTATCCTCTATCCTATGCCATCCTCTATCCTATCCTATCCTCTATCCTATCCAATCCTCTACCGTCTCCTATCCTGTATCCGATCCAATCCCCTATCCTCTATCCTATCCTATTCTCTATCCTATCCTCTATCGTATCGTATCCTCTATCCTATCCTATTCTCTATCCTATCCTCTATCGTATCGTATCCTCTATCCTATCCTATCCTCTATCTTCTCCTATCCTCGATCCTATCTTATCCTCAACCCTATCCTACCCTCAATTCTATCGTATACTCCATCCTATCCTATCCGCTATCCTATCCTATCCACTATCCTATAATATCCTCTATCCTATCCAATACTCCATCCTATCCTCTATCCTATCCTCTATCGTATCCTATCCTCTATCCTATCCTATCCTCTATCCTATCCTATCCTCTATCCTATCCTATCCTCTATCCTATCCTATGCTCTATCCTATCCTATCCTCTATAATATTGTATCCTCTATCATATCCTATCCTCTTTCCTATAATATCATCTATCCTATCCTATCCTATATCCTATCCTATCCTATCCTCTATCCTATCCTATCCTCTATCCTATCCTGTCCTCTTTCCTATCCTATCCTCAACCCTATCCTATCCTCAATTCTATCCTATACTCCATCCTATCCTATCCGCTATCCTATCCTATCCTCTATCCTATAATATCCTCTATCCTATCCAATCCTCTATCCTATCCTCTATCCTATCCCCTATCCTATCCTCTATCCTATCCTGCTCTATCCTATCCTATCCTCTATCCTATCCTGCTCTATCCTATCCTACCCTCTATCCTATCCTATCCTCTATCCTATCTTATCCTCTATCCTATCCTATCCTCCATCCTATCCTATCCTCTATCCTATAATATCATCTATCCTATCCTATTCTCTATCCTATCCTATATTCTATCCTATCCTATCCTCAATTCTTTCCTATGCTCTATCATCTGCTCTATCCTCTCCTATCCTCAATCCTATCCTATCCTCTATCCGATCCTATCCTCTATCCTATCCAATCCTATATCCTATCCTCTATCCTATCCTATCCTCCATCCTATCCTATCCTCTATCCTATAATATCATGTATCCTATCGTATCCTCTATCCTATCCTATTCTCTATCGTCTCCTATCCTCTATGCTATCCAATCCACTATGTTATCCTCTATCCTATCCTATCCTCCATAATATCCTATCCTCTATCCTATCCTATCCTCTATCCTAACCTATCCTTTATCCTATCCTATCCTCTATCCTATCCTATCCTCTATCCTATCCTATCCTGTATCCCATCCTATCCTCTATCCTATCCTATCATCTATCCTATCCTATCCTCCATATTATCTTATCCTCTATCCTATCCTATCCTCTGTCCTATCCTATCCTGTATCCTATCCTATCCTCAACCCTATCCTATCCTCAATTCTATCGTATACTCCATACTATCCTATCCGCTATCCTATCCTATCGTCTATCCTATAATATCCTCTATCCTATCCAATCCTCTATCCTATCCTCTATACTATCCTCTATTCTATCCTATCCTCTATCCGTATCCTATCCTCTGTCCTATCCTATCCTCTATCCTATCCTATCCTCTATCCTATCCTATCCTCTATAATATCGTATCCTGTATCCTATCCTGTCGTCTTTACTATCCTATCCTCAATCCTATCCTATCCTCTATCGTCTCCTATCCTCTATGCTATCCAATCCCCTATGTTATCCTCTATCCTATCCTATCCTCTATAATATCCTTTCCTCTATCCTATCCTATCCGCTGTCCTATCCTATCCTCTATCCTATAATATCCTCTATCCTATCCTCTATCCTATCCTCTATCCTATCCTCTATCCTATCCTGCTCTATCCTATCCTATCCTCTATCCTATCCTGCTCTATCCTATCCTACCCTCTATCCTATCCTATCCTCTATCCTATCTTATCCCTTATCCTATCCTATCCTCCATCCTATCCTATCCTCTATCCTATAATATCATCTATCCTATCCTATTCTCTATCCTATCCTATATTCTATCCTATCCTATCCTCAATTCTTTCCTATGCTCTACCATCTGCTCTATCCTCTCCTATCCTCAATCCTATCCTATCCTCTATCCGATCCTATCCTCTATCCTATCCAATCCTATATCCTATCCTCTATCCTATCCTATCCTCCATCCTATCCTATCCTCTATCCTATAATATCATCTATCCTATCGTATCCTCTATCCTATCCTATCCTCTATCGTCTCCTATCCTCTATGCTATCCAATCCACTATGTTATCCTCTATCCTATCCTATCCTCCATAATATCCTATCCTCTATCCTATCCTATCCTCTATCCTAACCTATCCTCTATCCTATCCTATCCTCTATCCTATACTATCCTCTATCCTATCCTATCCTGTATCCCATCCTATCCTCTATCCTATCCTATCATCTATCCTATCCTATCCTCTATATTATCTTATCCTCTATCCTATCCTATCCTCTGTCCTATCCTATCCTGTATCCTATCCTATCCTAAACCCTATCCTATCCTCAATTCTATCGTATACTCCATACTATCCTATCCGCTATCCTATCCTATCGTCTATCCTATAATATCCTCTATCCTATCCAATCCTCTATCCTATCCTCTATACTATCCTCTATTCTATCCTATCCTCTATCCGTATCCTATCCTCTGTCCTATCCTATCCTCTATCCTATCCTATCCTCAATCCTATCCTATCCTCTATCCTATCCTATCCTCTATAATATCGTATCCTGTATCCTATCCTGTGGTCTTTACTATCCTATCCTCAATCCTATCCTATCCTCTATCGTCTCCTATCCTCTATGCTATCCAATCCCCTATGTTATCCTCTATCCTATCCTATCCTCTGTCCTATCCTATCCTCTATCCTATCCTATCCTCTATCCTATCCTATCCTGTATCCTATCCTATCAACTATCCTATCCTATCCTCTATCCTATCCTATCCTATCAACTATCCTATCCTCTATCCTATCCTATCCTCTATCCTATCCTATCCTCTATCCTATCCTATCCTATATCCTATCCTATCCTCTATGCTATCCTATCCTCTATACTATCCTATCCTCTATCCTATCCTATCCTATCCTATCCTCTATCCTATCCTATCCTCTATCCTATCCTATCCTCTATCCTATCCTATCCTCTATCCTATCCTATTCACTATCCTATCCTATATTCTATCCTATTCTATCCTCAATTCTTTCCTATGCTCTATCATCTGCTCTATCATCTCCTATCCTCAATCCTATCCAATCCTCTATCCGATCCTATCCTCTATCCTATCCAATCCTATATCCTATCCTCTATCCTATCCTATCCTCCATCCTATGCTATCCTCTATCCTATAATATCATCTATCCTATCCTATCCTCTATCCTATCCTATCCTCTATCGTCTCCTATCCTCTATGCTATCCAATCCCCTATGTTATCCTCTATCCTATCCTATCCTCTATAATATACTATCCTCTATAATATCCTATCCTCTATCCTATCCTATCCTCTATCCTATCCTATCCTCTATCCTATCGCATCCTCTATCCTATCCAATCCTCTATCCTATCCTATCCTCTATCCTATCCTATCCTCTATCCTATCCTATCCTCTATCCTATCCTATCCTCTATCCTATCCTATCCTCTATCCTATCCTATGCTGTATCCTATCCTATCCTCTATCCTATAATATCATCTATCCTATCCTATCCTCTACCCTATCCTATCCTCTATCGTCTCCTATCCTCTATGCTATCCAATCCCCTATGTTATCCTCTATCCTATCCTATCCTCTATAATATCCTATCCTCTATCCTATCCTATCCTGTACCCTATCCAATCCTCTATCCTATCCTATCCTCTATCCTATCCTATCCTCTATACTATCCTATCCTCTATCCTATCCTATCCTGTATCCTATCCTATCAACTATCCTATCCTATCCTCTATCCTATCCTATCCTCTTTCCTATCCTATCCTCTATCCTATCCTATCCTCTATCCTATCCTATTCACTATCCTATCCTATATTCTATCCTATTCTATCCTCAATTCTTTCCTATGCTCTATCATCTGCTCTATCATCTCCTATCCTCAATCCTATCCAATCCTCTATCCGATCCTATCCTCTATCCTATCCAATCCTATATCCTATCCTCTATCCTATCCTATCCTCCATCCTATGCTATCCTCTATCCTATAATATCATCTATCCTATCCTATCCTCTATCCTATCCTATCCTCTATCGTCTCCTATCCTCTATGCTATCCAATCCCCTATGTTATCCTCTATCCTATCCTATCCTCTATAATATCCTATCCTCTATAATATCCTATCCTCTATCCTATCCTATCCTCTATCCTATCCTATCCTCTATCCTATCGCATCCTCTATCCTATCCATTCCTCTATCCTATCCTATCCTCTATCCTATCCTATCCTCTATCCTATCCTATCCTCTATCCTATCCTATCCTCTATCCTATCCTATCCTCTATCCTATCCTATGCTGTATCCTATCCTATCCTCTATCCTATAATATCATCTATCCTATCCTATCCTCTACCCTATCCTATCCTCTATCGTCTCCTATCCTCTATGCTATCCAATCCCCTATGTTATCCTCTATCCTATCCTATCCTCTATAATATCCTATCCTCTATCCTATCCTATCATGTACCCTATCCAATCCTCTATCCTATCCTATCCTCTATCCTATCCTATCCTCTATACTATCCTATCCTCTATCCTATCCTATCCTCTATCCTATCCTATCCTCTATCCTATTTTTTTTTTTTTTTTTTTTTTTCGAGGAGGTAATCTCGTTACGGATACCCGAACCCCCCCGGGGGGGGGGGGTGGTCCGGGTTATGTGGGACTCCTCGGCTGGTTGGTGCAACGCCGAGTATACCCACTAACTCCTCCCCGTCCGTCCCTAGACTCCTGGGGGCACCCGTGCTCTGCGCGCGCATGTCAATCCGGTGTGCCCCCGCCTTAGCATACCACCCAGGGGGGGGGACGCGGCCCCCTCCCGTACCTACTCTATCCGAAGGCACCACGCAACGGACGACGTGGCGCCTTCCCCCCCTGTTAGGCCGCCCGATGAGCTTCCGGGCCCCCGCCCGAGATGCCCGGCGGCCTCCGGGGACGCCGTTGGTGACCGAGTGTAAGGGGATATCCGATCCCCCGCCTCGAGATCATCAAGGGCGTCCCCGCTCGCGTCAGAGGCGTCGCAACGGGGGTACGCCCCCGGGGCGTACCCTGCGGCGCCTCCCCCCCCTTCGGCCGGGATCGTGATTACGCTCCCGATCCCGTTCCGCAGCCTCCTTCCGCAGCATAACCCGCTCGCAGAAGGAAGCGAACCCCCTCCACGCCTCCACGCCACCGGCTGCCGCAGCGACGACAGCCGGGAGCGAGAGGTCGTGGCCCACCGCGCGCCGCAGGGCACGGCGCTCTCCCCCCCATGCCGGACACTCCTCCAGAGTGTGTTGCGCCGTGTCCCGCGGCCCGCCGCAGTGGTGACACGCCTCCTCGGTCTCCCTCCCGATGCGACACAGGTAGTCGCCGAAGCACCCGTGCCCGCTCATCACCTGCGTCACACGGTAGGAGACCCTATGCCCCATCCATCCCCTGTTCCATTGATCGAACACCGGGAGGATGGCCCGAACGGCCCGCCTCTCGCCCTCCCTCGTCCCGGGAAGGCTATCGCGCCACTCCCGGGCTGCGTGCCGCCGAGCATGTCGCCTGAGCTCATCCACCATGAGCCGCGCCTGATCCGGGGCCACCCCCCGGAGCCGGAGTTCCCTGGAGTGCGTATGCACATCCGCCAACACGCGGGCCTCCAGCTCGAGGGGGATCAGCCCCGACATCACCATCGCCGTCGCGTATGAAATGGTGCGGTACCCCCGCACGATGCCTATGGCCAGCCTGCGCTCGATGCGACGCAGCAGCGACCGTGTGCCGCCACTGCGCCCCCTAGCCAAGACATCGCGCGCCCATACAGGGGCTCCGTACAGGACCAAAACTCGCACCACCACCGCGAACAGACGACGCACCCGTCCACAGGGTCCCCCGAGATTCGGGAGAAGGCGCCCGAGCGCAGCGGTCGCCATCTCCGCCCGGGGCGCCAGCGACTCAAGGTGGCGGTCAAAACGCCACCGGCCGTCAAGCTCGAGTCCCAGGTACCGCATCTGGGACCCGACCCTGACCATCCCCTCCCCCACGCAGATCCAGCACTGGGGAGGCGCCGCCAACCGGGCCGAGCGGAGAAACCACATGGCCCTGGTTTTCTCGACGGACACCTCATCCTATCCTCTATCCTATCCTATCCTCTATCCTATCCTATCCTCTATCCGATCCTATCCTCTATCCTATCCAATCCTATATCCTATCCTATCCTCTATCCTATCCTATACTCTATCCTATCCTATCCTCTATCCTATCCTATCCTCTATCCGATCCTATCCTCTATCCTATCCAATCCTATATCCTATCCTCTATCCTATCCTATCCTCTATCCTATCCTATCCTCTGTCCTATCCTATCCTCTCTCCTATCCTATCCTCTATCCTATCCTATCCTCTATCCTATCCTATCCTCTATCCTATCCTATCCTATATCCTATCCCTTATCCTATCCTATCCTCCATCCTATCCTATCCTCTATCCTATAGTATCATCTATCCTATCCTATTCTCTATCCTATCCAATCCTATATCCTATCCCTTATCCTATTATATCCTCAATCCTATCCTATCCTCTCTCCTATCCTATCCTCTATCCTATCCTATCCTCTATCCTATCCTATCCTCTATCCTATCCTATCATCTATCCTATCCTATCCTCTGTCCTATCCTATCCTCTCTCCAATCCTATCCTCTATCCTATCCTATCCTCTATCCTATCCTATCCTCTATCCTATCCTATCTTCTATAATATCGTATCCTCTATAATATCGTATCCTGTATCAGATCCTGTCCTCTTTCCTATCCTATCCTCAATCCTATCCTATCCTCTATCCTATCGTATCCTCTATCCTATCCTATCCTATCAACTATCCTATCCTATCCTCTATCCTATCCTATCCTCTATTCTATCCTATCCTCTGTCCTATCCTATCCTCTCTCCAATCCTATCCTCTATCCTATCCTATCCTCTATCCTATCCTATCCTCTATCCTATCCTATCTTCTATAATATCGTATCCTCTATAATATCGTATCCTGTATCAGATCCTGTCCTCTTTCCTATCCTATCCTCAATCCTATCCTATCCTCTATCCTATCGTATCCTCTATCCTATCCTATCCTCTATCCTATCTTATCCTCTATCCTATCCTATCCTCCATCCTATCCTATGTAGGGGCGAGTAACTGTTAAACGTATACTTTATTTATGTCGACGGCGCGTGTTCGACGGCGAGATTTTGAATGAATCTTCTCGGTCGATGCAGTCCTTTTATACTTGATCGCGCATACATTGTATGACGAAGTCGGCAGATCACCAAAGGGCGTCTTTGGCGGCCGCCGCGTTCCGCCGAGATCGTCGGTTGTTTTGGCCGGCAACTACAATGTCGCGCGTTGCCGCCGCGCTTGCCGATCGCACACGTGCGTATCCCTACAATTCGGCCATCCTGACCTTTTAATCGTCCCGATTAAACTAATACGTCTTAAACTACTTATGAATACCGGCGCTATTTATACTATATACCTAATACTAGTAACGCATAAATCTTACAATAATCGTATAAAATGATGGATCTTTGGCACGGATGTTTAACTGGATAGCCAGGGACGCATATTGCACGCAGCCCACGTCCCCTGATACGGTACTTGGGTGATCTGGAATCCCTCGATATCTTTGACAATATATCGGTCGTTTCGCAAAACGCGTGCCACCTCGTACGGCCCCTTAAATTTCGGTACCAGCTTGGTGCAGTCACTGGAATTTACAAAATTTGCTATCATTACCTTATCCCCGACTTCGTACTGTAAGGCTGGTTTACGCTTTTTATCGTACAACTTTTTATTGGCGTTAAAACTTTGGTGTATTCGTAAAGCCGCCTTCTCACGTGTCTTATTTAGATTTCGCTCAGTTTTTAAAGCTCCGGAAGACTCGAGTATATTTCTGACGGCGTCGATCGCTTTTCCGCGTTGGGGCACTCCGTACAATAATACGCTGGGGGTTTCACCGGTCGACTTGTTGACAGAATTATTTATGGCGAACTCTACTTCTTCGAGTACTTCGTACCAATGCGCGTTACGTTCGTCGACTAATTTTGATATCATTGGGATGATAGTACGGTTCATTCTTTCCGCTTGGCCATTTGCCTGCGGCATTGCGGTTGCGATTTTAATGTGTTGTACATCGTGATCTTTTAAGAAATGTTCGAACTCGTGCGCGGTAAAACAGCTGCCTCTGTCTGATACAATGCGCAATGGTCTACTGTAGGTCGCGAAATGATGTTTCAAACACTTAATTACCTCGGCGGTACTCGTACTTTTTGTGGGGTATATTTTTGTATATTTTGTAAAGCCATCTACTACTAAGAGAATGTAGCGGTACTTTACAGACTGTTTCTTCGACATAGGTCCTAGGTGATCAATGTGCAGTGTAGAAAACGGTTTATTATCTTTCGGTATTTCGTGTAACATGCCCTCTTGCCGTCCGGATTTCGGTGAAAATGCTATGCACTTTAAACAATTCTTAACATGCTTCATAACTTTTTCCCTCATGCTAGGGAACCAGTAAGGGGGGTCCGGGGGGCTAGGGGTTCATAATACTTGTTATTGTTTTCTCTGGTCCGACATGCCCTAGCTCATTATGGTATTGATGCATTATACTGCCTTCTAACGTTTCCGGAACAAAAAACAAAGCGCGATCGTCCATTTTGCGGTAAACCGACCCATTTATCATTTCGAAAAGTTTGTCTTCCGATTTTTCTAACTTCTGACGTATTTTCTGAATTTGCTCGTCCTGTTGTTGGCATAAGGCTAAATTTCTGTCTAAAGTGTTATCCTGCAGTACTAGAACCTGTCTACTTAACGCATCGACGTGTCTCATTCTTGTACCCGCTCTATGTTCAAGTTTGTAATCGTAGTCTTGTAATTCTAATGCCCACCGTGCGATTTTAGGGTTTGTTTCTTTTTTCTTAAGCGTTAGGCTAAGCGCCTGACAATCCGTGACTACTTTGAACGGCACTCCGCATAGGTACGGGCGAAATCGGCGCAGTGCGTAGATTATAGCGAGTGTCTCTAGCTCGAAACTATGGTATTTGGATTCGGTGTCCGTGGTGCGCTTTGAGAAATAGAAAATCGGGTGGAACTTTTGGTCGGCCTTCTTCTGTAACAGAATAGCACCGAAACCTATCGCACTGGCATCGCAATGTAATTCTGTTTCGTCACGCGGACAGTAAATTCCCAGAATGGGTGCCTGTATTAGGCATTCTTTTAACGCGTCAAACGCTTCCTTTTCTTTGGGACCAAATTTAAATTTACATTTTTCCTTGATTAGGTCATATAGAGGCTTGGCAATGATTGAAAAGCCTTCTATAAACTTTCTGAAATACGAAGAGAGGCCTAGAAAACTTTGCACTTCGCGTACGTTACGCGGAACTGGGAATTTTTGTACATTCTCGATACCGCGTTCGGTGGGTCTGATGCCGTCGTTCGTTACCCTATATCCCAAGTATTCAATTTCTGTTTCCAAAAATTTACATTTGTCCATGCGTAGTTCCAACTTATTTGCGACGCATAGCTGGAAAACCTTTCGTAAGATTTCTAGGTGGTGTTCGATCGTTACCGATGCAATTAAAAAATCGTCTAGATATACCGACACGTCCCCGCTGTTAATTAGATTTTTGAATATCCCTGTCACGTATCTTTGGAATCTTAGGGGACCCCCTTTTAAACCGAACGGCATTTTGGTGCATTCATATTGTCCGAACGGCGTAACAAACGAGGTATATTTGACCGAATCCTCGTGCATTCTGATATGAAAGAATCCGTCTCTCAGATCTAGCGATGAGAAGTATTTTTTACCTTGTAATAGGTCTAGCTGATCTTCAATTAAGGGCAACGGAAAATTATCGCGTACCGTTACTTTGTTTAGTACTCGAAAATCTATACACATTCGGGTTTCCCCGTTTTTCTTTTTCGTTAAGACAATCGGTGACGCGTATTCGGATGTACTTTCTCTAATCGCGCCTTTTGCCAACCAGTCGTCCAGGATTTCCCTTAATTTGTCTTTTTCTACAAACGACAATCTACGTGGCGTGAAATGGAATGGTTTGCTGTCGGACAGTCTAAGTTCTAGCACGTTTTCCGTTTGCGGATGTTTCGGGCGAGTTGGATTAACGTACTCTTCCTCGAATAGCCGGTAGAATTTTTCTTTCGTTTCGTACGGTAACGTTCTATTGATCGTGGGACGCGACGCTGATTTAAGGGTATCCGATGCTATCTCGATATTCATTATCTCCGAGATCTCTTTGTCTACCGTGAACGAGAGCTTAGCCAATTTTATAAAATCCCGGCCTAAAACTAACGCACTTCGCATTGTCTCATCCGTCACAACCCGCAGTGATATATCGAGTTCGCGTCGCTGGAAATTTATTTTCGCTTTGATGTCGCCAATAATCGTCAGAGTGCTATCGTTTATCCCGGAAAATCTACTACTTTTCACGGTTTTTGTAACTAGATGTCGCGGAACCTGACCTTGTTTTACAAAACTGATTGGACTACCGGTATCAATTAACGCTCTTACTTCGATTGTTGTTTTGTCTTCGTCCCCCACCGTCATCTGTACCGTCGGGTAGAAATCATCCTCCTCCTCCGCTGTTCGGCTTACGAAGTTCACCTGCCCTTGTGGTGATACTCGTCGCTCGTCGTCTGCTTTCCTAATGCTGCCGTCTCTGCGAGTGATGTCTCGTTCCCTCCTTGGCTGTCTGCATTCTGCCGAAAAATGCCCCATGCCGTTGCAATTGTAGCAGCGGGCCTGCCTGACGTGTTGCGGCCTGAGTGACTCCCCGGTTCTGCCCATCGGTGTCCATTCTGCGCGATGCCGCGTCTGTCCCGTTCGTCGTGGTTCTGGTGACAGCGATATTTCCGCGAATGCTTCCATCAAGTCCTTGGTTTCCCTGAACCGTTGTGCGCGTGCCACTGCACGTAACGCTTCGCTTGGAATCCCGTCCACTATGTAATCGATGGTTTCATGGGCGGCTATAGGTACCCTGTTACCCAAAATTATTTTTTCGTGGGCGTAATCGGCGAACGATTCGTTGACCTTCCACGTTCGTCGTTCGAATTCATTCCGCAATACTACGGTGTTAATTCGCTGACCGTACATAGCGAATAACTCCTGCAGCAGTTCCTCCCATGTCAGATCTATGCAATCTTCTCGCGAGTGGAACCATCGGAGCGCCTTTCCTTTTAGCTTCTGACAGATTAGGGCCTTCGCTGCCTGGTCGTCCAATTGATAATTCCGGATCAGCTTACGCATTTGATTATCCCAGCCTCTGAATGCATAACTGCTTCCATCGTAGTCGCCGATCATGTCTTTGATCTCGGTCCATTTTAATTCACGGGTACGGGTTGACACTGTACTGCTCGTTCGCGGCGTTTCTAAACGTGTGATTTCCAGTTCCCTTCTTAACAACTGTATTTCGCGCTCGGCTAAAACTCTTTCTCGTCGTAACAGGTCCACTTCGGACATTAGGGCACTGTTTTCCGGTTGTTTCAGTGTCTGCATTGTCTCCTGCTCCTCGAGATCAGTGTCGAGGGCATCTGCGTACTCTCGGGGAGTTGGTTCCGGAACGTCGGCTTCACGCAATCTGCGGATTAGCTCGATTTTCGTCCCGGTCGTCGGCAACTCTCTTTCGCGTAGCATGTCTTTTAATTCGGCGACAGTATACGAATTCATATTGCACTACAACGCACCGTAAGAAGAGGAAGAGAAAAAAATTCGAACTTGAGGTCTATCTCGACACGCGATTCACTTGGTACACTAGATCCCACTTCTGAATTTTGTAGGGGCGAGTAACTGTTAAACGTATACTTTATTTATGTCGACGGCGCGTGTTCGACGGCGAGATTTTGAATGAATCTTCTCGGTCGATGCAGTCCTTTTATACTTGATCGCGCATACATTGTATGACGAAGTCGGCAGATCACCAAAGGGCGTCTTTGGCGGCCGCCGCGTTCCGCCGAGATCGTCGGTTGTTTTGGCCGGCAACTACAATGTCGCGCGTTGCCGCCGCGCTTTGCCGATCGCACACGTGCGTATCCCTACACCTATCCTCTATCCTATAATATCATCTATCCTATCCTATTCTCTATCCTATCCTATATTCTATCCTATCCTATCCTCAATTCTTTCCTATGCTCTATCATCTGCTATATCCTCTCCTATCCTCAATCCTATCCTATCCTCTATCCGATCCTATCCTCTATCCTATCCAATCCTATATCCTATCCTCTATCCTATCCTATCCTCCATCCTATCCTATCCTCTATCCTATCCTATCCTCTATCCTATCCTATTCTCTATCCTATCCTATCCTCTATCCTCTATCCTATCCTATCCTCTATAATATCCTATCCTCTATCCTATCCTATCCTCTATCCTAACCTATCCTCTATCCTGTCCTATCCTCTATTATATCCTATCCTCTATCCTATCCTATCCTGTATCCCATCCTATCCTCTATCCTATCCTATCCTCTATCCTATCCTATCCTCTATATTATCTTATCCTCTATCCTATCCTATCCTCTGTCCTATCCTATCCTGTATCCTCTCCTATCCTCAACCCTATCCTATCCTCAATTCTATCGTATACTCCATACTATCCTATCCGCTATCCTATCCTATCCTCTATCCTATAATATCCTCTATCCTATCCAATCCTCTATCCTATCCTCTATCCTATCCTCTATTCTATCCTATCCTCTATCCGTATCCTATCCTCTGTCCTATCCTATCCTCTATCCTATCCTATCCTCTCTCCTATCCTATCCTCTATCCTATCCTATCCTCTATCCTATCCTATCTTCTATCCTATCCTATCCTCTATAATATCGTATCCTCTATCCTATCCAATCCTATATCCTATCCTCTATCCTATCCTATACTCCATCCTATCCTATCCTCTATCCTATAATATCATCTATCCTATCCTATCCTCTATCTTATCCTATCCTCTATCGTCTCCTATCCTCTATGCTATCCAATCCCCTATGTTATCCTCTATCCTATCCTATCCTCTATCCTATGCTATCCTATATCCTATCCTATCCTCTATCCTATCCAATCCTCTACCGTCTCCTATCCTGTATCCGATCCAATCCCCTATCCTCTATCCTATCCTATTCTCTATCCTATCCTCTATCGTATCGTATCCTATATCCTATCCTATTCTCTATCCTATCCTCTATCGTATCGTATCCTCTATCCTATCCTATCCTCTATCTTCTCCTATCCTCGATCCTATCCTATCCTCAACCCTATCCTACCCTCAATTCTATCGTATACTCCATCCTATCCTATCCGCTATCCTATCCTATCCACTATCCTATAATATCCTCTATCCTATCCAATACTCTATCCTATCCTCTATCCTATCCTCTATCGTATCCTATCCTCTATCCTATCCTATCCTCTATCCTATCCTATCCTCTATCCTATCCTATCCTCTATCCTATCCTATCCTCTATCCTATCCTATCCTCTATCCTATCCTATGCTCTATCCTATCCTATCCTCTATCATATCCTATCCTCTTTCCTATAATATCATCTATCCTATCCTATCCTCTATCCTATCCTATCCTCTATCCTATCATATCCTCTATCCTATCCTATCCTCTATCCTATCCTATCCTCTATCCTATCCTCTATCCTATCCTGCTCTATCCTATCCTATCCTCTATCCTATCCTGCTCTATCCTATCCTACCCTCTATCCTATCCTATCCTCTATCCTATCTTATCCTCTATCCTATCCTATCCTCCATCCTATCCTATCCTCTATCCGTATCCTATCCTCTGTCCTATCCTATCCTCTATCCTATCCTATATTCTATCCTATCCTATCCTCAATTCTTTCCTATGCTCTATCATCTGCTCTATCCTCTCCTATCCTCAATCCTATCCTATCCTCTATCCGATCATATCCTCTATCCTATCCAATCCTATATCCTATCCTCTATCCTATCCTATCCTCCATCCTATCCTATCCTGTATCCTATAATATCATCTATCCTATCGTATCCTCTATCCTATCCTATCCTCTATCCTATCCTCTATCCCATCCTGCTCTATCCTATCCTATCCTCTATCCTATCCTATCCTCTATCCTATCTTATCCTCTATCCTCTCCTACCCTCAATCCTATCCTATCCTCAACCCTATCCTATCCTCAATTCTATCGTATACTCCATACTATCCTATCCGCTATCCTATCCTATCGTCTATCCTATAATATCCTCTATCCTATCCAATCCTCTATCCTATCCTCTATACTATCCTCTATTCTATCCTATCCTCTATCCGTATCCTATCCTCTGTCCTATCCTATCCTCTATCCTATCCTATCCTCTATCCTATCCTATCCTCTATAATATCGTATCCTGTATCCTATCCTGTCGTCTTTACTATCCTATCCTCAATCCTATCCTATCCTCTATCCTACGGTATCCTCTATCCTATCCAATCCTCTATCCTATCCTATCCTCTATCCTATCCTATCCTCTATCCTATCCTATCCTATATCCTATCCTATCCTCTATCCTATCCTATCCTCTATCCTATCCTATCCTCGATCCTATCCTATCCTCTATCATATCCTATCCTCTATAATATCGTATCCTCTATAATATCGTATCCTGTATCCTATCCTGTAATCTTTCCTATCCTATCATCAATCCTATCCTATCCTCTATCGTCTCCTATCCTCTATCCTATCCAATCCCCTATGTTATCCTCTATCCTATCTTATCCTCTATCCTATCCTATCCTCAATCCTATCCCATCCTCTGTCCTATAATATCCTCTATCCTATCCAATCCTCTACCGTCTCCTATCCTCTATCCTATCCAATCCCCTATGTTATCCTCTATCCTATCTTATCCTCTATCCTATCCTATCCTCTATCCAACCGTATCCTCTATCCTATCCAATCCTCTATCCTACCCTATCCTATATCCTATCCTATCCTCTATCCTATCCTATCCTCTATCCTATCCTATTCTCTATCCTATCCTATATTCCTTCCTATCCTATCCTCATTTCTTTCCTATGCTCTATCATCTGCTCTATCCTCTCCTATCCTCAATCCTATCCTATCCTCTATTCGATCCTATCCTCTATCCTACGGTATCCTCTATCCTATCCAATCCTCTATCCTATCCTATCCTCTATCCTATCCTATCCTCTATCCTATCCTATCCTATATCCTATCCTATCCTCTATCCTATCCTATCCTCTATCCTATCCTATCCTCGATCCTATCCTATCCTCTATCCTATCCTATCCTCTATCCTATCCTATCCTCTATAATATCGTATCCTCTATAATATCGTATCCTGTATCCTATACTGTAATCTTTCCTATCCTATCATCAATCCTATCCTATCCTCTATCGTCTCCATCCTCTATCCTATCCAATCCCCTATGTTATCCTCTATCCTATCTTATCCTCTATCCTATCCTATCCTCAATCTATCCCATCCTCTGTCCTATAATATCCTCTATCCTATCCAATCCTCTACCGTCTCCTATCCTCTATCCTATCCAATCCTCTACCGTCTCCTATCCTCTATCCTATCCAATCCCCTATGTTATCCTCTATCCTATCTTATCCTCTATCCTATCCTATCCTCCATCCTATCCTATCCTCTATCCTATAATATCATCTATCCTATCCTATCCTCTATCGTCTCCTATCCTCTATGCTATCCAATCCCCTATGTTATCCTCTATCCTATCCTATCCTCTATAATATCCTATCCTCTATCCTATCCTATCCTCTGTCCTATCCTATCCTCTATCCTATCCTATCTTCTATCCTATCCTATCCTCCATCCTATCCTATCCTCTATCCTATAATATCATCTATCCTGTCCTATCCTCTATCGTCTCCTATCCTCTATGCTATCCAATCCCCTATGTTATCCTCTATCCTATCCTATCCTCTATAATATCCTATCCTCTATTCTATCCTATGTTCTATAATATCCTATCCTCTATCCTATCCTATCCTCTATCCTATCCTATCCTCTATCCTATCCTATCCTCTATCCTATCCTATCCTCTATCCTATCCTATCCTCTATCCTATCCTATCCTCTATAATATCTTATCCTCTATCATATCCTATCCTCTTTCCTATAATATCATCTATCCTATCCTATCATCTATCCTATCCTATCCTCTATCCTATTCTATCCTCTATCCTATCCTATCCTCTATCCTATCCTATCCTATCCTCTATCCTATCCTATCCTCTATCCTATCCTATCCTATCCTCTATCCTATCCTATCCTCTATCCTATCCTATCCTCTATCCTATCCTATCCTCTATCCTATCCAATCCTCTATCGTATCCTATCCTCTATCCTATCCTATCCTCTATCCTATCCTATCCTGTGTCCTATCCTATCCTCTATCCTATCCTATCCTCTATCCTATCCTGTCCTCTTTCCTATCCTATCCTCAATCCTATCCTATCCTCTATCCTATCGTATCCTCTATCCTATCCAATCCTCTATCGTATCCTATCCTCTATCCTATCCTATCCTCTATCCTATCCTATTCTCTATCCTATCCAATCCCCTATGTTATCGTCTATCCTATCCTCTATAATATCGTATCCTCTATCATATCCTATCCTCTTTCCTATAATATCGTCTATCCTATCCTATTCCCTATCCTATCCTATCCTCTATCCTATTCTATCATCTATCCTATCCTATCCTCTATCCTATCCCATCCTCTATCCTATCCTATCCTCTATCCTATCCTGTCCTCTTTCCTATCCTATCCTCTATCCTATCCTATCCTCTATCCTATCCAATCCTCTATCCTATCCTATCCTCTATCCTATCCTATCCTCTATCCTATCCTATCCTATCCTCTATCCTATCCTATCCTCTATCCTATCCTATCCTCTATCCTATCCTATCCTCTATCCTATCCTATCCTCTATCCTATCCAATCCTCTATCGTATCCTGTCCTCTATCCTATCCTATCCTCTATCCTATCCTATCCTGTGTCCTATCCTATCCTCTATCCTATCCTATCCTCTATCCTATCCTGTCCTCTTTCCTATCCTATCCTCAATCCTATCCTATCCTCTATCCTATCGTATCCTCTATCCTATCCAATCCTCTATCGTATCCTATCCTCTATCCTATCCTATCCTCTATCCTATCCTATTCTCTATCCTATCCAATCCCCTATGTTATCGTCTATCCTATCCTCTATAATATCGTATCCTCTATCATATCCTATCCTCTTTCCTATAATATCGTCTATCCTATCCTATTCCCTATCCTATCCTATCCTCTATCCTATTCTATCAACTATCCTATCCTATCCTCTATCCTATCCTATCCTCTATCCTATCCTATCCTCTATCCTATCCTGTCCTCTTTCCTATCCTATCCTCTATCCTATCCTATCCTCTATCCTATCCAATCCTCTATCCTATCCTATCCTCTATCCTATCCTATCCTCTATCCTATCCTATCCTATATCCTATCCTATCCTCTATCCTATCCTATCCTCTATCCTATCCTATCCTCTATCCTATCCTGTCCTCTTTCCTATCCTATCCTCAACCCTATCCTATCCTCAATTCTATCCTATACTCCATCCTATCCTATCCGCTATCCTATCCTATCCTCTATCCTATAATATCCTCTATCCTATCCAATCCTCTATCCTATCCTCTATCCTATCCTCTATCCTATCCTGCTCTATCCTATACTATCCTCTATCCTATCCTGCTCTATCCTATCCTATCCTCTATCCTATCCTATCCTCTATCCTATCTTATCCTCTATCCTATCCTATCCTCCATCCTATCCTATCCTGTATCCTATAATATCATCTATCCTATCCTATTCTCTATCCTATCCTATATTCTCTCCTATCCTATCCTCAATTCTTTCCTATCCTCTATCCTATCCTATCCTCTATCCTATCCTGTCCTCTTTCCTATCCTATCCTCTATCCTATCCTATCCTCTATCCTATCCAATCCTCTATCCTATCCTATCCTCTATCCTATCCTATCCTCTATCCTATCCTATCGTATATCCTATCGTATCCTCTATCCTATCCAATCCTCTATCGTATCCTATCCTCTATCCTATCCTATCCTCTATCCTATCCTATCCTCCATCCTATCCTATCCTCTATCCTATAATATCATCTATCCTATCGTATCCTCTATCCTATCCTATCCTCTATCGTCTCCTATCCTCTATGCTATCCAATCCACTATGTTATCCTCTATCCTATCCTATCCTCTATAATATCCTATCCTCTATCCTATCCTATTCCCTATCCTATCCTATCCTCTATCCTATTCTATCATCTATCCTATCCTATCCTCTATCCTATCCCATCCTCTATCCTATCCTATCCTCTATCCTATCCTGTCCTCTTTCCTATCCTATCATCTATCCTATCCTATCCTCTATCCTATCCAATCCTCTATCCTATCCTATCCTCTATCCTATCCTATCCTCTATCCTATCCTATCCTATCCTCTATCCTATCCTATCCTCTATCCTATCCTATCCTCTATCCTATCCTATCCTCTATCCTATCCTATCCTCTATCCTATCCTATCCTCTATCCTATCCTATCCTCTATCCTATCCAATCCTCTATCGTATCCTATCCTCTATCCTATCCTATCCTCTATCCTATCCTATCCTGTGTCCTATCCTATCCTCTATCCTATCCTATCCTCTATCCTATCCTGTCCTCTTTCCTATCCTATCCTCAATCCTATCCTATCCTCTATCCTATCGTATCCTCTATCCTATCCAATCCTCTATCGTATCCTATCCTCTATCCTATCCTATCCTCTATCCTATCCTATTCTCTATCCTATCCAATCCCCTATGTTATCGTCTATCCTATCCTCTATAATATCGTATCCTCTATCATATCCTATCCTCTTTCCTATAATATCGTCTATCCTATCCTATTCCCTATCCTATCCTATCCTCTATCCTATTCTATCATCTATCCTATCCTATCCTCTATCCTATCCTATCCTCTATCCTATCCTATCCTCTATCCTATCCTGTCCTCTTTCCTATCCTATCCTCTATCCTATCCTATCCTCTATCCTATCCAATCCTCTATCCTATCCTATCCTCTATCCTATCCTATCCTCTATCCTATCCTATCCTATATCCTATCCTATCCTCTATCCTATCCTATCCTCTATCCTATCCTATCCTCTATCCTATCCTGTCCTCTTTCCTATCCTATCCTCAACCCTATCCTATCCTCAATTCTATCCTATACTCCATCCTATCCTATCCGCTATCCTATCCTATCCTCTATCCTATAATATCCTCTATCCTATCCAATCCTCTATCCTATCCTCTATCCTATCCTCTATCCTATCCTGCTCTATCCTATACTATCCTCTATCCTATCCTGCTCTATCCTATCCTATCCTCTATCCTATCCTATCCTCTATCCTATCTTATCCTCTATCCTATCCTATCCTCCATCCTATCCTATCCTGTATCCTATAATATCATCTATCCTATCCTATTCTCTATCCTATCCTATATTCTCTCCTATCCTATCCTCAATTCTTTCCTATCCTCTATCCTATCCTATCCTCTATCCTATCCTGTCCTCTTTCCTATCCTATCCTCTATCCTATCCTATCCTCTATCCTATCCAATCCTCTATCCTATCCTATCCTCTATCCTATCCTATCCTCTATCCTATCCTATCCTATATCCTATCGTATCCTCTATCCTATCCAATCCTCTATCGTATCCTATCCTCTATCCTATCCTATCCTCTATCCTATCCTATCCTCCATCCTATCCTATCCTCTATCCTATAATATCATCTATCCTATCGTATCCTCTATCCTATCCTATCCTCTATCGTCTCCTATCCTCTATGCTATCCAATCCACTATGTTATCCTCTATCCTATCCTATCCTCTATAATATCCTATCCTCTATCCTATCCTATCCTCTATCCTAACCTATCCTCTATCCTATCCTATCCTCTATCCTATCCTATCCTCTATCCTATCCTATCCTGTATCCCATCCTATCCTCTATCCTATCCTATCCTCTATGCTATCCAATCCTCTATCCTATCCTCTATCCTATCCTCTATTCTATCCTATCCTCTATCCGTATCCTATCCTCTATCCTATCCTATCCTCTCTCCTATCCTATCCTCTATCCTATCCTATCCTCTATCCTATCCTATCTTCTATCCTATCCTATCCTCTATAATATCGTATCCTCTATCCTATCCAATCCTATATCCTATCCTCTATCCTATCCTATACTCCAACCTATCCTATCCTCTATCCTATAATATCATCTATCCTATCCTATCCTCTATCTTATCCTATCCTCTATCGTCTCCTATCCTCTATGCTATCCAATCCCCTATGTTATCCTCTATCCTATCCTATCCTCTATCCTATGCTATCCTATATCCTATCCTATCCTCTATCCTATCCAATCCTCTACCGTCTCCTATCCTGTATCCGATCCAATCCCCTATCCTCTATCCCATCCTATTCTCTATCCTATCCTCTATCGTATCGTATCCTCTATCCTATCCTATTCTCTATCCTATCCTCTATCGTATCGTATCCTCTATCCTATCCTATCCTCTATCTTCTCCTATCCTCGATCCTATCCTATCCTCAACCCTATCCTACCCTCAATTCTATCGTATACTCCATCCTATCCTATCCGCTATCCTATCCTATCCACTATCCTATAATATCCTCTATCCTATCCTCTATCCTATCATCTATCCTATCCTATCCTCTATCCTATCCTATCCTCTATCCTATCATATCCTCTATCCTATCCTATCCTCTATCCTATCCTATCCTCTATCCTATCCTCTATCCTATCCTGCTCTATCCTATCCTATCCTCTATCCTATCCTGCTCTATCCTATCCTACCCTCTATCCTATCCTATCCTCTATCCTATCTTATCCTCTATCCTATCCTATCCTCCATCCTATCCTATCCTCTATCCTATAATATCATCTATCCTATCCTATTCTCTATCCTATCCTATATTCTATCCTATCCTATCCTCAATTCTTTCCTATGCTCTATCATCTGCTCTATCCTCTCCTATCCTCAATCCTATCCTATCCTCTATCCGATCATATCCTCTATCCTATCCAATCCTATATCCTATCCTCTATCCTATCCTATCCTCCATCCTATCCTATCCTGTATCCTATAATATCATCTATCCTATCGTATCCTCTATCCTATCCTATCCTCTATCCTATCCTCTATCCCATCCTGCTCTATCCTATCCTATCCTCTATCCTATCCTATCCTCTATCCTATCTTATCCTCTATCCTCTCCTACCCTCAATCCTATCCTATCCTCAACCCTATCCTATCCTCAATTCTATCGTATACTCCATACTATCCTATCCGCTATCCTATCCTATCGTTTATCCTATAATATCCTCTATCCTATCCAATCCTCTATCCTATCCTCTATACTATCCTCTATTCTATCCTATCCTCTATCCGTATCCTATCCTCTGTCCTATCCTATCCTCTATCCTATCCTATCCTCTATCCTATCCTATCCTCTATAATATCGTATCCTGTATCCTATCCTGTCGTCTTTACTATCCTATCCTCAATCCTATCCTATCCTCTATCCTACGGTATCCTCTATCCTTTCCAATCCTCTATCCTATCCTATCCTCTATCCTATCCTATCCTCTATCCTATCCTATCCTATATCCTATCCTATCCTCTATCCTATCCTATCCTCTATCCTATCCTATCCTCTATCCTATCCTATCCTCGATCCTATCCTATCCTCTATCCTATCCAATCCTCTACCGTCTCCTATCCTGTATCCGATCCAATCCCCTATCCTCTATCCCATCCTATTCTCTATCCTATCCTCTATCGTATCGTATCCTCTATCCTATCCTATTCTCTATCCTATCCTCTATCGTATCGTATCCTCTATCCTATCCTATCCTCTATCTTCTCCTATCCTCGATCCTATCCTATCCTCAACCCTATCCTACCCTCAATTCTATCGTATACTCCATCCTATCCTATCCGCTGTCCTATCCTATCCACTATCCTATAATATCCTCTATCCTATCCTCTATCCTATCATCTATCCTATCCTATCCTCTATCCTATCCTATCCTCTATCCTATCATATCCTCTATCCTATCCTATCCTCTATCCTATCCTATCCTCTATCCTATCCTCTATCCTATCCTGCTGTATCCTATCCTATCCTCTATCCTATCCTGCTCTATCCTATCCTACCCTCTATCCTATCCTATCCTCTATCCTATCTTATCCTCTATCCTATCCTATCCTCCATCCTATCCTATCCTCTATCCTATAATATCATCTATCCTATCCTATTCTCTATCCTATCCTATATTCTATCCTATCCTATCCTCAATTCTTTCCTATGCTCTATCATCTGCTCTATCCTCTCCTATCCTCAATCCTATCCTATCCTCTATCCGATCATATCCTCTATCCTATCCAATCCTATATCCTATCCTCTATCCTATCCTATCCTCCATCCTATCCTATCCTGTATCCTATAATATCATCTATCCTATCGTATCCTCTATCCTATCCTATCCTCTATCCTATCCTCTATCCCATCCTGCTCTATCCTATCCTATCCTCTATCCTATCCTATCCTCTATCCTATCTTATCCTCTATCCTCTCCTACCCTCAATCCTATCCTATCCTCAACCCTATCCTATCCTCAATTCTATCGTATACTCCATACTATCCTATCCGCTATTCTATCCTATCGTTTATCCTATAATATCCTCTATCCTATCCAATCCTCTATCCTATCCTCTATACTATCCTCTATTCTATCCTATCCTCTATCCGTATCCTATCCTCTGTCCTATCCTATCCTCTATCCTATCCTATCCTCTATCCTATCCTATCCTCTATAATATCGTATCCTGTATCCTATCCTGTCGTCTTTACTATCCTATCCTCAATCCTATCCTATCCTCTATCCTACGGTATCCTCTATCCTATCCAATCCTCTATCCTATCCTATCCTCTATCCTATCCTATCCTCTATCCTATCCTATCCTATATCCTATCCTATCCTCTATCCTATCCTATCCTCTATCCTATCCTATCCTCTATCCTATCCTATCCTCGATCCTATCCTATCCTCTATCCTATCCTATCCTCTATCCTATCCTATCCTCTATAATATCGTATCCTCTATAATATCGTATCCTGTATCCTATCCTGTAATCTTTCCTACCCTATCATCAATCCTATCCTATCCTCTATCGTCTCCTATCCTCTATCCTATCCAATCCCCTATGTTATCCTTTATCCTATCTTATCCTCTATCCTATCCTATCCTCAATCCTATCCCATCCTCTGTCCTATAATATCCTCTATCCTATCCAATCCTCTACCGTCTCCTATCCTCTATCCTATCCAATCCCCTATGTTATCGTCTATCCTATCTTATCCTCTATCCTATCCTATCCTCTATCCTATCCTATCCTATATCCTATCCTATCCTCTATCCTATCCTATCCTCTATCCTATCCTATCCTCGATCCTATCCTATCCTCTATCCTATCCTATCCTCTATCCTATCCTATCCTCTATAATATCGTATCCTCTATAATATCGTATCCTGTATCCTATCCTGTAATCTTTCCTATCCTATCATCAATCCTATCCTATCCTCTATCGTCTCCTATCCTCTATCCTATCCAATCCCCTATGTTATCCTCTATCCTATCTTATCCTCTATCCTATCCTATCCTCAATCCTATCCCATCCTCTGTCCTATAATATCCTCTATCCTATCCAATCCTCTACCGTCACCTATCCTCTATCCTATCCAATCCCCTATGTTATCCTCTATCCTATCTTATCCTCTATCCTATCCTATCCTCTATCCAACCGTATCCTCTATCCTATCCAATCCTATATCCTATCCTCTATCCTATCCTATCCTCCATCCTATCCTATCCTCTATCCTATAATATCATCTATCCTATCATATCCTCTATCGTCTCCTATCCTCTATGCTATCCAATCCCCTATGTTATCCTCTATCCTATCCTATCCTCTATAATATCCTATCCTCTATTCTATCCTATCCTCTATAATATCCTATCCTCTATCCTATCCTATCCTCTATCCTATCTTATCCTCTATCCTATCCTATCCTCCATCCTATCCTATCCTCTATCCTATAATATCATCTATCCTATCCTATTCTCTATCCTATCCTATATTCTATCCTATCCTATCCTCAATTCTTTCCTATGCTCTATCATCTGCTCTATCCTCTCCTATCCTCAATCCTATCCTATCCTCTATCCGATCATATCCTCTATCCTATCCAATCCTATATCCTATCCTCTATCCTATCCTATCCTCCATCCTATCCTATCCTGTATCCTATAATATCATCTATCCTATCGTATCCTCTATCCTATCCTATCCTCTATCCTATCCTCTATCCCATCCTGCTCTATCCTATCCTATCCTCTATCCTATCCTATCCTCTATCCTATCTTATCCTCTATCCTCTCCTACCCTCAATCCTATCCTATCCTCAACCCTATCCTATCCTCAATTCTATCGTATACTCCATACTATCCTATCCGCTATTCTATCCTATCGTTTATCCTATAATATCCTCTATCCTATCCAATCCTCTATCCTATCCTCTATACTATCCTCTATTCTATCCTATCCTCTATCCGTATCCTATCCTCTGTCCTATCCTATCCTCTATCCTATCCTATCCTCTATCCTATCCTATCCTCTATAATATCGTATCCTGTATCCTATCCTGTCGTCTTTACTATCCTATCCTCAATCCTATCCTATCCTCTATCCTACGGTATCCTCTATCCTATCCAATCCTCTATCCTATCCTATCCTCTATCCTATCCTATCCTCTATCCTATCCTATCCTATATCCTATCCTATCCTCTATCCTATCCTATCCTCTATCCTATCCTATCCTCTATCCTATCCTATCCTCGATCCTATCCTATCCTCTATCCTATCCTATCCTCTATCCTATCCTATCCTCTATAATATCGTATCCTCTATAATATCGTATCCTGTATCCTATCCTGTAATCTTTCCTACCCTATCATCAATCCTATCCTATCCTCTATCGTCTCCTATCCTCTATCCTATCCAATCCCCTATGTTATCCTTTATCCTATCTTATCCTCTATCCTATCCTATCCTCAATCCTATCCCATCCTCTGTCCTATAATATCCTCTATCCTATCCAATCCTCTACCGTCTCCTATCCTCTATCCTATCCAATCCCCTATGTTATCGTCTATCCTATCTTATCCTCTATCCTATCCTATCCTCTATCCTATCCTATCCTATATCCTATCCTATCCTCTATCCTATCCTATCCTCTATCCTATCCTATCCTCGATCCTATCCTATCCTCTATCCTATCCTATCCTCTATCCTATCCTATCCTCTATAATATCGTATCCTCTATAATATCGTATCCTGTATCCTATCCTGTAATCTTTCCTATCCTATCATCAATCCTATCCTATCCTCTATCGTCTCCTATCCTCTATCCTATCCAATCCCCTATGTTATCCTCTATCCTATCTTATCCTCTATCCTATCCTATCCTCAATCCTATCCCATCCTCTGTCCTATAATATCCTCTATCCTATCCAATCCTCTACCGTCACCTATCCTCTATCCTATCCAATCCCCTATGTTATCCTCTATCCTATCTTATCCTCTATCCTATCCTATCCTCTATCCAACCGTATCCTCTATCCTATCCAATCCTATATCCTATCCTCTATCCTATCCTATCCTCCATCCTATCCTATCCTCTATCCTATAATATCATCTATCCTATCATATCCTCTATCGTCTCCTATCCTCTATGCTATCCAATCCCCTATGTTATCCTCTATCCTATCCTATCCTCTATAATATCCTATCCTCTATTCTATCCTATCCTCTATAATATCCTATCCTCTATCCTATCCTATCCTCTGTCCTATCCTATCCTCTATCCTATCCTATCTTCTATCCTATCCTATCCTCCATCCTATCCTATCCTCTATCCTATAATATCATCTATCCTATCCTATCCTCTATCGTCTCCTATCCTCTATGCTATCCAATCCCCTATGTTATCCTCTATCCTATCCTATCCTCTATAATATCCTATCCTCTATTCTATCCTATCCTCTATAATATCCTATCCTCTATCCTATCCTATCCTCTATCCTATCCTATCCTCTATCCTATCCTATCCTCTATCCTATCCTATCCTCTATCCTAACCTATCCTCTATCCTATCCTATCCTCTATCCTATCCTATCCTCTATCCTATCCTATGCTCTATCCTATCCTATCCTCTATAATATTGTATCCTCTATCATATCCTATCCTCTTTCCTATAATATCATCTATCCTATCCTATCCTGTATCCTATCCTATCCTCTATCCTATCATATCCTCTATCCTATCCTATCCTCTATCCTATCCAATCCTCTATCCTATCCTATCCTCTATCCTATCCTATCCTCTATCCTATCCTATCCTATATCCTATCCTATCCTATCCTCTATCCTATCCTATCCTCTATCCTATCCTGTCCTCTTTCCTATCATATCCTCAACACTATCCTATCCTCAATTCTATCCTATACTCCATCCTATCCTATCCGCTATCCTATCCTATTCTCTATCCTATAATATCCTCTATCCTATCCAATCCTCTATCCTATCCTCTATCCTATCCCCTATCCTATCCTCTATCCTATCCTATTCTCTATCGTCTCCTATCCTCTATGCTATCCAATCCACTATGTTATCCTCTATCCTATCCTATCCTCCATAATATCCTATCCTCTATCCTATCCTATCCTATCCTCTATCCTAACCTATCCTCTATCCTATCCTATCCTCTATCCTATCCTATCCTCTATCCTATCCTATCCTGTATCCCATCCTATCCTCTATCCTATCCTATCATCTATCCTATCCTATCCTCTATATTATCTTATCCTCTATCCTATCCTATCCTCTGTCCTATCCTATCCTGTATCCTATCCTATCCGCAAACCTATCCTATCTTCAATTCTATCGTATACTCCATACTATCCTATCCGCTATCCTATCCTATCGTCTATCCTATAATATCCTCTATCCTATCCAATCCTCTATCCTATCCTCTATACTATCCTCTATTCTATCCTATCCTCTATCCGTATCCTATCCTCTGTCCTATCCTATCCTCTATCCTATCCTATCCTCTATCCTATCCTATCCTCAATCCTATCCTATCCTCTATAATATCGTATCCTGTATCCTATCCTGTCGTCTTTACTATCCTATCCTCAATCCTATCCTATCCTCTATCGTCTCCTATCCTCTATGCTATCCAATCCCCTATGTTATCCTCTATCCTATCCTATCCTCTATAATATCCTTTCCTCTATCCTATCCTATCCTCTGTCCTATCCTATCCTCTATCCTATAATATCCTCTATCCTATCCTCTATCCTATCCTCTATCCTATCCTCTATCCTATCCTGCTCTATCCTATCCTATCCTCTATCCTATCCTGCTCTATCCTATCCTACCCTCTATCCTATCCTACCCTCTATCCTATCTTATCCTCTATCCTATCCTATCCTCCATCCTATCCTATCCTCTATCCTATAATATCATCTATCCTATCCTATTCTCTATCCTATCCTATATTCTATCCTATCCTATCCTCAATTCTTTCCTATGCTCTACCATCTGCTCTATCCTCTCCTATCCTCAATCCTATCCTATCCTCTATCCGATCCTATCCTCTATCCTATCCAATCCTATATCCTATCCTCTACCCTATCCTATCCTCCATCCTATCCTATCCTCTATCCTATAATATCATCTATCCTATCGTATGATCTATCCTATCCTATCCTCTATCGTCTCCTATCCTCTATGCTATCCAATCCACTATGTTATCCTCTATCCTATCCTATCCTCCATAATATCCTATCCTCTATCCTATCCTATCCTCTATCCTAACCTATCCTCTATCCTATCCTATCCTCTATCCTATCCTATCCTCTATCCTATCCTATCCTCTATCCTATCCTGTCCTCTTTCCTATCCTATCCTCTATCCTATCCTATCCTCTATCCTATCCAATCCTCTATCCTATCCTATCCTCTATCCTATCCTATCCTCTATCCTATCCTATCCTATATCCTATCGTATCCTCTATCCTATCCAATCCTCTATCGTATCCTATCCTCTATCCTATCCTATCCTCTATCCTATCCTATCCTCCATCCTATCCTATCCTCTATCCTATAATATCATCTATCCTATCGTATCCTCTATCCTATCCTATCCTCTATCGTCTCCTATCCTCTATGCTATCCAATCCACTATGTTATCCTCTATCCTATCCTATCCTCCATAATATCCTATCCTCTATCCTATCCTATCCTCTATCCTAACCTATCCTCTATCCTATCCTATCCTCTATCCTATCCTATCCTCTATCCTATCCTATCCTCTATCCTATCCTGTCCTCTTTCCTATCCTATCCTCTATCCTATCCTATCCTCTATCCTATCCAATCGTCTATCCTATCCTATCCTCTATCCTATCCTATCCTCTATCCTATCCTATCCTATATCCTATCGTATCCTCTATCCTATCCAATCCTCTATCGTATCCTATCCTCTATCCTATCCTATCCTCTATCCTATCCTATCCTCCATCCTATCCTATCCTCTATCCTATAATATCATCTATCCTATCGTATCCTCTATCCTATCCTATCCTCTATCGTCTCCTATCCTCTATGCTATCCAATCCACTATGTTATCCTCTATCCTATCCTATCCTCTATAATATCCTATCCTCTATCCTAACCTATCCTCTATCCTATCCTATCCTCTATCCTATCCTATCCTCTATCCTATCCTATCCTGTATCCCATCCTATCCTCTATCCTATCCTATCCTCTATCCTATCCTATCCTCTATATTATCTTATCCTCTATCCTATCCTATCCTCTAGCCTATCCAATCCTATATCCTATCCTCTATCCTATCCTATCCTCCATCCTATCCTATCCTCTATCCTATAATATCCTCTATGCTATCCAATCCTCTATCCTATCCTCTATCCTATCCTCTATTCTATCCTATCCTCTATCCGTATCCTATCCTCTGTCCTATCCTATCCTCTATCCTATCCTATCCTCTCTCCTATCCTATCCTCTATCCTATCCTATCCTCTATCCTATTCTATCTTCTATCCTATCCTATCCTCTATAATATCGTATCCTCTATCCTATCCAATCCTATATCCTATCCTCTATCCTATCCTATACTCCATCCTATCCTATCCTCTATCCTATAATATCATCTATCCTATCCTATCCTCTATCTTATCCTGTCCTCTATCGTCTCCTATCCTCTATGCTATCCAATCCCCTATGTAATCCTCTATCATATCCTATCCTCTATCCTATGCTATCCTCTATCCAATCCTATCCTCTATCCTATCCTTTCCTCTACCGTCTCCTATCCTGTATCCGATCCAATCCCCTATCCTCTATCCTATCCTATTCTCTATCCTATCCTCTATCGTATCGTATCCTCTATCCTATCCTATTCTCTATCCTATCCTCTATCGTATCGTATCCTCTATCCTATCCTATCCTCTATCTTCTCCTATCCTCGATCCTATCCTATCCTCAACCCTATCCTACCCTCAATTCTATCGTATACTCCATCCTATCCTATACGCTATCCTATCCTATCCACTATCCTATAATATCCTCTATCCTATCCTATCCTCTATCCTATCCTATCCTCTATCCTATCCTATGCTCTATCCTATCCTATCCTCTATAATATTGTATCCTCTATCATATCCTATCCTCTTTCCTATAATATCATCTATCCTATCCTATCCTGTATCCTATCCTATCCTCTATCCTATCATATCCTCTATCCTATCCTATCCTCTATCCTATCCTATCCTCTATCCTATCCAATCCTCTATCCTATCCTATCCTCTATCCTATCCTATCGTCTATCCTATCCTATCCTATATCCTATCCTATCCTATCCTCTATCCTATCCTATCCTCTATCCTATCCTGTCCTCTTTCCTATCCTATCCTCAACACTATCCTATCCTCAATTCTATCCTATACTCCATCCTATCCTATCCGCTATCCTATCCTATCCTCTATCCTATAATATCCTCTATCCTATCCAATCCTCTATCATATCCTCTATCCTATCCCCTATCCTATCCTCTATCCTATCCTGCTCTATCCTATCCTATCCTCTATCCTATCCTGCTCTATCCTATCCTACCCTCTATCCTATCCTATCCTCTATCCTATCTTATCCTCTATCCTATCCTATCCTCCATCCTATCCTATCCTCTATCCTATAATATCATCTATCCTATCCTATTCTCTATCCTATCCTATATTCTATCCTATCCTATCCTCAATTCTTTCCTATGCTCTATCATCTGCTCTATCCTCTCCTATCCTCAATCCTATCCTATCCTCAATCCTATCCTATCCTCTATCCGATCCTATCCTCTATCCTATCCAATCCTATATCCTATCCTCTATCCTATCCTATCCTCCATCCTATCCTATCCTCTATCCTATAATATCATGTATCCTATCGTATCCTCTATCCTATCCTATTCTCTATCGTCTCCTATCCTCTATGCTATCCAATCCACTATGTTATCCTCTATCCTATCCTATCCTCCATAATATCCTATCCTCTATCCTATCCTATCCTCTATCCTAACCTATCCTCTATCCTATCCTATCCTCTATCCTATCCTATCCTCTATCCTATCCTATCCTGTATCCCATCCTATCCTCTATCCTATCCTATCATCTATCCTATCCTATCCTCTATATTATCTTATCCTCTATCCTATCCTATCCTCTGTCCTATCCTATCCTGTATCCTATCCTATCCTCAAACCTATCCTATCCTCAATTCTATCGTATACTCCATACTATCCTATCCGCTATCCTATCCTATCGTCTATCCTATAATATCCTCTATCCTATCCAATCCTCTATCCTATCCTCTATACTATCCTCTATTCTATCCTATCCTCTATCCGTATCCTATCCTCTATCCTATCCTATCCTCTATCCTATCCTATCCTCTATCCTATCCTATCCTCTATCCTATCCTATCCTCTATCCTATCCTATCCTCTATCCTATCCTATCCTCTATCCTATCCTATGCTCTATCCTATCCTATCCTCTATAATATTGTATCCTCTATCATATCCTATCCTCTTTCCTATAATATCATCTATCCTATCCTATCCTGTATCCTATCCTATCCTCTATCCTATCATATCCTCTATCCTATCCTATCCTCTATCCTATCCTATCCTCTATCCTATCCAATCCTCTATCCTATCCTATCCTCTATCCTATCCTATCCTCTATCCTATCCTATCCTATATCCTATCCTATCCTATCCTCTATCCTATCCTATCCTCTATCCTATCCTGTCCTCTTTCCTATCCTATCCTCAACACTATCCTATCCTCAATTCTATCCTATACTCCATCCTATCCTATCCGCTATCCTATCCTATCCTCTATCCTATAATATCCTCTATCCTATCCAATCCTCTATCCTATCCTCTATCCTATCCCCTATCCTATCCTCTATCCTATCCTGCTCTATCCTATCCTATCCTCTATCCTATCCTGCTCTATCCTATCCTACCCTCTATCCTATCCTATCCTCTATCCTATCTTATCCTCTATCCTATCCTATCCTCCATCCTATCCTATCCTCTATCCTATAATATCATCTATCCTATCCTATTCTCTATCCTATCCTATCCTCAATTCTTTCCTATGCTCTATCATCTGCTCTATCCTCTCCTATCCTCAATCCTATCCTATCCTCAATCCTATCCTATCCTCTATCCGATCCTATCCTCTATCCTATCCAATCCTATATCCTATCCTATCCTCTATCCTATCCTATCCTCTATCCTATCCTATCCTATATCCTATCCTATCCTATCCTCTATCCTATCCTATCCTCTATCCTATCCTGTCCTCTTTCCTATCCTATCCTCAACACTATCCTATCCTCAATTCTATCCTATACTCCATCCTATCCTATCCGCTATCCTATCCTATCCTCTATCCTATAATATCCTCTATCCTATCCAATCCTCTATCATATCCTCTATCCTATCCCCTATCCTATCCTCTATCCTATCCTGCTCTATCCTATCCTATCCTCTATCCTATCCTGCTCTATCCTATCCTACCCTCTATCCTATCCTATCCTCTATCCTATCTTATCCTCTATCCTATCCTATCCTCCATCCTATCCTATCCTCTATCCTATAATATCATCTATCCTATCCTATTCTCTATCCTATCCTATATTCTATCCTATCCTATCCTCAATTCTTTCCTATGCTCTATCATCTGCTCTATCCTCTCCTATCCTCAATCCTATCCTATCCTCAATCCTATCCTATCCTCTATCCGATCCTATCCTCTATCCTATCCAATCCTATATCCTATCCTCTATCCTATCCTATCCTCCATCCTATCCTATCCTCTATCCTATAATATCATGTATCCTATCGTATCCTCTATCCTATCCTATTCTCTATCGTCTCCTATCCTCTATGCTATCCAATCCACTATGTTATCCTCTATCCTATCCTATCCTCCATAATATCCTATCCTCTATCCTATCCTATCCTCTATCCTAACCTATCCTCTATCCTATCCTATCCTCTATCCTATCCTATCCTCTATCCTATCCTATCCTGTATCCCATCCTATCCTCTATCCTATCCTATCATCTATCCTATCCTATCCTCTATATTATCTTATCCTCTATCCTATCCTATCCTCTGTCCTATCCTATCCTGTATCCTATCCTATCCTCAAACCTATCCTATCCTCAATTCTATCGTATACTCCATACTATCCTATCCGCTATCCTATCCTATCGTCTATCCTATAATATCCTCTATCCTATCCAATCCTCTATCCTATCCTCTATACTATCCTCTATTCTATCCTATCCTCTATCCGTATCCTATCCTCTATCCTATCCTATCCTCTATCCTATCCTATCCTCTATCCTATCCTATCCTCTATCCTATCCTATCCTCTATCCTATCCTATCCTCTATCCTATCCTATCCTCTATCCTATCCTATGCTCTATCCTATCCTATCCTCTATAATATTGTATCCTCTATCATATCCTATCCTCTTTCCTATAATATCATCAATCCTATCCTATCCTGTATCCTATCCTATCCTCTATCCTATCATATCCTCTATCCTATCCTATCCTCTATCCTATCCTATCCTCTATCCTATCCAATCCTCTATCCTATCCTATCCTCTATCCTATCCTATCCTCTATCCTATCCTATCCTATATCCTATCCTATCCTATCCTCTATCCTATCCTATCCTCTATCCTATCCTGTCCTCTTTCCTATCCTATCCTCAACACTATCCTATCCTCAATTCTATCCTATACTCCATCCTATCCTATCCGCTATCCTATCCTATCCTCTATCCTATAATATCCTCTATCCTATCCAATCCTCTATCCTATCCTCTATCCTATCCCCTATCCTATCCTCTATCCTATCCTGCTCTATCCTATCCTATCCTCTATCCTATCCTGCTCTATCCTATCCTACCCTCTATCCTATCCTATCCTCTATCCTATCTTATCCTCTATCCTATCCTATCCTCCATCCTATCCTATCCTCTATCCTATAATATCATCTATCCTATCCTATTCTCTATCCTATCCTATCCTCAATTCTTTCCTATGCTCTATCATCTGCTCTATCCTCTCCTATCCTCAATCCTATCCTATCCTCAATCCTATCCTATCCTCTATCCGATCCTATCCTCTATCCTATCCAATCCTATATCCTATCCTCTATCCTATCCTATCCTCCATCCTATCCTATCCTCTATCCTATAATATCATGTATCCTATCGTATCCTCTATCCTATCCTATTCTCTATCGTCTCCTATCCTCTATGCAATCCAATCCACTATGTTATCCTCTATCCTATCCTATCCTCCATAATATCCTATCCTCTATCCTATCCTATCCTCTATCCTATCCTATCCTATATCCTATCCTATCCTATCCTCTATCCTATCCTATCCTCTATCCTATCCTGTCCTCTTTCCTATCCTATCCTCAACACTATCCTATCCTCAATTCTATCCTATACTCCATCCTATCCTATCCGCTATCCTATCCTATCCTCTATCCTATAATATCCTCTATCCTATCCAATCCTCTATCCTATCCTCTATCCTATCCCCTATCCTATCCTCTATCCTATCCTGCTCTATCCTATCCTATCCTCTATCCTATCCTGCTCTATCCTATCCTACCCTCTATCCTATCCTATCCTCTATCCTATCTTATCCTCTATCCTATCCTATCCTCCATCCTATCCTATCCTCTATCCTATAATATCATCTATCCTATCCTATTCTCTATCCTATCCTATCCTCAATTCTTTCCTATGCTCTATCATCTGCTCTATCCTCTCCTATCCTCAATCCTATCCTATCCTCAATCCTATCCTATCCTCTATCCGATCCTATCCTCTATCCTATCCAATCCTATATCCTATCCTTTCCTCTATCCTAACCTATCCTCTATCCTATCCTATCCTCTATCCTATCCTATCCTCTATCCTATCCTATCCTGTATCCCATCCTATCCTCTATCCTATCCTATCATCTATCCTATCCTATCCTCTATATTATCTTATCCTCTATCCTATCCTATCCTCTGTCCTATCCTATCCTGTATCCTATCCTATCCTCAATTCTATCGTATACTCCATACTATCCTATCCGCTATCCTATCCTATCGTCTATCCTATAATATCCTCTATCCTATCCAATCCTCTATCCTATCCTCTATACTATCCTCTATTCTATCCTATCCTCTATCCGTATCCTATCCTCTGTCCTATCCTATCCTCTATCCTATCCTATCCTCTATCCTATCCTATCCTCTATCCTATCCTATCCTCTATAATATCGTATCCTGTATCCTATCCTGTCGTCTTTACTATCCTATCCTCAATCCTATCCTATCCTCTATCGTCTCCTATCCTCTATGCTATCCAATCCCCTATGTTATCCTCTATCCTATCCTATCCTCTATAATATCCTTTCCTCTATCCTATCCTATCCTCTGTCCTATCCTATCCTCTATCCTATAATATCCTCTATCCTATCCTCTATCCTATCCTCTATCCTATCCTCTATCCTATCCTGCTCTATCCTATCCTATCCTCTATCCTATCCTGCTCTATCCTATCCTACCCTCTATCCTATCCTATCCTCTATCCTATCTTATCCTCTATCCTATCCTATCCTCTATCCGATCCTATCCTCTATCCTATCCAATCCTATATCCTATCCTCTATCCTATCCTATCCTCCATCCTATCCTATCCTCTATCCTATAATATCATCTATCCTATCGTATCCTCTATCCTATCCTATCCTCTATCGTCTCCTATCCTCTATGCTATCCAATCCACTATGTTATCCTCTATCCTATCCTATCCTCCATAATATCCTATCCTCTATCCTATCCTATCCTCTATCCTAACTTATCCTCTATCCTATCCTATCCTCTATCCTATCCTATCCTCTATCCTATCCTATCCTGTATCCCATCCTATCCTCTATCCTATCCTATCATCTATCCTATCCTATCCTCTATATTATCTTATCCTCTATCCTATCCTATCCTCTGTCCTATCCTATCCTGTATCCTATCCTATCCTCAACCCTATCCTATCCTCAATTCTATCCTATCCTCTATCCTATCCTATCCTCTATCCTATCCTATCCTCTATCCTTTGGTATCCTCTATCCTATCCAATCCTCTATCCTATCCTATCCTCTATCCTATCCTATCCTCTATCCTATCCTATCCTATATCCTATCCTATCCTCTATGCTATCCTATCCTCTATCCTATCCTATCCTCTATCCTATTCTATCCTCAATTCTTTCCTATGCTCTATCATCTGCTCTATCATCTCCTATCCTCAATCCTATCCAATCCTCTATCCGATCCTATCCTCTATCCTATCCAATCCTATATCCTATCCTCTATCCTATCCTATCCTCCATCCTATCCTATCCTCTATCCTATAATATCATCTATCCTATCCTATCCTCTATCCTATCCTATCCTCTATCCTATCGCATCCTCTATCCTATCCAATCCTCTATCCTATCCTATCCTCTATCCTATCCTATCCTCTATCCTATCTTATCCTCTATCCTATCCTATCCTCTATCCTATCCTATGCTGTATCCTATCCCATCAACTATCCTATCCTATCCTCTATCCTATAATATCATCTATCCTATCCTATCCTCTACCCTATCCTATCCTCTATCGTCTCCTATCCTCTATGCTATCCAATCCCCTATGTTATCCTCTATCCTATCCTATCCTCTATAATATCCTATCCTCTATCCTATCCTATCCTGTACCCTATCCAATCCTCTATCCTATCCTATCCTCTATCCTATCCTATCCTCTATACTATCCTATCCTCTATCCTATCCTATCCTCTATCCTATCCTATCCTCTATCCTATCCTATCCTCTATCCTGTCCAATCCTATATCCTATCCTCTATCCTATACTATCCTCCATCCTATCCTATCCTCTATCCTATAATATCATCTATCCTATCCTATTCTCTATCCTATCCTATATTCTATCCTATCCTATCCTCAATTCTTTCCTATGCTCTATCATCTGCTCTATCCTCTCCTATCCTCAATCCTATCCTATCCTCTATCCGATCCTATCCTCTATCCTATCCAATCCTATATCCTATCCTCTATCCTATCCTATCCTCTATTCTATCCTATCCTCTGTCCTATCCTATCCTCTCTCCTATCCTATCCTCTATCCTATCCTATCCTCTATTATATCCTATCCTCTATCCTATCCTATCCTATATCCTATCCCTTATCCTATCCTATCCTCCATCCTATCCTATCCTCTATCCTATAGTATCATCTATCCTATCCTATTCTCTATCCTATCCAATCCTATATCCTATCCCTTATCCCATCCTATCCTCCATCCTATCCTATCCTCTATCCTATAGTATCATCTATCCTATCCTATTCTCTATCCTATACTATATTCTATCCTATCCTATACTCAATTCTTTCCTATGCTCTATCATCTGCTCTATCCTCTCCTATCCTCAATCCTATCCTATCCTCAATCCTATCCTATCCTCTATCCTATCCAATCCTATATCCTATCCTCTATCCTATCCTAACCTCCATCCTATCCTAGCCTCTATCCTATAATATCATCTATCCTATCCTATCCTCTATCCTATCCTATCCTCTATCGTCTCCTATCCTCTATGCTATCCAATCCCCTATGTTATCCTCTATCCTATCCTATCCTCTATTATATCCTATCCTCTATCCTATCCAATCCTCTATCCTATCCTATCCTCTATCCTATCCTATCCTCTATCCTATCCTATCCTCTATCCTATCCTATCCTCTATCCTATCCTATCCTCTATCCTATCCTATGCTGTATCCTATCCCATCAACTATCCTATCCTATCCTCTATCCTATCCTATCCTATCAACTATCCTATCCTATCCTCTATCCTATCCTATCCTCTATCCTATCCTATCCTCTCTCCTATCCTATCCTCTATCCTATCCTATCCTCTATCCTATCCTATCCTCTATCCTATCCTATCATCTATCCTATCCTATCCTCTATAATATCGTATCCTCTATAATATCGTATCCTGTATCAGATCCTGTCCTCTTTCCTATCCTATCCTCAATCCTATCCTATCCTCTATCCTATCCTATCCTCTATCCTATCTTATCCTCTATCCTATCCTATCCTCCATCCTATCCTATCCTCTATCCTATAATATCATCTATCCTATCCTATTCTCTATCCTATCCTATATTCTATCCTATCCTATCCTCAATTCTTTCCTATGCTCTATCATCTGCTCTATCCTCTCCTATCCTCAATCCTATCCTATCCTCTATCCGATCCTATCCTCTATCCTATCCAATCCTATATCCTATCCTCTATCCTATCCTATCCTCCATCCTATCCTATCCTCTATCCTATAATATCATCTATCCTATCGTATCCTCTATCCTCTCCTATCCTCTATCGTCTCCTATCCTCTATGCTATCCAATCCACTATGTTATCCTCTATCCTATCCTATCCTCCATAATATCCTATCCTCTATCCTATCCTATCCTCTATCCTAACCTATCCTCTATCCTTTTCTATCCTCTATCCTATCCTATCCTCTATCCTATCCTATCCTGTATCCCATCCTATCCTCTAACCTATCCTATCCTCTATCCTATCCTATCCTCCATCCTATCCTATCCTCTATCCTATAATATCATCTATCCTATCGTATCCTCTATCCTATCCTATCCTCTATCGTCTCCTATCCTCTATGCTATCCAATCCACTATGTTATCCTCTATCCTATCCTATCCTCCATAATATCCTATCCTCTATCCTCTCCTATCCTCTATCCTAACCTATCCTCTATCCTATCCTATCCTCTATCCTATCCTATCCTCTATCCTATCCTATCCTCTATCCTAACCTATCCTCTATCCTATCCTATCCTCTATTATATCCTATCCTCTATCCTATCCTATCCTGTATCCCATCCTATCCTCTATCCTATCCTATCCTCTATCCTATCCTATCCTCTATATTATCTTATCCTCTATCCTATCCTATCCTCTGTCCTATCCTATCCTGTATCCTATCCTATCCTCAACCCTATCCTATCCTCAATTCTATCGTATACTCCATACTATCCTATCCGCTATCCTATCCTATCCTCTATCCTATAATATCCTCTATCCTATCCAATCCTCTATCCTATCCTCTATCCTATCCTCTATTCTATCCTATCCTCTATCCGTATCCTATCCTCTGTCCTATCCTATCCTCTATCCTATCCTATCCTCTATCCTATGCTATCCTATATCCTATCCTATCCTCTATCCTATCCAATCCTCTACCGTCTCCTATCCTGTATCCGATCCAATCCCCTATCCTCTATCCTATCCTATTCTCTATCCTATCCTCTATCGTATCGTATCCTCTATCCTATCCTATTCTCTATCCTATCCTCTATCGTATCGTATCCTCTATCCTATCCTATCCTCTATCATATCCTATCCTCTTTCCTATAATATCATCTATCCTATCCTATCCTCTATCCTATCCTATCCTCTATCCTATCATATCCTCTATCCTATCCTATCCTCTATCCTATCCTATCCTCTATCCTATCCTCTACCCTATCCTGCTCTATCCTATCCTACCCTCTATCCTATCCTATCCTCTATCCTATCTTATCCTCTATCCTATCCTATCCTCCATCCTATCCTATCCTCTATCGTATAATATCATCTATCCTATCCTATTCTCTATCCTATCCTATATTCTATCCTATCCTATCCTCAATTCTTTCCTATGCTCTATCATCTGCTCTATCCTCTCCTATCCTCAATCCTATCCTATCCTCTATCCGATCATATCCTCTATCCTATCCAATCCTATATCCTATCCTCTATCCTATCCTATCCTCCATCCTATCCTATCCTGTATCCTATAATATCATCTATCCTATCGTATTCTCTATCCTATCCTATCCTCTATCCTATCCTCTATCCCATCCTGCTCTATCCTATCCTATCTTCAACCCTATCCTATCCTCTATCCTATCTTATCCTCTATCCTCTCCTACCCTCAATCCTATCCTATCCTCAACCCTATCCTATCCTCAATTCTATCGTATACTCCATACTATCCTATCCGCTATCCTATCCTATCGTCTATCCTATAATATCCTCTATCCTATCCAATCCTCTATCCTATCCTCTATACTATCCTCTATTCTATCCTATCCTCTATCCGTATCCTATCCTCTGTCCTATCCTATCCTCTATCCTATCCTATCCTCTATCCTATCCTATCCTCTATAATATCGTATCCTGTATCCTATCCTGTCGTCTTTACTATCCTATCCTCAATCCTATCCTATCCTCTATCCTACGGTATCCTCTATCCTATCCAATTCTCTATCCTATCCTATCCTCTATCCTATCCTATCCTCTATCCTATCCTATCCTATATCCTATCCTATCCTCTATCCTATCCTATCCTCGATCCTATCCTATCCTCTATCCTATCCTATCCTCTATCCTATCCTATCCTCTATATTATCTTATCCTCTATCCTATCCTATCCTCTGTCCTATCCTATCCTGTATCCGATCCTATCCTCAACCCTATCCTATCCTCAATTCTATCGTATACTCCATACTATCCTATCCGCTATCCTATCCTATCGTCTATCCTATAGTATCCTCTATCCTATCCAATCCTCTATCCTATCCTCTATACTATCCTCTATTCTATCCTATCCTCTATCCGTATTCTATCCTCTGTCCTATCCTATCCTCTATCCTATCCTATCCTCTATCCTATCCTATCCTCTATCCTATCCTATCCTCTATAATATCGTATCCTGTATCCTATCCTGTCGTCTTTACTATCCTATCCTCAATCCTATCCTATCCTCTATCGTCTCCTATCCTCTATCCTATCCAATCCCCTATGTTATCCTCTATCCTATCCTATCCTCTATAATATCCTTTCCTCTATCCTATCCTATCCTCTGTCCTATCCTATCCTCTATCCTATAATATCCTCTATCCTATCCAATCCTCTATCCTATCCTCTATCCTATCCTCTATCCTATCCTCTATCCTATCCTCTATTCTATCCTGCTCTATCCTATCCTACCCTCTATCCTGTCCTATCCTCTATCCTATCTTATCCTCTATCCTATCATATCCTCCATCCTATCCTATCCTCTATCCTATAATATCATCTATCCTATCCTATTCTCTATCCTATCCTATATTCTATCCTATCCTATCCTCAATTCTTTCCTATGCTCTATCATCTGCTCTATCCTCTCCTATCCTCAATCCTATCCTATCCTCTATCCGATCCTATCCTCTATCCTATCCAATCCTATATCCTATCCTCTATCCTATCCTATCCTCCATCCTATCCTATCCTCTATCCTATAATATCATCTATCCTATCGTATCCTCTATCCTATCCTATCCTCTATCGTCTCCTATCCTCTATGCTATCCAATCCACTATGTTATCCTCTATCCTATCCTATCCTCCATAATATCCTATCCTCTATCCTCTCCTATCCTCTATCCTAACCTATCCTCTATCCTATCCTATCCTCTATCCTATCCTATCCTCTATCCTATCCTATCCTCTATCCTAACCTATCCTCTATCCTATCCTATCCTCTATTATATCCTATCCTCTATCCTATCCTATCCTGTATCCCATCCTATCCTCTATCCTATCCTATCCTCTATCCTATCCTATCCTCTATATTATCTTATCCTCTATCCTATCCTATCCTCTGTCCTATCCTATCCTGTATCCTATCCTATCCTCAACCCTATCCTATCCTCAATTCTATCGTATACTCCATACTATCCTATCCGCTATCCTATCCTATCGTCTATCCTATAGTATCCTCTATCCTATCCAATCCTCTATCCTATCCTCTATACTATCCTCTATTCTATCCTATCCTCTATCCGTATTCTATCCTCTGTCCTATCCTATCCTCTATCCTATCCTATCCTCTATCCTATCCTATCCTCTATCCTATCCTATCCTCTATAATATCGTATCCTGTATCCTATCCTGTCGTCTTTACTATCCTATCCTCAATCCTATCCTATCCTCTATCGTCTCCTATCCTCTATGCTATCCAATCCCCTATGTTATCCTCTATCCTATCCTATCCTCTATAATATCCTTTCCTCTATCCTATCCTATCCTCTGTCCTATCCTATCCTCTATCCTATAATATCCTCTATCCTATCCAATCCTCTACCCTATCCTCTATCCTATCCTCTATCCTATCCTCTATCCTATCCTGCTCTATCCTATCCTACCCTCTATCCTGTCCTATCCTCTATCCTATCTTATCCTCTATCCTATCCTATCCTCCATCCTATCCTATCCTCTATCCTATAATATCATCTATCCTATCCTATTCTCTATCCTATCCTATATTCTATCCTATCCTATCCTCAATTCTTTCCTATGCTCTATCATCTGCTCTATCCTCTCCTATCCTCAATCCTATCCTATCCTCTATCCGATCCTATCCTCTATCCTATCCAATCCTATATCCTATCCTCTATCCTATCCTATCCTCCATCCTATCCTATCCTCTATCCTATAATATCATCTATCCTATCGTATCCTCTATCCTATCCTATCCTCTATCGTCTCCTATCCTCTATGCTATCCAATCCACTATGTTATCCTCTATCCTATCCTATCCTCCATAATATCCTATCCTCTATCCTCTCCTATCCTCTATCCTAACCTATCCTCTATCCTATCCTATCCTCTATCCTATCCTATCCTCTATCCTATCCTATCCTCTATCCTAACCTATCCTCTATCCTATCCTATCCTCTATTATATCCTATCCTCTATCCTATCCTATCCTGTATCCCATCCTATCCTCTATTTTATCCTATCCTCTATCCTATCCTATCCTCTATATTATCTTATCCTCTATCCTATCCTATCCTCTGTCCTATCCTATCCTGTATCCTATCCTATCCTCAACCCTATCCTATCCTCAATTCTATCGTATACTCCATACTATCCTATCCGCTATATTATACTATCCTCTATCCTATAATATCCTCTATCCTATCCAATCCTCTATCCTATCCTCTATCCTATCCTCTATTCTATCCTATCCTCTATCCGTATCCTATCCTCTGTCCTATCCTATCCTCTATCCTATCCTATCCTCTCTCCTATCCTATCCTCTATCCTATCCTATCCTCTATCCTATCCTATCTTCTATCGTATCCTATCCTCTATAATATCGTATCCTCTATCCTATCCAATCCTATATCCTATCCTCTATCCTATCCTATACTCCATCCTATCCTATCCTCTATCCTATAATATCATCTATCCTATCCTATCCTCTATCTTATCCTATCCTCTATCGTCTCCTATCCTCTATGCTATCCAATCCCCTATGTTATCCTCTATCCTATCCTATCCTCTATCCTATGCTATCCTATATCCTATCCTATCCTCTATCCTATCCAATCCTCTACCGTCTCCTATCCTGTATCCGATCCAATCCCCTATCCTCTATCCTATCCTATTCTCTATCCTATCCTCTATCGTATCGTATCCTCTATCCTATCCTATTCTCTATCCTATCCTCTATCGTATCGTATCCTCTATCCTATCCTATCCTCTATCTTCTCCTATCCTCGATCCTATCCTATCCTCAACCCTATCCTACCCTCAATTCTATCGTATACTCCATCCTATCCTATCCGCTATCCTATCCTATCCACTATCCTATAATATCCTCTATCCTATCCAATACTCTATCCTATCCTCTATCCTATCCTCTATCGTATCCTATCCTCTATCCTATCCTATCCTCTATCCTATCCTATCCTCTATCCTATCCTATCCTCTATCCTATCCTATCCTCTATCCTATCCTATCCTCTATCCTATCCTATCCTCTATCCTATCCTATCCTCTATCCTATCCTATGCTCTATCCTATCCTATCCTCTATCATATCCTATCCTCTTTCCTATAATATCATCTATCCTATCCTATCCTCTACCCTATCCTATCCTCTATCCTATCATATCCTCTATCCTATCCTATCCTCTATCCTATCCTATCCTCTATCCTATCCTCTATCCTATCCTGCTCTATCCTATCCTATCCTCTATCCTATCCTGCTCTATCCTATCCTACCCTCTATCCTATCCTATCCTCTATCCTATCTTATCCTCTATCCTATCCTATCCTCCATCCTATCCTATCCTCTATCCTATAATATCATCTATCCTATCCTATTCTCTATCCTATCCTATATTCTATCCTATCCTATCCTCAATCCTTTCCTATGCTCTATCATCTGCTCTATCCTCTCCTATCCTCAATCCTATCCTATCGTCTATCCTATAATATCCTCTATCCTATCCAATCCTCTATCCTATCCTCTATACTATCCTCTATTCTATCCTATCCTCTATCCGTATCCTATCCTCTGTCCTATCCTTTCCTCTATCCTATCCTATCCTCTGTCCTATCCTATCCTCTATCCTATAATATCCTCTATCCTATCCAATCCTCTACCCTATCCTCTATCCTATCCTCTATCCTATCCTCTATCCTATCCTGCTCTATCCTATCCTACCCTCTATCCTGTCCTATCCTCTATCCTATCTTATCCTCTATCCTATCCTATCCTCCATCCTATCCTATCCTCTATCCTATAATATCATCTATCCTATCCTATTCTCTATCCTATCCTATATTCTATCCTATCCTATCCTCAATTCTTTCCTATGCTCTATCATCTGCTCTATCCTCTCCTATCCTCAATCCTATCCTATCCTCTATCCGATCCTATCCTCTATCCTATCCAATCCTATATCCTATCCTCTATCCTATCCTATCCTCCATCCTATCCTATCCTCTATCCTATAATATCATCTATCCTATCGTATCCTCTATCCTATCCTATCCTCTATCGTCTCCTATCCTCTATGCTATCCAATCCACTATGTTATCCTCTATCCTATCCTATCCTCCATAATATCCTATCCTCTATCCTCTCCTATCCTCTATCCTAACCTATCCTCTATCCTATCCTATCCTCTATCCTATCCTATCCTCTATCCTATCCTATCCTCTATCCTAACCTATCCTCTATCCTATCCTATCCTCTATTATATCCTATCCTCTATCCTATCCTATCCTGTATCCCATCCTATCCTCTATTTTATCCTATCCTCTATCCTATCCTATCCTCTATATTATCTTATCCTCTATCCTATCCTATCCTCTGTCCTATCCTATCCTGTATCCTATCCTATCCTCAACCCTATCCTATCCTCAATTCTATCGTATACTCCATACTATCCTATCCGCTATATTATACTATCCTCTATCCTATAATATCCTCTATCCTATCCAATCCTCTATCCTATCCTCTATCCTATCCTCTATTCTATCCTATCCTCTATCCATATCCTATCCTCTGTCCTATCCTATCCTCTATCCTATCCTATCCTCTCTCCTATCCTATCCTCTATCCTATCCTATCCTCTATCCTATCCTATCTTCTATCGTATCCTATCCTCTATAATATCGTATCCTCTATCCTATCCAATCCTATATCCTATCCTCTATCCTATCCTATACTCCATCCTATCCTATCCTCTATCCTATAATATCATCTATCCTATCCTATCCTCTATCTTATCCTATCCTCTATCGTCTCCTATCCTCTATGCTATCCAATCCCCTATGTTATCCTCTATCCTATCCTATCCTCTATCCTATGCTATCCTATATCCTATCCTATCCTCTATCCTATCCAATCCTCTACCGTCTCCTATCCTGTATCCGATCCAATCCCCTATCCTCTATCCTATCCTATTCTCTATCCTATCCTCTATCGTATCGTATCCTCTATCCTATCCTATTCTCTATCCTATCCTCTATCGTATCGTATCCTCTATCCTATCCTATCCTCTATCTTCTCCTATCCTCGATCCTATCCTATCCTCAACCCTATCCTACCCTCAATTCTATCGTATACTCCATCCTATCCTATCCTCTATCCTATCCTATCCTCTATCCTATCCTATCCTCTATCCTATCCTATCCTCTATCCTATCCTATCCTCTATCCTATCCTATCCTCTATCCTATCCTATGCTCTATCCTATCCTATCCTCTATCATATCCTATCCTCTTTCCTATAATATCATCTATCCTATCCTATCCTCTACCCTATCCTATCCTCTATCCTATCATATCCTCTATCCTATCCTATCCTCTATCCTATCCTATCCTCTATCCTATCCTCTATCCTATCCTGCTCTATCCTATCCTATCCTCTATCCTATCCTGCTCTATCCTATCCTACCCTCTATCCTATCCTATCCTCTATCCTATCTTATCCTCTATCCTATCCTATCCTCCATCCTATCCTATCCTCTATCCTATAATATCATCTATCCTATCCTATTCTCTATCCTATCCTATATTCTATCCTATCCTATCCTCAATCCTTTCCTATGCTCTATCATCTGCTCTATCCTCTCCTATCCTCAATCCTATCCTATCGTCTATCCTATAATATCCTCTATCCTATCCAATCCTCTATCCTATCCTCTATACTATCCTCTATTCTATCCTATCCTCTATCCGTATCCTATCCTCTGTCCTATCCTATCCTCTATCCTATCCTATCCTCTATCCTATCCTATCCTCTATAATATCGTATCCTGTATCCTATCCTGTCGTCTTTACTATCCTATCCTCAATCCTATCCTATCCTCTATCCTACGGTATCCTCTATCCTATCCAATCCTCTATCCTATCCTATCCTCTATCCTATCCTATCCTCTATCCTATCCTATCCTATATCCTATCCTATCCTCTATCCTATCCTATCCTCTATCCTATCCTATCCTCGATCCTATCCTATCCTCTATCCTATCCTATCCTCTATCCTATCCTCTCCTCTATAATATCGTATCCTCTATAATATCGTATCCTGTATCCTATCCTGTAATCTTTCCTATCCTATCATCAATCCTATCCTATCCTCAATCCTATCCCATCCTCTGTCCTATAATATCCTCTATCCTATCCAATCCTCTACCGTCTCCTATCCTCTATCCTATCCAATCCAGTATGTTATCCTCTATCCTATCTTATCCTCTATCCTATCCTATCCTCTATCCAACCGTATCCTCTTTCCTATCCAATCCTCTATCCTACCCTATCCTATATCCTATCCTATCCTCTATCCTATCCTATCCTCTATCCTATCCTATTCTCTATCCTATCCTATATTCTATCCTATCCTATCCTCATTTCTTTCCTATGCTCTATCATCTGCTCTATCCTCTCCTATCCTCAATCCTATCCTATCCTCTATTCGATCCTATCCTCTATCCTACGGTATCCTCTATCCTATCCAATCCTCTATCCTATCCTATCCTCTATCCTATCCTATCCTCTATCCTATCCTATCCTATATCCTATCCTATCCTCTATCCTATCCTATCCTCTATCCTATCCTATCCTCGATCCTATCCTATCCTCTATCCTATCCTATCCTCTATCCTATCCTATCCTCTATAATATCGTATCCTCTATAATATCGTATCCTGTATCCTATCCTGTAATCTTTCCTATCCTATCATCAATCCTATCCTATCCTCTATCGTCTCCTATCCTCTATCCTATCCAATCCCCTATGTTATCCTCTATCCTATCTTATCCTCTATCCTATTCTATCCTCAATCCTATCCCATCCTCTGTCCTATAATATCCTCTATCGTATCCAATCCTCTACCGTCTCCTATCCTCTATCCTATCCAATCCCCTATGTTATCCTCTATCCTATCTTATCCTCTATCCTATCCTATCCTCTATCCAACCGTATCCTCTATCCTATCCAATCCTATATCCTATCCTCTATCCTATCCTATCCTCCATCCTATCCTATCCTCTATCCTATAATATCATCTATCCTATCCTATCCTCTATCGTCTCCTATCCTCTATGCTATCCAATCCCCTATGTTATCCTCTATCCTATCCTATCCTCTATAATATCCTATCCTCTATTCTATCCTATCCTCTATAATATCCTATCCTCTATCCTATCCTATCCTCTGTCCTATCCTATCCTCTATCCTATCCTATCTTCTATCCTATCCTATACTCCATCCTATCCTATCCTCTATCCTATAATATCATCTATCCTATCCTATCCTCTATCGTCTCCTATCCTCTATGCTATCCAATCCCCTATGTTATCCTCTATCCTATCCTATCCTCTATAATATCCTATCCTCTATTCTATCCTATCCTCTATAATATCCTATCCTCTATCCTATCCTATCCTCTATCCTATCCTATCCTCTATCCTATCCTATCCTCTATCCTATCCTATCCTCTATCCTATCCTATCCTCTATCCTATCCTATCCTCTATCCTATCCTATCGTCTATCCTATCCTATCCTCTATAATATCGTATCCTCTATCATATCCTATCCTCTTTCCTATAATATCATCTATCCTATCCTATCATCTATCCTATCCTATCCTCTATCCTATCCTATCCTCTATCCTATCCTATCCTCTATCCTATCCTATCCTCTATCCTATCCTATCCTATCCTCTATCCTATCCTATCCTCTATCCTATCCTATCCTCTATCCTATCCTATCCTCTATCCTATCCAATCCTCTATCGTATCCTATCCTCTATCCTATCCTATCCTCTATCCTATCCTATCCTGTGTCCTATCCTATCCTCTATCCTATCCTATCCTCTATCCTATCCTGTCCTCTTTCCTATCCTATCCTCAATCCTATCCTATCCTCTATCCTATCGTATCCTCTATCCTATCCAATCCTCTATCGTATCCTATCCTCTATCCTATCCTATCCTCTATCCTATCCTATTCTCTATCCTATCCAATCCCCTATGTTATCGTCTATCCTATCCTCTATAATATCGTATCCTCTATCATATCCTATCCTCTTTCCTATAATATCGTCTATCCTATCCTATTGCCTATCCTATCCTATCCTCTATCCTATTCTATCATCTATCCTATCCTATCCTCTATCCTATCCTATCCTCTATCCTATCCTATCCTCTATCCTATCCTGTCCTCTTTCCTATCCTATCCTCTATCCTATCCTATCCTCTATCCTATCCAATTCTCTATCCTATCCTATCCTCTATCCTATCCTATCCTCTATCCTATCCTATCCTATATCCTATCCTATCCTCTATCCTATCCTATCCTCTATCCTATCCTATCCTCTATCCTATCCTGTCCTCTTTCCTATCCTATCCTCAACCCTATCCTATCCTCAATTCTATCCTATACTCCATCCTATCCTATCCGCTATCCTATCCTATCCTCTATCCTATAATATCCTCTATCCTATCCAATCCTCTATCCTATCCTCTATCCTATCCTCTATCCTATCCTCTATCCTATCCTGCTCTATCCTATACTATCCTCTATCCTATCCTGCTCTATCCTATCCTATCCTCTATCCTATCCTATCCTCTATCCTATCTTATCCTCTATCCTATCGTATCCTCTATCCTATCCAATCCTCTATCGTATCCTATCCTCTATCCTATCCTATCCTCTATCCTATCCTATCCTCCATCCTATCCTATCCTCTATCCTATAATATCATCTATCCTATCGTATCCTCTATCCTATCCTATCCTCTATCGTCTCCTATCCTCTATGCTATCCAATCCACTATGTTATCCTCTATCCTATCCTATCCTCTATAATGTCCTATCCTCTATCCTATCCTATCCTCTATCCTAACCTATCCTCTATCCTATCCTATCCTCTATCCTATCCTATCCTCTATCCTATCCTATCCTGTATCCCATCCTATCCTCTATCCTATCCTATCCTCTATCCTATCCTATCCTCTATATTATCTTATCCTCTATCCTATCCTATCCTCTATCCTATCCAATCCTATATCCTATCCTCTATCCTATCCTATCCTCCATCCTATCCTATCCTCTATCCTATAATATCCTCTATGCTATCCAATCCTCTATCCTATCCTCTATCCTATCCTCTATTCTATCCTATCCTCTATCCGTATCCTATCCTCTGTCCTATCCTATCCTCTATCCTATCCTATCCTCTCTCCTATCCTATCCTCTATCCTATCCTATCCTCTATCCTATTCTATCTTCTATCCTATCCTATCCTCTATAATATCGTATCCTCTATCCTATCCAATCCTATATCCTATCCTCTATCCTATCCTATACTCCATCCTATCCTATCCTCTATCCTATCCTATACTCCATCCTATCCTATCCTCTATCCTATAATATCATCTATCCTATCCTCTATCTTATCCTATCCTCTATCGCCTCCTATCCTCTATGCTATCCAATCCCCTATGTTATCCTCTATCCTATCCTATCCTCTATCCTATGCTATCCTCTATCCTATCCTATCCTCTATCCTATCCAATCCTCTACCGTCTCCTATCCTGTATCCGATCCAATCCCCTATCCTCTATCCTATCCTATTCTCTATCCTATCCTCTATCGTATCGTATCCTCTATCCTATCCTATTCTCTATCCTATCCTCTATCGTATCGTATCCTCTATCCTATCCTATCCTCTATCTTCTCCTATCCTCGATCCTATCCTATCCTCAACCCTATCCTACCCTCAATTCTATCGTATACTCCATCCTATCCTATCCGCTATCCTATCCTATCCACTATCCTATAATATCCTCTATCCTATCCAATACTCCATCCTATCCTCTATCCTATCCTCTATCGTATCCTATCCTCTATCCTATCCTATCCTCTATCCTATCCTATCCTCTATCCTATCCTATCCTCTATCCTATCCTATCCTCTATCCTATCCTATCCTCTATCCTATCCTATCCTCTATCCTATCCTATGCTCTATCCTATCCTATCCTCTATAATATTGTATCCTCTATCATATCCTATCCTCTTTCCTATAATATCATCTATCCTATCCTATCCTGTATCCTATCCTATCCTCTATCCTATCATATCCTCTATCCTATCCTATCCTCTATCCTATCCTATCCTCTATCCTATCCAATCCTCTATCCTATCCTATCCTCTATCCTATCCTATCCTCTATCCTATCCTATCCTATATCCTATCCTATCCTATCCTCTATCCTATCCTATCCTCTATCCTATCCTGACCTCTTTCCTATCCTATCCTCAACCCTATCCTATCCTCAATTCTATCCTATACTCCATCCTATCCTATCCGCTATCCTATCCTATCCTCTATCCTATAATATCCTCTATCCTATCCAATCCTCTATCCTATCCTCTATCCTATCCCCTATCCTATCCTCTATCCTATCCTGCTCTATCCTATCCTATCCTCTATCCTATCCTGCTCTATCCTATCCTACCCTCTATCCTATCCTATCCTCTATCCTATCTTATCCTCTATCCTATCCTATCCTCCATCCTATCCTATCCTCTATCCTATAATATCATCTATCCTATCCTATTCTCTATCCTATCCTATATTCTATCCTATCCTATCCTCAATTCTTTCCTATGCTCTATCATCTGCTCTATCCTCTCCTATCCTCAATCCTATCCTATCCTCAATCCTATCCTATCCTCAATCCTATCCTATCCTCTATCCGATCCTATCCTCTATCCTATCCAATCCTATATCCTATCCTCTATCCTATCCTATCCTCCATCCTATCCTATCCTCTATCCTATAATATCATGTATCCTATCGTATCCTCTATCCTATCCTATTCTCTATCGTCTCCTATCCTCTATGCTATCCAATCCACTATGTTATCCTCTATCCTATCCTATCCTCCATAATATCCTATCCTCTATCCTATCCTATCCTCTATCCTAACCTATCCTCTATCCTATCCTATCCTCTATCCTATCCTATCCTCTATCCTATCCTATCCTGTATCGCATCCTATCCTCTATCCTATCCTATCATCTATCCTATCCTATCCTCTATATTATCTTATCCTCTATCCTATCCTACCCTCTGTCCTATCCTATCCTGTATCCTATCCTATCCTCAACCCTATCCTATCCTCAATTCTATCGTATACTCCATACTATCCTATCCGCTATCCTATCCTATCGTCTATCCTATAATATCCTCTATCCTATCCTATATACTATCGTCTATTCTATCCTATCCTCTATCCGTATCCTATCCTCTGTCCTATCCTATCCTCTATCCTATCCTATCCTCTATCCTATCCTATCCTCTATCCTATCCTATCCTCTATAATATCGTATCCTGTATCCTATCCTGTCGTCTTTACTATCCTATCCTCAATCCTATCCTATCCTCTATCGTCTCCTATCCTCTATGCTATCCAATCCCCTATGTTATCCTCTATCCTATCCTATCCTCTATCCTATCCTATCCTCTATCCTATCCTATCCTCTATCCTATCCTATCCTCTATCCTATCCTATGCTCTATCCTATCCTATCCTCTATCATATCCTATCCTCTTTCCTATAATATCATCTATCCTATCCTATCCTCTATCCTATCATATCCTCTATCCTATCCTATCCTCTATCCTATCCTATCCTCTATCCTATCCTATCCTCTATCCTATCCTCTATCCTATCCTGCTCTATCCTATCCTATCCTCTACCCTATCCTGCTCTATCCGTATCCTATCCTCTGTCCTATCCTATCCTCTATCCTATCCTATCCTCTATCCTATCCTATCCTCTATAATATCGTATCCTGTATCCTATCCTGTCGTCTTTACTATCCTATCCTCAATCCTATCCTATCCTCTATCCTACGGTATCCTCTATCCTATCCAATCCTCTATCGTATCCTATCCTCTATCCTATCCTATCCTCTATCCTATCCTATCCTATATCCTATCCTATCCTCTATCCTATCCTATCCTCTATCCTATCCTATCCTCGATCCTATCCTATCCTCTATCCTATCCTATCCTCTATCCTATCCTATCCTCTATATTATCTTATCCTCTATCCTATCCAATCCTCTATCCTATCCTCTATACTATCCTCTATTCTATCCTATCCTCTATCCGTATTCTATCCTCTGTCCTATCCTATCCTCTATCCTATCCTATCCTCTATCCTATCCTATCCTCTATCCTATCCTATCCTCTATAATATCGTAGCCTGTATCCTATCCTGTCGTCTTTACTATCCTATCCTCAATCCTTTCCTATCCTCTATCGTCTCCTATCCTCTATCCTATCCAATCCCCTATGTTATCCTCTATCCTATCCTATCCTCTATAATATCCTTTCCTCTATCCTATCCTATCCTCTGTCCTATCCTATCCTCTATCCTATAATATCCTCTATCCTATCCAATCCTCTATCCTATCCTCTATCCTATCCTCTATCCTATCCTCTATCCTATCCTGCTCTATCCTATCCTACCCTCTATCCTGTCCTATCCTCTATCCTATCTTATCCTCTATCCTATCCTATCCTCCATCCTATCCTATCCTCTATCCTATAATATCATCTATCCTATCCTATTCTCTATCCTATCCTATATTCTATCCTATCCTATTCTCAATTCTTTCCTATGCTCTATCATCTGCTCTATCCTCTCCTATCCTCAATCCTATCCTATCCTCTATCCGATCCTATCCTCTATCCTATCCAATCCTATATCCTATCCTCTATCCTATCCTATCCTCCATCCTATCCTATCCTCTATCCTATAATATCATCTATCCTATCGTATCCTCTATCCTATCCTATCCTCTATCGTCTCCTATCCTCTATGCTATCCAATCCACTATGTTATCCTCTATCCTATCCTATCCTCCATAATATCCTATCCTCTAGACTCTCCTATCCTCTATCCTAACCTATCCTCTATCCTATCCTATCCTCTATCCTATCCTATCCTCTATCCTATCCTATCCTCTATCCTAACCTATCCTCTATCCTATCCTATCCTCTATTATATCCTATCCTCTATCCTATCCTATCCTGTATCCCATCCTATCCTCTATTTTATCCTATCCTCTATCCTATCCTATCCTCTATATTATCTTATCCTCTATCCTATCCTATCCTCTGTCCTATCCTATCCTGTATCCTATCCTATCCTCAACCCTATCCTATCCTCAATTCTATCGTATACTCCATACTATCCTATCCGCTATCCTATCCTATCCTCTATCCTATAATATCCTCTATCCTATCTAATCCTCTATCCTATCCTCTATCCTATCCTCTATTCTATCCTATCCTCTATCCGTATCCTATCCTCTGTCCTATCCTATCCTCTATTTTATCCTATCCTCTATCCTATCCTATCCTCTATATTATCGTATCCTCTATCCTATCCTATCCTCTGTCCTATCCTATCCTGTATCCTATCCTATCCTCAACCCTATCCTATCCTCAATTCTATCGTATACTCCATACTATCCTATCCGCTATCCTATCCTATCCTCTATCCTATAATATCCTCTATCCTATCTAATCCTCTATCCTATCCTCTATCCTATCCTCTATTCTATCCTATCCTCTATCCGTATCCTATCCTCTGTCCTATCCTATCCTCTATCCTATCCTATCCTCTCTCCTATCCTATCCTCTATATTATCTTATCCTCTATCCTATCCTATCCTCTGTCCTATCCTATCCTGTATCCTATCCTATCCTCAACCCTATCCTATCCTCAATTCTATCGTATACTCCATACTATCCTATCCGCTATCCTATCCTATCCTCTATCCTATAATATCCTCTATCCTATCTAATCCTCTATCCTATCCTCTATCCTATCCTCTATTCTATCCTATCCTCTATCCGTATCCTATCCTCTGTCCTATCCTATCCTCTATCCTATAATATCATCTATCCTATCCTATCCTCTATCTTATCCTATCCTCTATCGTCTCCTATCCTCTATGCTATCCAATCCCCTATGTTATCCTCTATCCTATCCTATCCTCTATAATATCCTATCCTCTATTCTATCCTATCCTCTATAATATCCTATCCTCTATCCTATCCAATCCTATATCCTATCCTCTATCCTATCCTATCCTCCATCCTATCCTATCCTCTATCCTATAATATCATATATCCTATCGTATCCTCTATCCTATCCTATCCTCTATCGTCTCCTATCCTCTATGCTATCCAATCCACTATGTTATCCTCCATCCTATCCTATCCTCCATAATATCCTATCCTCTATCCTCTCCTATCCTCTATCCTAACCTATCCTCTATCCTATCCTATCCTCTATCCTATCCTATCCTCTATCCTATCCTATCCTCTATCCTAACCTATCCTCTATCCTATCCTATCCTCTATTATATCCTATCCTCTATCCTATCCTATCCTGTATCCCATCCTATCCTCTATTTTATCCTATCCTCTATCCTATCCTATCCTCTATATTATCTTATCCTCTATCCTATCCTATCCTCTGTCCTATCCTATCCTGTATCCTATCCTATCCTCAACCCTATCCTATCCTCAATTCTATCGTATACTCCATACTATCCTATCCGCTATCCTATCCTATCCTCTATCCTATAATATCCTCTATCCTATCCAATCCTCTATCCTATCCTCTATCCTATCCTCTATTCTATCCTATCCTCTATCCGTATCCTATCCTCTGTCCTATCCTATCCTCTATCCTATCCTATCCTCTCTCCTATCCTATCCTCTATCCTATCCTATCCTCTATCCTATCCTATCTTCTATCGTCTCCTATCCTCTATAATATCGTATCCTCTATCCTATCCAATCCTATATCCTATCCTCTATCCTATCCTATACTCCATCCTATCCTATCCTCTATCCTATAATATCATCTATCCTATCCTATCCTCTATCTTATCCTATCCTCTATCGTCTCCTATCCTCTATGCTATCCAATCCCCTATGTTATCCTCTATCCTATCCTATCCTCTATCCTATGCTATCCTATATCCTATCCTATCCTCTATCCTATCCAATCCTCTACCGTCTCCTATCCTCTATAATATCGTATCCTGTATCCTATCCTGTCGTCTTTACTATCCTATCCTCAATCCTATCCTATCCTCTATCCTACGGTATCCTCTATCCTATCCAATCCTCTATCCTATCCTATCCTCTATCCTATCCTATCCTCTATCCTATCCTATCCTATATCCTATCCTATCCTCTATCCTATCCTATCCTCTATCCTATCCTATCCTCGATCCTATCCTATCCTCTATCCTATCCTATCCTCTATCCTATCCTATCCTCTATAATATCGTATCCTCTATAATATCGTATCCTGTATCCTATCCTGTAATCTTTCCTATCCTATCATCAATCCTATCCTATCCTCTATCGTCTCCTATCCTCTATCCTATCCAATCCCCTATGTTATCCTCTATCCTATCTTATCCTCTATCCTATCCTATCCTCAATCCTATCCCATCCTCTGTCCTATAATATCCTCTATCCTATCCAATCCTCTACCGTCTCCTATCCTCTATCCTATCCAATCCAGTATGTTATCCTCTATCCTATCTTATCCTCTATCCTATCCTATCCTCTATCCAACCGTATCCTCTATCCTATCCAATCCTCTATCCTACCCTATCCTATATCCTATCCTATCCTCTATCCTATCCTATCCTCTATCCTATCCTATTCTCTGTCCTATCCTATCCTCTATCCTATCCTATCCTCTATCCTATCCTATCCTCTATAATATCGTATCCTGTATCCTATCCTGTCGTCTTTACTATCCTATCCTCAATCCTATCCTATCCTCTATCCTACGGTATCCTCTATCCTATCCAATCCTCTATCCTATCCTATCCTCTATCCTATCCTATCCTCTATCCTATCCTATCCTATATCCTATCCTATCCTCTATCCTATCCTATCCTCTATCCTATCCTATCCTCGATCCTATCCTATCCTCTATCCTATCCTATCCTCTATCCTATCCTATCCTCTATAATATCGTATCCTCTATAATATCGTATCCTGTATCCTATCCTGTAATCTTTCCTATCCTATCATCAATCCTATCCTATCCTCTATCGTCTCCTATCCTCTATCCTATCCAATCCCCTATGTTATCCTCTATCCTATCTTATCCTCTATCCTATCCTATCCTCAATCCTATCCCATCCTCTGTCCTATAATATCCTCTATCGTATCCAATCCTCTACCGTCTCCTATCCTCTATCCTATCCAATCCCCTATGTTATCCTCTATCCTATCTTATCCTCTATCCTATCCTATCCTCTATCCAACCGTATCCTCTATCCTATCCAATCCTATATCCTATCCTCTATCCTATCCTATCCTCCATCCTATCCTATCCTCTATCCTATAATATCATCTATCCTATCCTATCCTCTATCGTCTCCTATCCTCTATGCTATCCAATCCCCTATGTTATCCTCTATCCTATCCTATCCTCTATAATATCATATCCTCTATTCTATCCTATCCTCTATAATATCCTATCCTCTATCCTATCCTATCCTCTGTCCTATCCTATCCTCTATCCTATCCTATCTTCTATCCTATCCTATCCTCCATCCTATCCTATCCTCTATCCTATAATATCATCTATCCTATCCTATCCTCTATCGTCTCCTATCCTCTATGCTATCCAATCCCCTATGTTATCCTCTATCCTATCCTATCCTCTATAATATCCTATCCTCTATTCTATCCTATCCTCTATAATATCCTATCCTCTATCCTATCCTATCCTCTATCCTATCCTATCCTCTATCCTATCCTATCCTCTATCCTATCCTATCCTCTATCCTATCCTATCCTCTATCCTATCCTATCGTCTATCCTATCCTATCCTCTATAATATCGTATCCTCTATCATATCCTATCCTCTTTCCTATAATATCATCTATCCTATCCTATCATCTATCCTATCCTATCCTCTATCCTATCCTATCCTCTATCCTATTCTATCATCTATCCTATCCTATCCTCTATCCTATCCTATCCTCTATCCTATCCTATCCTCTATCCTATCCTGTCCTCTTTCCTATCCTATCCTCTATCCTATCCTATCCTCTATCCTATCCAATCCTCTATCCTATCCTATCCTCTATCCTATCCTATCCTCTATCCTATCCTATCCTATATCCTATCCTATCCTCTATCCTATCCTATCCTCTATCCTATCCTATCCTCTATCCTATCCTGTCCTCTTTCCTATCCTATCCTCAACCCTATCCTATCCTCAATTCTATCCTATACTCCATCCTATCCTATCCGCTATCCTATCCTATCCTCTATCCTATAATATCCTCTATCCTATCCAATCCTCTATCCTATCCTCTATCCTATCCTCTATCCTATCCTCTATCCTATCCTGCTCTATCCTATACTATCCTCTATCCTATCCTGCTCTATCCTATCCTATCCTCTATCCTATCCTATCCTCTATCCTATCTTATCCTCTATCCTATCCTATCCTCCATCCTATCCTATCCTGTATCCTATAATATCATCTATCCTATCCTATTCTCTATCCTATCCTATATTCTCTCCTATCCTGTCCTCAATTCTTTCCTATGCTCTATCATCTGCTCTATCCTCTCCTATCCTCAATCCTATCCTATCCTCTATCCTATCGTATCCTCTATCCTATCCAATCCTCTATCGTATCCTATCCTCTATCCTATCCTATCCTCTATCCTATCCTATCCTCCATCCTATCCTATCCTCTATCCTATAATATCATCTATCCTATCGTATCCTCTATCCTATCCTATCCTCTATCGTCTCCTATCCTCTATGCTATCCAATCCACTATGTTATCCGCTATCCTATCCTATCCTCTATAATGTCCTATCCTCTATCCTATCCTATCCTCTATCCTAACCTATCCTCTATCCTATCCTATCCTCTATCCTATCCTATCCTCTATCCTATCCTATCCTGTATCCCATCCTATCCTCTATCCTATCCTATCCTCTATCCTATCCTATCCTCTATATTATCTTATCCTCTATCCTATCCTATCCTCTATCCTATCCAATCCTATATCCTATCCTCTATCCTATCCTATCCTCCATCCTATCCTATCCTCTATCCTATAATATCCTCTATGCTATCCAATCCTCTATCCTATCCTCTATCCTATCCTCTATTCTATCCTATCCTCTATCCGTATCCTATCCTCTGTCCTATCCTATCCTCTATCCTATCCTATCCTCTCTCCTATCCTATCCTCTATCCTATCCTATCCTCTATCCTATTCTATCTTCTATCCTATCCTATCCTCTATAATATCGTATCCTCTATCCTATCCAATCCTATATCCTATCCTCTATCCTATCCTATACTCCATCCTATCCTATCCTCTATCCTATAATATCATCTATCCTATCCTCTATCTTATCCTATCCTCTATCGTCTCCTATCCTCTATGCTATCCAATCCCCTATGTTATCCTCTATCCTATCCTATCCTCTATCCTATGCTATCCTCTATCCTATCCTATCCTCTATCCTATCCAATCCTCTACCGTCTCCTATCCTGTATCCGATCCAATCCCCTATCCTCTATCCTATCCTATTCTCTATCCTATCCTCTATCGTATCGTATCCTCTATCCTATCCTATCCTCTATCGTCTCCTATCCTCTATGCTATCCAATCCACTATGTTATCCTCTATCCTATCCTATCCTCCATAATATCCTATCCTCTATCCTCTCCTATCCTCTATCCTAACCTATCCTCTATCCTATCCTATCCTCTATCCTATCCTATCCTCTATCCTATCCTATCCTCTATCCTAACCTATCCTCTATCCTATCCTATCCTCTATTATATCCTATCCTCTATCCTATCCTATCCTGTATCCCATCCTATCCTCTATTTTATCCTATCCTCTATCCTATCCTATCCTCTATATTATCTTATCCTCTATCCTATCCTATCCTCTGTCCTATCCTATCCTGTATCCTATCCTATCCTCAACCCTATCCTATCCTCAATTCTATCGTATACTCCATACTATCCTATCCGCTATCCTATCCTATCCTCTATCCTATAATATCCTCTATCCTATCCAATCCTCTATCCTATCCTCTATCCTATCCTCAATCCTATCCTATCCTCTATCGTCTCCTATCCTCTATGCTATCCAATCCCCTGTTATCCTCTATCCTATCCTATCCTCTATCCTATCCTATCCTCTATCCTATCCTATCCTCTATCCTATCCTATCCTCTATCCTATCCTATCCTCTATCCTATCCTATGCTCTATCCTATCCTATCCTCTATCATATCCTATCCTCTTTCCTATAATATCATCTATCCTATCCTATCCTCTATCCTATCCTATCCTCTATCCTATCATATCCTCTATCCTATCCTATCCTCTATCCTATCCTATCCTCTATCCTATCCTCTATCCTATCCTGCTCTATCCTATCCTATCCTCTACCCTATCCTGCTCTATCCTATCCTACCCTCTATCCTATCCTATCCTCTATCCTATCTTATCCTCTATCCTATCCTATCCTCCATCCTATCCTATCCTCTATCCTATAATATCATCTATCCTATCCTATTCTCTATCCTATCCTATATTCTATCCTATCCTATCCTCAATTCTTTCCTATGCTCTATCATCTGCTCTATCCTCTCCTATCCTCAATCCTATCCTATCCTCTATCCGATCATATCCTCTATCCTATCCAATCGTATATCCTATCCTCTATCCTATCCTATCCTCCATCCTATCCTATCCTGTATCCTATAATATCATCTATCCTATCGTATCCTCTATCCTATCCTATCCTCTATCCTATCCTCTATCCCATCCTGCTCTATCCTATCCTATCTTCTATCCTATCCTATCCTCTATCCTATCTTATCCTCTATCCTCTCCTACCCTCAATCCTATCCTATCCTCAACCCTATCCTATCCTCAATTCTATCGTATACTCCATACTATCCTATCCGCTATCCTATCCTATCGTCTATCCTATAATATCCTCTATCCTATCCAATCCTCTATCCTATCCTCTATCCTATCTTCTATCCTATCCTATCCTCTATCCTATCTTATCCTCTATCCTCTCCTACCCTCAATCCTATCCTATCCTCAACCCTATCCTATCCTCAATTCTATCGTATACTCCATACTATCCTATCCGCTATCCTATCCTATCGTCTATCCTATAGTATCCTCTATCCCATCCAATCCTCTATCCTATCCTCTATACTATCCTCTATTCTATCCTATCCTCTATCCGTATTCTATCCTCTGTCCTATTCTATCCTCTATCCTATCCTATCCTCTATCCTATCCTATCCTCTATAATATCGTATCCTGTATCCTATCCTGTCGTCTTTACTATCCTATCCTCAATCCTTTCCTATCCTCTATCGTCTCCTATCCTCTATCCTATCCAATCCCCTATGTTATCCTCTATCCTATCCTATCCTCTATAATATCCTTTCCTCTATCCTATCCTATCCTCTGTCCTATCCTATCCTCTATCCTATAATATCCTCTATGATATCCAATCCTCTATCCTATCCTCTATCCTATCCTCTATCCTATCCTCTATCCTATCCTCTATCCTATCCTATCCTCCATCCTATCCTATCCTCTATCCTATAATATCATCTATCCTATCCTATTCTCTATCCTATCCTATATTCTATCCTATCCTATCCTCAATTCTTTCCTATGCTCTATCATCTGCTCTATCCTCTCCTATCCTCAATCCTATCCTATCCTCTATCCGATCCTATCCTCTATCCTATCCAATCCTATATCCTATCCTCTATCCTATCCTATCCTCCATCCTATCCTATCCTCTATCCTATAATATCATCTATCCTATCGTATCCTCTATCCTATCCTATCCTCTATCGTCTCCTATCCTCTATGCTATCCAATCCACTATGTTATCCTCTATCCTATCCTATCCTCTATAATATCCTTTCCTCTATCCTATCCTATCCTCTGTCCTATCCTATCCTCTATCCTATAATATCCTCTATCCTATCCAATCCTCTATCCTATCCTCTATCCTATCCTCTATCCTATCCTCTATCCTATCCTATCCTCCATCCTATCCTATCCTCTATCCTATAATATCATCTATCCTATCGTATCCTCTATCCTATCCTATCCTCTATCGTCTCCTATCTTCTATGCTATCCAATCCACTATGTTATCCTCTATCCTATCCTATCCTCCATAATATCCTATCCTCTATCCTCTCCTATCCTCTATCCTAACCTATCCTCTATCCTATCCTATCCTCTATCCTATCCTATCCTCTATCCTATCCTATCCTCTATCCTAACCTATCCTCTATCCTATCCTATCCTCTATTATATCCTATCCTCTATCCTATCCTATCCTGTATCCCATCCTATCCTCTATTTTATCCTATCCTCTATCCTATCCTATCCTCTATATTATCTTATCCTCTATCCTATCCTATCCTCTGTCCTATCCTATCCTGTATCCTATCCTATCCTCAACCCTATCCTATCCTCAATTCTATCGTATACTCCATACTATCCAATCCGCTATCCTATCCTATCCTCTATCCTATAATATCCTCTATCCTATCTAATCCTCTATCCTATCCTCTATCCTATCCTCTATTCTATCCTATCCTGTATCCGTATCCTATCCTCTGTCCTATCCTATCCTCTATCCTATCCTATCCTCTCTCCTATCCTATCCTCTATCCTATCCTATCCTCTATCCTATCCTATCTTCTATCGTATCCTATCCTCTATAATATCGTATCCTCTATCCTATCCAATCCTATATCCTATCCTCTATCCTATCCTATACTCCATCCTATCCTATCCTCTATCCTATAATATCATCTATCCTATCCTATCCTCTATCTTATCCTATCCTCTATCGTCTCCTATCCTCTATGCTATCCAATCCCCTATGTTATCCTCTATCCTATCCCATCCTCTATCCTATGCTATCCTATATCCTATCCTATCCTCTATCCTATCCAATCCTCTACCGTCTCCTATCCTGTATCCGATCCAATCCCCTATCCTCTATCCTATCCTATTCTCTATCCTATCCTCTATCGTATCGTATCCTCTATCCTATCCTATTCTCTATCCTATCCTCTATCGTATCGTATCCTCTATCCTATCCTATCCTCGATCCTATCCTATCCTCTATCCTATCCTATCCTCTATCCTATCCTATCCTCTATATTATCTTATCCTCTATCCTATCCTATCCTCTGTCCTATCCTATCCTGTATCCTATCCTATCCTCAACCCTATCCTATCCTCAATTCTATCGTATACTCCATACTATCCTATCCGCTGTCCTATCCTATCGTCTATCCTATAGTATCCTCTATCCTATCCAATCCTCTATCCTATCCTCTATACTATCCTCTATTCTATCCTATCCTCTATCCGTATTCTATCCTCTGTCCTATCCTATCCTCTATCCTATCCTATCCTCTATCCTATCCTATCCTCTATCCTATCCTATCCTCTATAATATCGTATCCTGTATCCTATCCTGTCGTCTTTACTATCCTATCCTCAATCCTATCCTATCCTCTATCGTCTCCTATCCTCTATGCTATCCAATCCCCTATGTTATCCTCTATCCTATCCTATCCTCTATAATATCCTTTCCTCTATCCTATCCTATCCTCTGTCCTATCCTATCCTCTATCCTATAATATCCTCTATCCTATCCAATCCTCTATCCTATCCTCTATCCTATCCTCTATCCTATCCTGCTCTATCCTATCCTACCCTCTATCCTGTCCTATCCTCTATCCTATCTTATCCTCTATCCTATCCTATCCTCCATCCTATCCTATCCTCTATCCTATAATATCATCTATCCTATCCTATTCTCTATCCTATCCTATATTCTATCCTATCCTATCCTCAATTCTTTCCTATGCTCTATCATCTGCTCTACCCTCTCCTATCCTCAATCCTATCCTATCCTCTATCCGATCCTATCCTCTATCCTATCCAATCCTATATCCTATCCTCTATCCTATCCTATCCTCCATCCTATCCTATCCTCTATCCTATAATATCATCTATCCTATCGTATCCTCTATCCTATCCTATCCTCTATCGTCTCCTATCCTCTATGCTATCCAATCCACTATGTTATCCTCTATCCTATCCTATCCTCCATAATATCCTATCCCTTATCCTCTCCTATCCCCTATCCTAACCTATCCTCTATCCTATCCTATCCTCTATCCTATCCTATCCTCTATCCTATCCTATCCTCTATCCTAACCTATCCTCTATCCTATCCTATCCTCTATTATATCCTATCCTCTATCCTATCCTATCCTGTATCCCATCCTATCCACTATTTTATCCTATCCTCTATCCTATCCTATCCTCTATATTATCTTATCCTCTATCCTATCCTATCCTCTGTCCTATCCTATCCTGTATCCTATCCTATCCTCAACCCTATCCTATCCTCAATTCTATCGTATACTCCATACTATCCTATCCGCTATCCTATCCTATCCTCTATCCTATAATATCCTCTATCCTATCCAATCCTCTATCCTATCCTCTATCCTATCCTCTATTCTATCCTATCCTCTATCCGTATCCTATCCTCTGTCCTATCCTATCCTCTATCCTATCCTATCCTCTCTCCTATCCTATCCTCTATCCTATCCTATCCTCTATCCTATCCTATCTTCTATCGTATCCTATCCTCTATAATATCGTATCCTCTATCCTATCCAATCCTATATCCTATCCTCTATCCTATCCTATACTCCATCCTATCCTATCCTCTATCCTATAATATCATCTATCCTATCCTATCCTCTATCTTATCCTATCCTCTATCGTCTCCTATCCTCTATGCTATCCAATCCCCTATGTTATCCTCTATCCTATCCTATCCTCTATCCTATGCTATCCTATATCCTATCCTATCCTCTATCCTATCCAATCCTCTACCGTCTCCTATCCTGTATCCGATCCAATCCCCTATCCTCTATCCTATCCTATTCTCTATCCTATCCTCTATCGTATCGTATCCTCTATCCTATCCTATTCTCTATCCTATCCTCTATCGTATCGTATCCTCTATCCTATCCTATCCTCTATCTTCTCCTATCCTCGATCCTATCCTATCCTCAACCCTATCCTACCCTCAATTCTATCGTATACTCCATCCTATCCTATCCGCTATCCTATCCTATCCACTATCCTATAATATCCTCTATCCTATCCAATACTCTATCCTATCCTCTATCCTATCCTCTATCGTATCCTATCCTCTATCCTATCCTATCCTCTATCCTATCCTATCCTCTATCCTATCCTATCCTCTATCCTATCCTATCCTCTATCCTATCCTATCCTCTATCCTATCCTATCCTCTATCCTATCCTATCCTCTATCCTATCCTATGCTCTATCCTATCCTATCCTCTATCATATCCTATCCTCTTTCCTATAATATCATCTATCCTATCCTATCCTCTACCCTATCCTATCCTCTATCCGTATCCTATCCTCTGTCCTATCCTATCCTCTATCCTATCCTATCCTCTATCCTATCCTATCCTCTATAATATCGTATCCTGTATCCTATCCTGTCGTCTTTACTATCCTATCCTCAATCCTATCCTATCCTCTATCCTACGGTATCCTCTATCCTATCCAATCCTCTATCCTATCCTATCCTCTATCCTATCCTATCCTCTATCCTATCCTATCCTATATCCTATCCTATCCTCTATCCTATCCTATCCTCTATCCTATCCTATCCTCGATCCTATCCTATCCTCTATCCTATCCTATCCTCTATCCTATCCTATCCTCTATAATATCGTATCCTCTATAATATCGTATCCTGTATCCTATCCTGTAATCTTTCCTATCCTATCATCAATCCTATCCTATCCTCTATCGTCTCCTATCCTCTATCCTATCCAATCCCCTATGTTATCCTCTATCCTATCTTATCCTCTATCCTATCCTATCCTCAATCCTATCCCATCCTCTGTCCTATAATATCCTCTATCGTATCCAATCCTCTACCGTCTCCTATCCTCTATCCTATCCAATCCCCTATGTTATCCTCTATCCTATCTTATCCTCTATCCTATCCTATCCTCTATCCAACCGTATCCTCTATCCTATCCAATCCTATATCCTATCCTCTATCCTATCCTATCCTCCATCCTATCCTATCCTCTATCCTATAATATCATCTATCCTATCCTATCCTCTATCGTCTCCTATCCTCTATGCTATCCAATCCCCTATGTTATCCTCTATCCTATCCTATCCTCTATAATATCCTATCCTCTATTCTATCCTATCCTCTATAATATCCTATCCTCTATCCTATCCTATCCTCTGTCCTATCCTATCCTCTATCCTATCCTATCTTCTATCCTATCCTATCCTCCATCCTATCCTATCCTCTATCCTATAATATCATCTATCCTATCCTATCCTCTATCGTCTCCTATCCTCTATGCTATCCAATCCCCTATGTTATCCTCTATCCTATCCTATCCTCTATAATATCCTATCCTCTATTCTATCCTATCCTCTATAATATCCCATCCTCTATCCTATCCTATCCTCTATCCTATCCTATCGTCTATCATATCCTATCCTCTATAATATCGTATCCTCTATCATATCCTATTCTCTTTCCTATAATATCATCTATCCTATCCTATCATCTATCCTATCCTATCCTCTATCCTATCCTATCCTCTATCCTATCCTATCCTCTATCCTATCCTATCCTCTATCCTATCCTATCCTCTATCCTATCCTATCCTATCCTCTATCCTATCCTATCCTCTATCCTATCCTATCCTCTATCCTATCCTATCCTCTATCCTATCCAATCCTCTATCGTATCCTATCCTCTATCCTATCCTATCCTCTATCCTATCCTATCCTGTGTCCTATCCTATCCTCTATCCTATCCTATCCTCTATCCTATCCTGTCCTCTTTCCTATCCTATCCTCAATCCTATCCTATCCTCTATCCTATCGTATCCTCTATCCTATCCAATCCTCTATCGTATCCTATCCTCTATCCTATCCTATCCTCTATCCTATCCTATTCTCTATCCTATCCAATCCCCTATGTTATCGTCTATCCTATCCTCTATAATATCGTATCCTCTATCATATCCTATCCTCTTTCCTATAATATCGTCTATCCTATCCTATTCCCTATCCTATCCTATCCTCTATCCTATTCTATCATCTATCCTATCCTATCCTCTATCCTATCCTATCCTCTATCCTATCCTATCCTCTATCCTATCCTGTCCTCTTTCCTATCCTATCCTCTATCCTATCCTATCCTCTATCCTATCCAATCCTCTATCCTATCCTATCCTCTATCCTATCCTATCCTCTATCCTATCCTATCCTATATCCTATCCTATCCTCTATCCTATCCTATCCTCTATCCTATGCTATCCTCTATCCTATCCTGTCCTCTTTCCTATCCTATCCTCAACCCTATCCTATCCTCAATTCTATCCTATACTCCATCCTATCCTATCCGCTATCCTATCCTATCCTCTATCCTATAATATCCTCTATCCTATCCAATCCTCTATCCTATCCTCTATCCTATCCTCTATCCTATCCTCTATCCTATCCTGCTCTATCCTATACTATCCTCTATCCTATCCTGCTCTATCCTATCCTATCCTCTATCCTATCCTATCCTCTATCCTATCTTATCCTCTATCCTATCCTATCCTCCATCCTATCCTATCCTGTATCCTATAATATCATCTATCCTATCCTATTCTGTATCCTATCCTATATTCTCTCCTATCCTGTCCTCAATTCTTTCCTATGCTCTATCATCTGCTCTATCCTCTCCTATCCTCAATCCTATCCTATCCTCTATCCTATCGTATCCTCTATCCTATCCAATCCTCTATCGTATCCTATCCTCTATCCTATCCTATCCTCTATCCTATCCTATCCTCCATCCTATCCTATCCTCTATCCTATAATATCATCTATCCTATCGTATCCTCTATCCTATCCTATCCTCTATCGTCTCCTATCCTCTATGCTATCCAATCCACTATGTTATCCTCTATCCTATCCTATCCTCTATAATATCCTATCCTCTATCCTATCCTATCCTCTATCCTAACCTATCCTCTATCCTATCCTATCCTCTATCCTATCCTATCCTCTATCCTATCCTATCCTGTATCCCATCCTATCCTCTATCCTATCCTATCCTCTATCCTATCCTATCCTCTATATTATCTTATCCTCTATCCTATCCTATCCTCTATCCTATCCAATCCTATATCCTATCCTCTATCCTATCCTATCCTCCATCCTATCCTATCCTCTATCCTATAATATCCTCTATGCTATCCAATCCTCTATCCTATCCTCTATCCTATCCTCTATTCTATCCTATCCTCTATCCGTATCCTATCCTCTGTCCTATCCTATCCTCTATCCTATCCTATCCTCTCTCCTATCCTATCCTCTATCCTATCCTATCCTCTATCCTATTCTATCTTCTATCCAATCCTATCCTCTATAATATCGTATCCTCTATCCTATCCAATCCTATATCCTATCCTCTATCCTATCCTATACTCCATCCTATCCTATCCTCTATCCTATAATATCATCTATCCTATCCTCTATCTTATCCTATCCTCTATCGTCTCCTATCCTCTATGCTATCCAATCCCCTATGTTATGCTCTATCCTATCCTATCCTCTATCCTATGCTATCCTCTATCCTATCCTATCCTCTATCCTATCCAATCCTCTACCGTCTCCTATCCTGTATCCGATCCAATCCCCTATCCTCTATCCTATCCTATTCTCTATCCTATCCTCTATCGTATCGTATCCTCTATCCTATCCTATTCTCTATCCTATCCTCTATCGTATCGTATCCTCTATCCTATCCTATCCTCTATCTTCTCCTATCCTCGATCCTATCCTATCCTCAACCCTATCCTACCCTCAATTCTATCGTATACTCCATCCTATCCTATCCGCTATCCTATCCTATCCACTATCCTATAATATCCTCTATCCTATCCAATACTCCATCCTATCCTCTATCCTATCCTCTATCGTATCCTATCCTCTATCCTATCCTATCCTCTATCCTATCCTATCCTCTATCCTATCCTATCCTCTATCCTATCCTATCCTCTATCCTATCCTATCCTCTATCCTATCCTATCCTCTATCCTATCCTATCCTCTATCCTATCCTATGCTCTATCCTATCCTATCCTCTATAATATTGTATCCTCTATCATATCCTATCCTCTTTCCTATAATATCATCTATCCTATCCTATCCTGTATCCTATCCTATCCTCTATCCTATGATATCCTCTATCCTATCCTATCCTCTATCCTATCCTATCCTCTATCCTATCCAATCCTCTATCCTATCCTATCCTCTATCCTATCCTATCCTCTATCCTATCCTATCCTATATCCTATCCTATCCTATCCTCTATCCTATCCTATCCTCTATCCTATCCTGACCTCTTTCCTATCCTATCCTCAACCCTATCCTATCCTCAATTCTATCCTATACTCCATCCTATCCTATCCGCTATCCTATCCTATCCTCTATCCTATAATATCCTCTATCCTATCCAATCCTCTATCCTATCCTCTATCCTATCCCCTATCCTATCCTCTATCCTATCCTGCTCTATCCTATCCTATCCTCTATCCTATCCTGCTCTATCCTATCCTACCCTCTATCCTATCCTATCCTCTATCCTATCTTATCCTCTATCCTATCCTATCCTCCATCCTATCCTATCCTCTATCCTATAATATCATCTATCCTATCCTATTCTCTATCCTATCCTATATTCTATCCTATCCTATCCTCAATTCTTTCCTATGCTCTATCATCTGCTCTATCCTCTCCTATCCTCAATCCTATCCTATCCTCAATCCTATCCTATCCTCTATCCGATCCTATCCTCTATCCTATCCAATCCTATATCCTATCCTCTATCCTATCCTATCCTCCATCCTATCCTATCCTCTATCCTATAATATCATGTATCCTATCGTATCCTCTATCCTATCCTATTCTCTATCGTCTCCTATCCTCTATGCTATCCAATCCACTATGTTATCCTCTATCCTATCCTATCCTCCATAATATCCTATCCTCTATCCTATCCAATCCTCTATCCTATCCTCTATCCTATCCCCTATCCTATCCTCTATCCTATCCTGCTCTATCCTATCCTATCCTCTATCCTATCCTGCTCTATCCTATCCTACCCTCTATCCTATCCTATCCTCTATCCTATCTTATCCTCTATCCTATCCTATCCTCCATCCTATCCTATCCTCTATCCTATAATATCATCTATCCTAACCTATCCTCTATCCTATCCTATCCTCTATCCTATCCTATCCTCTATCCTATCCTATCCTGTATCGCATCCTATCCTCTATCCTATCCTATCATCTATCCTATCCTATCCTCTATATTATCTTATCCTCTATCCTATCCTACCCTCTGTCCTATCCTATCCTGTATCCTATCCTATCCTCAACCCTATCCTATCCTCAATTCTATCGTATACTCCATACTATCCTATCCGCTATCCTATCCTATCGTCTATCCTATAATATCCTCTATCCTATCCTCTATACTATCGTCTATTCTATCCTATCCTCTATCCGTATCCTATCCTCTGTCCTATCCTATCCTCTATCCTATCCTATCCTCTATCCTATCCTATCCTCTATCCTATCCTATCCTCTATAATATCGTATCCTGTATCCTATCCTGTCGTCTTTACTATCCTATCCTCAATCCTATCCTTTCCTCTATCGTCTCCTATCCTCTATGCTATCCAATCCCCTATGTTATCCTCTATCCTATCCTATCCTCTTTAATATCCTTTCCTCTATCCTATCCTATCCTCTGTCCTATCCTATCCTCTATCCTATAATATCCTCTATCCTATCCTCTATCCTATCCTCTATCCTATCCTCTATCCTATCCTGCTCTATCCTATCCTATCCTCTATCCTATCCTGCTCTATCCTATCCTACCCTCTATCCTATCCTATCCTCTATCCTATCTTATCCTCTATCCTATCCTATCCTCCATCCTATCCTATCCTCTATCCTATAATATCATCTATCCTATCCTATTCTCTATCCTATCCTATATTCTATCCTATCCTATCCTCAATTCTTTCCTATGCTCTACCATCTGCTCTATCCTCTCCTATCCTCAATCCTATCCTATCCTCTATCCGATCCTATCCTCTATCCTATCCAATCCTATATCCTATCCTCTATCCTATCCTATCCTCCATCCTATCCTATCCTCTATCCTATAATATCATCTATCCTATCGTATCCTCTATCCTATCCTATCCTCTATCGTCTCCTATCCTCTATGCTATCCAATCCACTATGTTATCCTCTATCCTATCCTATCCTCCATAATATCCTATCCTCTATCCTATCCTATCCTCTATCCTAACCTATCCTCTATCCTATCCTATCCACTATCCTATCCTATCCTCTATCCTATCCTATCCTGTATCGCATCCTATCCTCTATCCTATCCTATCATCTATCCTATCCTATCCTCTATATTATCTTATCCTCTATCCTATCCTACCCTCTGTCCTATCCTATCCTGTATCCTATCCTATCCTCAACCCTATCCTATCCTCAATTCTATCGTATACTCCATACTATCCAATCCGCTATCCTATCCTATCGTCTATCCTATAATATCCTCTATCCTATCCTCTATACTATCGTCTATTCTATCCTATCCTCTATCCGTATCCTATCCTCTCTCCTATCCTATCCTCTATCCTATCCTATCCTCTATCCTATCCTATCCTCTATCCTTTGGTATCCTCTATCCTATCCAATCCTCTATCCTATCCTATCCTCTATCCTATCCTATCCTCTATCCTATCCTATCCTATATCCTATCCTATCCTCTATGCTATCCTATCCTCTATCCTATCCTATCCTCTATCCTATCCTATCCTGTATCCTATCCTATCAACTATCCTATCCTATCCTCTATCCTATCCTATCCTATCCTCTATCCTATCCTATCCTCTATCCTATCCTATTCACTATCCTATCCTATATTCTATCCTATTCTATCCTCAATTCTTTCCTATGCTCTATCATCTGCTCTATCATCTCCTATCCTCAATCCTATCCAATCCTCTATCCGATCCTATCCTCTATCCTATCCAATCCTATATCCTATCCTCTATCCTATCCTATCCTCCATCCTATCCTATCCTCTATCCTATAATATCATCTATCCTATCCTATCCTCTATCCTATCCTATCCTCTATCGTCTCCTGTCCTCTATGCTATCCAATCCCCTATGTTATCCTCTATCCTATCCTATCCTCTATAATATCCCATCCTCTATAATATCCTATCCTCTATCCTATCCTATCCTCTATCCTATCCTATCCTCTATCCTATCGCATCCTCTATCCTATCCAATCCTCTATCCTATCCTATCCTCTATCCTATCCTATCCTCTATCCTATCCTATCCTCTATCCTATCCTATCCTCTATCCTATCCTATCCTCTATCCTATCCTATCCTCTATCCTATCCTATGCTGTATCCTATCCCATCAACTATCCTATCCTATCCTCTATCCTATAATATTATCTATCCTATCCTATCCTCTACCCTATCCTATACTCTATCGTCTCCTATCCTCTATGCTATCCAATCCCCTATGTTATCCTCTATCCTATCCTATCCTCTATAATATCCTATCCTCTATCCTATCCTATCCTGTACCCTATCCAATCCTCTATCCTATCCTATCCTCTATCCTATCCTATCCTCTATACTATCCTATCCTCTATCCTATCCTATCCTCTATCCTATCCTATCCTCTATCCTATCCTATCCTCTATCCTATCCTATCCTCTATCCTATCCAATCCTATATCCTATCCTCTATCCTATACTATCCTCCATCCTATCCTATCCTCTATCCTATAATATCATCTATCCTATCCTATTCTCTATCCTATCCTATATTCTATCCTATCCTCTATAATATCGTATCCTCTATAATATCGTATCCTGTATCCTATCCTGTCCTCTTTCCTATCCTATCCTCTATCCTATCCTATCCTCTATCCTATCCTATTCTCTATCCTATCCTATCCTCTATCCTATCCTATCCTGTATCCTATCCTATCAACTATCCTATCCTATCCTCTATCCTATCCTATGCTATCAACTATCCTATCCTATCCTCTATCCTATCCTATCCTCTATCCTATCCTATCCTCTGTCCTATCCTATCCTCTCTCCAATCCTATCCTCTATCCTATCCTATCCTCTATCCTATCCTATCCTCTATCCTATCCTATCCTCTATAATATCGTATCCTCTATAATATCGTATCCTGTATCAGATCCTGTCCTCTTCCCTATCCTATCCTCAATCCTATCCTATCCTCTATCCTATCCTATCCTCTATCCTATCCTATCCTCTATCCTATCTTATCCTCTATCCTATCCTATCCTCCATCCTATCCTATCCTCTATCCTATAATATCATCTATCCTATCCTATTCTCTATCCTATCCTATATTCTATCCTATCCTATCCTCAATTCTTTCCTATGCTGTATCATCTGCTCTATCCTCTCCTATCCTCAATCCTATCCTATCCTCTATCCGATCCTATCCTCTATCCTATCCAATCCTATATCCTATCCTCTATCCTATCCTATCCTCCATCCTATCCTATCCTCTATCCTATAATATCATCTATCCTATCGTATCCTCTATCCTCTCCTATCCTCTATCGTCTCCTATCCTCTATGCTATCCAATGCACTATTTTATCCTCTATCCTATCCTATCCTCCATAATATCCTATCCTCTATCCTATAATATCATCTATCCTATCCTATTCTCTATTCTATCCTATATTCTATCCTATCCTCTATAATATCGTATCCTCTATAATATCGTATCCTGTATCCTATCCTGTCCTCTTTCCTATCCTATCCTCTATCCTATCCTATCCTCTATCCTATCCTATTCTCTATCCTATCCTATCCTCTATCCTATCCTATCCTGTATCCTATCCTATCAACTATCCTATCCTATCCTCTATCCTATCCTATGCTATCAACTATCCTATCCTATCCTCTATCCTATCCTATCCTCTATCCTATCCTATCCTCTGTCCTATCCTATCCTCTCTCCAATCCTATCCTCTATCCTATCCTATCCTCTATCCTATCCTATCCTCTATCCTATCCTATCCTCTATAATATCGTATCCTCTATAATATCGTATCCTGTATCAGATCCTGTCCTCTTCCCTATCCTATCCTCAATCCTATCCTATCCTCTATCCTATCCTATCCTCTATCCTATCCTATCCTCTATCCTATCTTATCCTCTATCCTATCCTATCCTCCATCCTATCCTATCCTCTATCCTATAATATCATCTATCCTATCCTATTCTCTATCCTATCCTATATTCTATCCTATCCTATCCTCAATTCTTTCCTATGCTGTATCATCTGCTCTATCCTCTCCTATCCTCAATCCTATCCTATCCTCTATCCGATCCTATCCTCTATCCTATCCAATCCTATATCCTATCCTCTATCCTATCCTATCCTCCATCCTATCCTATCCTCTATCCTATAATATCATCTATCCTATCGTATCCTCTATCCTCTCCTATCCTCTATCGTCTCCTATCCTCTATGCTATCCAATGCACTATTTTATCCTCTATCCTATCCTATCCTCCATAATATCCTATCCTCTATCCTATCCTATCCTCTATCCTAACCTATCCTCTATCCTTTCCTATCCTCTATCCTATCCTATCCTCTAACCTATCCTATCCTCTATCCTATCCTATCCTCTATAATATCGTATCCTCTATAATATCGTATCCTCTATAATATCGTATCCTGTATCAGATCCTGTCCTCTTCCCTATCCTATCCTCAATCCTATCCTATCCTCTATCCTATCTTATCCTCTATCCTATCCTATCCTCCATCCTATCCTATCCTCTATCCTATCCTATCCTCTATCCTATCCTATCCTGTATCCTATCCTATCAACTATCCTATCCTATCCTCTATCCTATCCTATCCTATCCTCTATCCTATCCTATCCTCTATCCTATCCTATTCACTATCCTATCCTATATTCTATCCTATTCTATCCTCAATTCTTTCCTATGCTCTATCATCTGCTCTATCATCTCCTATCCTCAATCCTATCCAATCCTCTATCCGATCCTATCCTCTATCCTATCCAATCCTATATCCTATCCTCTATCCTATCCTATCCTCCATCCTATCCTATCCTCTATCCTATAATATCATCTATCCTATCCTATCCTCTATCCTATCCTATCCTCTATCGTCTCCTGTCCTCTATGCTATCCAATCCCCTATGTTATCCTCTATCCTATCCTATCCTCTATAATATCCCATCCTCTATAATATCCTATCCTCTATCCTATCCTATCCTCTATCCTATCCTATCCTCTATCCTATCGCATCCTCTATCCTATCCAATCCTCTATCCTATCCTATCCTCTATCCTATCCTATCCTCTATCCTATCCTATCCTCTATCCTATCCTATCCTCTATCCTATCCTATCCTCTATCCTATCCTATCCTCTATCCTATCCTATGCTGTATCCTATCCCATCAACTATCCTATCCTATCCTCTATCCTATAATATTATCTATCCTATCCTATCCTCTACCCTATCCTATACTCTATCGTCTCCTATCCTCTATGCTATCCAATCCCCTATGTTATCCTCTATCCTATCCTATCCTCTATAATATCCTATCCTCTATCCTATCCTATCCTGTACCCTATCCAATCCTCTATCCTATCCTATCCTCTATCCTATCCTATCCTCTATACTATCCTATCCTCTATCCTATCCTATCCTCTATCCTATCCTATCCTCTATCCTATCCTATCCTCTATCCTATCCTATCCTCTATCCTATCCAATCCTATATCCTATCCTCTATCCTATACTATCCTCCATCCTATCCTATCCTCTATCCTATAATATCATCTATCCTATCCTATTCTCTATCCTATCCTATATTCTATCCTATCCTCTATAATATCGTATCCTCTATAATATCGTATCCTGTATCCTATCCTGTCCTCTTTCCTATCCTATCCTCTATCCTATCCTATCCTCTATCCTATCCTATTCTCTATCCTATCCTATCCTCTATCCTATCCTATCCTGTATCCTATCCTATCAACTATCCTATCCTATCCTCTATCCTATCCTATGCTATCAACTATCCTATCCTATCCTCTATCCTATCCTATCCTCTATCCTATCCTATCCTCTGTCCTATCCTATCCTCTCTCCAATCCTATCCTCTATCCTATCCTATCCTCTATCCTATCCTATCCTCTATCCTATCCTATCCTCTATAATATCGTATCCTCTATAATATCGTATCCTGTATCAGATCCTGTCCTCTTCCCTATCCTATCCTCAATCCTATCCTATCCTCTATCCTATCCTATCCTCTATCCTATCCTATCCTCTATCCTATCTTATCCTCTATCCTATCCTATCCTCCATCCTATCCTATCCTCTATCCTATAATATCATCTATCCTATCCTATTCTCTATCCTATCCTATATTCTATCCTATCCTATCCTCAATTCTTTCCTATGCTGTATCATCTGCTCTATCCTCTCCTATCCTCAATCCTATCCTATCCTCTATCCGATCCTATCCTCTATCCTATCCAATCCTATATCCTATCCTCTATCCTATCCTATCCTCCATCCTATCCTATCCTCTATCCTATAATATCATCTATCCTATCGTATCCTCTATCCTCTCCTATCCTCTATCGTCTCCTATCCTCTATGCTATCCAATGCACTATTTTATCCTCTATCCTATCCTATCCTCCATAATATCCTATCCTCTATCCTATCCTATCCTCTATCCTAACCTATCCTCTATCCTTTCCTATCCTCTATCCTATCCTATCCTCCATCCTATCCTATCCTCTATCCTATAATATCATCTATCCTATCGTATCCTCTATCCTATCCTATCCTCTATCGTCTCCTATCCTCTATGCTATCCAATCCACTATGTTATCCTCTATCCTATCCTATCCTCCATAATATCCTATCCTCTATCCTCTCCTATCCTCTATCCTATCCTATCCTCTATACTATCCTATCCTCTATCCTATCCTATCCTCTATCCTATCCTATCCTCTATCCTATCCAATCCTATATCCTATCCTCTATCCTATACTATCCTCCATCCTATCCTATCCTCTATCCTATAATATCATCTATCCTATCCTATTCTCTATCCTATCCTATATTCTATCCTATCCTATCCTCAATTCTTTCCTATGCTCTATCATCTGCTCTATCCTCTCCTATCCTCAATCCTATCCTATCCTCTATCCGATCCTATCCTCTATCCTATCCAATCCTATATCCTATCCTCTATCCTATCCTATCCTCTATCCTATCCTATCCTCTGTCCTATCCTATCCTCTCTCCTATCCTATCCTCTATCCTATCCTATCCTCTATCCTATCCTATCCTCTATCCTATCCTATCCTCTATAATATAGTATCCTCTATAATATCGTATCCTGTATCTGATCCTGTCCTCTTTCCTATCCTATCCTCAATCCTATCCTATCATCTATCCTATCCTATCCTCTATCCTATCCAATCCTATATCCTATCCTCTATCCTATCCTATCCTCCATCCTATCCTATCCTCTATCCTATAATATCATCTATCCTATCCTATCCTCTATCCTATCCAATCCTATATCCTATCCTCTATCCTATCCTATCCTCCATCCTATCCTAGCCTCTATCCTATAATATCATCTATCCTATCCTATCCTCTATCCTATCCTATCCTCTATCGTCTCCTATCCTCTATGCTATCCAATCCCCTATGTTATCCTCTATCCTATCCTATACTCTATAATATCCTATCCTCTATCCTATCCTATCCTCTGTCCTATCCAATCCTCTATCCTATCCTATTCTCTATCCTATCCTATATTCTATCCTATCCTATCCTCAATTCTTTCCTATGCTCTATCATCTGCTCTATCCTCTCCTATCCTCAATCCTATCCTATCCTCTATCCGATCCTATCCTCTATCCTATCCAATCCTATATCCTATCCTCTATCCTATCCTATCCTCCATCCTATCCTATCCTCTATCCTATCCTATCCTGTATCCTATCCTATCAACTATCCTATCCTATCCTCTATCCTATCCTATCCTATCAACTATCCTATCCTATCCTCTATCCTATCCTATCCTCTATCCTATCCTATCCTCTATCCTATCCTATCCTCTCTCCTATCCTATCCTCTATCCTCTCCTATCCTCTATCCTATCCTATCCTCTATCCTATCCTATCATCTATCCTATCCTATCCTCTATAATATCGTATCCTCTATAATATCCTATCCTCTGTCCTATCCAATCCTCTATCCTATCCTATCCTCTATCCTATCCTATCCTCTCTCCTATCCTATCCTCTATCCTATCCTATCCTCGATCCTATCCTATCCTCTATCCTATCCTATCATCTATCCTATCCTATCATCTATAATATCGTATCCTCTATAATATCGTATCCTGTATCCTATCCTGTCCTCTTTCCTATCCTATCCTCTATCCTATCCTATCCTCTACCCTATCCAATCCTCTATCCTATCCTATCCTCTATCCTATCCTATCCTCTATCCTATCCTATCCTCTATCCTATCCTATCCTCTATCCTATCCTATCCTCTATCCTATCCTATCCTCTATCCTATCCTATGCTGTATCCTATCCCATCAACTATCCTATCCTATCCTCTATCCTATCCTATCCTATCAACTATCCTATCCTATCCTCTATCCTATCCTATCCTCTATCCTATCCTATCCTCTACCCTATCCAATCCTCTATCCTATCCTATCCTCTATCCTATCCTATCCTCTATACTATCCTATCCTCTATCCTATCCTATCCTATCCTCTATCGTATCCAATCCTATAACCTATCCTCTATCCTATACTATCCTCCATCCTATCCTATCCTCTATCCTATAATATCATCTATCCTATCCTATATTCTATCCTATCCTATCCTCAATTCTTTCCTATGCTCTATCATCTGCTCTATCCTCTCCTATCCTCACTCCTATCCTATCCTCTATCCGATCCTATCCTCTATCCTATCCAATCCTATATCCTATCCTCTATCCTATCCTATCCTCCATCCTATCCTATCCTCTATCCTATAATATCATCTATCCTATCGTATCCTCTATCCTATCCTATCCTCTATCGTCTCCTATCCTCTATGCTATCCAATCCACTATGTTATCCTCTATCCTATCCTATCCTCCATAATATCCTATCCTCTATCCTCTCCTATCCTCTATCCTATCCTATCCTCTATACTATCCTATCCTCTATCCTATCCTATCCTCTATCCTATCCTATCCTCTATCCTATCCAATCCTATATCCTATCCTCTATCCTATACTATCCTCGATCCTATCCTATCCTCTATCCTATAATATCATCTATCCTATCCTATTCTCTATCCTATCCTATATTCTATCCTATCCTATCCTCAATTCTTTCCTATGCTCTATCATCTGCTCTATCCTCTCCTATCCTCAATCCTATCCTATCCTCTATCCGATCCTATCCTCTATCCTATCCAATCCTATATCCTATCCTCTATCCTATCCTATCCTCTATCCTATCCTATCCTCTGTCCTATCCTATCCTCTCTCCTATCCTATCCTCTATCCTATCCTATCCTCTATCCTATCCTATCCTCTATCCTATCCTATCCTCTATAATATAGTATCCTCTATAATATCGTATCCTGTATCTGATCCTGTCCTCTTTCCTATCCTATCCTCAATCCTATCCTATCATCTATCCTATCCTATCCTCTATCCTATCCAATCCTATATCCTATCCTCTATCCTATCCTATCCTCCATCCTATCCTATCCTCTATCCTATAATATCATCTATCCTATCCTATCCTCTATCCTATCCAATCCTATATCCTATCCTCTATCCTATCCTATCCTCCATCCTATCCTAGCCTCTATCCTATAATATCATCTATCCTATCCTATCCTCTATCCTATCCTATCCTCTATCGTCTCCTATCCTCTATGCTATCCAATCCCCTATGTTATCCTCTATCCTATCCTATACTCTATAATATCCTATCCTCTATCCTATCCTATCCTCTGTCCTATCCAATCCTCTATCCTATCCTATTCTCTATCCTATCCTATATTCTATCCTATCCTATCCTCAATTCTTTCCTATGCTCTATCATCTGCTCTATCCTCTCCTATCCTCAATCCTATCCTATCCTCTATCCGATCCTATCCTCTATCCTATCCAATCCTATATCCTATCCTCTATCCTATCCTATCCTCCATCCTATCCTATCCTCTATCCTATCCTATCCTGTATCCTATCCTATCAACTATCCTATCCTATCCTCTATCCTATCCTATCCTATCAACTATCCTATCCTATCCTCTATCCTATCCTATCCTCTATCCTATCCTATCCTCTATCCTATCCTATCCTCTCTCCTATCCTATCCTCTATCCTCTCCTATCCTCTATCCTATCCTATCCTCTATCCTATCCTATCATCTATCCTATCCTATCCTCTATAATATCGTATCCTCTATAATATCCTATCCTCTGTCCTATCCAATCCTCTATCCTATCCTATCCTCTATCCTATCCTATCCTCTCTCCTATCCTATCCTCTATCCTATCCTATCCTCTATCCTATCCTATCCTCTATCCTATCCTATCATCTATCCTATCCTATCCTCTATAATATCGTATCCTCTATAATATCGTATCCTGTATCCTATCCTGTCCTCTTTCCTATCCTATCCTCTATCCTATCCTATCCTCTACCCTATCCAATCCTCTATCCTATCCTATCCTCTATCCTATCCTATCCTCTATCCTATCCTATCCTCTATCCTATCCTATCCTCTATCCTATCCTATCCTCTATCCTATCCTATCCTCTATCCTATCCTATGCTGTATCCTATCCCATCAACTATCCTATCCTATCCTCTATCCTATCCTATCCTATCAACTATCCTATCCTATCCTCTATCCTATCCTATCCTCTATCCTATCCTATCCTCTACCCTATCCAATCCTCTATCCTATCCTATCCTCTATCCTATCCTATCCTCTATACTATCCTATCCTCTATCCTATCCTATCCTATCCTCTATCGTATCCAATCCTATATCCTATCCTCTATCCTATACTATCCTCCATCCTATCCTATCCTCTATCCTATAATATCATCTATCCTATCCTATTCTCTATCCTATCCTATATTCTATCCTATCCTATCCTCAATTCTTTCCTATGCTCTATCATCTGCTCTATCCTCTCCTATCCTCAATCCTATCCTATCCTCTATCCGATCCTATCCTCTATCCTATCCAATCCTATATCCTATCCTCTATCCTATCCTATCCTCTATCCTATCCTATCCTCTCTCCTATCCTATCCTCTCTCCTATCCTATCCTCTATCCTATAATATCATCTATCCTATCGTATCCTCTATCCTATCCTGTCCTCTATCGTCTCCTATCCTCTATGCTATCCAATGCACTATGTTATCCTCTATCCTATCCTATCCTCCATAATATCCTATCCTCTATCCTATCCTATCCTCTATCCTAACCTATCCTCTATCCTATCCTATCCTCTCTCCTATCCTATCCTCTATCCTATCCTATCCTCTATCCTATCCTATCCTCTATCCTATCCTATCATCTATCCTATCCTATCCTCTATAATATCGTATCCTCTATAATATCGTATCCTGTATCCTATCCTGTCCTCTTTCCTATCCTATCCTCTATCCTATCCTATCCTCTATCCTATCCTATTCTCTATCCTATCCTATCCTCTATCCTATCCTATCCTGTATCCTATCGTATCAACTATCCTATCCTATCCTCTATCCTATCCTATCCTATCAACTATCCTATCCTATCCTCTATCCTATCCTATCCTCTATCCTATCCTATCCTCTACCCTATCCAATCCTCTATCCTATCCTATCCTCTATCCTATCCTATCCTCTATACTATCCTATCCTCTATCCTATCCTATCCTCTATCCTATCCTATCCTCTATCCTATCCAATCCTATATCCTATCCTCTATCCTATACTATCCTCCATCCTATCCTATCCTCTATCCTATAATACCATCTATCCTATCCTATTCTCTATCCTATCCTATATTCTATCCTATCCTATCCTCAATTCTTTCCTATGCTCTATCATCTGCTCTATCCTCTCCTATCCTCAATCCTATCCTATCCTCTATCCGATCCTATCCTCTATCCTATCCAATCCTATATCCTATCCTCTATCCTATCCTATCCTCTATCCTATCCTATCCTCTGTCCTATCCTATCCTCTCTCTTATACTATCCTCTATCCTATAATATCATCTATCCTATCGTATCCTCTATCCTATCCTATCCTCTATCGTCTCCTACCCTCTATGCTATCCAATCCACTATGTTATCCTCTATCCTATCCTATCCTCCATAATATCCTATCCTCTATCCTATCCTATCCTCTATCCTAACCTATCCTCTATCCTATCCTATCCTCTATCCTATCCTATCCTGTATCCCATCCTATCCTCTATCCTATCCTATCATCTATCCTATCCTATCCTCTATATTATCTTATCCTCTATCCTATCCTATCCTATCAACTATCCTATCCTATCCTCTATCCTATCCTATCCTCTATCCTATCCTATCCTCTCTCCTATCCTATCCTCTATCCTATCCTATCCTCTATCCTATCCTATCCTCTATCCTATCCTATCATCTATCCTATCCTATCCTCTATAATATCGTATCCTCTATAATATCGTATCCTGTATCCTATCCTGTCCTCTTTCCTATCCTATCCTCTATCCTATCCTATCCTCTATCCTATCCTATTCTCTATCCTATCCTATCCTCTATCCTATCCTATCCTGTATCCTATCGTATCAACTATCCTATCCTATCCTCTATCCTATCCTATCCTCTCAACTATCCTATCCTATCCTCTATCCTATCCTATCCTCTATCCTATCCTATCCTCTATCCTATCCTATCCTCTATCCGATCCTATCCTCTATCCTATCCAATCCTATATCCTATCCTCTATCCTATCCTATCCTCTATCCTATCCTATCCTCTGTCCTATCCTATCCTCTCTCTTATACTATCCTCTATCCTATAATAACATCTATCCTATCGTATCCTCTATCCTATCCTATCCTCTATCGTCTCCTATCCTCTATGCTATCCAATCCACTATGTTATCCTCTATCCTATCCTATCCTCCATAATATCCTATCCTCTATCCTATCCTATCCTCTATCCTAACCTATCCTCTATCCTATCCTATCCTCTATCCTATCCTTTCCTCTATCCTATCCTATCCTGTATCCCATCCTATACTCTATCCTATCCTATCCTCTATCCTATCCTATCCAATCCTATATCCTATCCTCTATCCTCTATCCTATCCTATCCTCTATCCTATCCTATCCTCTATCCTATCCTATCCTGTATCCTATCCTATCAACTATCCTATCCTATCCTCTATCCTATCCTATCCTCTATCCTATCCTATCCTCTATAATATCCTATCCTCTATCCTATCCTATCCTCTATCCTATCCTATCCTCTATCCTATCGCATCCTCTATCCTATCCAATCCTCTATCCTATCCTATCCTCTATCCTATCCTATCCTCTATCCTATCCTATCCTCTATCCTATCCTATCCTCTATCCTATCCTATGCTGTATCCTATCCCATCAACTATCCTATCCTATCCTCTATCCTATAATATCATCTATCCTATCCTATCCTCTACCCTATCCTATCCTCTATCGTCTCCTATCCTCTATGCTATCCAATCCCCTATGTTATCCTCTATCCTATCCTATCCTCTATAATATCCTATCCTCTATCCTATTATATCCTCTACCCTATCCAATGCTCTATCCTATCCTATCCTCTATCCTATCCTATCCTCTATACTATCCTATCCTCTATCCTATCCTATCCTCTATCCTATCCTATCCTCTATCCTATCCAATCCTATATCCTATCCTCTATCCTATACTATCCTCCATCCTATCCTATCCTCTATCCTATAATATCATCTATCCTATCCTATTCTCTATCCTATCCTATATTCTATCCTATCCTATCCTCAATTCTTTCCTATGCTCTATCATCTGCTCTATCCTCTCCTATCCTCAATCCTATCCTATCCTCTATCCGATCCTATCCTCTATCCTATCCAATCCTATATTCTATCCTCTATCCTATCCTATCCTCTATCCTATCCTATCCTCTGTCCTATCCCATCCTCTCTCCTATCCTATCCTCTATCCTATCCTATCCTCTATCCTATCCTATCCTCTATCCTATCCTATCCTCTATAATATAGTATCCTCTATAATATCGTATCCTGTATCTGATCCTGTCCTCTTTCCTATCCTATCCTCAATCCTATCCTATCCTCTATCCTATCCTATCCTCTATCCAATCCTATATCCTATCCTCTATCCTATCCTATCCTCCATCCTATCCTATCCTCTATCCTATAATATCATCTACCCTATCCTATTCTCTATCCTATACTATATTCTATCCTATCCTATTCTCTATCCTATACTATATTCTATCCTATCCTATACTCAATTCTTTCCTATGCTCTATCATCTGCTCTATCCTCTCCTATCCTCAATCCTATCCTATCCTCAATCCTATCCTATCCTCTATCCTATCCAATCCTATATCCTATCCTCTATCCTATCCTATCCTCCATCCTATCCTATCCTCTATCCTATAATATCATCTACCCTATCCTATTCTCTATCGTATACTATATTCTATCCTATCCTATTCTCTATCCTATACTATATTCTATCCTATCCTATACTCAATTCTTTCCTATGCTCTATCATCTGCTCTATCCTCTCCTATCCTCAATCCTATCCTATCCTCAATCCTATCCTATCCTCTATCCTATCCAATCCTATATCCTATCCTCTATCCTATCCTATCCTCCATCCTATCCTAGCCTCTATCCTATAATATCATCTATCCTATCCTATCCTCTATCCTATCCTATCCTCTATCGTCTCCTATCCTCTATGCTATCCAATCCCCTATCCTATCCTCTATAATATCCTATCCTCTGTCCTATCCAATCCTCTATCCTATCCTATCCTCTATCCTATCCTATCCTCTATCCTATCCTATCCTCTATCCTATCCTATCCTCTATCCTATCCTATCCTCTATCCTATCCTATCCTCTATCCTATCCTATCCTCTATCCTATCCTATGCTGTATCCTATCCCATCAACTATCCTATCCTATCCTCTATCCTATCCTATCCTATCAACTATCCTATCCTATCCTCTATCCTATCCTATCCTATCAACTATCCTATCCTATCCTCTATCCTATCCTATCCTCTATCCTATCCTATCCTCTCTCCTATCCTATCCTCTATCCTATCCTATCCTCTATCCTATCCTATCCTCTATCCTATCCTATCATCTATCCTATCCTATCCTCTATAATATCGTATCCTCTATAATATCGTATCCTGTATCCTATCCTGTCCTCTTTCCTATCCTATCCTCTATCCTATCCTATCCTCTATCCTATAATATCCTCTATCCTATCCTATCCTATCAACTATCCTATCCTATCCTCTATCCTATCCTATCCTCTATCCTATCCTATCCTCTGTCCTATCCTATCCTCTCTCTAATCCTATCCTCTATCCTATCCTATCCTCTATCCTATCCTGTCCTCTATCCTATCCTATCCTCTATAATATCGTATCCTCTATAATGTCGTATCCTGTATCAGATCCTGTCCTCTTTCCTATCCTATCCTCAATCCTATCCTATCCTCTATCCTATCCTATCCTCTATCCTATCCAATCCTATATCCTATCCTCTATCCTATTCTATCCTCCATCCTATCCTATCCTCTATCCTATAGTATCATCTATCCTATCCTATTCTCTATCCTATACTATATTCTATCCTATCCTATCCTCAATTCTTTCCTATGCTCTATCATCTGCTCTATCCTCTCCTATCCTCAATCCTATCCTATCCTCTATCCGATCCTATCCTCTATCCTATCCAATCCTATATCCTATCCTCTATCCTATCCTATCCTCCATCCTATCCTAGCCTCTATCCTATAATATCATCTATCCTATCCTATCCTCTATCCTATCCTATCCTCTATCGTCTCCTATCCTCTATGCTATTATAGATATTTGCACAGAAATTATATCTATAATACGGTTCCATTAACTGTTGTATATGTATCTCGTTACATTGTATCTCGCGGTGTCTTTAGGTATCGAATCAAAGACAGAGCCGAGCTTCTTTTTGGTCCGCCGACGTGTCCCATTCAGATGTTTTATTTTTCTCCAACGTATCGACGAGCTGCCGAAGTCGTTCAGTAAAAGCCTAGCCTTAGTAGAGGAAACATCGATCAAATATCGTTCATGATCATATCTGTGTTTTTTTATTCTTTCTAAATAAGTAAATACCTTGCTTCCCAAAACCAACAGGTTATGGGCCCAGGCACATAGTTAAAGTAATTTTAAAGTTACTTTAAACTAATTTGAACTAATTTTAAAGTTATTTTAAGTTTTAAAGTGAACGGGAAAGAGACGTGTGATACTGTGAAAATGAGTGCAGACACGAAGAAGACAAAGCGAAACATCAACCCCTTCGATGGGGAAAAGTATAGCGTCTGGAAACACAGAATTCGGGCATTAATAGCAGAAGAGGATGCACTGAAAGTTTTGGACTTGGATCGCCCAGAAACCCCGGGAAAAGATTGGATGCGATGCGAGAGAATTGCTACGGGAATAATTATTGAATACTTAACAGATTCAATGTTATGTTTCGCAACGGAGACAGATACGGCTAGGGATATAATTAACAAATTGGATGCGATATACCAAAGAAAAAGCCTCGCAACTCAACTTGCTGTCGAGAAGAAGTTATTGTGTTTTAAATTTAAGGAAGATATACCACTTTCAAAACATTTCATACTTTTCGACGAAATGATAGTGGAACTACACTCTGCGGGAGAAACACTGTCCGAGATGAGTAAAGTAGCCAGATTGTTATTAACGTTACCAAATTCATACGATCCACTCGTCACCGCAATCCAAACCCAATCAGACGAAAATCTAAGCCTCGCATTTGTGAAAATTAAATTGCTAGATTATGAAGTGAAACTACGAAACGAGAAAAGTGAAACAAGTGCAAAAGTATTGCATATAGAAACAAAAAGGGATAATGAGAGGATAAAGAGAGATAAAAAATTTAAGACAAGTTTTAAAAGAAATGAAAATAATCATCAACGTCGTTCTTTTAAAAATAAAGGATTTAACAAAAACTATTATAAAAAATGTGATTATTGTGGCAGAAGAAACCACGAAAAGAAAGACTGCTACTATTACAAAAGGAATTCTACGGCTGAAGAGCGGCCGCGAACAATTCAAACCGTTCAAGTGCAAGGAGAGCGTGAAAGCTTCGCGTTTATGACAGGAGTTCAAATAAAAAATAATAAAAGATCAAATGATTCTGCTGAAATAGATTTCATATTGGACTCAGGTGCTACAGATCACTTGGTTAATGAAATGGATTTTTTCGTGACTTTATCAACATTGAAGAAGCCCATTCATGTGTCAATTGCAAAGAAAGGAGAAGTTATCACGGCAACGAAGATTGGTTCGATTAAAATAACGACAAATCTAGGAGTTACCGGAGTTCTGGAGAATGTATTATACGTACCCGATGTCCCAAACAACCTACTTTCCGTTCGCCGAATCCAGGAAGCCGGAATGAGAGTCATTTTTAGCGAAACTGGCAAAGTTACAGTAACGAAAGGTGGTAAGACCATACTCACTGGTAAGTCAGCACAAAATTTAATATGTGTAACATTTACTATTGATAAAACTATGTGTGATAAAACATATGCAAATAATATCGTAGTACCAAACACATACAAATTGTGGCATGAACGTTTGGGTCATATTGAGAGTTCTAAATTCGTTAAAATGAAACAGAATGATTTAATCGTTGGTAAGAAATTAATAGACAGAATTAATCCTACACAGGATTTATGTGAAGCTTGTGTGTACGGAAAACAAGCGCGTCTGCCTTTCTCAAAAGGAAGGGACAGGAGTCACATAACTAGACCTCTGTTTACTGTCCACTCTGATGTATGTGGACCAATTAAACCAAAAACAATCGACGAAAAAAGTTATTTTGTTACATTCATTGACGAATTTACACATTACACGGTCGTTTATCTCATCGCGTTTAAATCTGAAGTGTTCAAAGTTTTTCAAGACTTTGTAGCCAAATCTGAATCACACTTCAGTTTACAAATCGCAAATTAGAATTGCGATAATGGGACAGAATACTTATCAAATGAATTCAAAGCTTTTTGTGTGCAAAATTTCCTATTTGTTCCGTATACGCCTCAGCAAAATCCCATAGCAGAACGAATGAACAGAACTCTATTAGAAAAAGCTCGCGCCATGATTCATGGTGCTGTTTTATACAAAGAGCTATGGGGAGAGGCAATATTAACAGCAGCCCACTTAATTAATATTTCTCCAAGTAAAGCCATCGCGGAGAATAAAACTCCTTTTGAACTATGGCATAATAGGAAACCAAAATTAAATCGTTTAAGAATTTTTGGTAGCACCGTCTACGTGCACGACAAAAATAGAGAAAGTAAATTTGATAAGAAATCGTTTAAAGGGATATTTATAGGCTATGAGAAAAACGGGTATAAAATATTAAACGCGAATACAGGAAAATTCATGATAGCCCGTGATGTCATTTTTGATGAGATTAATTTTAAAAATTCAAGACCTTTTGTACACACAAATAACTTTGAAGAAGAAAGTATCGTAGCAATAAAATCACAAGAAGCTGATGAAGAAAAAGAAATCAGCAAAAGTCAAAGGAGCGAAACAATAGTGTCTGATAAAAGGAATATCGAAAACACTAATGCTCAAATTGACTCTAATGAAAGTGGTTCGCGAAGAAGTGCAAGAATTAAAGTCAAACCTCATATAAATTATAATGAGGAGCATGATTATCATGCTTATGCACTCGTAACAAATTGTGAAGTTCCCAAAGCGTATAGTGAGATAAAAGACCGTGATGATAAGATTCAGTGGGAGAAAGCGATAAAAGATGAAATCGACTCCCTAATATATAACAATACGTGGAACCTAGTTCCCCGTCCAAATAATAAAAATATAGTTGATTGCAAATGGGTTTTTAGCATTAAAATGGATGAAAACGGAAATCCATGCAAATTTAAAGCGAGATTGGTTGCAAGAGGTTTTAGTCAACAATATTTATTAGACTATAATGAGACCTTTGCGCCTGTAGCTCGCATTGCAACTTTTCGAATGCTTTTGGCCTTTGCAAATCAGTATAATTTATTAATTCACCAAATGGACGTTAAGACAGCCTTTTTGAATGGTCTACTGAAAGAGGAGATTTATATGCGTGTACCAGAAGGTATTCAAGCGCAAGAAAATCAAGTATGCAGGTTGAATAAAGCATTATATGGCTTAAAACAATCGGCCAGATGCTGGTTCCAACTTTTTGAAGTCACTCTCAAAAACCATGGCTTTCAAAACTCTTCTGTAGATCGCTGTTTATATTTCCTCGATAGGAATCATATTTGTAAAAAGTATATATGTCATTTTGTACGTTGACGATCTCTTAATAGTTACATACGATAGAAGCACATTAAAAAAACTTTAAAGATTATTTAAAAAGAAAGTTTTCAATGACAGATATGAACGAAATGAGATTATTCCTAGGAATAAACGTTGAAAGAAAAGACGATATAATCACTCTAGATCAAAGCGTCTATTTACAGAATGTTTTGCAAAAGTACAAAATGAGTGAGTGTAATAGTGTAAGTACTCCATTGCCTGCAAAATTAGACTACACAGCCTTAGATTCGGATGAATATTTTGATGTACCATGTAGGAACCTTATTGGCTGCTTAATGTATGCTATGCTATGCACGCGACCTGATTTATGTTTCGCTGTGAACTTGCTCAGCAGATATCAAAATAAAAATAATAAGGAACTCTGGCAGAATCTAAAAAGGGTCTTAAGATATGTGAAAGGATCGTTAAGATACCGTTTAATTTATAAAAGAAATGATTTCAAAACTATATTGACTGGTTATGTAGACTCTGATTGGGCAGGTAATGAAATCGACAGGAAGAGTACGACTGGATATATTTTTAAAATGTTTGAAACGAATACGATCTGTTGGAATACAAGGAAACAAAACTCAGTTGCAACTTCCTCAACTGAAGCTGAGTATATGGCGTTATATGAAGGGATTAAAGAAGCTAGTTGGATAAAATCTTTGTTGTCGAGTATAAAAATAGACATAAAGGAACCAATTACTATTTTCGAGGACAATAACGGTTGTATAGCAACAGGAACTAATCCAACAGATCATAAGCGATCGAAACACATCGACGTTAAGTATCATTTTTCACGAGAAAAGATTGAACAAAAGGAAATAATACTAAAATATATACCTACAGGTGAACAACTAGGGGATATTTTCACAAAACCAATACCAACAGTGAAGTTCAATTATATGCGCAAGCAGATCGGACTGGAGGAGCCCGAGTGATAAGAAATTGTTAAACGATAATAATGGTTTGATTGAGTTTTTTTTTTTGGGTTTTCCTCAATCCATTGCAACGAATGTTGAACCATTTGTATATTGCCCAAGAATAATAATAATAAAAGGGAAATGAACGATGTTATCTCTATAAGTATTTAAAGATTAATTTCTGAGTGGGAGTATAGATATTTGTACAGAAATTATATCTATAATACGGTTCCATTAACTGTTGTATATGTATCTCGTTACATTGTATCTCGCGGTGTCTTTAGGTATCGAATCAAAGACAGAGCCGCGCTTCTTTTTGGTCCGCCGACGTGTCCCATTCAGATGTTTTATTTTTCTCCAACGTATCGACGAGCTGCCGAAGTCGTTCAGTAAAAGCCTAGCCTTAGTAGAGGAAACATCGATCAAATATCGTTCATGATCATATCTGTGTTTTTTTATTCTTTCTAAATAAGTAAATACCTTGCTTCCCAAAACCAACAGCTATCCAATCCCCTATGTTATCCTCTATCCTATCCTATCCTCTATAATATCCTATCCTCTATCCTATCCTATCCTCTGTCCTATCCAATCCTCTATCCTATCCTATCCTCTATCCTATCCTATCCTCTATCCTATCCTATCCTCTATCCTATCCTATCCTCTATCCTATCCTATCCTCTATCCTATCCTATCCTCTATCCTATCCTATCCTCTATCCTATCCTATCCTCTATCCTATCCTATCCTCTATCCTATCCTATGCTGTATCCTATCCCATCAACTATCCTATCCTATCCTCTATCCTATCCTATCCTATCAACTATCCTATTCTATCCTCTATCCTATCCTATCCTCTATCCTATCCTATTCTCTATAATATCGTATCCTCTATAATATCGTATCCTGTATCCTATCCTGTCCTCTTTCCTATCCTATCCTCTATCCTATCCTATCCTCTATCCTATCCTATTCTCTATCCTATCCTATCCTCTATCCTATCCTATCCTCTATCCTATCCAATCCTCTATCCGATCCTATCCTCTATCCTATCCAATCCTATATCCTGTCCTCTATCCTCTCCTATCCTCCATCCTATCCTATCCTCTATCCTATAATATCATCTATCCTATCCTATCCCCTATCGTCTCCTATCCTCTATGCTATCCAATCCCCTATGTTATCCTCTATCCTATCCTATCCTCTATAATATCCTTTCCTATCCTCTGTCCTATCCTATCCTCTATCCTATCCTATCCTCTATCCTATCCTATCCTATATCCTATCCTATCCTCTATCGTATCCTATCCTCTATTCTATCCTATCCTGTATCCTATCCTATCAACCATCCTATCCTATCCTCTATCCTATCCTATCCTCTATCCTATCCTATCCTCTATCCTATCCTATCCTCTATCCTATCCTATCCTCTATCCTATCCTATATTCAATCCTATCCTATCCTCAATTCTTTCCTATGCTCTATCATCTGCTCTATCCTCTCCTATCCTCAATCATATCCAATCCTCTATCCGATCCTATCCTCTATCCTATCCAATCCTATATCCTATCCTCTATCCTTTCCTATCCTCCATCCTATCCTATCCTCTATCCTATCCTATGCTGTATCCTATCCCATCAACTATCCTATCCTATTCACTATCCTATCCTATATTCTATCCTATCCTATCCTCAATTCTTTCCTATGCTCTATCATCTGCTCTATCCTCTCCTATCCTCAATCCTATCCAATCCTCTATCCTATCCTATCCTCTATCCTATTCTATCCTCTATCCTATCCTATCCTCTATAATATAGTATCCTCTATAATATCGTATCCTGTATCCTATCCTGTCCTCTTTCCTATCCTATCCTCATTCCTATCCTATCCTCTATCCTTTGGTATCCTCTATCCTATCCAATTCTCTATCCTATCCTATCCTCTATCCTATCCTATGCTCTATCCTATCCTATCCTATATCCTATCCTATCCTCTATCCTATCCTATCCTCTATCCTATCCTATCATTTATCCTATCCTATCCTCTATCTTCTCCTATCCTCTATCCTATCCTATCCTCAACCCTATCCTGTCCTCAATTCTATCGTATACTCCATACTATCCTATCCGCTTTCCTATCCTATCCTCTATCCTATAATATCCTCTATCCTATCCAATCCTCTATCCTATCCTCTATCCTATCCTTTATCCTATCCTATCCTCTATCCGTATCCTATCCTCTATCCTATCCTATCCTCTATCCTATCCTATCCTCTATCCTATCCTATCCTCTGTCCTATCCTATCCTCTATCCTATCCTATCCTCTATAATATCGTATCCTCTATAATATCGTATCCTGAATCCTATCCTGTAATCTTTCCTATCCTATCCTCTATCCATCCTATACTCTATCCTATCCTATCCTCTATAATATCGTATCCTCTATAATATCGTATCCTGTATCCTATCCTGTAATCTTTCCTATCCTATCATCAATCCTATCCTATCCTCTATCCTATAATATCCTCTATCCTATCCAATCCTCTACCGTCTCCTATCCTGTATCCGATCCAATCCCCTATCCTCTATCCTATCCTATTCTCTATCCTATCCTCTATCGTATCCTATCCTCTATCCTATCATATCCTCTATCTTCTCCTATCCTCTTTCCTATCCTATCCTCTATCCTATCCAATCCTCTATCCTATCCTCTATCCTATCCTTTATCCTATCCTATCCTCTATCCGTATCCTATCCTCTATCCTATCCTATCCTCTATCCTATCCTATCCTCTGTCCTATCCCATCCTCTATCCTATTCTATCCTCTATCCTATCCTATCCTCTATCCTATCCTATCCTCTATCCTATCCTATCCTCTATAATATCGTATCCTCTGTAATATCGTATCCTGTATCCTATCCTGTCCTCTATCCTATCCTATCCTCTATCCTATCCTATGCTCTATCCTATCCTATCCTATATCCTATCCTATCCTCTATCCTATCCTATCCTATCCTCTATCCTATCCTATCCTCTATCCTATCCTATCCTCTATCCTATCCTATCCTCTATCCTATCCTATCCTCTATAATATCGTATCCTGTATCCTATCCTGTAATCTTTCCTATCCTATCATCAATCCTATCCTACCCTCTATCCTATAATATCCTCTATCCTATCCAATCCTCTACCGTCTCCTATCCCATATCCGATCCAATCCCCTATCCTCTATCCTATCCTATTCTCTATCCTTTGGTATCCTCTATCCTATCCAATCCTCTATCCTATCCTATCCTCTATCCTATCCTATGCTCTATCCTATCCTATCATATATCCTATCCTATCCTCTATCCTATCCTATCCTCTATCCTATCCTATCCTCTATCGTATCCTATCCTCTATCCTATCCTATCTTCTATAATATCGTATCCTGTATCCTATCCTGTAATCTTTCCTATCCTAACATCAATCCTATCCTATCCTCTATCCTATCCTATCCTCTATCCTATCCTATCCTCTATCCTATCCTATCCTCTATAATATCGTATCCACTATAATATCGTATCCTGTATCCTATACTGTCCTCTTTCCTATCCTATCCTCAATCCTATCCTATCCACTATCCTTTGGTATCCTCTATCCTATCCAATCCTCTATCCTATCCTATCATTTATCCTATCCTATGCTCTATCCTATCCTATCCTCTATCCTATCCTATCCTCTATCCTACCCTATCCTCTATAATATCGTATCCTGTATCCTATCCTGTAATCTTTCCTATCCTATCATCAATCCTATCCTATCCTCTATCCTATAATATCCTCTATCCTATCCAATCCTCTACCGTCTCTTATCCTGTATCTGATCCAATCCCCTATCCTCTATCCTATCCTATTCTCTATCCTATCCTCTATCGTATCCTATCCTCTATCCTATCCTATCCTCTATCTTCTCCTATCCTCTATCCTATCCAATCCTCTATCCGATCCTATCCTCTATCCTATCCAATCCTATATCCTGTCCTCTATCCTCTCCTATCCTCCATCCTATCCTATCCTCTATCCTATAATATCATCTATCCTATCCTATCCTCTATCGTCTCCTATCCTCTATGCTATCCAATCCCCTATGTTATCCTCTATCCTATCCTATCCTCTATAATATCCTTTCCTATCCTCTGTCCTATCCTATCCTCTATCCTATCCTATCCTCTATCCTATCCTATCCTATATCCTATCCTATCCTCTATCGTATCCTATCCTCTATTCTATCCTATCCTGTATCCTATCCTATCAACCATCCTATCCTATCCTCTATCCTATCCTATCCTCTATCCTATCCTATCCTCTATCCTATCCTATCCTCTATCCTATCCTATCCTCTATCCTATCCTATATTCAATCCTATCCTATCCTCAATTCTTTCCTATGCTCTATCATCTGCTCTATCCTCTCCTATCCTCAATCATATCCAATCCTCTATCCGATCCTATCCTCTATCCTATCCAATCCTATATCCTATCCTCTATCCTTTCCTATCCTCCATCCTATCCTATCCTCTATCCTATCCTATGCTGTATCCTATCCCATCAACTATCCTATCCTATTCACTATCCTATCCTATATTCTATCCTATCCTATCCTCAATTCTTTCCTATGCTCTATCATCTGCTCTATCCTCTCCTATCCTCAATCCTATCCAATCCTCTATCCTATCCTATCCTCTATCCTATTCTATCCTCTATCCTATCCTATCCTCTATAATATAGTATCCTCTATAATATCGTATCCTGTATCCTATCCTGTCCTCTTTCCTATCCTATCCTCATTCCTATCCTATCCTCTATCCTTTGGTATCCTCTATCCTATCCAATTCTCTATCCTATCCTATCCTCTATCCTATCCTATGCTCTATCCTATCCTATCCTATATCCTATCCTATCCTCTATCCTATCCTATCCTCTATCCTATCCTATCATTTATCCTATCCTATCCTCTATCTTCTCCTATCCTCTATCCTATCCTATCCTCAACCCTATCCTGTCCTCAATTCTATCGTATACTCCATACTATCCTATCCGCTTTCCTATCCTATCCTCTATCCTATAATATCCTCTATCCTATCCAATCCTCTATCCTATCCTCTATCCTATCCTTTATCCTATCCTATCCTCTATCCGTATCCTATCCTCTATCCTATCCTATCCTCTATCCTATCCTATCCTCTATCCTATCCTATCCTCTGTCCTATCCTATCCTCTATCCTATCCTATCCTCTATAATATCGTATCCTCTATAATATCGTATCCTGAATCCTATCCTGTAATCTTTCCTATCCTATCCTCTATCCATCCTATACTCTATCCTATCCTATCCTCTATAATATCGTATCCTCTATAATATCGTATCCTGTATCCTATCCTGTAATCTTTCCTATCCTATCATCAATCCTATCCTATCCTCTATCCTATAATATCCTCTATCCTATCCAATCCTCTACCGTCTCCTATCCTGTATCCGATCCAATCCCCTATCCTCTATCCTATCCTATTCTCTATCCTATCCTCTATCGTATCCTATCCTCTATCCTATCATATCCTCTATCTTCTCCTATCCTCTTTCCTATCCTATCCTCTATCCTATCCAATCCTCTATCCTATCCTCTATCCTATCCTTTATCCTATCCTATCCTCTATCCGTATCCTATCCTCTATCCTATCCTATCCTCTATCCTATCCTATCCTCTGTCCTATCCCATCCTCTATCCTATTCTATCCTCTATCCTATCCTATCCTCTATCCTATCCTATCCTCTATCCTATCCTATCCTCTATAATATCGTATCCTCTGTAATATCGTATCCTGTATCCTATCCTGTCCTCTATCCTATCCTATCCTCTATCCTATCCTATGCTCTATCCTATCCTATCCTATATCCTATCCTATCCTCTATCCTATCCTATCCTATCCTCTATCCTATCCTATCCTCTATCCTATCCTATCCTCTATCCTATCCTATCCTCTATCCTATCCTATCCTCTATAATATCGTATCCTGTATCCTATCCTGTAATCTTTCCTATCCTATCATCAATCCTATCCTACCCTCTATCCTATAATATCCTCTATCCTATCCAATCCTCTACCGTCTCCTATCCCATATCCGATCCAATCCCCTATCCTCTATCCTATCCTATTCTCTATCCTTTGGTATCCTCTATCCTATCCAATCCTCTATCCTATCCTATCCTCTATCCTATCCTATGCTCTATCCTATCCTATCATATATCCTATCCTATCCTCTATCCTATCCTATCCTCTATCCTATCCTATCCTCTATCGTATCCTATCCTCTATCCTATCCTATCTTCTATAATATCGTATCCTGTATCCTATCCTGTAATCTTTCCTATCCTAACATCAATCCTATCCTATCCTCTATCCTATCCTATCCTCTATCCTATCCTATCCTCTATCCTATCCTATCCTCTATCCTATCCTATCCTCTATAATATCGTATCCACTATAATATCGTATCCTGTATCCTATACTGTCCTCTTTCCTATCCTATCCTCAATCCTATCCTATCCACTATCCTTTGGTATCCTCTATCCTATCCAATCCTCTATCCTATCCTATCATTTATCCTATCCTATGCTCTATCCTATCCTATCCTCTATCCTATCCTATCCTCTATCCTACCCTATCCTCTATAATATCGTATCCTGTATCCTATCCTGTAATCTTTCCTATCCTATCATCAATCCTATCCTATCCTCTATCCTATAATATCCTCTATCCTATCCAATCCTCTACCGTCTCTTATCCTGTATCTGATCCAATCCCCTATCCTCTATCCTATCCTATTCTCTATCCTATCCTCTATCGTATCCTATCCTCTATCCTATCCTATCCTCTATCTTCTCCTATCCTCTATCCTATCCTATCCTCAACCCTATCCTATCCTCAATTCTATCGTATACTCCATACTATCCTATCCGCTATCCTATCCTATCCTCTATCCTATAATATCCTCTATCCTATCCAATCCTCTATCCTATCCTCTATCCTATCCTATCCTCTATCCTATCCTATCCTCTATCCTATCCTATCCTCTATCCTATCCTATCCTCTATCCTATCCTATCCTCTATAATATCGTATCCTCTATAATATCGTATCCTCTATAATATCGTATCCTCTATAATATCGTATCCTGTATCCCACCCTGTCCTCTTTCCTATCCTATCCTCAATCCTATCCTATCCTCTATCCTTTGGTATCCTCTATCCTATCCAATCATCTATCCTATCCTATCCTCTATCCTATCCTATCCTCTATCCTATCCTATCCTATATCCTATCCTATCCTCTGTCCTATCCTATACTCTATCCTATCTTATCCTCTATCCTATCCTAACCTCTATAATATCGTATCCTGTATCCTATCCTGTAATCTTTCCTATCCTATCATCAATCCTATCCTATCCTCTATCGTCTCCTATCCTCTATCCTATCCAATCCCCTATGTTATACTCTATTCTATCTTATCCTCTATCCTATCCTATCCTCCATCCTATCCTATCCCCTATCCTATCCTATCCTCTATAATATCGTATCCTCTATCATATCCTATCCTCTTTCCTATAATATCATCTATCCTATCCTATCATCAATCCTATCCTATCCTCTATCGTCTCCTATCCTCTATCCTATCCAATCCCCTATGTTATCCTCAATCCTATCCTATCCTCTATCCTATGCTATCCTCTATCCTATCATATCCTCTATCCTATCCTATCCTATATCCTATCCTATCCTCTATCCTATCCTGTCCTCTTTCCTATCGTATCCTCAACCCTATCCTATCCTCAATTCTATCATATACTCGATCCTATCCTATCCGCTATCCTATCCTATCCTCTATCCTATAATATCCTCTATCCTATCCAATCCTCTATCCTATCCTCTATCCTATCCTCTATCCTATCCTCTATCCTATCCAATCCACTACCGTCTCCTATCCTGTATCCGATCCAATCCCCTATCCTCTATCCTATCCTATTCTCTATCCTATTCTCTATCGTATCCTATCCTCTATCCTATCCTATCCTCTATCCTATCCTATCCTCTATCCTATCCTATCCTCTATCCTATCCTATCCTCTATCCTATCCTATCCTCTATCCTATCCTATCCTCTATCCTATCCTATCCTCTATCCTATCCTATCCTCTATCCTATCCTATCGTCTATCCTATCCTATCCTTTATACCATCCTATCCTCTATCCTATCCTATCCTCTATCCTATCCTATCCTCTATCCTATCCTATCCTCTGTCCTATCCTATCCTCTATCCTATCCTATCCTCTATCCTATCCTATCCTCTATCCTATCCTATCCTCTATCCTATCCTATCCCCTATAATGTCGTATCCTCTATCCTATAATATCCTCTATCCTATCCTATCCTCTATCCTATCCAATCCTCTACCGTCTCCTATCCTGTATCCGATCCAATCCCCTATCCTCTATCCTATCCTATTCTCTATCCTATCCTCTATCGTATCCTATCCTCTATCCTATCCTATCCTCTATCCTATCCTATCCTCTATCCTATCCTATCCTCTATCCTATCCTATCCTGTATCCTATCCTATCCTCTATCCTATCCTATCGTCTATCCTATCCTATCCTGTATACCATCCTATACTCTATCCTATCCTATCCTCTATCCTATCCTATCCTCTATCCTATCCTATGCTCTGTCCTATCCTATCCTCTATCCTATCCTATCCTCTATCCTATCCTATCCTCTATCCTATCCTATCCTATCCTCTATCCTATCCTATCCTCTATAATATCGTATCCTCTATAATATCGTATCCTGTATCCTATCCTGTCCTCTTTCCTATCCTATCATCAATCCTATCCTATCCTCTATCCTATAATATCCTCAATCCTATCCAATCCTCTACCGTCTCCTATCCTGTATCCGATCCAATCCCCTATCCTCTATCCTATCCTATTCTCTATCCTGTCCTCTTTCCTATCCTATCCTCAATCCTATCCTATCCTCTATCCTTTGGTATCCTCTATCCTATCCAATCATCTATCCTATCCTGTCCTCTATCCTATCCTATCCTCTATCCTATCCTATCCTATATCCTATCCTATCCTCTATCCTATCCTATCCTCAACCCTATCCTGTCCTCAATTCTATCGTATACTCCACACTATCCTATCCGCTATCCTATCCTATCCTCTATCCTATAATATCCTCTATCCTATCCAATCCTCTATCCTATCCTCTATCCTATCCTTTATCCTATCCTATCCTCTATCCGTATCCTATCCTCTATCCTATCCTATCCTCTATCCTATCCTATCCTCTGTCCTATCCTATCCTCTATCCTATCCTATCCTCTATAATATCGTATCCTCTATAATATCGTATCCTGAATCCTATCCTGTAATCTCTCCTATCCTATCATCAATCCTATCCTATCCTCTATCGTCTCCTATCCTCTATCCTATCCAATCCCCTATGTTATACTCTATCCTATCTTATCCTCTATCCTATCCTATCCTCCATCCTATCCTATACCCTATCCTATCCTATCCTCTATAATATCGTATCCACTATCATATCCTATCCTCTTTCCTATAATATCATCTATCCTATCCTATCATCAATCCTATCCTATCCTCTATCGTCTCCTATCCTCTATCCTATCCAATCCCCTATGTTATCCTCTATCCTATCCTATCCTCTATCCTATGCTATCCTCTATCCTATCATATCCTCTATCCTATCCTATCCTCTATCCTATCCTGTCCTCTTTCCTATCCTATCATCAAACCTATCCTATCCTCAATTCTATCCTATACTCGATCCTCTCCTATCCGCTATCCTATCCTATCCTCTATCCTATAATATCCTCTATCCTATCCAATCCTCTATCCTATCCTCTATCCTATCCTCTATCCTATCCTCTATCCTATCCAATCCTCTACCGTCTCCCATCCTGTATCCGATCCAATCCCCTATCCTCTATCCTATCCTATTCTCTATCCTATCCTCTATCGTATCCTATCCTCTATCCTATCCTATCCTCTATCTTCTCCTATCCACTATCCTATCCTATCCTCAACCCTATCCTATCCTCAATTCAATCGTATACTCCATACTATCCTATCCGCTATCCTATCCTATCCTCTATCCTATAATATCCTCTATCCTATCCAATCCTCTATCCTATCCTCTATCCTATCCTCTATTCTATCCTATCCTCTATCCGTATCCTATCCTCTATAATATCCTATCCTCTATCCTATCCTATCCTCTATAATATCGTATCGTGTATCCTATCCTGTCCTCTTTACTATCCTATCCTCCATCCTATCCTATCCTCTATCCTATGGTATCCTCTATCCTATCCAATCCTCTATCCTATCCTATCATCTATCCTATCCTATCCTCTATCCTATCCTATCCTATATCCTATCCTATCCTCTATCCTATCCTATCCTCTATCCTATACTATCCTCTATCCTATCCTATCCTCTATCCTATCCTATCCTCTATCCTATCCTATCCTCTATAATATCGTATCCTGTATCCTATCCTGTAATCTTTCCTATCCTAACATCAATCCTATCCTATCCTCTATCCTATAATATCCTCTATCCTATCCTATCCTCTATCCAATCCAATCCTCTACCGTCTCCTATCCTGTATCCGATCCAATCCCCTATCCTCTATCCTATCCTATTCTCTATCCTATCCTCTATCGTATCCTATCCTCTATCCTATCCTATCCTCAATTCTATCCTATACTCCATCCTATCCTATCCGCTATCCTATCCTATCCTCTATCCTATAATGTCCTCTATCCTATCCAATCCTCTATCCTATCTTCTATCCTATCCTCTATCCTGTCCTGCTCTATCCTATCCTATCCTCTATCCTATCCTATCCTCTATCCTATCCTGTCCTCTTTCCTATCCTATCCTCAACCCTATCCTATCCTCAATTCTATCCTATACTCCATCCTATCCTATCCGCTATCCTATCCTATCCAATCCTCTATCCTATCCTCTATCCTATCCTGCTCTATCCTATCCTATCCTCTATCCTATCCTATCCTCTATCCTATCTTATCCTCTATCCTATCCTATCCTCTATCCTATCCTATCCTCTATAATATCGTATCCTGTATCCTATCCTGTCCTCTTTCCTATTCTATCATCAAACCTCTCCTGTCCTCTATCGTCTCCTATGCTCTATGCTATCCAATCCCCTATGTTATCCTCTAACCTATCCTATCCTCTATAATATCCTATCCTCTATAATATCCTATCCTCTATCCTATCCTATCCTCTATAATATCCTATCCTCTATCCTATCCTATCCTCTATAATATCCTATCCTCTATCCTATCCTATCCTCTGTCCTATCCTATCCTCTATCCTATCCTATCCTCTATCCTATCCTATCCTCTATCCTATCCTATCCTCTATCCTATCCTATCCTCTATCCTATCCTATCCTCTATCCCATCCTATCCTCTATCCTATCCTATCCTCTATCCTATTCTATCCTCTATCCTATACTATCCTCTGTCCTATCCTATCCTCTATCCTATCCTATCCTCTATCCTATCCTATCCTATACTCTATCCTATCCTATCCTCTATAATATAGTATCCTCTATAATATCGTATCCTGTATCCTATCCTGTCCTCTTTCCTATCCTATCCTCTATCCTATCCTATCCTCTATCCTATCCTATCCTCTATAATATCGTATCCTCTATAATATCGTATCCTCTATAATATCGTATCCTCTATAATATCGTATCCTGTATCCCACCCAGTCCTCTTTCCTATCCTATCCTCAATCCTATCCTATCCTCTATCCTTTGGTATCCTCTATCCTATCAAATCATCTATCCTATCCTATCCTCTATCCTATCCTATCCTCTATCCTATCCTATCCTATATCCTATCCAATCCTCTGTCCTATCCTATCCTCTATCCTATCCTATCCTCTATCCTATCCTATCCTCCATAATATCGTATCGTCTATAATATCGTATCCTGTATCCTATCCTGTAATCTTTCCTATCCTATCATCAATCCTATCCTATCCTCTATCGTCTCCTATCCTCTATCCTATCCAATCCCCTATGTTATACTCTATCCTATCTTATCCTCTATCCTATCCTATCCTCCATCCTATCCTATCCCCTATCCTATCCTATCCTCTATAATATCGTATCCTCTATCATATCCTATCCTCTTTCCTATAATATCATCTATCCTATCCTATCATCAATCCTATCCTATCCTCTATCGTCTCCTATCCTCTATCCTATCCAATCCCCTATGTTATCCTCAATCCTATCCTATCCTCTATCCTATGCTATCCTCTATCCTATCATATCCTCTATCCTATCCTATCCTATATCCTATCCTATCCTCTATCCTATCCTGTCCTCTTTCCTATCGTATCCTCAACCCTATCCTATCCTCAATTCTATCCTATACTCGATCCTATCCTATCCGCTATCCTATCCTATCCTCTATCCTATAATATCCTCTATCCTATCCAATCCTCTATCCTATCCTCTATCCTATCCCCTATCCTATCCTCTATCCTATCCAATCCACTACCGTCTCCTATCCTGTATCCGATCCAATCCCCTATCCTCTATCCTATCCTATTCTCTATCCTATTCTCTATCGTATCCTATCCTCTATCCTATCCTATCCTCTATCCTATCCTATCCTCTATCCTATCCTATCCTCTATCCTATCCTATCCTCTATCCTATCCTATCCTATCCTCTATCCTATCCTATCCTCTATCCTATCCTATCGTCTATCCTATCCTATCCTTTATACCATCCTATCCTCTATCCTATCCTATCCTCTATCCTATCCTATCCTCTATCCTATCCTATCCTCTGTCCTATCCTACCCTCTATCCTATCCTATCCTCTATCCTATCCTATCCTCTATCCTATCCTATCCTCTATCCTATCCTATCCTCTATAATATCGTATCCTCTATAATATCGTATCCTGTATCCTATCCTATCCTCTGTCCTATCCTATCCTCTATCCTATCCTATCCTCTATCCTATCCTATCCTCTATCCTATCCTATCCTCTATCCTATCCTATCCTCTATTTTATCCTATCCTCTATCCTATCCTATCCTCTATAATATCGTATCCTCTATAATATCGTATCCTGTATCCTATCCTGTCCTCTTTCCTATCCTACCCTCAATCCTATCCTATCCTCTATAATATCCTATCCTCTATCCTATCCTATCCTCTGTCCTATCCTATCCTCTATCCTATCCTATCCTCTATCCTATCCTATCCTCTATCCTATCCTATCCTCTATAATATCGTATCCTGTATCCTATCCTGTCCCCTTTCCTATCCTATCCTCAATCCTATCCTATCCTCTATCCTTTGGTATCCTCTATCCTATCCAATCCTCTATCCTATCCTATCCTCTATCCTATCCTATGCTCTATCCTATCCTATCCTATATCCTATCCTATCCTCTATCCTATCCTATCCTATCCTCTATCCTATCCTATCCTCTATCCTATCCTATCCTCTATCCTATCCTATCCTCTATCCTATCCTATCCTCTATCCTATCCTATCCTCTATCCTATCCTGTCCTCTATAATATCGTATCCTGTATCCTATCCTGTAATCTTTCCTATCCTATTATCAATCCTATCCTACCCTCTATCCTATAATATCCTCTATCCTATCCAATCCTCTACCGTCTCTTATCCCATATCCGATCCAATCCCCTATCCTCTATCCTATCCTATTCTCTATCCTTTGGTATCCTCTATCCTATCCAATCCTCTATCCTATCCTATCCTTTATCCTATCCTATGCTCTATCCCATCCTATCCTCTATCCTATCCTATCCTCTATCCTACCCTATCCTCTATAATATCGTATCCTGTATCCTATCCTGTAATCTTTCCTATCCTATCATCAATCCTATCCTATCCTCTATCCTATAATATCCTCTATCCTATCCAATCCTCTACCGTCTCTTATCCTGTATCTGATCCAATCCCCTATCCTCTATCCTATCCTATTCTCTATCCTATCCTCTATCGTATCCTATCCTCTATCCTATCCTATCCTCTATCTTCTCCTATCCTCTATCCTATCCTATCCTCAACCCTATCCTATCCTCAATTCTATCGTATACTCCATACTATCCTATACGCTATCCTATCCTATCCTCTATCCTATAATATCCTCTATCCTATCCAATCCTCTATCCTATCCTCTATCCTATCCTATCCTCTATCCTATCCTATCCTCTATAATATCGTATCCTCTATAATATCGTATCCTCTATAATATCGTATCCTCTATAATATCGTATCCTCTATAATATCGTATCCTGTATCCCACCCTGTCCTCTTTCCTATCCTATCCTCAATCCTATCCTATCCTCTATCCTTTGGTATCCTCTATCCTATCCAATCATCTATCCTATCCTATCCTCTATCCTATCCTATCCTCTATCCTATCCTATCCTATATCCTATCCTATCCTCTGTCCTATCCTATCCTCTATCCTATCCTATCCTCTATCCTATCCAATCCCCTATGTTATCCTCAATCCTATCCTATCCTCTATCCTATCCTATCCTCTATCCTATCCTATCCTCTATAATATCGTATCCTGTATCCTATCCTGTCCCCTTTCCTATCCTATCCTCAATCCTATCCTATCCTCTATCCTTTGGTATCCTCTATCCTATCCAATCCTCTATCCTATCCTCTATCCTATCCTCTATCCTATCCAATCCACTACCGTCTCCTATCCTGTATCCGATCCAATCCCCTATCCTCTATCCTATCCTATTCTCTATCCTATTCTCTATCGTATCCTATCCTCTATCCTATCCTATCCTCTATCCTATCCTATCCTCTATCCTATCCTATCCTCTATCCTATCCTATCCTCTATCCTATCCTATCCTCTATCCTATCCTATCCTCTATCCTATCCTATCCTCTATCCTATCCTATCCTCTATCCTATCCTATCCTCTATCCTATCCTATCCTCTATCCTATCCTATCGTCTATCCTATCCTATCCTTTATACCATCCTATCCTCTATCTTCTCCTATCCTCTTTCCTATCCTATCCTCAACCCTATCCCATCCTCAATTCTATCGTATACTCCATACTATCCTATCCGCTATCCTATCCTATCCTCTATCCTATAATATCCTCTATCCTATCCAATCCTCTATCCTATCCTCTATCCTATCCTATCCTCTATCCTATCCTATCCTCTGTCCTATCCTATCCTCTATCCTATTCTATCCTCTATCCTATCCTATCCTCTATCCTATCCTATCCTCTATCCTATCCTATCCTCTATAATATCGTATCCTCTATAATATCGTATCCTGTATCCTATCCTGTCCTCTTTCCTATCCTATCCTCAATCCTATCCTATCCTCTATCCTTTGGTATCCTCTATCCTATCCAATCATCTATCCTATCCTATCCTCTATCCTATCCTATCCTCTATCCTATCCTATCCTATATCCTATCCTATCCTCTATCCTATCCTATCCTCTATCCTATCCTATCCTCTATCCTATCCTATCCTCTATAATATCGTATCCTCTATAATATCGTATCCTCTATAATATCGTATCCTGTATCCTATCCTGTAATCTTTCCTATCCTATCATCAATCCTATCCTATCCTCTATCCTATCCAATCCCCTATGTTATACTCTATCCTATCTTATCCTCTATCCTATCTTATCCTCCATCCTATCCTATACCCTATCCTATCCTATCCTCTATAATATCGTATCCACTATCATATCCTATCCTCTTTCCTATAATATCATCTATCCTATCCTATCATCAATCCTATCCTATCCTCTATCGTCTCCTATCCTCTATCCTATCCAATCCCCTATGTTATCCTCTATCCTATGCTATCCTCTATCCTATCATATCCTCTATCCTATCCTATCCTCTATCCTATATTGTCCTCTTACCTATCCTATCCTCAACCCTATCCTATCCTCTATCCTATCCTATCCTCTATCCTATCCTATCCTCTATCCTATCCTATCCTCTATAATATCGTATCCTCTATAATATCGTATCCTCTATAATATCGTATCCTGTATCCTATCCTGTAATCTTTCCTATCCTATCATCAATCCTATCCTATCCTCTATCCTATCCAATCCCCTATGTTATACTCTATCCTATCTTATCCTCTATCCTATCTTATCCTCCATCCTATCCTATACCCTATCCTATCCTATCCTCTATAATATCGTATCCACTATCATATCCTATCCTCTTTCCTATAATATCATCTATCCTATCCTATCATCAATCCTATCCTATCCTCTATCGTCTCCTATCCTCTATGCTATCCAATCCCCTATGTTATCCTCTATCCTATCCTATCCTCTATAATATCCTATCCTCTATCCTATCCTATCCTGTACCCTATCCAATCCTCTATCCTATCCTATCCTCTATCCTATCCTATCCTCTATACTATCCTATCCTCTATCCTATCCTATCCTGTATCCTATCCTATCAACTATCCTATCCTATCCTCTATCCTATCCTATCCTCTATCCTATCCTATCCTCTATCCTATCCTATCCTCTATCCTATCCTATTCACTATCCTATCCTATATTCTATCCTATTCTATCCTCAATTCTTTCCTATGCTCTATCATCTGCTCTATCATCTCCTATCCTCAATCCTATCCAATCCTCTATCCGATCCTATCCTCTATCCTATCCAATCCTATATCCTATCCTCTATCCTATCCTATCCTCCATCCTATGCTATCCTCTATCCTATAATATCATCTATCCTATCCTATCCTCTATCCTATCCTATCCTCTATCGTCTCCTATCCTCTATGCTATCCAATCCCCTATGTTATCCTCTATCCTATCCTATCCTCTATAATATCCTATCCTCTATAATATCCTATCCTCTATCCTATCCTATCCTCTATCCTATCCTATCCTCTATCCTATCGCATCCTCTATCCTATCCATTCCTCTATCCTATCCTATCCTCTATCCTATCCTATCCTCTATCCTATCCTATCCTCTATCCTATCCTATCCTCTATCCTATCCTATCCTCTATCCTATCCTATGCTGTATCCTATCCTATCCTCTATCCTATAATATCATCTATCCTATCCTATCCTCTACCCTATCCTATCCTCTATCGTCTCCTATCCTCTATGCTATCCAATCCCCTATGTTATCCTCTATCCTATCCTATCCTCTATAATATCCTATCCTCTATCCTATCCTATCATGTACCCTATCCAATCCTCTATCCTATCCTATCCTCTATCCTATCCTATCCTCTATACTATCCTATCCTCTATCCTATCCTATCCTCTATCCTATCCTATCCTCTATCCTATTTTTTTTTTTTTTTTTTTTTTTTCGAGGAGGTAATCTCGTTACGGATACCCGAACCCCCCCGGGGGGGGGGTGGTCCGGGTTATGTGGGACTCCTCGGCTGGTTGGTGCAACGCCGAGTATACCCACTAACTCCTCCCCGTCCGTCCCTAGACTCCTGGGGGCACCCGTGCTCTGCGCGCGCATGTCAATCCGGTGTGCCCCCGCCTTAGCATACCACCCAGGGGGGGGGACGCGGCCCCCTCCCGTACCTACTCTATCCGAAGGCACCACGCAACGGACGACGTGGCGCCTTCCCCCCCTGTTAGGCCGCCCGATGAGCTTCCGGGCCCCCGCCCGAGATGCCCGGCGGCCTCCGGGGACGCCGTTGGTGACCGAGTGTAAGGGGATATCCGATCCCCCGCCTCGAGATCATCAAGGGCGTCCCCGCTCGCGTCAGAGGCGTCGCAACGGGGGTACGCCCCCGGGGCGTACCCTGCGGCGCCTCCCCCCCCTTCGGCCGGGATCGTGATTACGCTCCCGATCCCGTTCCGCAGCCTCCTTCCGCAGCATAACCCGCTCGCAGAAGGAAGCGAACCCCCTCCACGCCTCCACGCCACCGGCTGCCGCAGCGACGACAGCCGGGAGCGAGAGGTCGTGGCCCACCGCGCGCCGCAGGGCACGGCGCTCTCCCCCCCATGCCGGACACTCCTCCAGAGTGTGTTGCGCCGTGTCCCGCGGCCCGCCGCAGTGGTGACACGCCTCCTCGGTCTCCCTCCCGATGCGACACAGGTAGTCGCCGAAGCACCCGTGCCCGCTCATCACCTGCGTCACACGGTAGGAGACCCTATGCCCCATCCATCCCCTGTTCCATTGATCGAACACCGGGAGGATGGCCCGAACGGCCCGCCTCTCGCCCTCCCTCGTCCCGGGAAGGCTATCGCGCCACTCCCGGGCTGCGTGCCGCTGAGCATGTCGCCTGAGCTCATCCACCATGAGCCGCGCCTGATCCGGGGCCACCCCCCGGAGCCGGAGTTCCCTGGAGTGCGTATGCACATCCGCCAACACGCGGGCCTCCAGCTCGAGGGGGATCAGCCCCGACATCACCATCGCCGTCGCGTATGAAATGGTGCGGTACCCCCGCACGATGCCTATGGCCAGCCTGCGCTCGATGCGACGCAGCAGCGACCGTGTGCCGCCACTGCGCCCCCTAGCCAAGACATCGCGCGCCCATACAGGGGCTCCGTACAGGACCAAAACTCGCACCACCACCGCGAACAGACGACGCACCCGTCCACAGGGTCCCCCGAGATTCGGGAGAAGGCGCCCGAGCGCAGCGGTCGCCATCTCCGCCCGGGGCGCCAGCGACTCAAGGTGGCGGTCAAAACGCCACCGGCCGTCAAGCTCGAGTCCCAGGTACCGCATCTGGGACCCGACCCTGACCATCCCCTCCCCCACGCAGATCCAGCACTGGGGAGGCGCCGCCAACCGGGCCGAGCGGAGAAACCACATGGCCCTGGTTTTCTCGACGGACACCTCATCCTATCCTCTATCCTATCCTATCCTCTATCCTATCCTATCCTCTATCCGATCCTATCCTCTATCCTATCCAATCCTATATCCTATCCTATCCTCTATCCTATCCTATACTCTATCCTATCCTATCCTCTATCCTATCCTATCCTCTATCCGATCCTATCCTCTATCCTATCCAATCCTATATCCTATCCTCTATCCTATCCTATCCTCTATCCTATCCTATCCTCTGTCCTATCCTATCCTCTCTCCTATCCTATCCTCTATCCTATCCTATCCTCTATCCTATCCTATCCTCTATCCTATCCTATCCTATATCCTATCCCTTATCCTATCCTATCCTCCATCCTATCCTATCCTCTATCCTATAGTATCATCTATCCTATCCTATTCTCTATCCTATCCAATCCTATATCCTATCCCTTATCCTATCCTATCCTCAATCCTATCCTATCCTCTCTCCTATCCTATCCTCTATCCTATCCTATCCTCTATCCTATCCTATCCTCTATCCTATCCTATCATCTATCCTATCCTATCCTCTATAATATCGTATCCTCTACAATATCGTATCCTGTATCCTATCCTGTCCTCTTTCCTATCCTATACTCTATCCTATCCTATTCTCTATCCTATCCTATCCTCTATCCTATCCTATCCTGTATCCTATCCTATCAACTATCCTATCCTATCCTCTATCCTATCCTATCCTATCAACTATCCTATCCTATCCTCTATCCTATCCTATCCTCTATTCTATCCTATCCTCTGTCCTATCCTATCCTCTCTCCAATCCTATCCTCTATCCTATCCTATCCTCTATCCTATCCTATCCTCTATCCTATCCTATCTTCTATAATATCGTATCCTCTATAATATCGTATCCTGTATCAGATCCTGTCCTCTTTCCTATCCTATCCTCAATCCTATCCTATCCTCTATCCTATCGTATCCTCTATCCTATCCTATCCTATCAACTATCCTATCCTATCCTCTATCCTATCCTATCCTCTATTCTATCCTATCCTCTGTCCTATCCTATCCTCTCTCCAATCCTATCCTCTATCCTATCCTATCCTCTATCCTATCCTATCCTCTATCCTATCCTATCTTCTATAATATCGTATCCTCTATAATATCGTATCCTGTATCAGATCCTGTCCTCTTTCCTATCCTATCCTCAATCCTATCCTATCCTCTATCCTATCGTATCCTCTATCCTATCCTATCCTCTATCCTATCTTATCCTCTATCCTATCCTATCCTCTATCCTATCCTATCCTGTATCCTATCCTATCAACTATCCTATCCTATCCTCTATCCTATCCTATCCTATCAACTATCCTATCCTATCCTCTATCCTATCCTATCCTCTATTCTATCCTATCCTCTGTCCTATCCTATCCTCTCTCCAATCCTATCCTCTATCCTATCCTATCCTCTATCCTATCCTATCCTCTATCCTATCCTATCTTCTATAATATCGTATCCTCTATAATATCGTATCCTGTATCAGATCCTGTCCTCTTTCCTATCCTATCCTCAATCCTATCCTATCCTCTATCCTATCGTATCCTCTATCCTATCCTATCCTATCAACTATCCTATCCTATCCTCTATCCTATCCTATCCTCTATTCTATCCTATCCTCTGTCCTATCCTATCCTCTCTCCAATCCTATCCTCTATCCTATCCTATCCTCTATCCTATCCTATCCTCTATCCTATCCTATCGTCTATAATATCGTATCCTCTATAATATCGTATCCTGTATCAGATCCTGTCCTCTTTCCTATCCTATCCTCAATCCTATCCTATCCTCTATCCTATCGTATCCTCTATCCTATCCTATCCTCTATCCTATCTTATCCTCTATCCTATCCTATCCTCCATCCTATCCTATGTAGGGGCGAGTAACTGTTAAACGTATACTTTATTTATGTCGACGGCGCGTGTTCGACGGCGAGATTTTGAATGAATCTTCTCGGTCGATGCAGTCCTTTTATACTTGATCGCGCATACATTGTATGACGAAGTCGGCAGATCACCAAAGGGCGTCTTTGGCGGCCGCCGCGTTCCGCCGAGATCGTCGGTTGTTTTGGCCGGCAACTACAATGTCGCGCGTTGCCGCCGCGCTTGCCGATCGCACACGTGCGTATCCCTACAATTCGGCCATCCTGACCTTTTAATCGTCCCGATTAAACTAATACGTCTTAAACTACTTATGAATACCGGCGCTATTTATACTATATACCTAATACTAGTAACGCATAAATCTTACAATAATCGTATAAAATGATGGATCTTTGGCACGGATGTTTAACTGGATAGCCAGGGACGCATATTGCACGCAGCCCACGTCCCCTGATACGGTACTTGGGTGATCTGGAATCCCTCGATATCTTTGACAATATATCGGTCGTTTCGCAAAACGCGTGCCACCTCGTACGGCCCCTTAAATTTCGGTACCAGCTTGGTGCAGTCACTGGAATTTACAAAATTTGCTATCATTACCTTATCCCCGACTTCGTACTGTAAGGCTGGTTTACGCTTTTTATCGTACAACTTTTTATTGGCGTTAAAACTTTGGTGTATTCGTAAAGCCGCCTTCTCACGTGTCTTATTTAGATTTCGCTCAGTTTTTAAAGCTCCGGAAGACTCGAGTATATTTCTGACGGCGTCGATCGCTTTTCCGCGTTGGGGCACTCCGTACAATAATACGCTGGGGGTTTCACCGGTCGACTTGTTGACAGAATTATTTATGGCGAACTCTACTTCTTCGAGTACTTCGTACCAATGCGCGTTACGTTCGTCGACTAATTTTGATATCATTGGGATGATAGTACGGTTCATTCTTTCCGCTTGGCCATTTGCCTGCGGCATTGCGGTTGCGATTTTAATGTGTTGTACATCGTGATCTTTTAAGAAATGTTCGAACTCGTGCGCGGTAAAACAGCTGCCTCTGTCTGATACAATGCGCAATGGTCTACTGTAGGTCGCGAAATGATGTTTCAAACACTTAATTACCTCGGCGGTACTCGTACTTTTTGTGGGGTATATTTTTGTATATTTTGTAAAGCCATCTACTACTAAGAGAATGTAGCGGTACTTTACAGACTGTTTCTTCGACATAGGTCCTAGGTGATCAATGTGCAGTGTAGAAAACGGTTTATTATCTTTCGGTATTTCGTGTAACATGCCCTCTTGCCGTCCGGATTTCGGTGAAAATGCTATGCACTTTAAACAATTCTTAACATGCTTCATAACTTTTTCCCTCATGCTAGGGAACCAGTAAGGGGGGTCCGGGGGGCTAGGGGTTCATAATACTTGTTATTGTTTTCTCTGGTCCGACATGCCCTAGCTCATTATGGTATTGATGCATTATACTGCCTTCTAACGTTTCCGGAACAAAAAACAAAGCGCGATCGTCCATTTTGCGGTAAACCGACCCATTTATCATTTCGAAAAGTTTGTCTTCCGATTTTTCTAACTTCTGACGTATTTTCTGAATTTGCTCGTCCTGTTGTTGGCATAAGGCTAAATTTCTGTCTAAAGTGTTATCCTGCAGTACTAGAACCTGTCTACTTAACGCATCGACGTGTCTCATTCTTGTACCCGCTCTATGTTCAAGTTTGTAATCGTAGTCTTGTAATTCTAATGCCCACCGTGCGATTTTAGGGTTTGTTTCTTTTTTCTTAAGCGTTAGGCTAAGCGCCTGACAATCCGTGACTACTTTGAACGGCACTCCGCATAGGTACGGGCGAAATCGGCGCAGTGCGTAGATTATAGCGAGTGTCTCTAGCTCGAAACTATGGTATTTGGATTCGGTGTCCGTGGTGCGCTTTGAGAAATAGAAAATCGGGTGGAACTTTTGGTCGGCCTTCTTCTGTAACAGAATAGCACCGAAACCTATCGCACTGGCATCGCAATGTAATTCTGTTTCGTCACGCGGACAGTAAATTCCCAGAATGGGTGCCTGTATTAGGCATTCTTTTAACGCGTCAAACGCTTCCTTTTCTTTGGGACCAAATTTAAATTTACATTTTTCCTTGATTAGGTCATATAGAGGCTTGGCAATGATTGAAAAGCCTTCTATAAACTTTCTGAAATACGAAGAGAGGCCTAGAAAACTTTGCACTTCGCGTACGTTACGCGGAACTGGGAATTTTTGTACATTCTCGATACCGCGTTCGGTGGGTCTGATGCCGTCGTTCGTTACCCTATATCCCAAGTATTCAATTTCTGTTTCCAAAAATTTACATTTGTCCATGCGTAGTTCCAACTTATTTGCGACGCATAGCTGGAAAACCTTTCGTAAGATTTCTAGGTGGTGTTCGATCGTTACCGATGCAATTAAAAAATCGTCTAGATATACCGACACGTCCCCGCTGTTAATTAGATTTTTGAATATCCCTGTCACGTATCTTTGGAATCTTAGGGGACCCCCTTTTAAACCGAACGGCATTTTGGTGCATTCATATTGTCCGAACGGCGTAACAAACGAGGTATATTTGACCGAATCCTCGTGCATTCTGATATGAAAGAATCCGTCTCTCAGATCTAGCGATGAGAAGTATTTTTTACCTTGTAATAGGTCTAGCTGATCTTCAATTAAGGGCAACGGAAAATTATCGCGTACCGTTACTTTGTTTAGTACTCGAAAATCTATACACATTCGGGTTTCCCCGTTTTTCTTTTTCGTTAAGACAATCGGTGACGCGTATTCGGATGTACTTTCTCTAATCGCGCCTTTTGCCAACCAGTCGTCCAGGATTTCCCTTAATTTGTCTTTTTCTACAAACGACAATCTACGTGGCGTGAAATGGAATGGTTTGCTGTCGGACAGTCTAAGTTCTAGCACGTTTTCCGTTTGCGGATGTTTCGGGCGAGTTGGATTAACGTACTCTTCCTCGAATAGCCGGTAGAATTTTTCTTTCGTTTCGTACGGTAACGTTCTATTGATCGTGGGACGCGACGCTGATTTAAGGGTATCCGATGCTATCTCGATATTCATTATCTCCGAGATCTCTTTGTCTACCGTGAACGAGAGCTTAGCCAATTTTATAAAATCCCGGCCTAAAACTAACGCACTTCGCATTGTCTCATCCGTCACAACCCGCAGTGATATATCGAGTTCGCGTCGCTGGAAATTTATTTTCGCTTTGATGTCGCCAATAATCGTCAGAGTGCTATCGTTTATCCCGGAAAATCTACTACTTTTCACGGTTTTTGTAACTAGATGTCGCGGAACCTGACCTTGTTTTACAAAACTGATTGGACTACCGGTATCAATTAACGCTCTTACTTCGATTGTTGTTTTGTCTTCGTCCCCCACCGTCATCTGTACCGTCGGGTAGAAATCATCCTCCTCCTCCGCTGTTCGGCTTACGAAGTTCACCTGCCCTTGTGGTGATACTCGTCGCTCGTCGTCTGCTTTCCTAATGCTGCCGTCTCTGCGAGTGATGTCTCGTTCCCTCCTTGGCTGTCTGCATTCTGCCGAAAAATGCCCCATGCCGTTGCAATTGTAGCAGCGGGCCTGCCTGACGTGTTGCGGCCTGAGTGACTCCCCGGTTCTGCCCATCGGTGTCCATTCTGCGCGATGCCGCGTCTGTCCCGTTCGTCGTGGTTCTGGTGACAGCGATATTTCCGCGAATGCTTCCATCAAGTCCTTGGTTTCCCTGAACCGTTGTGCGCGTGCCACTGCACGTAACGCTTCGCTTGGAATCCCGTCCACTATGTAATCGATGGTTTCATGGGCGGCTATAGGTACCCTGTTACCCAAAATTATTTTTTCGTGGGCGTAATCGGCGAACGATTCGTTGACCTTCCACGTTCGTCGTTCGAATTCATTCCGCAATACTACGGTGTTAATTCGCTGACCGTACATAGCGAATAACTCCTGCAGCAGTTCCTCCCATGTCAGATCTATGCAATCTTCTCGCGAGTGGAACCATCGGAGCGCCTTTCCTTTTAGCTTCTGACAGATTAGGGCCTTCGCTGCCTGGTCGTCCAATTGATAATTCCGGATCAGCTTACGCATTTGATTATCCCAGCCTCTGAATGCATAACTGCTTCCATCGTAGTCGCCGATCATGTCTTTGATCTCGGTCCATTTTAATTCACGGGTACGGGTTGACACTGTACTGCTCGTTCGCGGCGTTTCTAAACGTGTGATTTCCAGTTCCCTTCTTAACAACTGTATTTCGCGCTCGGCTAAAACTCTTTCTCGTCGTAACAGGTCCACTTCGGACATTAGGGCACTGTTTTCCGGTTGTTTCAGTGTCTGCATTGTCTCCTGCTCCTCGAGATCAGTGTCGAGGGCATCTGCGTACTCTCGGGGAGTTGGTTCCGGAACGTCGGCTTCACGCAATCTGCGGATTAGCTCGATTTTCGTCCCGGTCGTCGGCAACTCTCTTTCGCGTAGCATGTCTTTTAATTCGGCGACAGTATACGAATTCATATTGCACTACAACGCACCGTAAGAAGAGGAAGAGAAAAAAATTCGAACTTGAGGTCTATCTCGACACGCGATTCACTTGGTACACTAGATCCCACTTCTGAATTTTGTAGGGGCGAGTAACTGTTAAACGTATACTTTATTTATGTCGACGGCGCGTGTTCGACGGCGAGATTTTGAATGAATCTTCTCGGTCGATGCAGTCCTTTTATACTTGATCGCGCATACATTGTATGACGAAGTCGGCAGATCACCAAAGGGCGTCTTTGGCGGCCGCCGCGTTCCGCCGAGATCGTCGGTTGTTTTGGCCGGCAACTACAATGTCGCGCGTTGCCGCCGCGCTTTGCCGATCGCACACGTGCGTATCCCTACACCTATCCTCTATCCTATAATATCATCTATCCTATCCTATTCTCTATCCTATCCTATATTCTATCCTATCCTATCCTCAATTCTTTCCTATGCTCTATCATCTGCTATATCCTCTCCTATCCTCAATCCTATCCTATCCTCTATCCGATCCTATCCTCTATCCTATCCAATCCTATATCCTATCCTCTATCCTATCCTATCCTCCATCCTATCCTATCCTCTATCCTATCCTATCCTCTATCCTATCCTATTCTCTATCCTATCCTATCCTCTATCCTATCCTATCCTCTATAATATCCTATCCTCTATCCTATCCTATCCTCTATCCTAACCTATCCTCTATCCTGTCCTATCCTCTATTATATCCTATCCTCTATCCTATCCTATCCTGTATCCCATCCTATCCTCTATCCTATCCTATCCTCTATCCTATCCTATCCTCTATATTATCTTATCCTCTATCCTATCCTATCCTCTGTCCTATCCTATCCTGTATCCTCTCCTATCCTCAACCCTATCCTATCCTCAATTCTATCGTATACTCCATACTATCCTATCCGCTATCCTATCCTATCCTCTATCCTATAATATCCTCTATCCTATCCAATCCTCTATCCTATCCTCTATCCTATCCTCTATTCTATCCTATCCTCTATCCGTATCCTATCCTCTGTCCTATCCTATCCTCTATCCTATCCTATCCTCTCTCCTATCCTATCCTCTATCCTATCCTATCCTCTATCCTATCCTATCTTCTATCCTATCCTATCCTCTATAATATCGTATCCTCTATCCTATCCAATCCTATATCCTATCCTCTATCCTATCCTATACTCCATCCTATCCTATCCTCTATCCTATAATATCATCTATCCTATCCTATCCTCTATCTTATCCTATCCTCTATCGTCTCCTATCCTCTATGCTATCCAATCCCCTATGTTATCCTCTATCCTATCCTATCCTCTATCCTATGCTATCCTATATCCTATCCTATCCTCTATCCTATCCAATCCTCTACCGTCTCCTATCCTGTATCCGATCCAATCCCCTATCCTCTATCCTATCCTATTCTCTATCCTATCCTCTATCGTATCGTATCCTATATCCTATCCTATTCTCTATCCTATCCTCTATCGTATCGTATCCTCTATCCTATCCTATCCTCTATCTTCTCCTATCCTCGATCCTATCCTATCCTCAACCCTATCCTACCCTCAATTCTATCGTATACTCCATCCTATCCTATCCGCTATCCTATCCTATCCACTATCCTATAATATCCTCTATCCTATCCAATACTCTATCCTATCCTCTATCCTATCCTCTATCGTATCCTATCCTCTATCCTATCCTATCCTCTATCCTATCCTATCCTCTATCCTATCCTATCCTCTATCCTATCCTATCCTCTATCCTATCCTATCCTCTATCCTATCCTATGCTCTATCCTATCCTATCCTCTATCATATCCTATCCTCTTTCCTATAATATCATCTATCCTATCCTATCCTCTATCCTATCCTATCCTCTATCCTATCATATCCTCTATCCTATCCTATCCTCTATCCTATCCTATCCTCTATCCTATCCTCTATCCTATCCTGCTCTATCCTATCCTATCCTCTATCCTATCCTGCTCTATCCTATCCTACCCTCTATCCTATCCTATCCTCTATCCTATCTTATCCTCTATCCTATCCTATCCTCCATCCTATCCTATCCTCTATCCTATAATATCATCTATCCTATCCTATTCTCTATCCTATCCTATATTCTATCCTATCCTATCCTCAATTCTTTCCTATGCTCTATCATCTGCTCTATCCTCTCCTATCCTCAATCCTATCCTATCCTCTATCCGATCATATCCTCTATCCTATCCAATCCTATATCCTATCCTCTATCCTATCCTATCCTCCATCCTATCCTATCCTGTATCCTATAATATCATCTATCCTATCGTATCCTCTATCCTATCCTATCCTCTATCCTATCCTCTATCCCATCCTGCTCTATCCTATGCTATCCTCTATCCTATCCTATCCTCTATCCTATCTTATCCTCTATCCTCTCCTACCCTCAATCCTATCCTATCCTCAACCCTATCCTATCCTCAATTCTATCGTATACTCCATACTATCCTATCCGCTATCCTATCCTATCGTCTATCCTATAATATCCTCTATCCTATCCAATCCTCTATCCTATCCTCTATACTATCCTCTATTCTATCCTATCCTCTATCCGTATCCTATCCTCTGTCCTATCCTATCCTCTATCCTATCCTATATTCTATCCTATCCTATCCTCAATTCTTTCCTATGCTCTATCATCTGCTCTATCCTCTCCTATCCTCAATCCTATCCTATCCTCTATCCGATCATATCCTCTATCCTATCCAATCCTATATCCTATCCTCTATCCTATCCTATCCTCCATCCTATCCTATCCTGTATCCTATAATATCATCTATCCTATCGTATCCTCTATCCTATCCTATCCTCTATCCTATCCTCTATCCCATCCTGCTCTATCCTATCCTATCCTCTATCCTATCCTATCCTCTATCCTATCTTATCCTCTATCCTCTCCTACCCTCAATCCTATCCTATCCTCAACCCTATCCTATCCTCAATTCTATCGTATACTCCATACTATCCTATCCGCTATCCTATCCTATCGTCTATCCTATAATATCCTCTATCCTATCCAATCCTCTATCCTATCCTCTATACTATCCTCTATTCTATCCTATCCTCTATCCGTATCCTATCCTCTGTCCTATCCTATCCTCTATCCTATCCTATCCTCTATCCTATCCTATCCTCTATAATATCGTATCCTGTATCCTATCCTGTCGTCTTTACTATCCTATCCTCAATCCTATCCTATCCTCTATCCTACGGTATCCTCTATCCTATCCAATCCTCTATCCTATCCTATCCTCTATCCTATCCTATCCTCTATCCTATCCTATCCTATATCCTATCCTATCCTCTATCCTATCCTATCCTCTATCCTATCCTATCCTCGATCCTATCCTATCCTCTATCATATCCTATCCTCTATAATATCGTATCCTCTATAATATCGTATCCTGTATCCTATCCTGTAATCTTTCCTATCCTATCATCAATCCTATCCTATCCTCTATCGTCTCCTATCCTCTATCCTATCCAATCCCCTATGTTATCCTCTATCCTATCTTATCCTCTATCCTATCCTATCCTCAATCCTATCCCATCCTCTGTCCTATAATATCCTCTATCCTATCCAATCCTCTACCGTCTCCTATCCTCTATCCTATCCAATCCCCTATGTTATCCTCTATCCTATCTTATCCTCTATCCTATCCTATCCTCTATCCAACCGTATCCTCTATCCTATCCAATCCTCTATCCTACCCTATCCTATATCCTATCCTATCCTCTATCCTATCCTATCCTCTATCCTATCCTATTCTCTATCCTATCCTATATTCTATCCTATCCTATCCTCATTTCTTTCCTATGCTCTATCATCTGCTCTATCCTCTCCTATCCTCAATCCTATCCTATCCTCTATTCGATCCTATCCTCTATCCTACGGTATCCTCTATCCTATCCAATCCTCTATCCTATCCTATCCTCTATCCTATCCTATCCTCTATCCTATCCTATCCTATATCCTATCCTATCCTCTATCCTATCCTATCCTCTATCCTATCCTATCCTCGATCCTATCCTATCCTCTATCCTATCCTATCCTCTATCCTATCCTATCCTCTATAATATCGTATCCTCTATAATATCGTATCCTGTATCCTATACTGTAATCTTTCCTATCCTATCATCAATCCTATCCTATCCTCTATCGTCTCCATCCTCTATCCTATCCAATCCCCTATGTTATCCTCTATCCTATCTTATCCTCTATCCTATCCTATCCTCAATCTATCCCATCCTCTGTCCTATAATATCCTCTATCCTATCCAATCCTCTACCGTCTCCTATCCTCTATCCTATCCAATCCCCTATGTTATCCTCTATCCTATCTTATCCTCTATCCTATCCTATCCTCCATCCTATCCTATCCTCTATCCTATAATATCATCTATCCTATCCTATCCTCTATCGTCTCCTATCCTCTATGCTATCCAATCCCCTATGTTATCCTCTATCCTATCCTATCCTCTATAATATCCTATCCTCTATCCTATCCTATCCTCTGTCCTATCCTATCCTCTATCCTATCCTATCTTCTATCCTATCCTATCCTCCATCCTATCCTATCCTCTATCCTATAATATCATCTATCCTGTCCTATCCTCTATCGTCTCCTATCCTCTATGCTATCCAATCCCCTATGTTATCCTCTATCCTATCCTATCCTCTATAATATCCTATCCTCTATTCTATCCTATGTTCTATAATATCCTATCCTCTATCCTATCCTATCCTCTATCCTATCCTATCCTCTATCCTATCCTATCCTCTATCCTATCCTATCCTCTATCCTATCCTATCCTCTATCCTATCCTATCCTCTATAATATCTTATCCTCTATCATATCCTATCCTCTTTCCTATAATATCATCTATCCTATCCTATCATCTATCCTATCCTATCCTCTATCCTATTCTATCCTCTATCCTATCCTATCCTCTATCCTATCCTATCCTATCCTCTATCCTATCCTATCCTCTATCCTATCCTATCCTATCCTCTATCCTATCCTATCCTCTATCCTATCCTATCCTCTATCCTATCCTATCCTCTATCCTATCCAATCCTCTATCGTATCCTATCCTCTATCCTATCCTATCCTCTATCCTATCCTATCCTGTGTCCTATCCTATCCTCTATCCTATCCTATCCTCTATCCTATCCTGTCCTCTTTCCTATCCTATCCTCAATCCTATCCTATCCTCTATCCTATCGTATCCTCTATCCTATCCAATCCTCTATCGTATCCTATCCTCTATCCTATCCTATCCTCTATCCTATCCTATTCTCTATCCTATCCAATCCCCTATGTTATCGTCTATCCTATCCTCTATAATATCGTATCCTCTATCATATCCTATCCTCTTTCCTATAATATCGTCTATCCTATCCTATTCCCTATCCTATCCTATCCTCTATCCTATTCTATCATCTATCCTATCCTATCCTCTATCCTATCCCATCCTCTATCCTATCCTATCCTCTATCCTATCCTGTCCTCTTTCCTATCCTATCCTCTATCCTATCCTATCCTGTATCCCATCCTATCCTCTATCCTATCCTATCCTCTATCCTATCTTATCCTCTATCCTATCCTATCCTCTATCCTATCCTATCCTCCATCCTATCCTATCCTCAATCCTATAATATCCTCTATGCTATCCAATCCTCTATCCTATCCTCTATCCTATCCTCTATTCTATCCTATCCTCTATCCGTATCCTATCCTCTGTCCTATCCTATCCTCTATCCTATCCTATCCTCTCTCCTATCCTATCCTCTATCCTATCCTATCCTCTATCCTATTCTATCTTCTATCCTATCCTATCCTCTATAATATCGTATCCTCTATCCTATCCAATCCTATATCCTATCCTCTATCCTATCCTATACTCCATCCTATCCTATCCTCTATCCTATAATATCATCTATCCTATCCTATCCTCTATCTTATCCTATCCTCTATCCTATCCTATCCTCTATCCTATCCTATCTTCTATCCTATCCTATCCTCTATAATATCGTATCCTCTATCCTATCCAATCCTATATCCTATCCTCTATCCTATCCTATACTCCAACCTATCCTATCCTCTATCCTATAATATCATCTATCCTATCCTATCCTCTATCTTATCCTATCCTCTATCGTCTCCTATCCTCTATGCTATCCAATCCCCTATGTTATCCTCTATCCTATCCTATCCTCTATCCTATGCTATCCTATATCCTATCCTATCCTCTATCCTATCCAATCCTCTACCGTCTCCTATCCTGTATCCGATCCAATCCCCTATCCTCTATCCCATCCTATTCTCTATCCTATCCTCTATCGTATCGTATCCTCTATCCTATCCTATTCTCTATCCTATCCTCTATCGTATCGTATCCTCTATCCTATCCTATCCTCTATCTTCTCCTATCCTCGATCCTATCCTATCCTCAACCCTATCCTACCCTCAATTCTATCGTATACTCCATCCTATCCTATCCGCTATCCTATCCTATCCACTATCCTATAATATCCTCTATCCTATCCTCTATCCTATCATCTATCCTATCCTATCCTCTATCCTATCCTATCCTCTATCCTATCATATCCTCTATCCTATCCTATCCTCTATCCTATCCTATCCTCTATCCTATCCTCTATCCTATCCTGCTCTATCCTATCCTATCCTCTATCCTATCCTGCTCTATCCTATCCTACCCTCTATCCTATCCTATCCTCTATCCTATCTTATCCTCTATCCTATCCTATCCTCCATCCTATCCTATCCTCTATCCTATAATATCATCTATCCTATCCTATTCTCTATCCTATCCTATATTCTATCCTATCCTATCCTCAATTCTTTCCTATGCTCTATCATCTGCTCTATCCTCTCCTATCCTCAATCCTATCCTATCCTCTATCCGATCATATCCTCTATCCTATCCAATCCTATATCCTATCCTCTATCCTATCCTATCCTCCATCCTATCCTATCCTGTATCCTATAATATCATCTATCCTATCGTATCCTCTATCCTATCCTATCCTCTATCCTATCCTCTATCCCATCCTGCTCTATCCTATCCTATCCTCTATCCTATCCTATCCTCTATCCTATCTTATCCTCTATCCTCTCCTACCCTCAATCCTATCCTATCCTCAACCCTATCCTATCCTCAATTCTATCGTATACTCCATACTATCCTATCCGCTATCCTATCCTATCGTTTATCCTATAATATCCTCTATCCTATCCAATCCTCTATCCTATCCTCTATACTATCCTCTATTCTATCCTATCCTCTATCCGTATCCTATCCTCTGTCCTATCCTATCCTCTATCCTATCCTATCCTCTATCCTATCCTATCCTCTATAATATTGTATCCTGTATCCTATCCTGTCGTCTTTACTATCCTATCCTCAATCCTATCCTATCCTCTATCCTACGGTATCCTCTATCCTTTCCAATCCTCTATCCTATCCTATCCTCTATCCTATCCTATCCTCTATCCTATCCTATCCTATATCCTATCCTATCCTCTATCCTATCCTATCCTCTATCCTATCCTATCCTCTATCCTATCCTATCCTCGATCCTATCCTATCCTCTATCCTATCCAATCCTCTACCGTCTCCTATCCTGTATCCGATCCAATCCCCTATCCTCTATCCCATCCTATTCTCTATCCTATCCTCTATCGTATCGTATCCTCTATCCTATCCTATTCTCTATCCTATCCTCTATCGTATCGTATCCTCTATCCTATCCTATCCTCTATCTTCTCCTATCCTCGATCCTATCCTATCCTCAACCCTATCCTACCCTCAATTCTATCGTATACTCCATCCTATCCTATCCGCTGTCCTATCCTATCCACTATCCTATAATATCCTCTATCCTATCCTCTATCCTATCATCTATCCTATCCTATCCTCTATCCTATCCTATCCTCTATCCTATCATATCCTCTATCCTATCCTATCCTCTATCCTATCCTATCCTCTATCCTATCCTCTATCCTATCCTGCTGTATCCTATCCTATCCTCTATCCTATCCTGCTCTATCCTATCCTACCCTCTATCCTATCCTATCCTCTATCCTATCTTATCCTCTATCCTATCCTATCCTCCATCCTATCCTATCCTCTATCCTATAATATCATCTATCCTATCCTATTCTCTATCCTATCCTATATTCTATCCTATCCTATCCTCAATTCTTTCCTATGCTCTATCATCTGCTCTATCCTCTCCTATCCTCAATCCTATCCTATCCTCTATCCGATCATATCCTCTATCCTATCCAATCCTATATCCTATCCTCTATCCTATCCTATCCTCCATCCTATCCTATCCTGTATCCTATAATATCATCTATCCTATCGTATCCTCTATCCTATCCTATCCTCTATCCTATCCTCTATCCCATCCTGCTCTATCCTATCCTATCCTCTATCCTATCCTATCCTCTATCCTATCTTATCCTCTATCCTCTCCTACCCTCAATCCTATCCTATCCTCAACCCTATCCTATCCTCAATTCTATCGTATACTCCATACTATCCTATCCGCTATTCTATCCTATCGTTTATCCTATAATATCCTCTATCCTATCCAATCCTCTATCCTATCCTCTATACTATCCTCTATTCTATCCTATCCTCTATCCGTATCCTATCCTCTGTCCTATCCTATCCTCTATCCTATCCTATCCTCTATCCTATCCTATCCTCTATAATATCGTATCCTGTATCCTATCCTGTCGTCTTTACTATCCTATCCTCAATCCTATCCTATCCTCTATCCTACGGTATCCTCTATCCTATCCAATCCTCTATCCTATCCTATCCTCTATCCTATCCTATCCTCTATCCTATCCTATCCTATATCCTATCCTATCCTCTATCCTATCCTATCCTCTATCCTATCCTATCCTCTATCCTATCCTATCCTCGATCCTATCCTATCCTCTATCCTATCCTATCCTCTATCCTATCCTATCCTCTATAATATCGTATCCTCTATAATATCGTATCCTGTATCCTATCCTGTAATCTTTCCTACCCTATCATCAATCCTATCCTATCCTCTATCGTCTCCTATCCTCTATCCTATCCAATCCCCTATGTTATCCTTTATCCTATCTTATCCTCTATCCTATCCTATCCTCAATCCTATCCCATCCTCTGTCCTATAATATCCTCTATCCTATCCCATCCTCTACCGTCTCCTATCCTCTATCCTATCCAATCCCCTATGTTATCGTCTATCCTATATCCTATCCTCTATCCTATCCTATCCTCCATCCTATCCTATCCTCTATCCTATAATATCATCTATCCTATCATATCCTCTATCGTCTCCTATCCTCTATGCTATCCAATCCCCTATGTTATCCTCTATCCTATCCTATCCTCTATAATATCCTATCCTCTATTCTATCCTATCCTCTATAATATCCTATCCTCTATCCTATCCTATCCTCTGTCCTATCCTATCCTCTATCCTATCCTATCTTCTATCCTATCCTATCCTCCATCCTATCCTATCCTCTATCCTATAATATCATCTATCCTATCCTATCCTCTATCGTCTCCTATCCTCTATGCTATCCAATCCCCTATGTTATCCTCTATCCTATCCTATCCTCTATAATATCCTATCCTCTATTCTATCCTATCCTCTATAATATCCTATCCTCTATCCTATCCTATCCTCTATCCTATCCTATCCTCTATCCTATCCTATAATCTATCCTATCCTATCCTCTATCCTAACCTATCCTCTATCCTATCCTATCCTCTATCCTATCCTATCCTCTATCCTATCCTATGCTCTATCCTATCCTATCCTCTATAATATTGTATCCTCTATCATATCCTATCCTCTTTCCTATAATATCATCTATCCTATCCTATCCTGTATCCTATCCTATCCTCTATCCTATCATATCCTCTATCCTATCCTATCCTCTATCCTATCCAATCCTCTATCCTATCCTATCCTCTATCCTATCCTATCCTCTATCCTATCCTATCCTATATCCTATCCTATCCTATCCTCTATCCTATCCTATCCTCTATCCTATCCTGTCCTCTTTCCTATCATATCCTCAACACTATCCTATCCTCAATTCTATCCTATACTCCATCCTATCCTATCCGCTATCCTATCCTATTCTCTATCCTATAATATCCTCTATCCTATCCAATCCTCTATCCTATCCTCTATCCTATCCCCTATCCTATCCTCTATCCTATCCTATTCTCTATCGTCTCCTATCCTCTATGCTATCCAATCCACTATGTTATCCTCTATCCTATCCTATCCTCCATAATATCCTATCCTCTATCCTATCCTATCCTATCCTCTATCCTAACCTATCCTCTATCCTATCCTATCCTCTATCCTATCCTATCCTCTATCCTATCCTATCCTGTATCCCATCCTATCCTCTATCCTATCCTATCATCTATCCTATCCTATCCTCTATATTATCTTATCCTCTATCCTATCCTATCCTCTGTCCTATCCTATCCTGTATCCTATCCTATCCGCAAACCTATCCTATCTTCAATTCTATCGTATACTCCATACTATCCTATCCGCTATCCTATCCTATCGTCTATCCTATAATATCCTCTATCCTATCCAATCCTCTATCCTATCCTCTATACTATCCTCTATTCTATCCTATCCTCTATCCGTATCCTATCCTCTGTCCTATCCTATCCTCTATCCTATCCTATCCTCTATCCTATCCTATCCTCAATCCTATCCTATCCTCTATAATATCGTATCCTGTATCCTATCCTGTCGTCTTTACTATCCTATCCTCAATCCTATCCTATCCTCTATCGTCTCCTATCCTCTATGCTATCCAATCCCCTATGTTATCCTCTATCCTATCCTATCCTCTATAATATCCTTTCCTCTATCCTATCCTATCCTCTGTCCTATCCTATCCTCTATCCTATAATATCCTCTATCCTATCCTCTATCCTATCCTCTATCCTATCCTCTATCCTATCCTGCTCTATCCTATCCTATCCTCTATCCTATCCTGCTCTATCCTATCCTACCCTCTATCCTATCCTACCCTCTATCCTATCTTATCCTCTATCCTATCCTATCCTCCATCCTATCCTATCCTCTATCCTATAATATCATCTATCCTATCCTATTCTCTATCCTATCCTATATTCTATCCTATCCTATCCTCAATTCTTTCCTATGCTCTACCATCTGCTCTATCCTCTCCTATCCTCAATCCTATCCTATCCTCTATCCGATCCTATCCTCTATCCTATCCAATCCTATATCCTATCCTCTACCCTATCCTATCCTCCATCCTATCCTATCCTCTATCCTATAATATCATCTATCCTATCGTATGATCTATCCTATCCTATCCTCTATCGTCTCCTATCCTCTATGCTATCCAATCCACTATGTTATCCTCTATCCTATCCTATCCTCCATAATATCCTATCCTCTATCCTATCCTATCCTCTATCCTAACCTATCCTCTATCCTATCCTATCCTCTATCCAATCCTATCCTCTATCCTATCCTATCCTCTATCCTATCCTGTCCTCTTTCCTATCCTATCCTCTATCCTATCCTATCCTCTATCCTATCCAATCCTCTATCCTATCCTATCCTCTATCCTATCCTATCCTCTATCCTATCCTATCCTATATCCTATCGTATCCTCTATCCTATCCAATCCTCTATCGTATCCTATCCTCTATCCTATCCTATCCTCTATCCTATCCTATCCTCCATCCTATCCTATCCTCTATCCTATAATATCATCTATCCTATCGTATCCTCTATCCTATCCTATCCTCTATCGTCTCCTATCCTCTATGCTATCCAATCCACTGTGTTATCCTCTATCCTATCCTATCCTCCATAATATCCTATCCTCTATCCTATCCTATCCTCTATCCTAACCTATCCTCTATCCTATCCTATCCTCTATCCTATCCTATCCTCTATCCTATCCTATCCTCTATCCTATCCTGTCCTCTTTCCTATCCTATCCTCTATCCTATCCTATCCTCTATCCTATCCAATCGTCTATCCTATCCTATCCTCTATCCTATCCTATCCTCTATCCTATCCTATCCTATATCCTATCGTATCCTCTATCCTATCCAATCCTCTATCGTATCCTATCCTCTATCCTATCCTATCCTCTATCCTATCCTATCCTCCATCCTATCCTATCCTCTATCCTATAATATCATCTATCCTATCGTATCCTCTATCCTATCCTATCCTCTATCGTCTCCTATCCTCTATGCTATCCAATCCACTATGTTATCCTCTATCCTATCCTATCCTCTATAATATCCTATCCTCTATCCTAACCTATCCTCTATCCTATCCTATCCTCTATCCTATCCTATCCTCTATCCTATCCTATCCTGTATCCCATCCTATCCTCTATCCTATCCTATCCTCTATCCTATCCTATCCTCTATATTATCTTATCCTCTATCCTATCCTATCCTCTATCCTATCCAATCCTATATCCTATCCTCTATCCTATCCTATCCTCCATCCTATCCTATCCTCTATCCTATAATATCCTCTATGCTATCCAATCCTCTATCCTATCCTCTATCCTATCCTCTATTCTATCCTATCCTCTATCCGTATCCTATCCTCTGTCCTATCCTATCCTCTATCCTATCCTATCCTCTCTCCTATCCTATCCTCTATCCTATCCTATCCTCTATCCTATTCTATCTTCTATCCTATCCTATCCTCTATAATATCGTATCCTCTATCCTATCCAATCCTATATCCTATCCTCTATCCTATCCTATACTCCATCCTATCCTATCCTCTATCCTATAATATCATCTATCCTATCCTATCCTCTATCTTATCCTGTCCTCTATCGTCTCCTATCCTCTATGCTATCCAATCCCCTATGTTATCCTCTATCATATCCTATCCTCTATCCTATGCTATCCTCTATCCAATCCTATCCTCTATCCTATCCTTTCCTCTACCGTCTCCTATCCTGTATCCGATCCAATCCCCTATCCTCTATCCTATCCTATTCTCTATCCTATCCTCTATCGTATCGTATCCTCTATCCTATCCTATTCTCTATCCTATCCTCTATCGTATCGTATCCTCTATCCTATCCTATCCTCTATCTTCTCCTATCCTCGATCCTATCCTATCCTCAACCCTATCCTACCCTCAATTCTATCGTATACTCCATCCTATCCTATACGCTATCCTATCCTATCCACTATCCTATAATATCCTCTATCCTATCCAATACTCCATCCTATCCTCTATCCTATCCTCTATCGTATCCTATCCTCTATCCTATCCTATCCTCTATCCTATCCTATCCTCTATCCTATCCTATCCTCTATCCTATCCTATCCTCTATCCTATCCTATGCTCTATCCTATCCTATCCTCTATAATATTGTATCCTCTATCATATCCTATCCTCTTTCCTATAATATCATCTATCCTATCCTATCCTGTATCCTATCCTATCCTCTATCCTATCATATCCTCTATCCTATCCTATCCTCTATCCTATCCTATCCTCTATCCTATCCAATCCTCTATCCTATCCTATCCTCTATCCTATCCTATCCTCTATCCTATCCTATCCTATATCCTATCCTATCCTATCCTCTATCCTATCCTATCCTCTATCCTATCCTGTCCTCTTTCCTATCCTATCCTCAACACTATCCTATCCTCAATTCTATCCTATACTCCATCCTATCCTATCCGCTATCCTATCCTATCCTCTATCCTATAATATCCTCTATCCTATCCAATCCTCTATCATATCCTCTATCCTATCCCCTATCCTATCCTCTATCCTATCCTGCTCTATCCTATCCTATCCTCTATCCTATCCTGCTCTATCCTATCCTACCCTCTATCCTATCCTATCCTCTATCCTATCTTATCCTCTATCCTATCCTATCCTCCATCCTATCCTATCCTCTATCCTATAATATCATCTATCCTATCCTATTCTCTATCCTATCCTATATTCTATCCTATCCTATCCTCAATTCTTTCCTATGCTCTATCATCTGCTCTATCCTCTCCTATCCTCAATCCTATCCTATCCTCAATCCTATCCTATCCTCTATCCGATCCTATCCTCTATCCTATCCAATCCTATATCCTATCCTCTATCCTATCCTATCCTCCATCCTATCCTATCCTCTATCCTATAATATCATGTATCCTATCGTATCCTCTATCCTATCCTATTCTCTATCGTCTCCTATCCTCTATGCTATCCAATCCACTATGTTATCCTCTATCCTATCCTATCCTCCATAATATCCTATCCTCTATCCTATCCTATCCTCTATCCTATCCTATCCTCTATCCTATCCTATCCTGTATCCCATCCTATCCTCTATCCTATCCTATCATCTATCCTATCCTATCCTCTATATTATCTTATCCTCTATCCTATCCTATCCTCTGTCCTATCCTATCCTGTATCCTATCCTATCCTCAAACCTATCCTATCCTCAATTCTATCGTATACTCCATACTATCCTATCCGCTATCCTATCCTATCGTCTATCCTATAATATCCTCTATCCTATCCAATCCTCTATCCTATCCTCTATACTATCCTCTATTCTATCCTATCCTCTATCCGTATCCTATCCTCTATCCTATCCTATCCTCTATCCTATCCTATCCTCTATCCTATCCTATCCTCTATCCTATCCTATCCTCTATCCTATCCTATCCTCTATCCTATCCTATGCTCTATCCTATCCTATCCTCTATAATATTGTATCCTCTATCATATCCTATCCTCTTTCCTATAATATCATCTATCCTATCCTATCCTGTATCCTATCCTATCCTCTATCCTATCATATCCTCTATCCTATCCTATCCTCTATCCTATCCTATCCTCTATCCTATCCAATCCTCTATCCTATCCTATCCTCTATCCTATCCTATCCTCTATCCTATCCTATCCTATATCCTATCCTATCCTATCCTCTATCCTATCCTATCCTCTATCCTATCCTGTCCTCTTTCCTATCCTATCCTCAACACTATCCTATCCTCAATTCTATCCTATACTCCATCCTATCCTATCCGCTATCCTATCCTATCCTCTATCCTATAATATCCTCTATCCTATCCAATCCTCTATCCTATCCTCTATCCTATCCCCTATCCTATCCTCTATCCTATCCTGCTCTATCCTATCCTATCCTCTATCCTATCCTGCTCTATCCTATCCTACCCTCTATCCTATCCTATCCTCTATCCTATAATATCATCTATCCTATCCTATTCTCTATCCTATCCTATCCTCAATTCTTTCCTATGCTCTATCATCTGCTCTATCCTCTCCTATCCTCAATCCTATCCTATCCTCAATCCTATCCTATCCTCTATCCGATCCTATCCCCTATCCTATCCAATCCTATATCCTATCCTATCCTCTATCCTATCCTATCCTCTATCCTATCCTATCCTATATCCTATCCTATCCTATCCTCTATCCTATCCTATCCTCTATCCTATCCTGTCCTCTTTCCTATCCTATCCTCAACACTATCCTATCCTCAATTCTATTCTATACTCCATCCTATCCTATCCGCTATCCTATCCTATCCTCTATCCTATAATATCCTCTATCCTATCCAATCCTCTATCATATCCTCTATCCTATCCCCTATCCTATCCTCTATCCTATCCTGCTCTATCCTATCCTATCCTCTATCCTATCCTGCTCTATCCTATCCTACCCTCTATCCTATCCTATCCTCTATCCTATCTTATCCTCTATCCTATCCTATCCTCCATCCTATCCTATCCTCTATCCTATAATATCATCTATCCTATCCTATTCTCTATCCTATCCTATATTCTATCCTATCCTATCCTCAATTCTTTCCTATGCTCTATCATCTGCTCTATCCTCTCCTATCCTCAATCCTATCCTATCCTCAATCCTATCCTATCCTCTATCCGATCCTATCCTCTATCCTATCCAATCCTATATCCTATCCTCTATCCTATCCTATCCTCCATCCTATCCTATCCTCTATCCTATAATATCATGTATCCTATCGTATCCTCTATCCTATCCTATTCTCTATCGTCTCCTATCCTCTATGCTATCCAATCCACTATGTTATCCTCTATCCTATCCTATCCTCCATAATATCCTATCCTCTATCCTATCCTATCCTCTATCCTAACCTATCCTCTATCCTATCCTATCCTCTATCCTATCCTATCCTCTATCCTATCCTATCCTGTATCCCATCCTATCCTCTATCCTATCCTATCATCTATCCTATCCTATCCTCTATATTATCTTATCCTCTATCCTATCCTATCCTCTGTCCTATCCTATCCTGTATCCTATCCTATCCTCAAACCTATCCTATCCTCAATTCTATCGTATACTCCATACTATCCTATCCGCTATCCTATCCTATCGTCTATCCTATAATATCCTCTATCCTATCCAATCCTCTATCCTATCCTCTATACTATCCTCTATTCTATCCTATCCTCTATCCGTATCCTATCCTCTATCCTATCCTATCCTCTATCCTATCCTATCCTCTATCCTATCCTATCCTCTATCCTATCCTATCCTCTATCCTATCCTATCCTCTATCCTATCCTATCCTCTATCCTATCCTATGCTCTATCCTATCCTATCCTCTATAATATTGTATCCTCTATCATATCCTATCCTCTTTCCTATAATATCATCTATCCTATCCTATCCTGTATCCTATCCTATCCTCTATTATATCATATCCTCTATCCTATCCTATCCTCTATCCTATCCTATCCTCTATCCTATCCAATCCTCTATCCTATCCTATCCTCTATCCTATCCTATCCTCTATCCTATCCTATCCTATATCCTATCCTATCCTATCCTCTATCCTATCCTATCCTCTATCCTATCCTGTCCTCTTTCCTATCCTATCCTCAACACTATCCTATCCTCAATTCTATCCTATACTCCATCCTATCCTATCCGCTATCCTATCCTATCCTCTATCCTATAATATCCTCTATCCTATCCAATCCTCTATCCTATCCTATCCTCTATCCTATAATATCATCTATCCTATCCTATTCTCTATCCTATCCTATCCTCAATTCTTTCCTATGCTCTATCATCTGCTCTATCCTCTCCTATCCTCAATCCTATCCTATCCTCAATCCTATCCTATCCTCTATCCGATCCTATCCTCTATCCTATCCAATCCTATATCCTATCCTCTATCCTATCCTATCCTCCATCCTATCCTATCCTCTATCCTATAATATCATGTATCCTATCGTATCCTCTATCCTATCCTATTCTCTATCGTCTCCTATCCTCTATGCAATCCAATCCACCATGTTATCCTCTATCCTATCCTATCCTCCATAATATCCTATCCTCTATCCTATCCTTTCCTCTATCCTAACCTATCCTCTATCCTATCCTATCCTCTATCCTATCCTATCCTCTATCCTATCCTATCCTGTATCCCATCCTATCCTCTATCCTATCCTATCATCTATCCTATCCTATCCTCTATATTATCTTATCCTCTATCCTATCCTATCCTCTGTCCTATCCTATCCTGTATCCTATCCTATCCTCAAACCTATCCTATCCTCAATTCTATCGTATACTCCATACTATCCTATCCGCTATCCTATCCTATCGTCTATCCTATAATATCCTCTATCCTATCCAATCCTCTATCCTATCCTCTATACTATCCTCTATTCTATCCTATCCTCTATCCGTATCCTATCCTCTGTCCTATCCTATCCTCTATCCTATCCTATCCTCTATCCTATCCTATCCTCTATCCTATCCTATCCTCTATAATATCGTATCCTGTATCCTATCCTGTCGTCTTTACTATCCTATCCTCAATCCTATCCTATCCTCTATCGTCTCCTATCCTCTATGCTATCCAATCCCCTATGTTATCCTCTATCCTATCCTATCCTCTATAATATCCTTTCCTCTATCCTATCCTATCCTCTGTCCTATCCTATCCTCTATCCTATAATATCCTCTATCCTATCCTCTATCCTATCCTCTATCCTATCCTCTATCCTATCCTGCTCTATCCTATCCTATCCTCTATCCTATCCTGCTCTATCCTATCCTACCCTCTATCCTATCCTATCCTCTATCCTATCTTATCCTCTATCCTATCCTATCCTCTATCCGATCCTATCCTCTATCCTATCCAATCCTATATCCTATCCTCTATCCTATCCTATCCTCCATCCTATCCTATCCTCTATCCTATAATATCATCTATCCTATCGTATCCTCTATCCTATCCTATCCTCTATCGTCTCCTATCCTCTATGCTATCCAATCCACTATGTTATCCTCTATCCTATCCTATCCTCCATAATATCCTATCCTCTATCCTATCCTATCCTCTATCCTAACTTATCCTCTATCCTATCCTATCCTCTATCCTATCCTATCCTCTATCCTATCCTATCCTGTATCCCATCCTATCCTCTATCCTATCCTATCATCTATCCTATCCTATCCTCTATATTATCTTATCCTCTATCCTATCCTATCCTCTGTCCTATCCTATCCTGTATCCTATCCTATCCTCAACCCTATCCTATCCTCAATTCTATCGTATACTCCATACTATCCTATCCGCTATCCTATCCTATCGTCTATCCTATAATATCCTCTATCCTATCCAATCCTCTATCCTATCCTCTATACTATCCTCTATTCTATTCTATCCTCTATCCGTATCCTATCCTCTGTCCTATCCTATCCTCTATCCTATCCTATCCTCAATCCTATCCTATCCTCTATCCTATCCTATCCTCTATCGTCTCCTATCCTCTATGCTATCCAATCCCCTATGTTATCCTCTATCCTATCCTATGCTCTATAATATCCTTTCCTCTATCCTATCCTATCCTCTGTCCTATCCTATCCTCTATCCTATCCTATCCTCTATCCTATCCTATCCTGTATCCTATCCTATCAACTATCCTATCCTATCCTCTATCCTGTCCTATCCTATCAACTATCCTATCCTATCCTCTATCCTATCCTATCCTCTATCCTATCCTATCCTCTGTCCTATCCTATCCTCTCTCCTATCCTATCCTCTATCCTATCCTATCCTCTATCCTATCCTATCCTCTATCCTTTGGTATCCTCTATCCTATCCAATCCTCTATCCTATCCTATCCTCTATCCTATCCTATCCTCTATCCTATCCTATCCTATATCCTATCCTATCCTCTATGCTATCCTATCCTCTATCCTATCCTATCCTCTATCCTATTCTATCCTCAATTCTTTCCTATGCTCTATCATCTGCTCTATCATCTCCTATCCTCAATCCTATCCAATCCTCTATCCGATCCTATCCTCTATCCTATCCAATCCTATATCCTATCCTCTATCCTATCCTATCCTCCATCCTATCCTATCCTCTATCCTATAATATCATCTATCCTATCCTATCCTCTATCCTATCCTATCCTCTATCCTATCGCATCCTCTATCCTATCCAATCCTCTATCCTATCCTATCCTCTATCCTATCCTATCCTCTATCCTATCTTATCCTCTATCCTATCCTATCCTCTATCCTATCCTATGCTGTATCCTATCCCATCAACTATCCTATCCTATCCTCTATCCTATAATATCATCTATCCTATCCTATCCTCTACCCTATCCTATCCTCTATCGTCTCCTATCCTCTATGCTATCCAATCCCCTATGTTATCCTCTATCCTATCCTATCCTCTATAATATCCTATCCTCTATCCTATCCTATCCTGTACCCTATCCAATCCTCTATCCTATCCTATCCTCTATCCTATCCTATCCTCTATACTATCCTATCCTCTATCCTATCCTATCCTCTATCCTATCCTATCCTCTATCCTATCCTATCCTCTATCCTGTCCAATCCTATATCCTATCCTCTATCCTATACTATCCTCCATCCTATCCTATCCTCTATCCTATAATATCATCTATCCTATCCTATTCTCTATCCTATCCTATATTCTATCCTATCCTATCCTCAATTCTTTCCTATGCTCTATCATCTGCTCTATCCTCTCCTATCCTCAATCCTATCCTATCCTCTATCCGATCCTATCCTCTATCCTATCCAATCCTATATCCTATCCTCTATCCTATCCTATCCTCTATCCTATCCTATCCTCTGTCCTATCCTATCCTCTCTCCTATCCTATCCTCTATCCTATCCTATCCTCTATTATATCCTATCCTCTATCCTATCCTATCCTATATCCTATCCCTTATCCTATCCTATCCTCCATCCTATCCTATCCTCTATCCTATAGTATCATCTATCCTATCCTATTCTCTATCCTATCCAATCCTATATCCTATCCCTTATCCCATCCTATCCTCCATCCTATCCTATCCTCTATCCTATAGTATCATCTATCCTATCCTATTCTCTATCCTATACTATATTCTATCCTATCCTATACTCAATTCTTTCCTATGCTCTATCATCTGCTCTATCCTCTCCTATCCTCAATCCTATCCTATCCTCAATCCTATCCTATCCTCTATCCTATCCAATCCTATATCCTATCCTCTATCCTATCCTAACCTCCATCCTATCCTAGCCTCTATCCTATAATATCATCTATCCTATCCTATCCTCTATCCTATCCTATCCTCTATCGTCTCCTATCCTCTATGCTATCCAATCCCCTATGTTATCCTCTATCCTATCCTATCCTCTATAATATCCTATCCTCTATCCTATCCAATCCTCTATCGTATCCTATCCTCTATCCTATCCTATCCTCTATCCTATCCTATCCTCTATCCTATCCTATCCTCTATCCTATCCTATCCTCTATCCTATCCTATGCTGTATCCTATCCCATCAACTATCCTATCCTATCCTATCAACTATCCTATCCTATCCTCTATCCTATCCTATCCTCTATCCTATCCTATCCTCTCTCCTATCCTATCCTCTATCCTATCCTATCCTCTATCCTATCCTATCCTCTATCCTATCCTATCATCTATCCTATCCTATCCTCTATAATATCGTATCCTCTATAATATCGTATCCTGTATCAGATCCTGTCCTCTTTCCTATCCTATCCTCAATCCTATCCTATCCTCTATCCTATCCTATCCTCTATCCTATCTTATCCTCTATCCTATCCTATCCTCCATCCTATCCTATCCTCTATCCTATAATATCATCTATCCTATCCTATTCTCTATCCTATCCTATATTCTATCCTATCCTATCCTCAATTCTTTCCTATGCTCTATCATCTGCTCTATCCTCTCCTATCCTCAATCCTATCCTATCCTCTATCCGATCCTATCCTCTATCCTATCCAATCCTATATCCTATCCTCTATCCTATCCTATCCTCCATCCTATCCTATCCTCTATCCTATAATATCATCTATCCTATCGTATCCTCTATCCTCTCCTATCCTCTATCGTCTCCTATCCTCTATGCTATCCAATCCACTATGTTATCCTCTATCCTATCCTATCCTCCATAATATCCTATCCTCTATCCTATCCTATCCTCTATCCTAACCTATCCTCTATCCTTTTCTATCCTCTATCCTATCCTATCCTCTATCCTATCCTATCCTGTATCCCATCCTATCCTCTAACCTATCCTATCCTCTATCCTATCCTATCCTCCATCCTATCCTATCCTCTATCCTATAATATCATCTATCCTATCGTATCCTCTATCCTATCCTATCCTCTATCGTCTCCTATCCTCTATGCTATCCAATCCACTATGTTATCCTCTATCCTATCCTATCCTCCATAATATCCTATCCTCTATCCTCTCCTATCCTCTATCCTAACCTATCCTCTATCCTATCCTATCCTCTATCCTATCCTATCCTCTATCCTATCCTATCCTCTATCCTAACCTATCCTCTATCCTATCCTATCCTCTGTCCTATCCTATCCTGTATCCTATCCTATCCTCAACCCTATCCTATCCTCAATTCTATCGTATACTCCATACTATCCTATCCGCTATCCTATCCTATCCTCTATCCTATAATATCCTCTATCCTATCCAATCCTCTATCCTATCCTCTATCCTATCCTCTATTCTATCCTATCCTCTATCCGTATCCTATCCTCTGTCCTATCCTATCCTCTATCCTATCCTATCCTCTATCCTATGCTATCCTATATCCTATCCTATCCTCTATCCTATCCAATCCTCTACCGTCTCCTATCCTGTATCCGATCCAATCCCCTATCCTCTATCCTATCCTATTCTCTATCCTATCCTCTATCGTATCGTATCCTCTATCCTATCCTATTCTCTATCCTATCCTCTATCGTATCGTATCCTCTATCCTATCCTATCCTCTATCATATCCTATCCTCTTTCCTATAATATCATCTATCCTATCCTATCCTCTATCCTATCCTATCCTCTATCCTATCATATCCTCTATCCTATCCTATCCTCTATCCTATCCTATCCTCTATCCTATCCTCTACCCTATCCTGCTCTATCCTATCCTACCCTCTATCCTATCCTATCCTCTATCCTATCTTATCCTCTATCCTATCCTATCCTCCATCCTATCCTATCCTCTATCCTATAATATCATCTATCCTATCCTATTCTCTATCCTATCCTATATTCTATCCTATCCTATCCTCAATTCTTTCCTATGCTCTATCATCTGCTCTATCCTCTCCTATCCTCAATCCTATCCTATCCTCTATCCGATCATATCCTCTATCCTATCCAATCCTATATCCTATCCTCTATCCTATCCTATCCTCCATCCTATCCTATCCTGTATCCTATAATATCATCTATCCTATCGTATTCTCTATCCTATCCTATCCTCTATCCTATCCTCTATCCCATCCTGCTCTATCCTATCCTATCTTCAACCCTATCCTATCCTCTATCCTATCTTATCCTCTATCCTCTCCTACCCTCAATCCTATCCTATCCTCAACCCTATCCTATCCTCAATTCTATCGTATACTCCATACTATCCTATCCGCTATCCTATCCTATCGTCTATCCTATAATATCCTCTATCCTATCCAATCCTCTATCCTATCCTCTATACTATCCTCTATTCTATCCTATCCTCTATCCGTATCCTATCCTCTGTCCTATCCTATCCTCTATCCTATCCTATCCTCTATCCTATCCTATCCTCTATAATATCGTATCCTGTATCCTATCCTGTCGTCTTTACTATCCTATCCTCAATCCTATCCTCTCCTCTATCCTACGGTATCCTCTATCCTATCCAATTCTCTATCCTATCCTATCCTCTATCCTATCCTATCCTCTATCCTATCCTATCCTATATCCTATCCTATCCTCTATCCTATCCTATCCTCTATCCTATCCTATCCTCGATCCTATCCTATCCTCTATCCTATCCTATCCTCTATCCTATCCTATCCTCTATATTATCTTATCCTCTATCCTATCCTATCCTCTGTCCTATCCTATCCTGTATCCGATCCTATCCTCAACCCTATCCTATCCTCAATTCTATCGTATACTCCATACTATCCTATCCGCTATCCTATCCTATCGTCTATCCTATAGTATCCTCTATCCTATCCAATCCTCTATCCTATCCTCTATACTATCCTCTATTCTATCCTATCCTCTATCCGTATTCTATCCTCTGTCCTATCCTATCCTCTATCCTATCCTATCCTCTATCCTATCCTATCCTCTATCCTATCCTATCCTCTATAATATCGTATCCTGTATCCTATCCTGTCGTCTTTACTATCCTATCCTCAATCCTATCCTATCCTCTATCGTCTCCTATCCTCTATCCTATCCAATCCCCTATGTTATCCTCTATCCTATCCTATCCTCTATAATATCCTTTCCTCTATCCTATCCTATCCTCTGTCCTATCCTATCCTCTATCCTATAATATCCTCTATCCTATCCAATCCTCTATCCTATCCTCTATCCTATCCTCTATCCTATCCTCTATTCTATCCTCTATCCTATCCTGCTCTATCCTATCCTACCCTCTATCCTGTCCTATCCTCTATCCTATCTTATCCTCTATCCTATCATATCCTCCATCCTATCCTATCCTCTATCCTATAATATCATCTATCCTATCCTATTCTCTATCCTATCCTATATTCTATCCTATCCTATCCTCAATTCTTTCCTATGCTCTATCATCTGCTCTATCCTCTCCTATCCTCAATCCTATCCTATCCTCTATCCGATCCTATCCTCTATCCTATCCAATCCTATATCCTATCCTCTATCCTATCCTATCCTCCATCCTATCCTATCCTCTATCCTATAATATCATCTATCCTATCGTATCCTCTATCCTATCCTATCCTCTATCGTCTCCTATCCTCTATGCTATCCAATCCACTATGTTATCCTCTATCCTATCCTATCCTCCATAATATCCTATCCTCTATCCTCTCCTATCCTCTATCCTAACCTATCCTCTATCCTATCCTATCCTCTATCCTATCCTATCCTCTATCCTATCCTATCCTCTATCCTAACCTATCCTCTATCCTATCCTATCCTCTATTATATCCTATCCTCTATCCTATCCTATCCTGTATCCCATCCTATCCTCTATCCTATCCTATCCTCTATCCTATCCTATCCTCTATATTATCTTATCCTCTATCCTATCCTATCCTCTGTCCTATCCTATCCTGTATCCTATCCTATCCTCAACCCTATCCTATCCTCAATTCTATCGTATACTCCATACTATCCTATCCGCTATCCTATCCTATCGTCTATCCTATAGTATCCTCTATCCTATCCAATCCTCTATCCTATCCTCTATACTATCCTCTATTCTATCCTATCCTCTATCCGTATTCTATCCTCTGTCCTATCCTATCCTCTATCCTATCCTATCCTCTATCCTATCCTATCCTCTATCCTATCCTATCCTCTATAATATCGTATCCTGTATCCTATCCTGTCGTCTTTACTATCCTATCCTCAATCCTATCCTATCCTCTATCGTCTCCTATCCTCTATGCTATCCAATCCCCTATGTTATCCTCTATCCTATCCTATCCTCTATAATATCCTTTCCTCTATCCTATCCTATCCTCTGTCCTATCCTATCCTCTATCCTATAATATCCTCTATCCTATCCAATCCTCTATCCTATCCTCTATCCTATCCTCTATCCTATCCTCTATCCTATCCTGCTCTATCCTATCCTACCCTCTATCCTGTCCTATCCTCTATCCTATCTTATCCTCTATCCTATCCTATCCTCCATCCTATCCTATCCTCTATCCTATAATATCATCTATCCTATCCTATTCTCTATCCTATCCTATATTCTATCCTATCCTATCCTCAATTCTTTCCTATGCTCTATCATCTGCTCTATCCTCTCCTATCCTCAATCCTATCCTATCCTCTATCCGATCCTATCCTCTATCCTATCCAATCCTATATCCTATCCTCTATCCTATCCTATCCTCCATCCTATCCTATCCTCTATCCTATAATATCATCTATCCTATCGTATCCTCTATCCTATCCTATCCTCTATCGTCTCCTATCCTCTATGCTATCCAATCCACTATGTTATCCTCTATCCTATCCTATCCTCCATAATATCCTATCCTCTATCCTCTCCTATCCTCTATCCTAACCTATCCTCTATCCTATCCTATCCTCTATCCTATCCTATCCTCTATCCTATCCTATCCTCTATCCTAACCTATCCTCTATCCTATCCTATCCTCTATTATATCCTATCCTCTATCCTATCCTATCCTGTATCCCATCCTATCCTCTATTTTATCCTATCCTCTATCCTATCCTATCCTCTATATTATCTTATCCTCTATCCTATCCTATCCTCTGTCCTATCCTATCCTGTATCCTATCCTATCCTCAACCCTATCCTATCCTCAATTCTATCGTATACTCCATACTATCCTATCCGCTATATTATACTATCCTCTATCCTATAATATCCTCTATCCTATCCAATCCTCTATCCTATCCTCTATCCTATCCTCTATTCTATCCTATCCTCTATCCGTATCCTATCCTCTGTCCTATCCTATCCTCTATCCTATCCTATCCTCTCTCCTATCCTATCCTCTATCCTATCCTATCCTCTATCCTATCCTATCTTCTATCGTATCCTATCCTCTATAATATCGTATCCTCTATCCTATCCAATCCTATATCCTATCCTCTATCCTATCCTATACTCCATCCTATCCTATCCTCTATCCTATAATATCATCTATCCTATCCTATCCTCTATCTTATCCTATCCTCTATCGTCTCCTATCCTCTATGCTATCCAATCCCCTATGTTATCCTCTATCCTATCCTATCCTCTATCCTATGCTATCCTATATCCTATCCTATCCTCTATCCTATCCAATCCTCTACCGTCTCCTATCCTGTATCCGATCCAATCCCCTATCCTCTATCCTATCCTATTCTCTATCCTATCCTCTATCGTATCGTATCCTCTATCCTATCCTATTCTCTATCCTATCCTCTATCGTATCGTATCCTCTATCCTATCCTATCCTCTATCTTCTCCTATCCTCGATCCTATCCTATCCTCAACCCTATCCTACCCTCAATTCTATCGTATACTCCATCCTATCCTATCCGCTATCCTATCCTATCCACTATCCTATAATATCCTCTATCCTATCCAATACTCTATCCTATCCTCTATCCTATCCTCTATCGTATCCTATCCTCTATCCTATCCTATCCTCTATCCTATCCTATCCTCTATCCTATCCTATCCTCTATCCTATCCTATCCTCTATCCTATCCTATCCTCTATCCTATCCTATCCTCTATCCTATCCTATCCTCTATCCTATCCTATGCTCTATCCTATCCTATCCTCTATCATATCCTATCCTCTTTCCTATAATATCATCTATCCTATCCTATCCTCTACCCTATCCTATCCTCTATCCTATCATATCCTCTATCCTATCCTATCCTCTATCCTATCCTATCCTCTATCCTATCCTCTATCCTATCCTGCTCTATCCTATCCTATCCTCTATCCTATCCTGCTCTATCCTATCCTACCCTCTATCCTATCCTATCCTCTATCCTATCTTATCCTCTATCCTATCCTATCCTCCATCCTATCCTATCCTCTATCCTATAATATCATCTATCCTATCCTATTCTCTATCCTATCCTATATTCTATCCTATCCTATCCTCAATCCTTTCCTATGCTCTATCATCTGCTCTATCCTCTCCTATCCTCAATCCTATCCTATCGTCTATCCTATAATATCCTCTATCCTATCCAATCCTCTATCCTATCCTCTATACTATCCTCTATTCTATCCTATCCTCTATCCGTATCCTATCCTCTGTCCTATCCTATCCTCTATCCTATCCTATCCTCTATCCTATCCTATCCTCTATAATATCGTATCCTGTATCCTATCCTGTCGTCTTTACTATCCTATCCTCAATCCTATCCTATCCTCTATCCTACGGTATCCTCTATCCTATCCAATCCTCTATCCTATCCTATCCTCTATCCTATCCTATCCTCTATCCTATCCTATCCTATATCCTATCCTATCCTCTATCCTATCCTATCCTCTATCCTATCCTATCCTCGATCCTATCCTATCCTCTATCCTATCCTATCCTCTATCCTATCCTCTCCTCTATAATATCGTATCCTCTATAATATCGTATCCTGTATCCTATCCTGTAATCTTTCCTATCCTATCATCAATCCTATCCTATCCTCTATCGTCTCCTATCCTCTATCCTATCCAATCCCCTATGTTATCCTCTATCCTATCTTATCCTCTATCCTATCCTATCCTCAATCCTATCCCATCCTCTGTCCTATAATATCCTCTATCCTATCCAATCCTCTACCGTCTCCTATCCTCTATCCTATCCAATCCAGTATGTTATCCTCTATCCTATCTTATCCTCTATCCTATCCTATCCTCTATCCAACCGTATCCTCTTTCCTATCCAATCCTCTATCCTACCCTATCCTATATCCTATCCTATCCTCTATCCTATCCTATCCTCTATCCTATCCTATTCTCTATCCTATCCTATATTCTATCCTATCCTATCCTCATTTCTTTCCTATGCTCTATCATCTGCTCTATCCTCTCCTATCCTCAATCCTATCCTATCCTCTATTCGATCCTATCCTCTATCCTACGGTATCCTCTATCCTATCCAATCCTCTATCCTATCCTATCCTCTATCCTATCCTATCCTCTATCCTATCCTATCCTATATCCTATCCTATCCTCTATCCTATCCTATCCTCTATCCTATCCTATCCTCGATCCTATCCTATCCTCTATCCTATCCTATCCTCTATCCTATCCTATCCTCTATAATATCGTATCCTCTATAATATCGTATCCTGTATCCTATCCTGTAATCTTTCCTATCCTATCATCAATCCTATCCTATCCTCTATCGTCTCCTATCCTCTATCCTATCCAATCCCCTATGTTATCCTCTATCCTATCTTATCCTCTATCCTATTCTATCCTCAATCCTATCCCATCCTCTGTCCTATAATATCCTCTATCGTATCCAATCCTCTACCGTCTCCTATCCTCTATGCTATCCAATCCACTATGTTATCCTCTATCCTATCCTATCCTCCATAATATCCTATCCTCTATCCTATCCTATCCTCTATCCTAACTTATCCTCTATCCTATCCTATCCTCTATCCTATCCTATCCTCTATCCTATCCTATCCTGTATCCCATCCTATCCTCTATCCTATCCTATCATCTATCCTATCCTATCCTCTATATTATCTTATCCTCTATCCTATCCTATCCTCTGTCCTATCCTATCCTGTATCCTATCCTATCCTCAACCCTATCCTATCCTCAATTCTATCGTATACTCCATACTATCCTATCCGCTATCCTATCCTATCGTCTATCCTATAATATCCTCTATCCTATCCAATCCTCTATCCTATCCTCTATACTATCCTCTATTCTATTCTATCCTCTATCCGTATCCTATCCTCTGTCCTATCCTATCCTCTATCCTATCCTATCCTCAATCCTATCCTATCCTCTATCCTATCCTATCCTCTATCGTCTCCTATCCTCTATGCTATCCAATCCCCTATGTTATCCTCTATCCTATCCTATGCTCTATAATATCCTTTCCTCTATCCTATCCTATCCTCTGTCCTATCCTATCCTCTATCCTATCCTATCCTCTATCCTATCCTATCCTGTATCCTATCCTATCAACTATCCTATCCTATCCTCTATCCTGTCCTATCCTATCAACTATCCTATCCTATCCTCTATCCTATCCTATCCTCTATCCTATCCTATCCTCTGTCCTATCCTATCCTCTCTCCTATCCTATCCTCTATCCTATCCTATCCTCTATCCTATCCTATCCTCTATCCTTTGGTATCCTCTATCCTATCCAATCCTCTATCCTATCCTATCCTCTATCCTATCCTATCCTCTATCCTATCCTATCCTATATCCTATCCTATCCTCTATGCTATCCTATCCTCTATCCTATCCTATCCTCTATCCTATTCTATCCTCAATTCTTTCCTATGCTCTATCATCTGCTCTATCATCTCCTATCCTCAATCCTATCCAATCCTCTATCCGATCCTATCCTCTATCCTATCCAATCCTATATCCTATCCTCTATCCTATCCTATCCTCCATCCTATCCTATCCTCTATCCTATAATATCATCTATCCTATCCTATCCTCTATCCTATCCTATCCTCTATCCTATCGCATCCTCTATCCTATCCAATCCTCTATCCTATCCTATCCTCTATCCTATCCTATCCTCTATCCTATCTTATCCTCTATCCTATCCTATCCTCTATCCTATCCTATGCTGTATCCTATCCCATCAACTATCCTATCCTATCCTCTATCCTATAATATCATCTATCCTATCCTATCCTCTACCCTATCCTATCCTCTATCGTCTCCTATCCTCTATGCTATCCAATCCCCTATGTTATCCTCTATCCTATCCTATCCTCTATAATATCCTATCCTCTATCCTATCCTATCCTGTACCCTATCCAATCCTCTATCCTATCCTATCCTCTATCCTATCCTATCCTCTATACTATCCTATCCTCTATCCTATCCTATCCTCTATCCTATCCTATCCTCTATCCTATCCTATCCTCTATCCTGTCCAATCCTATATCCTATCCTCTATCCTATACTATCCTCCATCCTATCCTATCCTCTATCCTATAATATCATCTATCCTATCCTATTCTCTATCCTATCCTATATTCTATCCTATCCTATCCTCAATTCTTTCCTATGCTCTATCATCTGCTCTATCCTCTCCTATCCTCAATCCTATCCTATCCTCTATCCGATCCTATCCTCTATCCTATCCAATCCTATATCCTATCCTCTATCCTATCCTATCCTCTATCCTATCCTATCCTCTGTCCTATCCTATCCTCTCTCCTATCCTATCCTCTATCCTATCCTATCCTCTATTATATCCTATCCTCTATCCTATCCTATCCTATATCCTATCCCTTATCCTATCCTATCCTCCATCCTATCCTATCCTCTATCCTATAGTATCATCTATCCTATCCTATTCTCTATCCTATCCAATCCTATATCCTATCCCTTATCCCATCCTATCCTCCATCCTATCCTATCCTCTATCCTATAGTATCATCTATCCTATCCTATTCTCTATCCTATACTATATTCTATCCTATCCTATACTCAATTCTTTCCTATGCTCTATCATCTGCTCTATCCTCTCCTATCCTCAATCCTATCCTATCCTCAATCCTATCCTATCCTCTATCCTATCCAATCCTATATCCTATCCTCTATCCTATCCTAACCTCCATCCTATCCTAGCCTCTATCCTATAATATCATCTATCCTATCCTATCCTCTATCCTATCCTATCCTCTATCGTCTCCTATCCTCTATGCTATCCAATCCCCTATGTTATCCTCTATCCTATCCTATCCTCTATAATATCCTATCCTCTATCCTATCCAATCCTCTATCGTATCCTATCCTCTATCCTATCCTATCCTCTATCCTATCCTATCCTCTATCCTATCCTATCCTCTATCCTATCCTATCCTCTATCCTATCCTATGCTGTATCCTATCCCATCAACTATCCTATCCTATCCTCTATCCTATCCTATCCTATCAACTATCCTATCCTATCCTCTATCCTATCCTATCCTCTATCCTATCCTATCCTCTCTCCTATCCTATCCTCTATCCTATCCTATCCTCTATCCTATCCTATCCTCTATCCTATCCTATCATCTATCCTATCCTATCCTCTATAATATCGTATCCTCTATAATATCGTATCCTGTATCAGATCCTGTCCTCTTTCCTATCCTATCCTCAATCCTATCCTATCCTCTATCCTATCCTATCCTCTATCCTATCTTATCCTCTATCCTATCCTATCCTCCATCCTATCCTATCCTCTATCCTATAATATCATCTATCCTATCCTATTCTCTATCCTATCCTATATTCTATCCTATCCTATCCTCAATTCTTTCCTATGCTCTATCATCTGCTCTATCCTCTCCTATCCTCAATCCTATCCTATCCTCTATCCGATCCTATCCTCTATCCTATCCAATCCTATATCCTATCCTCTATCCTATCCTATCCTCCATCCTATCCTATCCTCTATCCTATAATATCATCTATCCTATCGTATCCTCTATCCTCTCCTATCCTCTATCGTCTCCTATCCTCTATGCTATCCAATCCACTATGTTATCCTCTATCCTATCCTATCCTCCATAATATCCTATCCTCTATCCTATCCTATCCTCTATCCTAACCTATCCTCTATCCTTTTCTATCCTCTATCCTATCCTATCCTCTATCCTATCCTATCCTGTATCCCATCCTATCCTCTAACCTATCCTATCCTCTATCCTATCCTATCCTCCATCCTATCCTATCCTCTATCCTATAATATCATCTATCCTATCGTATCCTCTATCCTATCCTATCCTCTATCGTCTCCTATCCTCTATGCTATCCAATCCACTATGTTATCCTCTATCCTATCCTATCCTCCATAATATCCTATCCTCTATCCTCTCCTATCCTCTATCCTAACCTATCCTCTATCCTATCCTATCCTCTATCCTATCCTATCCTCTATCCTATCCTATCCTCTATCCTAACCTATCCTCTATCCTATCCTATCCTCTGTCCTATCCTATCCTGTATCCTATCCTATCCTCAACCCTATCCTATCCTCAATTCTATCGTATACTCCATACTATCCTATCCGCTATCCTATCCTATCCTCTATCCTATAATATCCTCTATCCTATCCAATCCTCTATCCTATCCTCTATCCTATCCTCTATTCTATCCTATCCTCTATCCGTATCCTATCCTCTGTCCTATCCTATCCTCTATCCTATCCTATCCTCTATCCTATGCTATCCTATATCCTATCCTATCCTCTATCCTATCCAATCCTCTACCGTCTCCTATCCTGTATCCGATCCAATCCCCTATCCTCTATCCTATCCTATTCTCTATCCTATCCTCTATCGTATCGTATCCTCTATCCTATCCTATTCTCTATCCTATCCTCTATCGTATCGTATCCTCTATCCTATCCTATCCTCTATCATATCCTATCCTCTTTCCTATAATATCATCTATCCTATCCTATCCTCTATCCTATCCTATCCTCTATCCTATCATATCCTCTATCCTATCCTATCCTCTATCCTATCCTATCCTCTATCCTATCCTCTACCCTATCCTGCTCTATCCTATCCTACCCTCTATCCTATCCTATCCTCTATCCTATCTTATCCTCTATCCTATCCTATCCTCCATCCTATCCTATCCTCTATCCTATAATATCATCTATCCTATCCTATTCTCTATCCTATCCTATATTCTATCCTATCCTATCCTCAATTCTTTCCTATGCTCTATCATCTGCTCTATCCTCTCCTATCCTCAATCCTATCCTATCCTCTATCCGATCATATCCTCTATCCTATCCAATCCTATATCCTATCCTCTATCCTATCCTATCCTCCATCCTATCCTATCCTGTATCCTATAATATCATCTATCCTATCGTATTCTCTATCCTATCCTATCCTCTATCCTATCCTCTATCCCATCCTGCTCTATCCTATCCTATCTTCAACCCTATCCTATCCTCTATCCTATCTTATCCTCTATCCTCTCCTACCCTCAATCCTATCCTATCCTCAACCCTATCCTATCCTCAATTCTATCGTATACTCCATACTATCCTATCCGCTATCCTATCCTATCGTCTATCCTATAATATCCTCTATCCTATCCAATCCTCTATCCTATCCTCTATACTATCCTCTATTCTATCCTATCCTCTATCCGTATCCTATCCTCTGTCCTATCCTATCCTCTATCCTATCCTATCCTCTATCCTATCCTATCCTCTATAATATCGTATCCTGTATCCTATCCTGTCGTCTTTACTATCCTATCCTCAATCCTATCCTCTCCTCTATCCTACGGTATCCTCTATCCTATCCAATTCTCTATCCTATCCTATCCTCTATCCTATCCTATCCTCTATCCTATCCTATCCTATATCCTATCCTATCCTCTATCCTATCCTATCCTCTATCCTATCCTATCCTCGATCCTATCCTATCCTCTATCCTATCCTATCCTCTATCCTATCCTATCCTCTATATTATCTTATCCTCTATCCTATCCTATCCTCTGTCCTATCCTATCCTGTATCCGATCCTATCCTCAACCCTATCCTATCCTCAATTCTATCGTATACTCCATACTATCCTATCCGCTATCCTATCCTATCGTCTATCCTATAGTATCCTCTATCCTATCCAATCCTCTATCCTATCCTCTATACTATCCTCTATTCTATCCTATCCTCTATCCGTATTCTATCCTCTGTCCTATCCTATCCTCTATCCTATCCTATCCTCTATCCTATCCTATCCTCTATCCTATCCTATCCTCTATAATATCGTATCCTGTATCCTATCCTGTCGTCTTTACTATCCTATCCTCAATCCTATCCTATCCTCTATCGTCTCCTATCCTCTATCCTATCCAATCCCCTATGTTATCCTCTATCCTATCCTATCCTCTATAATATCCTTTCCTCTATCCTATCCTATCCTCTGTCCTATCCTATCCTCTATCCTATAATATCCTCTATCCTATCCAATCCTCTATCCTATCCTCTATCCTATCCTCTATCCTATCCTCTATTCTATCCTCTATCCTATCCTGCTCTATCCTATCCTACCCTCTATCCTGTCCTATCCTCTATCCTATCTTATCCTCTATCCTATCATATCCTCCATCCTATCCTATCCTCTATCCTATAATATCATCTATCCTATCCTATTCTCTATCCTATCCTATATTCTATCCTATCCTATCCTCAATTCTTTCCTATGCTCTATCATCTGCTCTATCCTCTCCTATCCTCAATCCTATCCTATCCTCTATCCGATCCTATCCTCTATCCTATCCAATCCTATATCCTATCCTCTATCCTATCCTATCCTCCATCCTATCCTATCCTCTATCCTATAATATCATCTATCCTATCGTATCCTCTATCCTATCCTATCCTCTATCGTCTCCTATCCTCTATGCTATCCAATCCACTATGTTATCCTCTATCCTATCCTATCCTCCATAATATCCTATCCTCTATCCTCTCCTATCCTCTATCCTAACCTATCCTCTATCCTATCCTATCCTCTATCCTATCCTATCCTCTATCCTATCCTATCCTCTATCCTAACCTATCCTCTATCCTATCCTATCCTCTATTATATCCTATCCTCTATCCTATCCTATCCTGTATCCCATCCTATCCTCTATCCTATCCTATCCTCTATCCTATCCTATCCTCTATATTATCTTATCCTCTATCCTATCCTATCCTCTGTCCTATCCTATCCTGTATCCTATCCTATCCTCAACCCTATCCTATCCTCAATTCTATCGTATACTCCATACTATCCTATCCGCTATCCTATCCTATCGTCTATCCTATAGTATCCTCTATCCTATCCAATCCTCTATCCTATCCTCTATACTATCCTCTATTCTATCCTATCCTCTATCCGTATTCTATCCTCTGTCCTATCCTATCCTCTATCCTATCCTATCCTCTATCCTATCCTATCCTCTATCCTATCCTATCCTCTATAATATCGTATCCTGTATCCTATCCTGTCGTCTTTACTATCCTATCCTCAATCCTATCCTATCCTCTATCGTCTCCTATCCTCTATGCTATCCAATCCCCTATGTTATCCTCTATCCTATCCTATCCTCTATAATATCCTTTCCTCTATCCTATCCTATCCTCTGTCCTATCCTATCCTCTATCCTATAATATCCTCTATCCTATCCAATCCTCTATCCTATCCTCTATCCTATCCTCTATCCTATCCTCTATCCTATCCTGCTCTATCCTATCCTACCCTCTATCCTGTCCTATCCTCTATCCTATCTTATCCTCTATCCTATCCTATCCTCCATCCTATCCTATCCTCTATCCTATAATATCATCTATCCTATCCTATTCTCTATCCTATCCTATATTCTATCCTATCCTATCCTCAATTCTTTCCTATGCTCTATCATCTGCTCTATCCTCTCCTATCCTCAATCCTATCCTATCCTCTATCCGATCCTATCCTCTATCCTATCCAATCCTATATCCTATCCTCTATCCTATCCTATCCTCCATCCTATCCTATCCTCTATCCTATAATATCATCTATCCTATCGTATCCTCTATCCTATCCTATCCTCTATCGTCTCCTATCCTCTATGCTATCCAATCCACTATGTTATCCTCTATCCTATCCTATCCTCCATAATATCCTATCCTCTATCCTCTCCTATCCTCTATCCTAACCTATCCTCTATCCTATCCTATCCTCTATCCTATCCTATCCTCTATCCTATCCTATCCTCTATCCTAACCTATCCTCTATCCTATCCTATCCTCTATTATATCCTATCCTCTATCCTATCCTATCCTGTATCCCATCCTATCCTCTATTTTATCCTATCCTCTATCCTATCCTATCCTCTATATTATCTTATCCTCTATCCTATCCTATCCTCTGTCCTATCCTATCCTGTATCCTATCCTATCCTCAACCCTATCCTATCCTCAATTCTATCGTATACTCCATACTATCCTATCCGCTATATTATACTATCCTCTATCCTATAATATCCTCTATCCTATCCAATCCTCTATCCTATCCTCTATCCTATCCTCTATTCTATCCTATCCTCTATCCGTATCCTATCCTCTGTCCTATCCTATCCTCTATCCTATCCTATCCTCTCTCCTATCCTATCCTCTATCCTATCCTATCCTCTATCCTATCCTATCTTCTATCGTATCCTATCCTCTATAATATCGTATCCTCTATCCTATCCAATCCTATATCCTATCCTCTATCCTATCCTATACTCCATCCTATCCTATCCTCTATCCTATAATATCATCTATCCTATCCTATCCTCTATCTTATCCTATCCTCTATCGTCTCCTATCCTCTATGCTATCCAATCCCCTATGTTATCCTCTATCCTATCCTATCCTCTATCCTATGCTATCCTATATCCTATCCTATCCTCTATCCTATCCAATCCTCTACCGTCTCCTATCCTGTATCCGATCCAATCCCCTATCCTCTATCCTATCCTATTCTCTATCCTATCCTCTATCGTATCGTATCCTCTATCCTATCCTATTCTCTATCCTATCCTCTATCGTATCGTATCCTCTATCCTATCCTATCCTCTATCTTCTCCTATCCTCGATCCTATCCTATCCTCAACCCTATCCTACCCTCAATTCTATCGTATACTCCATCCTATCCTATCCGCTATCCTATCCTATCCACTATCCTATAATATCCTCTATCCTATCCAATACTCTATCCTATCCTCTATCCTATCCTCTATCGTATCCTATCCTCTATCCTATCCTATCCTCTATCCTATCCTATCCTCTATCCTATCCTATCCTCTATCCTATCCTATCCTCTATCCTATCCTATCCTCTATCCTATCCTATCCTCTATCCTATCCTATCCTCTATCCTATCCTATGCTCTATCCTATCCTATCCTCTATCATATCCTATCCTCTTTCCTATAATATCATCTATCCTATCCTATCCTCTACCCTATCCTATCCTCTATCCTATCATATCCTCTATCCTATCCTATCCTCTATCCTATCCTATCCTCTATCCTATCCTCTATCCTATCCTGCTCTATCCTATCCTATCCTCTATCCTATCCTGCTCTATCCTATCCTACCCTCTATCCTATCCTATCCTCTATCCTATCTTATCCTCTATCCTATCCTATCCTCCATCCTATCCTATCCTCTATCCTATAATATCATCTATCCTATCCTATTCTCTATCCTATCCTATATTCTATCCTATCCTATCCTCAATCCTTTCCTATGCTCTATCATCTGCTCTATCCTCTCCTATCCTCAATCCTATCCTATCGTCTATCCTATAATATCCTCTATCCTATCCAATCCTCTATCCTATCCTCTATACTATCCTCTATTCTATCCTATCCTCTATCCGTATCCTATCCTCTGTCCTATCCTATCCTCTATCCTATCCTATCCTCTATCCTATCCTATCCTCTATAATATCGTATCCTGTATCCTATCCTGTCGTCTTTACTATCCTATCCTCAATCCTATCCTATCCTCTATCCTACGGTATCCTCTATCCTATCCAATCCTCTATCCTATCCTATCCTCTATCCTATCCTATCCTCTATCCTATCCTATCCTATATCCTATCCTATCCTCTATCCTATCCTATCCTCTATCCTATCCTATCCTCGATCCTATCCTATCCTCTATCCTATCCTATCCTCTATCCTATCCTCTCCTCTATAATATCGTATCCTCTATAATATCGTATCCTGTATCCTATCCTGTAATCTTTCCTATCCTATCATCAATCCTATCCTATCCTCTATCGTCTCCTATCCTCTATCCTATCCAATCCCCTATGTTATCCTCTATCCTATCTTATCCTCTATCCTATCCTATCCTCAATCCTATCCCATCCTCTGTCCTATAATATCCTCTATCCTATCCAATCCTCTACCGTCTCCTATCCTCTATCCTATCCAATCCAGTATGTTATCCTCTATCCTATCTTATCCTCTATCCTATCCTATCCTCTATCCAACCGTATCCTCTTTCCTATCCAATCCTCTATCCTACCCTATCCTATATCCTATCCTATCCTCTATCCTATCCTATCCTCTATCCTATCCTATTCTCTATCCTATCCTATATTCTATCCTATCCTATCCTCATTTCTTTCCTATGCTCTATCATCTGCTCTATCCTCTCCTATCCTCAATCCTATCCTATCCTCTATTCGATCCTATCCTCTATCCTACGGTATCCTCTATCCTATCCAATCCTCTATCCTATCCTATCCTCTATCCTATCCTATCCTCTATCCTATCCTATCCTATATCCTATCCTATCCTCTATCCTATCCTATCCTCTATCCTATCCTATCCTCGATCCTATCCTATCCTCTATCCTATCCTATCCTCTATCCTATCCTCTCCTCTATAATATCGTATCCTCTATAATATCGTATCCTGTATCCTATCCTGTAATCTTTCCTATCCTATCATCAATCCTATCCTATCCTCTATCGTCTCCTATCCTCTATCCTATCCAATCCCCTATGTTATCCTCTATCCTATCTTATCCTCTATCCTATCCTATCCTCAATCCTATCCCATCCTCTGTCCTATAATATCCTCTATCCTATCCAATCCTCTACCGTCTCCTATCCTCTATCCTATCCAATCCAGTATGTTATCCTCTATCCTATCTTATCCTCTATCCTATCCTATCCTCTATCCAACCGTATCCTCTTTCCTATCCAATCCTCTATCCTACCCTATCCTATATCCTATCCTATCCTCTATCCTATCCTATCCTCTATCCTATCCTATTCTCTATCCTATCCTATATTCTATCCTATCCTATCCTCATTTCTTTCCTATGCTCTATCATCTGCTCTATCCTCTCCTATCCTCAATCCTATCCTATCCTCTATTCGATCCTATCCTCTATCCTACGGTATCCTCTATCCTATCCAATCCTCTATCCTATCCTATCCTCTATCCTATCCTATCCTCTATCCTATCCTATCCTATATCCTATCCTATCCTCTATCCTATCCTATCCTCTATCCTATCCTATCCTCGATCCTATCCTATCCTCTATCCTATCCTATCCTCTATCCTATCCTATCCTCTATAATATCGTATCCTCTATAATATCGTATCCTGTATCCTATCCTGTAATCTTTCCTATCCTATCATCAATCCTATCCTATCCTCTATCGTCTCCTATCCTCTATCCTATCCAATCCCCTATGTTATCCTCTATCCTATCTTATCCTCTATCCTATTCTATCCTCAATCCTATCCCATCCTCTGTCCTATAATATCCTCTATCGTATCCAATCCTCTACCGTCTCCTATCCTCTATCCTATCCAATCCCCTATGTTATCCTCTATCCTATCTTATCCTCTATCCTATCCTATCCTCTATCCAACCGTATCCTCTATCCTATCCAATCCTATATCCTATCCTCTATCCTATCCTATCCTCCATCCTATCCTATCCTCTATCCTATAATATCATCTATCCTATCCTATCCTCTATCGTCTCCTATCCTCTATGCTATCCAATCCCCTATGTTATCCTCTATCCTATCCTATCCTCTATAATATCCTATCCTCTATTCTATCCTATCCTCTATAATATCCTATCCTCTATCCTATCCTATCCTCTGTCCTATCCTATCCTCTATCCTATCCTATCTTCTATCCTATCCTATCCTCCATCCTATCCTATCCTCTATCCTATAATATCATCTATCCTATCCTATCCTCTATCGTCTCCTATCCTCTATGCTATCCAATCCCCTATGTTATCCTCTATCCTATCCTATCCTCTATAATATCCTATCCTCTATTCTATCCTATCCTCTATAATATCCTATCCTCTATCCTATCCTATCCTCTATCCTATCCTATCCTCTATCCTATCCTATCCTCTATCCTATCCTATCCTCTATCCTATCCTATCCTCTATCCTATCCTATCCTCTATCCTATCCTATCGTCTATCCTATCCTATCCTCTATAATATCGTATCCTCTATCATATCCTATCCTCTTTCCTATAATATCATCTATCCTATCCTATCATCTATCCTATCCTATCCTCTATCCTATCCTATCCTCTATCCTATCCTATCCTCTATCCTATCCTATCCTCTATCCTATCCTATCCTATCCTCTATCCTATCCTATCCTCTATCCTATCCTATCCTCTATCCTATCCTATCCTCTATCCTATCCAATCCTCTATCGTATCCTATCCTCTATCCTATCCTATCCTCTATCCTATCCTATCCTGTGTCCTATCCTATCCTCTATCCTATCCTATCCTCTATCCTATCCTGTCCTCTTTCCTATCCTATCCTCAATCCTATCCTATCCTCTATCCTATCGTATCCTCTATCCTATCCAATCCTCTATCGTATCCTATCCTCTATCCTATCCTATCCTCTATCCTATCCTATTCTCTATCCTATCCAATCCCCTATGTTATCGTCTATCCTATCCTCTATAATATCGTATCCTCTATCATATCCTATCCTCTTTCCTATAATATCGTCTATCCTATCCTATTGCCTATCCTATCCTATCCTCTATCCTATTCTATCATCTATCCTATCCTATCCTCTATCCTATCCTATCCTCTATCCTATCCTATCCTCTATCCTATCCTGTCCTCTTTCCTATCCTATCCTCTATCCTATCCTATCCTCTATCCTATCCAATTCTCTATCCTATCCTATCCTCTATCCTATCCTATCCTCTATCCTATCCTATCCTATATCCTATCCTATCCTCTATCCTATCCTATCCTCTATCCTATCCTATCCTCTATCCTATCCTGTCCTCTTTCCTATCCTATCCTCAACCCTATCCTATCCTCAATTCTATCCTATACTCCATCCTATCCTATCCGCTATCCTATCCTATCCTCTATCCTATAATATCCTCTATCCTATCCAATCCTCTATCCTATCCTCTATCCTATCCTCTATCCTATCCTCTATCCTATCCTGCTCTATCCTATACTATCCTCTATCCTATCCTGCTCTATCCTATCCTATCCTCTATCCTATCCTATCCTCTATCCTATCTTATCCTCTATCCTATCCTATCCTCCATCCTATCCTATCCTGTATCCTATAATATCATCTATCCTATCCTATTCTCTATCCTATCCTATATTCTCTCCTATCCTGTCCTCAATTCTTTCCTATGCTCTATCATCTGCTCTATCCTCTCCTATCCTCAATCCTATCCTATCCTCTATCCTATCGTATCCTCTATCCTATCCAATCCTCTATCGTATCCTATCCTCTATCCTATCCTATCCTCTATCCTATCCTATCCTCCATCCTATCCTATCCTCTATCCTATAATATCATCTATCCTATCGTATCCTCTATCCTATCCTATCCTCTATCGTCTCCTATCCTCTATGCTATCCAATCCACTATGTTATCCTCTATCCTATCCTATCCTCTATAATGTCCTATCCTCTATCCTATCCTATCCTCTATCCTAACCTATCCTCTATCCTATCCTATCCTCTATCCTATCCTATCCTCTATCCTATCCTATCCTGTATCCCATCCTATCCTCTATCCTATCCTATCCTCTATCCTATCCTATCCTCTATATTATCTTATCCTCTATCCTATCCTATCCTCTATCCTATCCAATCCTATATCCTATCCTCTATCCTATCCTATCCTCCATCCTATCCTATCCTCTATCCTATAATATCCTCTATGCTATCCAATCCTCTATCCTATCCTCTATCCTATCCTCTATTCTATCCTATCCTCTATCCGTATCCTATCCTCTGTCCTATCCTATCCTCTATCCTATCCTATCCTCTCTCCTATCCTATCCTCTATCCTATCCTATCCTCTATCCTATTCTATCTTCTATCCTATCCTATCCTCTATAATATCGTATCCTCTATCCTATCCAATCCTATATCCTATCCTCTATCCTATCCTATACTCCATCCTATCCTATCCTCTATCCTATCCTATACTCCATCCTATCCTATCCTCTATCCTATAATATCATCTATCCTATCCTCTATCTTATCCTATCCTCTATCGTCTCCTATCCTCTATGCTATCCAATCCCCTATGTTATCCTCTATCCTATCCTATCCTCTATCCTATGCTATCCTCTATCCTATCCTATCCTCTATCCTATCCAATCCTCTACCGTCTCCTATCCTGTATCCGATCCAATCCCCTATCCTCTATCCTATCCTATTCTCTATCCTATCCTCTATCGTATCGTATCCTCTATCCTATCCTATTCTCTATCCTATCCTCTATCGTATCGTATCCTCTATCCTATCCTATCCTCTATCTTCTCCTATCCTCGATCCTATCCTATCCTCAACCCTATCCTACCCTCAATTCTATCGTATACTCCATCCTATCCTATCCGCTATCCTATCCTATCCACTATCCTATAATATCCTCTATCCTATCCAATACTCCATCCTATCCTCTATCCTATCCTCTATCGTATCCTATCCTCTATCCTATCCTATCCTCTATCCTATCCTATCCTCTATCCTATCCTATCCTCTATCCTATCCTATCCTCTATCCTATCCTATCCTCTATCCTATCCTATCCTCTATCCTATCCTATGCTCTATCCTATCCTATCCTCTATAATATTGTATCCTCTATCATATCCTATCCTCTTTCCTATAATATCATCTATCCTATCCTATCCTGTATCCTATCCTATCCTCTATCCTATCATATCCTCTATCCTATCCTATCCTCTATCCTATCCTATCCTCTATCCTATCCAATCCTCTATCCTATCCTATCCTCTATCCTATCCTATCCTCTATCCTATCCTATCCTATATCCTATCCTATCCTATCCTCTATCCTATCCTATCCTCTATCCTATCCTGACCTCTTTCCTATCCTATCCTCAACCCTATCCTATCCTCAATTCTATCCTATACTCCATCCTATCCTATCCGCTATCCTATCCTATCCTCTATCCTATAATATCCTCTATCCTATCCAATCCTCTATCCTATCCTCTATCCTATCCCCTATCCTATCCTCTATCCTATCCTGCTCTATCCTATCCTATCCTCTATCCTATCCTGCTCTATCCTATCCTACCCTCTATCCTATCCTATCCTCTATCCTATCTTATCCTCTATCCTATCCTATCCTCCATCCTATCCTATCCTCTATCCTATAATATCATCTATCCTATCCTATTCTCTATCCTATCCTATATTCTATCCTATCCTATCCTCAATTCTTTCCTATGCTCTATCATCTGCTCTATCCTCTCCTATCCTCAATCCTATCCTATCCTCAATCCTATCCTATCCTCAATCCTATCCTATCCTCTATCCGATCCTATCCTCTATCCTATCCAATCCTATATCCTATCCTCTATCCTATCCTATCCTCCATCCTATCCTATCCTCTATCCTATAATATCATGTATCCTATCGTATCCTCTATCCTATCCTATTCTCTATCGTCTCCTATCCTCTATGCTATCCAATCCACTATGTTATCCTCTATCCTATCCTATCCTCCATAATATCCTATCCTCTATCCTATCCTATCCTCTATCCTAACCTATCCTCTATCGTATCCTATCCTCTATCCTATCCTATCCTCTATCCTATCCTATCCTGTATCGCATCCTATCCTCTATCCTATCCTATCATCTATCCTATCCTATCCTCTATATTATCTTATCCTCTATCCTATCCTACCCTCTGTCCTATCCTATCCTGTATCCTATCCTATCCTCAACCCTATCCTATCCTCAATTCTATCGTATACTCCATACTATCCTATCCGCTATCCTATCCTATCGTCTATCCTATAATATCCTCTATCCTATCCTATATACTATCGTCTATTCTATCCTATCCTCTATCCGTATCCTATCCTCTGTCCTATCCTATCCTCTATCCTATCCTATCCTCTATCCTATCCTATCCTCTATCCTATCCTATCCTCTATAATATCGTATCCTGTATCCTATCCTGTCGTCTTTACTATCCTATCCTCAATCCTATCCTATCCTCTATCGTCTCCTATCCTCTATGCTATCCAATCCCCTATGTTATCCTCTATCCTATCCTATCCTCTATCCTATCCTATCCTCTATCCTATCCTATCCTCTATCCTATCCTATCCTCTATCCTATCCTATGCTCTATCCTATCCTATCCTCTATCATATCCTATCCTCTTTCCTATAATATCATCTATCCTATCCTATCCTCTATCCTATCATATCCTCTATCCTATCCTATCCTCTATCCTATCCTATCCTCTATCCTATCCTATCCTCTATCCTATCCTCTATCCTATCCTGCTCTATCCTATCCTATCCTCTACCCTATCCTGCTCTATCCTATCCTACCCTCTAGCCTATCCTATCCTCTATCCTATCTTATCCTCTATCCTATCCTATCCTCCATCCTATCCTATCCTCTATCCTATAATATCATCTATCCTATCCTATTCTCTATCCTATCCTATATTCTATCCTATCCTATCCTCAATTCTTTCCTATGCTCTATCATCTGCTCTATCCTCTCCTATCCTCAATCCTATCCTATCCTCTATCCGATCATATCCTCTATCCTATCCAATCCTATATCCTATCCTCTATCCTATCCTATCCTCCATCCTATCCTATCCTGTATCCTATAATATCATCTATCCTATCGTATCCTCTATCCTATCCTATCCTCTATCCTATCCTCTATCCCATCCTGCTCTATCCTATCCTATCTTCTATCCTATCCTATCCTCTATCCTATCTTATCCTCTATCCTCTCCTACCCTCAATCCTATCCTATCCTCAACCCTATCCTATCCTCAATTCTATCGTATACTCCATACTATCCTATCCGCTATCCTATCCTATCGTCTATCCTATAATATCCTCTATCCTATCCAAACCTCTATCCTATCCTCTATACTATCCTCTATTCTATCCTATCCTCTATCCGTATCCTATCCTCTGTCCTATCCTATCCTCTATCCTATCCTATCCTCTATCCTATCCTATCCTCTATAATATCGTATCCTGTATCCTATCCTGTCGTCTTTACTATCCTATCCTCAATCCTATCCTATCCTCTATCCTACGGTATCCTCTATCCTATCCAATCCTCTATCGTATCCTATCCTCTATCCTATCCTATCCTCTATCCTATCCTATCCTATATCCTATCCTATCCTCTATCCTATCCTATCCTCTATCCTATCCTATCCTCGATCCTATCCTATCCTCTATCCTATCCTATCCTCTATCCTATCCTATCCTCTATATTATCTTATCCTCTATCCTATCCAATCCTCTATCCTATCCTCTATACTATCCTCTATTCTATCCTATCCTCTATCCGTATTCTATCCTCTGTCCTATCCTATCCTCTATCCTATCCTATCCTCTATCCTATCCTATCCTCTATCCTATCCTATCCTCTATAATATCGTAGCCTGTATCCTATCCTGTCGTCTTTACTATCCTATCCTCAATCCTTTCCTATCCTCTATCGTCTCCTATCCTCTATCCTATCCAATCCCCTATGTTATCCTCTATCCTATCCTATCCTCTATAATATCCTTTCCTCTATCCTATCCTATCCTCTGTCCTATCCTATCCTCTATCCTATAATATCCTCTATCCTATCCAATCCTCTATCCTATCCTCTATCCTATCCTCTATCCTATCCTCTATCCTATCCTGCTCTATCCTATCCTACCCTCTATCCTGTCCTATCCTCTATCCTATCTTATCCTCTATCCTATCCTATCCTCCATCCTATCCTATCCTCTATCCTATAATATCATCTATCCTATCCTATTCTCTATCCTATCCTATATTCTATCCTATCCTATTCTCAATTCTTTCCTATGCTCTATCATCTGCTCTATCCTCTCCTATCCTCAATCCTATCCTATCCTCTATCCGATCCTATCCTCTATCCTATCCAATCCTATATCCTATCCTCTATCCTATCCTATCCTCCATCCTATCCTATCCTCTATCCTATAATATCATCTATCCTATCGTATCCTCTATCCTATCCTATCCTCTATCGTCTCCTATCCTCTATGCTATCCAATCCACTATGTTATCCTCTATCCTATCCTATCCTCCATAATATCCTATCCTCTAGACTCTCCTATCCTCTATCCTAACCTATCCTCTATCCTATCCTATCCTCTATCCTATCCTATCCTCTATCCTATCCTATCCTCTATCCTAACCTATCCTCTATCCTATCCTATCCTCTATTATATCCTATCCTCTATCCTATCCTATCCTGTATCCCATCCTATCCTCTATTTTATCCTATCCTCTATCCTATCCTATCCTCTATATTATCTTATCCTCTATCCTATCCTATCCTCTGTCCTATCCTATCCTGTATCCTATCCTATCCTCAACCCTATCCTATCCTCAATTCTATCGTATACTCCATACTATCCTATCCGCTATCCTATCCTATCCTCTATCCTATAATATCCTCTATCCTATCTAATCCTCTATCCTATCCTCTATCCTATCCTCTATTCTATCCTATCCTCTATCCGTATCCTATCCTCTGTCCTATCCTATCCTCTATTTTATCCTATCCTCTATCCTATCCTATCCTCTATATTATCTTATCCTCTATCCTATCCTATCCTCTGTCCTATCCTATCCTGTATCCTATCCTATCCTCAACCCTATCCTATCCTCAATTCTATCGTATACTCCATACTATCCTATCCGCTATCCTATCCTATCCTCTATCCTATAATATCCTCTATCCTATCTAATCCTCTATCCTATCCTCTATCCTATCCTCTATTCTATCCTATCCTCTATCCGTATCCTATCCTCTGTCCTATCCTATCCTCTATCCTATCCTATCCTCTCTCCTATCCTATCCTCTATATTATCTTATCCTCTATCCTATCCTATCCTCTGTCCTATCCTATCCTGTATCCTATCCTATCCTCAACCCTATCCTATCCTCAATTCTATCGTATACTCCATACTATCCTATCCGCTATCCTATCCTATCCTCTATCCTATAATATCCTCTATCCTATCTAATCCTCTATCCTATCCTCTATCCTATCCTCTATTCTATCCTATCCTCTATCCGTATCCTATCCTCTGTCCTATCCTATCCTCTATCCTATAATATCATCTATCCTATCCTATCCTCTATCTTATCCTATCCTCTATCGTCTCCTATCCTCTATGCTATCCAATCCCCTATGTTATCCTCTATCCTATCCTATCCTCTATCCTATGCTATCCTATATCCTATCCTATCCTCTATCCTATCCAATCCTCTACCGTCTCCTATCCTGTATCCGATCCAATCCCCTATCCTCTATCCTATCCTATTCTCTATCCTATCGTCTATCGTATCGTATCCTCTATCCTATCCTATTCTCTATCCTATCCTCTATCGTATCGTATCCTCTATCCTATCCTATCCTCGATCCTATCCTATCCTCTATCCTATCCTATCCTCTATCCTATCCTATCCTCTATATTATCTTATCCTCTATCCTATCCTATCCTCTGTCCTATCCTATCCTGTATCCTATCCTATCCTCAACCCTATCCTATCCTCAATTCTATCGTATACTCCATACTATCCTATCCGCTGTCCTATCCTATCGTCTATCCTATAGTATCCTCTATCCTATCCAATCCTCTATCCTATCCTCTATACTATCCTCTATTCTATCCTATCCTCTATCCGTATTCTATCCTCTGTCCTATCCTATCCTCTATCCTATCCTATCCTCTATCCTATCCTATCCTCTATCCTATCCTATCCTCTATAATATCGTATCCTGTATCCTATCCTGTCGTCTTTACTATCCTATCCTCAATCCTATCCTATCCTCTATCGTCTCCTATCCTCTATGCTATCCAATCCCCTATGTTATCCTCTATCCTATCCTATCCTCTATAATATCCTTTCCTCTATCCTATCCTATCCTCTATAATATCCTTTCCTCTATCCTATCCTATCCTCTGTCCTATCCTATCCTCTATCCTATAATATCCTCTATCCTATCCAATCCTCTATCCTATCCTCTATCCTATCCTCTATCCTATCCTCTATCCTATCCTCTATCCTATCCTGCTCTATCCTATCCTACCCTCTATCCTGTCCTATCCTCTATCCTATCTTATCCTCTATCCTATCCTATCCTCCATCCTATCCTATCCTCTATCCTATAATATCATCTATCCTATCCTATTCTCTATCCTATCCTATATTCTATCCTATCCTATCCTCAATTCTTTCCTATGCTCTATCATCTGCTCTATCCTCTCCTATCCTCAATCCTATCCTATCCTCTATCCGATCCTATCCTCTATCCTATCCAATCCTATATCCTATCCTCTATCCTATCCTATCCTCCATCCTATCCTATCCTCTATCCTATAATATCATCTATCCTATCGTATCCTCTATCCTATCCTATCCTCTATCGTCTCCTATCCTCTATGCTATCCAATCCACTATGTTATCCTCTATCCTATCCTATCCTCCATAATATCCTATCCTCTATCCTCTCCTATCCTCTATCCTAACCTATCCTCTATCCTATCCTATCCTCTATCCTATCCTATCCTCTATCCTATCCTATCCTCTATCCTAACCTATCCTCTATCCTATCCTATCCTCTATTATATCCTATCCTCTATCCTATCCTATCCTGTATCCCATCCTATCCTCTATTTTATCCTATCCTCTATCCTATCCTATCCTCTATATTATCTTATCCTCTATCCTATCCTATCCTCTGTCCTATCCTATCCTGTATCCTATCCTATCCTCAACCCTATCCTATCCTCAATTCTATCGTATACTCCATACTATCCTATCCGCTATCCTATCCTATCCTCTATCCTATAATATCCTCTATCCTATCCAATCCTCTATCCTATCCTCTATCCTATCCTCTATTCTATCCTATCCTCTATCCGTATCCTATCCTCTGTCCTATCCTATCCTCTATCCTATCCTATCCTCTCTCCTATCCTATCCTCTATCCTATCCTATCCTCTATCCTATCCTATCTTCTATCGTCTCCTATCCTCTATAATATCGTATCCTCAATCCTATCCAATCCTATATCCTATCCTCTATCCTATCCTATACTCCATCCTATCCTATCCTCTATCCTATAATATCATCTATCCTATCCTATCCTCTATCTTATCCTATCCTCTATCGTCTCCTATCCTCTATGCTATCCAATCCCCTATGTTATCCTCTATCCTATCCTATCCTCTATCCTATGCTATCCTATATCCTATCCTATCCTCTATCCTATCCAATCCTCTACCGTCTCCTATCCTCTATAATATCGTATCCTGTATCCTATCCTGTCGTCTTTACTATCCTATCCTCAATCCTATCCTATCCTCTATCCTACGGTATCCTCTATCCTATCCAATCCTCTATCCTATCCTATCCTCTATCCTATCCTATCCTCTATCCTATCCTATCCTATATCCTATCCTATCCTCTATCCTATCCTATCCTCTATCCTATCCTATCCTCGATCCTATCCTATCCTCTATCCTATCCTATCCTCTATCCTATCCTATCCTCTATAATATCGTATCCTCTATAATATCGTATCCTGTATCCTATCCTGTAATCTTTCCTATCCTATCATCAATCCTATCCTATCCTCTATCGTCTCCTATCCTCTATCCTATCCAATCCCCTATGTTATCCTCTATCCTATCTTATCCTCTATCCTATCCTATCCTCAATCCTATCCCATCCTCTGTCCTATAATATCCTCTATCCTATCCAATCCTCTACCGTCTCCTATCCTCTATCCTATCCAATCCAGTATGTTATCCTCTATCCTATCTTATCCTCTATCCTATCCTATCCTCTATCCAACCGTATCCTCTATCCTATCCAATCCTCTATCCTACCCTATCCTATATCCTATCCTATCCTCTATCCTATCCTATCCTCTATCCTATCCTATTCTCTGTCCTATCCTATCCTCTATCCTATCCTATCCTCTATCCTATCCTATCCTCTATAATATCGTATCCTGTATCCTATCCTGTCGTCTTTACTATCCTATCCTCAATCCTATCCTATCCTCTATCCTACGGTATCCTCTATCCTATCCAATCCTCTATCCTATCCTATCCTCTATCCTATCCTATCCTCTATCCTATCCTATCCTATATCCTATCCTATCCTCTATCCTATCCTATCCTCTATCCTATCCTATCCTCGATCCTATCCTATCCTCTATCCTATCCTATCCTCTATCCTATCCTATCCTCTATAATATCGTATCCTCTATAATATCGTATCCTGTATCCTATCCTGTAATCTTTCCTATCCTATCATCAATCCTATCCTATCCTCTATCGTCTCCTATCCTCTATCCTATCCAATCCCCTATGTTATCCTCTATCCTATCTTATCCTCTATCCTATCCTATCCTCAATCCTATCCCATCCTCTGTCCTATAATATCCTCTATCGTATCCAATCCTCTACCGTCTCCTATCCTCTATCCTATCCAATCCCCTATGTTATCCTCTATCCTATCTTATCCTCTATCCTATCCTATCCTCTATCCAACCGTATCCTCTATCCTATCCAATCCTATATCCTATCCTCTATCCTATCCTATCCTCCATCCTATCCTATCCTCTATCCTATAATATCATCTATCCTATCCTATCCTCTATCGTCTCCTATCCTCTATGCTATCCAATCCCCTATGTTATCCTCTATCCTATCCTATCCTCTATAATATCCTATCCTCTATTCTATCCTATCCTCTATAATATCCTATCCTCTATCCTATCCTATCCTCTGTCCTATCCTATCCTCTATCCTATCCTATCTTCTATCCTATCCTATCCTCCATCCTATCCTATCCTCTATCCTATAATATCATCTATCCTATCCTATCCTCTATCGTCTCCTATCCTCTATGCTATCCAATCCCCTATGTTATCCTCTATCCTATCCTATCCTCTATAATATCCTATCCTCTATTCTATCCTATCCTCTATAATATCCTATCCTCTATCCTATCCTATCCTCTATCCTATCCTATCCTCTATCCTATCCTATCCTCTATCCTATCCTATCCTCTATCCTATCCTATCCTCTATCCTATCCTATCGTCTATCCTATCCTATCCTCTATAATATCGTATCCTCTATCATATCCTATCCTCTTTCCTATAATATCATCTATCCTATCCTATCATCTATCCTATCCTATCCTCTATCCTATCCTATCCTCTATCCTATTCTATCATCTATCCTATCCTATCCTCTATCCTATCCTATCCTCTATCCTATCCTATCCTCTATCCTATCCTGTCCTCTTTCCTATCCTATCCTCTATCCTATCCTATCCTCTATCCTATCCAATCCTCTATCCTATCCTATCCTCTATCCTATCCTATCCTCTATCCTATCCTATCCTATATCCTATCCTATCCTCTATCCTATCCTATCCTCTATCCTATCCTATCCTCTATCCTATCCTGTCCTCTTTCCTATCCTATCCTCAACCCTATCCTATCCTCAATTCTATCCTATACTCCATCCTATCCTATCCGCTATCCTATCCTATCCTCTATCCTATAATATCCTCTATCCTATCCAATCCTCTATCCTATCCTCTATCCTATCCTCTATCCTATCCTCTATCCTATCCTGCTCTATCCTATACTATCCTCTATCCTATCCTGCTCTATCCTATCCTATCCTCTATCCTATCCTATCCTCTATCCTATCTTATCCTCTATCCTATCCTATCCTCCATCCTATCCTATCCTGTTTCCTATAATATCATCTATCCTATCCTATTCTCTATCCTATCCTATATTCTCTCCTATCCTGTCCTCAATTCTTTCCTATGCTCTATCATCTGCTCTATCCTCTCCTATCCTCAATCCTATCCTATCCTCTATCCTATCGTATCCTCTATCCTATCCAATCCTCTATCGTATCCTATCCTCTATCCTATCCTATCCTCTATCCTATCCTATCCTCCATCCTATCCTATCCTCTATCCTATAATATCATCTATCCTATCGTATCCTCTATCCTATCCTATCCTCTATCGTCTCCTATCCTCTATGCTATCCAATCCACTATGTTATCCGCTATCCTATCCTATCCTCTATAATGTCCTATCCTCTATCCTATCCTATCCTCTATCCTAACCTATCCTCTATCCTATCCTATCCTCTATCCTATCCTATCCTCTATCCTATCCTATCCTGTATCCCATCCTATCCTCTATCCTATCCTATCCTCTATCCTATCCTATCCTCTATATTATCTTATCCTCTATCCTATCCTATCCTCTATCCTATCCAATCCTATATCCTATCCTCTATCCTATCCTATCCTCCATCCTATCCTATCCTCTATCCTATAATATCCTCTATGCTATCCAATCCTCTATCCTATCCTCTATCCTATCCTCTATTCTATCCTATCCTCTATCCGTATCCTATCCTCTGTCCTATCCTATCCTCTATCCTATCCTATCCTCTCTCCTATCCTATCCTCTATCCTATCCTATCCTCTATCCTATTCTATCTTCTATCCTATCCTATCCTCTATAATATCGTATCCTCTATCCTATCCAATCCTATATCCTATCCTCTATCCTATCCTATACTCCATCCTATCCTATCCTCTATCCTATAATATCATCTATCCTATCCTCTATCTTATCCTATCCTCTATCGTCTCCTATCCTCTATGCTATCCAATCCCCTATGTTATCCTCTATCCTATCCTATCCTCTATCCTATGCTATCCTCTATCCTATCCTATCCTCTATCCTATCCAATCCTCTACCGTCTCCTATCCTGTATCCGATCCAATCCCCTATCCTCTATCCTATCCTATTCTCTATCCTATCCTCTATCGTATCGTATCCTCTATCCTATCCTATCCTCTATCGTCTCCTATCCTCTATGCTATCCAATCCACTATGTTATCCTCTATCCTATCCTATCCTCCATAATATCCTATCCTCTATCCTCTCCTATCCTCTATCCTAACCTATCCTCTATCCTATCCTATCCTCTATCCTATCCTATCCTCTATCCTATCCTATCCTCTATCCTAACCTATCCTCTATCCTATCCTATCCTCTATTATATCCTATCCTCTATCCTATCCTATCCTGTATCCCATCCTATCCTCTATTTTATCCTATCCTCTATCCTATCCTATCCTCTATATTATCTTATCCTCTATCCTATCCTATCCTCTGTCCTATCCTATCCTGTATCCTATCCTATCCTCAACCCTATCCTATCCTCAATTCTATCGTATACTCCATACTATCCTATCCGCTATCCTATCCTATCCTCTATCCTATAATATCCTCTATCCTATCCAATCCTCTATCCTATCCTCTATCCTATCCTCAATCCTATCCTATCCTCTATCGTCTCCTATCCTCTATGCTATCCAATCCCCTGTTATCCTCTATCCTATCCTATCCTCTATCCTATCCTATCCTCTATCCTATCCTATCCTCTATCCTATCCTATCCTCTATCCTATCCTATCCTCTATCCTATCCTATGCTCTATCCTATCCTATCCTCTATCATATCCTATCCTCTTTCCTATAATATCATCTATCCTATCCTATCCTCTATCCTATCCTATCCTCTATCCTATCATATCCTCTATCCTATCCTATCCTCTATCCTATCCTATCCTCTATCCTATCCTCTATCCTATCCTGCTCTATCCTATCCTATCCTCTACCCTATCCTGCTCTATCCTATCCTACCCTCTATCCTATCCTATCCTCTATCCTATCTTATCCTCTATCCTATCCTATCCTCCATCCTATCCTATCCTCTATCCTATAATATCATCTATCCTATCCTATTCTCTATCCTATCCTATATTCTATCCTATCCTATCCTCAATTCTTTCCTATGCTCTATCATCTGCTCTATCCTCTCCTATCCTCAATCCTATCCTATCCTCTATCCGATCATATCCTCTATCCTATCCAATCGTATATCCTATCCTCTATCCTATCCTATCCTCCATCCTATCCTATCCTGTATCCTATAATATCATCTATCCTATCGTATCCTCTATCCTATCCTATCCTCTATCCTATCCTCTATCCCATCCTGCTCTATCCTATCCTATCTTCTATCCTATCCTATCCTCTATCCTATCTTATCCTCTATCCTCTCCTACCCTCAATCCTATCCTATCCTCAACCCTATCCTATCCTCAATTCTATCGTATACTCCATACTATCCTATCCGCTATCCTATCCTATCGTCTATCCTATAATATCCTCTATCCTATCCAATCCTCTATCCTATCCTCTATCCTATCTTCTATCCTATCCTATCCTCTATCCTATCTTATCCTCTATCCTCTCCTACCCTCAATCCTATCCTATCCTCAACCCTATCCTATCCTCAATTCTATCGTATACTCCATACTATCCTATCCGCTATCCTATCCTATCGTCTATCCTATAGTATCCTCTATCCTATCCAATCCTCTATCCTATCCTCTATACTATCCTCTATTCTATCCTATCCTCTATCCGTATTCTATCCTCTGTCCTATTCTATCCTCTATCCTATCCTATCCTCTATCCTATCCTATCCTCTATAATATCGTATCCTGTATCCTATCCTGTCGTCTTTACTATCCTATCCTCAATCCTTTCCTATCCTCTATCGTCTCCTATCCTCTATCCTATCCAATCCCCTATGTTATCCTCTATCCTATCCTATCCTCTATAATATCCTTTCCTCTATCCTATCCTATCCTCTGTCCTATCCTATCCTCTATCCTATAATATCCTCTATCCTATCCAATCCTCTATCCTATCCTCTATCCTATCCTCTATCCTATCCTCTATCCTATCCTCTATCCTATCCTATCCTCCATCCTATCCTATCCTCTATCCTATAATATCATCTATCCTATCCTATTCTCTATCCTATCCTATATTCTATCCTATCCTATCCTCAATTCTTTCCTATGCTCTATCATCTGCTCTATCCTCTCCTATCCTCAATCCTATCCTATCCTCTATCCGATCCTATCCTCTATCCTATCCAATCCTATATCCTATCCTCTATCCTATCCTATCCTCCATCCTATCCTATCCTCTATCCTATAATATCATCTATCCTATCGTATCCTCTATCCTATCCTATCCTCTATCGTCTCCTATCCTCTATGCTATCCAATCCACTATGTTATCCTCTATCCTATCCTATCCTCTATAATATCCTTTCCTCTATCCTATCCTATCCTCTGTCCTATCCTATCCTCTATCCTATAATATCCTCTATCCTATCCAATCCTCTATCCTATCCTCTATCCTATCCTCTATCCTATCCTCTATCCTATCCTCTATCCTATCCTATCCTCCATCCTATCCTATCCTCTATCCTATAATATCATCTATCCTATCCTATTCTCTATCCTATCCTATATTCTATCCTATCCTATCCTCAATTCTTTCCTATGCTCTATCATCTGCTCTATCCTCTCCTATCCTCAATCCTATCCTATCCTCTATCCGATCCTATCCTCTATCCTATCCAATCCTATATCCTATCCTCTATCCTATCCTATCCTCCATCCTATCCTATCCTCTATCCTATAATATCATCTATCCTATCGTATCCTCTATCCTATCCTATCCTCTATCGTCTCCTATCCTCTATGCTATCCAATCCACTATGTTATCCTCTATCCTATCCTATCCTCCATAATATCCTATCCTCTATCCTCTCCTATCCTCTATCCTAACCTATCCTCTATCCTATCCTATCCTCTATCCTATCCTATCCTCTATCCTATCCTATCCTCTATCCTAACCTATCCTCTATCCTATCCTATCCTCTATTATATCCTATCCTCTATCCTATCCTATCCTGTATCCCATCCTATCCTCTATTTTATCCTATCCTCTATCCTATCCTATCCTCTATATTATCTTATCCTCTATCCTATCCTATCCTCTGTCCTATCCTATCCTGTATCCTATCCTATCCTCAACCCTATCCTATCCTCAATTCTATCGTATACTCCATACTATCCAATCCGCTATCCTATCCTATCCTCTATCCTATAATATCCTCTATCCTATCTAATCCTCTATCCTATCCTCTATCCTATCCTCTATTCTATCCTATCCTGTATCCGTATCCTATCCTCTGTCCTATCCTATCCTCTATCCTATCCTATCCTCTCTCCTATCCTATCCTCTATCCTATCCTATCCTCTATCCTATCCTATCTTCTATCGTATCCTATCCTCTATAATATCGTATCCTCTATCCTATCCAATCCTATATCCTATCCTCTATCCTATCCTATACTCCATCCTATCCTATCCTCTATCCTATAATATCATCTATCCTATCCTATCCTCTATCTTATCCTATCCTCTATCGTCTCCTATCCTCTATGCTATCCAATCCCCTATGTTATCCTCTATCCTATCCCATCCTCTATCCTATGCTATCCTATATCCTATCCTATCCTCTATCCTATCCAATCCTCTACCGTCTCCTATCCTGTATCCGATCCAATCCCCTATCCTCTATCCTATCCTATTCTCTATCCTATCCTCTATCGTATCGTATCCTCTATCCTATCCTATTCTCTATCCTATCCTCTATCGTATCGTATCCTCTATCCTATCCTATCCTCGATCCTATCCTATCCTCTATCCTATCCTATCCTCTATCCTATCCTATCCTCTATATTATCTTATCCTCTATCCTATCCTATCCTCTGTCCTATCCTATCCTGTATCCTATCCTATCCTCAACCCTATCCTATCCTCAATTCTATCGTATACTCCATACTATCCTATCCGCTGTCCTATCCTATCGTCTATCCTATAGTATCCTCTATCCTATCCAATCCTCTATCCTATCCTCTATACTATCCTCTATTCTATCCTATCCTCTATCCGTATTCTATCCTCTGTCCTATCCTATCCTCTATCCTATCCTATCCTCTATCCTATCCTATCCTCTATCCTATCCTATCCTCTATAATATCGTATCCTGTATCCTATCCTGTCGTCTTTACTATCCTATCCTCAATCCTATCCTATCCTCTATCGTCTCCTATCCTCTATGCTATCCAATCCCCTATGTTATCCTCTATCCTATCCTATCCTCTATAATATCCTTTCCTCTATCCTATCCTATCCTCTGTCCTATCCTATCCTCTATCCTATAATATCCTCTATCCTATCCAATCCTCTATCCTATCCTCTATCCTATCCTCTATCCTATCCTGCTCTATCCTATCCTACCCTCTATCCTGTCCTATCCTCTATCCTATCTTATCCTCTATCCTATCCTATCCTCCATCCTATCCTATCCTCTATCCTATAATATCATCTATCCTATCCTATTCTCTATCCTATCCTATATTCTATCCTATCCTATCCTCAATTCTTTCCTATGCTCTATCATCTGCTCTACCCTCTCCTATCCTCAATCCTATCCTATCCTCTATCCGATCCTATCCTCTATCCTATCCAATCCTATATCCTATCCTCTATCCTATCCTATCCTCCATCCTATCCTATCCTCTATCCTATAATATCATCTATCCTATCGTATCCTCTATCCTATCCTATCCTCTATCGTCTCCTATCCTCTATGCTATCCAATCCACTATGTTATCCTCTATCCTATCCTATCCTCCATAATATCCTATCCCTTATCCTCTCCTATCCCCTATCCTAACCTATCCTCTATCCTATCCTATCCTCTATCCTATCCTATCCTCTATCCTATCCTATCCTCTATCCTAACCTATCCTCTATCCTATCCTATCCTCTATTATATCCTATCCTCTATCCTATCCTATCCTGTATCCCATCCTATCCACTATTTTATCCTATCCTCTATCCTATCCTATCCTCTATATTATCTTATCCTCTATCCTATCCTATCCTCTGTCCTATCCTATCCTGTATCCTATCCTATCCTCAACCCTATCCTATCCTCAATTCTATCGTATACTCCATACTATCCTATCCGCTATCCTATCCTATCCTCTATCCTATAATATCCTCTATCCTATCCAATCCTCTATCCTATCCTCTATCCTATCCTCTATTCTATCCTATCCTCTATCCGTATCCTATCCTCTGTCCTATCCTATCCTCTATCCTATCCTATCCTCTCTCCTATCCTATCCTCTATCCTATCCTATCCTCTATCCTATCCTATCTTCTATCGTATCCTATCCTCTATAATATCGTATCCTCTATCCTATCCAATCCTATATCCTATCCTCTATCCTATCCTATACTCCATCCTATCCTATCCTCTATCCTATAATATCATCTATCCTATCCTATCCTCTATCTTATCCTATCCTCTATCGTCTCCTATCCTCTATGCTATCCAATCCCCTATGTTATCCTCTATCCTATCCTATCCTCTATCCTATGCTATCCTATATCCTATCCTATCCTCTATCCTATCCAATCCTCTACCGTCTCCTATCCTGTATCCGATCCAATCCCCTATCCTCTATCCTATCCTATTCTCTATCCTATCCTCTATCGTATCGTATCCTCTATCCTATCCTATTCTCTATCCTATCCTCTATCGTATCGTATCCTCTATCCTATCCTATCCTCTATCTTCTCCTATCCTCGATCCTATCCTATCCTCAACCCTATCCTACCCTCAATTCTATCGTATACTCCATCCTATCCTATCCGCTATCCTATCCTATCCACTATCCTATAATATCCTCTATCCTATCCAATACTCTATCCTATCCTCTATCCTATCCTCTATCGTATCCTATCCTCTATCCTATCCTATCCTCTATCCTATCCTATCCTCTATCCTATCCTATCCTCTATCCTATCCTATCCTCTATCCTATCCTATCCTCTATCCTATCCTATCCTCTATCCTATCCTATCCTCTATCCTATCCTATCCTCTATCCTATCCTATGCTCTATCCTATCCTATCCTCTATCATATCCTATCCTCTTTCCTATAATATCATCTATCCTATCCTATCCTCTACCCTATCCTATCCTCTATCCGTATCCTATCCTCTGTCCTATCCTATCCTCTATCCTATCCTATCCTCTATCCTATCCTATCCTCTATAATATCGTATCCTGTATCCTATCCTGTCGTCTTTACTATCCTATCCTCAATCCTATCCTATCCTCTATCCTACGGTATCCTCTATCCTATCCAATCCTCTATCCTATCCTATCCTCTATCCTATCCTATCCTCTATCCTATCCTATCCTATATCCTATCCTATCCTCTATCCTATCCTATCCTCTATCCTATCCTATCCTCGATCCTATCCTATCCTCTATCCTATCCTATCCTCTATCCTATCCTATCCTCTATAATATCGTATCCTCTATAATATCGTATCCTGTATCCTATCCTGTAATCTTTCCTATCCTATCATCAATCCTATCCTATCCTCTATCGTCTCCTATCCTCTATCCTATCCAATCCCCTATGTTATCCTCTATCCTATCTTATCCTCTATCCTATCCTATCCTCAATCCTATCCCATCCTCTGTCCTATAATATCCTCTATCGTATCCAATCCTCTACCGTCTCCTATCCTCTATCCTATCCAATCCCCTATGTTATCCTCTATCCTATCTTATCCTCTATCCTATCCTATCCTCTATCCAACCGTATCCTCTATCCTATCCAATCCTATATCCTATCCTCTATCCTATCCTATCCTCCATCCTATCCTATCCTCTATCCTATAATATCATCTATCCTATAATATCCTCTATCGTCTCCTATCCTCTATGCTATCCAATCCCCTATGTTATCCTCTATCCTATCCTATCCTCTATAATATCCTATCCTCTATTCTATCCTATCCTCTATAATATCCTATCCTCTATCCTATCCTATCCTCTGTCCTATCCTATCCTCTATCCTATCCTATCTTCTATCCTATCCTATCCTCCATCCTATCCTATCCTCTATCCTATAATATCATCTATCCTATCCTATCCTCTATCGTCTCCTATCCTCTATGCTATCCAATCCCCTATGTTATCCTCTATCCTATCCTATCCTCTATAATATCCTATCCTCTATTCTATCCTATCCTCTATAATATCCTATCCTCTATCCTATCCTATCCTCTATCCTATCCTATCGTCTATCATATCCTATCCTCTATAATATCGTATCCTCTATCATATCCTATTCTCTTTCCTATAATATCATCTATCCTATCCTATCATCTATCCTATCCTATCCTCTATCCTATCCTATCCTCTATCCTATCCTATCCTCTATCCTATCCTATCCTCTATCCTATCCTATCCTCTATCCTATCCTATCCTATCCTCTATCCTATCCTATCCTCTATCCTATCCTATCCTCTATCCTATCCTATCCTCTATCCTATCCAATCCTCTATCGTATCCTATCCTCTATCCTATCCTATCCTCTATCCTATCCTATCCTGTGTCCTATCCTATCCTCTATCCTATCCTATCCTCTATCCTATCCTGTCCTCTTTCCTATCCTATCCTCAATCCTATCCTATCCTCTATCCTATCGTATCCTCTATCCTATCCAATCCTCTATCGTATCCTATCCTCTATCCTATCCTATCCTCTATCCTATCCTATTCTCTATCCTATCCAATCCCCTATGTTATCGTCTATCCTATCCTCTATAATATCGTATCCTCTATCATATCCTATCCTCTTTCCTATAATATCGTCTATCCTATCCTATTCCCTATCCTATCCTATCCTCTATCCTATTCTATCATCTATCCTATCCTATCCTCTATCCTATCCTATCCTCTATCCTATCCTATCCTCTATCCTATCCTGTCCTCTTTCCTATCCTATCCTCTATCCTATCCTATCCTCTATCCTATCCAATCCTCTATCCTATCCTATCCTCTATCCTATCCTATCCTCTATCCTATCCTATCCTATATCCTATCCTATCCTCTATCCTATCCTATCCTCTATCCTATGCTATCCTCTATCCTATCCTGTCCTCTTTCCTATCCTATCCTCAACCCTATCCTATCCTCAATTCTATCCTATACTCCATCCTATCCTATCCGCTATCCTATCCTATCCTCTATCCTATAATATCCTCTATCCTATCCAATCCTCTATCCTATCCTCTATCCTATCCTCTATCCTATCCTCTATCCTATCCTGCTCTATCCTATACTATCCTCTATCCTATCCTGCTCTATCCTATCCTATCCTCTATCCTATCCTATCCTCTATCCTATCTTATCCTCTATCCTATCCTATCCTCCATCCTATCCTATCCTGTATCCTATAATATCATCTATCCTATCCTATTCTGTATCCTATCCTATATTCTCTCCTATCCTGTCCTCAATTCTTTCCTATGCTCTATCATCTGCTCTATCCTCTCCTATCCTCAATCCTATCCTATCCTCTACCCTATCGTATCCTCTATCCTATCCAATCCTCTATCGTATCCTATCCTCTATCCTATCCTATCCTCTATCCTATCCTATCCTCCATCCTATCCTATCCTCTATCCTATAATATCATCTATCCTATCGTATCCTCTATCCTATCCTATCCTCTATCGTCTCCTATCCTCTATGCTATCCAATCCACTATGTTATCCTCTATCCTATCCTATCCTCTATAATATCCTATCCTCTATCCTATCCTATCCTCTATCCTAACCTATCCTCTATCCTATCCTATCCTCTATCCTATCCTATCCTCTATCCTATCCTATCCTGTATCCCATCCTATCCTCTATCCTATCCTATCCTCTATCCTATCCTATCCTCTATATTATCTTATCCTCTATCCTATCCTATCCTCTATCCTATCCAATCCTATATCCTATCCTCTATCCTATCCTATCCTCCATCCTATCCTATCCTCTATCCTATAATATCCTCTATGCTATCCAATCCTCTATCCTATCCTCTATCCTATCCTCTATTCTATCCTATCCTCTATCCGTATCCTATCCTCTGTCCTATCCTATCCTCTATCCTATCCTATCCTCTCTCCTATCCTATCCTCTATCCTATCCTATCCTCTATCCTATTCTATCTTCTATCCAATCCTATCCTCTATAATATCGTATCCTCTATCCTATCCAATCCTATATCCTATCCTCTATCCTATCCTATACTCCATCCTATCCTATCCTCTATCCTATAATATCATCTATCCTATCCTCTATCTTATCCTATCCTCTATCGTCTCCTATCCTCTATGCTATCCAATCCCCTATGTTATCCTCTATCCTATCCTATCCTCTATCCTATGCTATCCTCTATCCTATCCTATCCTCTATCCTATCCAATCCTCTATCCTATCCTATCCTATCAACTATCCTATCCTATCCTCTATCCTATCCTATCCTCTATCCTATCCTATCCTCTATCCTATCCTATCCTCTGTCCTATCCTATCATCTCTCCTATCCTATCCTCTATCCTATCCTATCCTCTATCCTATCCTATCCTCTATCCTTTGGTATCCTCTATCCTATCCAATCCTCTATCCTATCCTATCCTCTATCCTATCCTATCCTCTATCCTATCCTATCCTATATCCTATCCTATCCTCTATGCTATCCTATCCTCTATCCTATCCTATCCTCTATCCTATCCTATCCTGTATCCTATCCTATCAACTATCCTATCCTATCCTCTATCCTATCCTATCCTATCCTCTATCCTATCCTATCCTCTATCCTATCCTATTCACTATCCTATCCTATATTCTATCCTATTCTATCCTCAATTCTTTCCTATGCTCTATCATCTGCTCTATCATCTCCTATCCTCAATCCTATCCAATCCTCTATCCGATCCTATCCTCTATCCTATCCAATCCTATATCCTATCCTCTATCCTATCCTATCCTCCATCCTATCCTATCCTCTATCCTATAATATCATCTATCCTATCCTATCCTCTATCCTATCCTATCCTCTATCGTCTCCTGTCCTCTATGCTATCCAATCCCCTATGTTATCCTCTATCCTATCCTATCCTCTATAATATCCCATCCTCTATAATATCCTATCCTCTATCCTATCCTATCCTCTATCCTATCCTATCCTCTATCCTATCGCATCCTCTATCCTATCCAATCCTCTATCCTATCCTATCCTCTATCCTATCCTATCCTCTATCCTATCCTATCCTCTATCCTATCCTATCCTCTATCCTATCCTATCCTCTATCCTATCCTATCCTCTATCCTATCCTATGCTGTATCCTATCCCATCAACTATCCTATCCTATCCTCTATCCTATAATATTATCTATCCTATCCTATCCTCTACCCTATCCTATACTCTATCGTCTCCTATCCTCTATGCTATCCAATCCCCTATGTTATCCTCTATCCTATCCTATCCTCTATAATATCCTATCCTCTATCCTATCCTATCCTGTACCCTATCCAATCCTCTATCCTATCCTATCCTCTATCCTATCCTATCCTCTATACTATCCTATCCTCTATCCTATCCTATCCTCTATCCTATCCTATCCTCTATCCTATCCTATCCTCTATCCTATCCTATCCTCTATCCTATCCAATCCTATATCCTATCCTCTATCCTATACTATCCTCCATCCTATCCTATCCTCTATCCTATAATATCATCTATCCTATCCTATTCTCTATCCTATCCTATATTCTATCCTATCCTCTATAATATCGTATCCTCTATAATATCGTATCCTGTATCCTATCCTGTCCTCTTTCCTATCCTATCCTCTATCCTATCCTATCCTCTATCCTATCCTATTCTCTATCCTATCCTATCCTCTATCCTATCCTATCCTGTATCCTATCCTATCAACTATCCTATCCTATCCTCTATCCTATCCTATGCTATCAACTATCCTATCCTATCCTCTATCCTATCCTATCCTCTATCCTATCCTATCCTCTGTCCTATCCTATCCTCTCTCCAATCCTATCCTCTATCCTATCCTATCCTCTATCCTATCCTATCCTCTATCCTATCCTATCCTCTATAATATCGTATCCTCTATAATATCGTATCCTGTATCAGATCCTGTCCTCTTCCCTATCCTATCCTCAATCCTATCCTATCCTCTATCCTATCCTATCCTCTATCCTATCCTATCCTCTATCCTATCTTATCCTCTATCCTATCCTATCCTCCATCCTATCCTATCCTCTATCCTATAATATCATCTATCCTATCCTATTCTCTATCCTATCCTATATTCTATCCTATCCTATCCTCAATTCTTTCCTATGCTGTATCATCTGCTCTATCCTCTCCTATCCTCAATCCTATCCTATCCTCTATCCGATCCTATCCTCTATCCTATCCAATCCTATATCCTATCCTCTATCCTATCCTATCCTCCATCCTATCCTATCCTCTATCCTATAATATCATCTATCCTATCGTATCCTCTATCCTCTCCTATCCTCTATCGTCTCCTATCCTCTATGCTATCCAATGCACTATTTTATCCTCTATCCTATCCTATCCTCCATAATATCCTATCCTCTATCCTATAATATCATCTATCCTATCCTATTCTCTATCCTATCCTATATTCTATCCTATCCTCTATAATATCGTATCCTCTATAATATCGTATCCTGTATCCTATCCTGTCCTCTTTCCTATCCTATCCTCTATCCTATCCTATCCTCTATCCTATCCTATTCTCTATCCTATCCTATCCTCTATCCTATCCTATCCTGTATCCTATCCTATCAACTATCCTATCCTATCCTCTATCCTATCCTATGCTATCAACTATCCTATCCTATCCTCTATCCTATCCTATCCTCTATCCTATCCTATCCTCTGTCCTATCCTATCCTCTCTCCAATCCTATCCTCTATCCTATCCTATCCTCTATCCTATCCTATCCTCTATCCTATCCTATCCTCTATAATATCGTATCCTCTATAATATCGTATCCTGTATCAGATCCTGTCCTCTTCCCTATCCTATCCTCAATCCTATCCTATCCTCTATCCTATCCTATCCTCTATCCTATCCTATCCTCTATCCTATCCTATCCTCTATAATATCGTATCCTCTATAATATCGTATCCTGTATCAGATCCTGTCCTCTTCCCTATCCTATCCTCAATCCTATCCTATCCTCTATCCTATCCTATCCTCCATCCTATCCTATCCTCTATCCTATAATATCATCTATCCTATCCTATTCTCTATCCTATCCTATATTCTATCCTATCCTATCCTCAATTCTTTCCTATGCTGTATCATCTGCTCTATCCTCTCCTATCCTCAATCCTATCCTATCCTCTATCCGATCCTATCCTCTATCCTATCCAATCCTATATCCTATCCTCTATCCTATCCTATCCTCCATCCTATCCTATCCTCTATCCTATAATATCATCTATCCTATCGTATCCTCTATCCTCTCCTATCCTCTATCGTCTCCTATCCTCTATGCTATCCAATGCACTATTTTATCCTCTATCCTATCCTATCCTCCATAATATCCTATCCTCTATCCTATCCTATCCTCTATCCTAACCTATCCTCTATCCTTTCCTATCCTCTATCCTATCCTATCCTCTAACCTATCCTATCCTCTATCCTATCCTATCCTCTATAATATCGTATCCTCTATAATATCGTATCCTCTATAATATCGTATCCTGTATCAGATCCTGTCCTCTTCCCTATCCTATCCTCAATCCTATCCTATCCTCTATCCTATCTTATCCTCTATCCTATCCTATCCTCCATCCTATCCTATCCTCTATCCTATCCTATCCTCTATCCTATCCTATCCTGTATCCTATCCTATCAACTATCCTATCCTATCCTCTATCCTATCCTATCCTATCCTCTATCCTATCCTATCCTCTATCCTATCCTATTCACTATCCTATCCTATATTCTATCCTATTCTATCCTCAATTCTTTCCTATGCTCTATCATCTGCTCTATCATCTCCTATCCTCAATCCTATCCAATCCTCTATCCGATCCTATCCTCTATCCTATCCAATCCTATATCCTATCCTCTATCCTATCCTATCCTCCATCCTATCCTATCCTCTATCCTATAATATCATCTATCCTATCCTATCCTCTATCCTATCCTATCCTCTATCGTCTCCTGTCCTCTATGCTATCCAATCCCCTATGTTATCCTCTATCCTATCCTATCCTCTATAATATCCCATCCTCTATAATATCCTATCCTCTATCCTATCCTATCCTCTATCCTATCCTATCCTCTATCCTATCGCATCCTCTATCCTATCCAATCCTCTATCCTATCCTATCCTCTATCCTATCCTATCCTCTATCCTATCCTATCCTCTATCCTATCCTATCCTCTATCCTATCCTATCCTCTATCCTATCCTATCCTCTATCCTATCCTATGCTGTATCCTATCCCATCAACTATCCTATCCTATCCTCTATCCTATAATATTATCTATCCTATCCTATCCTCTACCCTATCCTATACTCTATCGTCTCCTATCCTCTATGCTATCCAATCCCCTATGTTATCCTCTATCCTATCCTATCCTCTATAATATCCTATCCTCTATCCTATCCTATCCTGTACCCTATCCAATCCTCTATCCTATCCTATCCTCTATCCTATCCTATCCTCTATACTATCCTATCCTCTATCCTATCCTATCCTCTATCCTATCCTATCCTCTATCCTATCCTATCCTCTATCCTATCCTATCCTCTATCCTATCCAATCCTATATCCTATCCTCTATCCTATACTATCCTCCATCCTATCCTATCCTCTATCCTATAATATCATCTATCCTATCCTATTCTCTATCCTATCCTATATTCTATCCTATCCTCTATAATATCGTATCCTCTATAATATCGTATCCTGTATCCTATCCTGTCCTCTTTCCTATCCTATCCTCTATCCTATCCTATCCTCTATCCTATCCTATTCTCTATCCTATCCTATCCTCTATCCTATCCTATCCTGTATCCTATCCTATCAACTATCCTATCCTATCCTCTATCCTATCCTATGCTATCAACTATCCTATCCTATCCTCTATCCTATCCTATCCTCTATCCTATCCTATCCTCTGTCCTATCCTATCCTCTCTCCAATCCTATCCTCTATCCTATCCTATCCTCTATCCTATCCTATCCTCTATCCTATCCTATCCTCTATAATATCGTATCCTCTATAATATCGTATCCTGTATCAGATCCTGTCCTCTTCCCTATCCTATCCTCAATCCTATCCTATCCTCTATCCTATCCTATCCTCTATCCTATCCTATCCTCTATCCTATCTTATCCTCTATCCTATCCTATCCTCCATCCTATCCTATCCTCTATCCTATAATATCATCTATCCTATCCTATTCTCTATCCTATCCTATATTCTATCCTATCCTATCCTCAATTCTTTCCTATGCTGTATCATCTGCTCTATCCTCTCCTATCCTCAATCCTATCCTATCCTCTATCCGATCCTATCCTCTATCCTATCCAATCCTATATCCTATCCTCTATCCTATCCTATCCTCCATCCTATCCTATCCTCTATCCTATAATATCATCTATCCTATCGTATCCTCTATCCTCTCCTATCCTCTATCGTCTCCTATCCTCTATGCTATCCAATGCACTATTTTATCCTCTATCCTATCCTATCCTCCATAATATCCTATCCTCTATCCTATCCTATCCTCTATCCTAACCTATCCTCTATCCTTTCCTATCCTCTATCCTATCCTATCCTCTAACCTATCCTATCCTCTATCCTATCCTATCCTCTATAATATCGTATCCTCTATAATATCGTATCCTCTATAATATCGTATCCTGTATCAGATCCTGTCCTCTTCCCTATCCTATCCTCAATCCTATCCTATCCTCTATCCTATCTTATCCTCTATCCTATCCTATCCTCCATCCTATCCTATCCTCTATCCTATAATATCATCTATCCTATCCTATTCTCTATCCTATCCTATATTCTATCCTATCCTATCCTCAATTCTTTCCTATGCTGTATCATCTGCTCTATCCTCTCCTATCCTCAATCCTATCCTATCCTCTATCCGATCCTATCCTCTATCCTATCCAATCCTATATCCTATCCTCTATCCTATCCTATCCTCCATCCTATCCTATCCTCTATCCTATAATATCATCTATCCTATCGTATCCTCTATCCTCTCCTATCCTCTATCGTCTCCTATCCTCTATGCTATCCAATGCACTATGTTATCCTCTATCCTATCCTATCCTCCATAATATCCTATCCTCAATCCTATCCTATCCTCTATCGTCTCCTATCCTCTATGCTATCCAATCCCCTATGTTATCCTCTATCCTATCCTATCCTCTATAATATCCTTTCCTCTATCCTATCCTATCCTCTGTCCTATCCTATCCTCTATCCTATAATATCCTCTATCCTATCCAATCCTCTATCCTATCCTCTATCCTATCCTGCTCTATCCTATCCTATCCTCTATCCTATCCTGCTCTATCCTATCCTACCCTCTATCCTGTCCTATCCTCTATCCTATCTTATCCTCTATCCTATCCTATCCTCCATCCTATCCTATCCTCTATCCTATAATATCATCTATCCTATCCTATTCTCTATCCTATCCTATATTCTATCCTATCCTATCCTCAATTCTTTCCTATGCTCTATCATCTGCTCTATCCTCTCCTATCCTCAATCCTATCCTATCCTCTATCCGATCCTATCCTCTATCCTATCCAATCCTATATCCTATCCTCTATCCTATCCTATCCTCCATCCTATCCTATCCTCTATCCTATAATATCATCTATCCTATCGTATCCTCTATCCTATCCTATCCTCTATCGTCTCCTATCCTCTATGCTATCCAATCCACTATGTTATCCTCTATCCTATCCTATCCTCCATAATATCCTATCCTCTATCCTCTCCTATCCTCTATCCTATCCTATCCTCTATACTATCCTATCCTCTATCCTATCCTATCCTCTATCCTATCCTATCCTCTATCCTATCCAATCCTATATCCTATCCTCTATCCTATACTATCCTCCATCCTATCCTATCCTCTATCCTATAATATCATCTATCCTATCCTATTCTCTATCCTATCCTATATTCTATCCTATCCTATCCTCAATTCTTTCCTATGCTCTATCATCTGCTCTATCCTCTCCTATCCTCAATCCTATCCTATCCTCTATCCGATCCTATCCTCTATCCTATCCAATCCTATATCCTATCCTCTATCCTATCCTATCCTCTATCCTATCCTATCCTCTGTCCTATCCTATCCTCTCTCCTATCCTATCCTCTATCCTATCCTATCCTCTATCCTATCCTATCCTCTATCCTATCCTATCCTCTATAATATAGTATCCTCTATAATATCGTATCCTGTATCTGATCCTGTCCTCTTTCCTATCCTATCCTCAATCCTATCCTATCATCTATCCTATCCTATCCTCTATCCTATCCAATCCTATATCCTATCCTCTATCCTATCCTATCCTCCATCCTATCCTATCCTCTATCCTATAATATCATCTATCCTATCCTATCCTCTATCCTATCCAATCCTATATCCTATCCTCTATCCTATCCTATCCTCCATCCTATCCTAGCCTCTATCCTATAATATCATCTATCCTATCCTATCCTCTATCCTATCCTATCCTCTATCGTCTCCTATCCTCTATGCTATCCAATCCCCTATGTTATCCTCTATCCTATCCTATACTCTATAATATCCTATCCTCTATCCTATCCTATCCTCTGTCCTATCCAATCCTCTATCCTATCCTATTCTCTATCCTATCCTATATTCTATCCTATCCTATCCTCAATTCTTTCCTATGCTCTATCATCTGCTCTATCCTCTCCTATCCTCAATCCTATCCTATCCTCTATCCGATCCTATCCTCTATCCTATCCAATCCTATATCCTATCCTCTATCCTATCCTATCCTCCATCCTATCCTATCCTCTATCCTATCCTATCCTGTATCCTATCCTATCAACTATCCTATCCTATCCTCTATCCTATCCTATCCTATCAACTATCCTATCCTATCCTCTATCCTATCCTATCCTCTATCCTATCCTATCCTCTATCCTATCCTATCCTCTCTCCTATCCTATCCTCTATCCTCTCCTATCCTCTATCCTATCCTATCCTCTATCCTATCCTATCATCTATCCTATCCTATCCTCTATAATATCGTATCCTCTATAATATCCTATCCTCTGTACTATCCAATCCTCTATCCTATCCTATCCTCTATCCTATCCTATCCTCTCTCCTATCCTATCCTCTATCCTATCCTATCCTCGATCCTATCCTATCCTCTATCCTATCCTATCATCTATCCTATCCTATCATCTATAATATCGTATCCTCTATAATATCGTATCCTGTATCCTATCCTGTCCTCTTTCCTATCCTATCCTCTATCCTATCCTATCCTCTACCCTATCCAATCCTCTATCCTATCCTATCCTCTATCCTATCCTATCCTCTATCCTATCCTATCCTCTATCCTATCCTATCCTCTATCCTATCCTATCCTCTATCCTATCCTATCCTCTATCCTATCCTATGCTGTATCCTATCCCATCAACTATCCTATCCTATCCTCTATCCTATCCTATCCTATCAACTATCCTATCCTATCCTCTATCCTATCCTATCCTCTATCCTATCCTATCCTCTACCCTATCCAATCCTCTATCCTATCCTATCCTCTATCCTATCCTATCCTCTATACTATCCTATCCTCTATCCTATCCTATCCTATCCTCTATCGTATCCAATCCTATATCCTATCCTCTATCCTATACTATCCTCCATCCTATCCTATCCTCTATCCTATAATATCATCTATCCTATCCTATATTCTATCCTATCCTATCCTCAATTCTTTCCTATGCTCTATCATCTGCTCTATCCTCTCCTATCCTCAATCCTATCCTATCCTCTATCCGATCCTATCCTCTATCCTATCCAATCCTATATCCTATCCTCTATCCTATCCTATCCTCCATCCTATCCTATCCTCTATCCTATAATATCATCTATCCTATCGTATCCTCTATCCTATCCTATCCTCTATCGTCTCCTATCCTCTATGCTATCCAATCCACTATGTTATCCTCTATCCTATCCTATCCTCCATAATATCCTATCCTCTATCCTCTCCTATCCTCTATCCTATCCTATCCTCTATACTATCCTATCCTCTATCCTATCCTATCCTCTATCCTATCCTATCCTCTATCCTATCCAATCCTATATCCTATCCTCTATCCTATACTATCCTCGATCCTATCCTATCCTCTATCCTATAATATCATCTATCCTATCCTATTCTCTATCCTATCCTATATTCTATCCTATCCTATCCTCAATTCTTTCCTATGCTCTATCATCTGCTCTATCCTCTCCTATCCTCAATCCTATCCTATCCTCTATCCGATCCTATCCTCTATCCTATCCAATCCTATATCCTATCCTCTATCCTATCCTATCCTCTATCCTATCCTATCCTCTGTCCTATCCTATCCTCTCTCCTATCCTATCCTCTATCCTATCCTATCCTCTATCCTATCCTATCCTCTATCCTATCCTATCCTCTATAATATAGTATCCTCTATAATATCGTATCCTGTATCTGATCCTGTCCTCTTTCCTATCCTATCCTCAATCCTATCCTATCATCTATCCTATCCTATCCTCTATCCTATCCAATCCTATATCCTATCCTCTATCCTATCCTATCCTCCATCCTATCCTATCCTCTATCCTATAATATCATCTATCCTATCCTATCCTCTATCCTATCCAATCCTATATCCTATCCTCTATCCTATCCTATCCTCCATCCTATCCTAGCCTCTATCCTATAATATCATCTATCCTATCCTATCCTCTATCCTATCCTATCCTCTATCGTCTCCTATCCTCTATGCTATCCAATCCCCTATGTTATCCTCTATCCTATCCTATACTCTATAATATCCTATCCTCTATCCTATCCTATCCTCTGTCCTATCCAATCCTCTATCCTATCCTATTCTCTATCCTATCCTATATTCTATCCTATCCTATCCTCAATTCTTTCCTATGCTCTATCATCTGCTCTATCCTCTCCTATCCTCAATCCTATCCTATCCTCTATCCGATCCTATCCTCTATCCTATCCAATCCTATATCCTATCCTCTATCCTATCCTATCCTCCATCCTATCCTATCCTCTATCCTATCCTATCCTGTATCCTATCCTATCAACTATCCTATCCTATCCTCTATCCTATCCTATCCTATCAACTATCCTATCCTATCCTCTATCCTATCCTATCCTCTATCCTATCCTATCCTCTATCCTATCCTATCCTCTCTCCTATCCTATCCTCTATCCTCTCCTATCCTCTATCCTATCCTATCCTCTATCCTATCCTATCATCTATCCTATCCTATCCTCTATAATATCGTATCCTCTATAATATCCTATCCTCTGTCCTATCCAATCCTCTATCCTATCCTATCCTCTATCCTATCCTATCCTCTCTCCTATCCTATCCTCTATCCTATCCTATCCTCTATCCTATCCTATCCTCTATCCTATCCTATCATCTATCCTATCCTATCCTCTATAATATCGTATCCTCTATAATATCGTATCCTGTATCCTATCCTGTCCTCTTTCCTATCCTATCCTCTATCCTATCCTATCCTCTACCCTATCCAATCCTCTATCCTATCCTATCCTCTATCCTATCCTATCCTCTATCCTATCCTATCCTCTATCCTATCCTATCCTCTATCCTATCCTATCCTCTATCCTATCCTATCCTCTATCCTATCCTATGCTGTATCCTATCCCATCAACTATCCTATCCTATCCTCTATCCTATCCTATCCTATCAACTATCCTATCCTATCCTCTATCCTATCCTATCCTCTATCCTATCCTATCCTCTACCCTATCCAATCCTCTATCCTATCCTATCCTCTATCCTATCCTATCCTCTATACTATCCTATCCTCTATCCTATCCTATCCTATCCTCTATCGTATCCAATCCTATATCCTATCCTCTATCCTATACTATCCTCCATCTTATCCTATCCTCTATCCTATAATATCATCTATCCTATCCTATTCTCTATCCTATCCTATATTCTATCCTATCCTATCCTCAATTCTTTCCTATGCTCTATCATCTGCTCTATCCTCTCCTATCCTCAATCCTATCCTATCCTCTATCCGATCCTATCCTCTATCCTATCCAATCCTATATCCTATCCTCTATCCTATCCTATCCTCTATCCTATCCTATCCTCTCTCCTATCCTATCCTCTCTCCTATCCTATCCTCTATCCTATAATATCATCTATCCTATCGTATCCTCTATCCTATCCTGTCCTCTATCGTCTCCTATCCTCTATGCTATCCAATGCACTATGTTATCCTCTATCCTATCCTATCCTCCATAATATCCTATCCTCTATCCTATCCTATCCTCTATCCTAACCTATCCTCTATCCTATCCTATCCTCTCTCCTATCCTATCCTCTATCCTATCCTATCCTCTATCCTATCCTATCCTCTATCCTATCCTATCATCTATCCTATCCTATCCTCTATAATATCGTATCCTCTATAATATCGTATCCTGTATCCTATCCTGTCCTCTTTCCTATCCTATCCTCTATCCTATCCTATCCTCTATCCTATCCTATTCTCTATCCTATCCTATCCTCTATCCTATCCTATCCTGTATCCTATCGTATCAACTATCCTATCCTATCCTCTATCCTATCCTATCCTATCAACTATTCTATCCTATCCTCTATCCTATCCTATCCTCTATCCTATCCTATCCTCTACCCTATCCAATCCTCTATCCTATCCTATCCTCTATCCTATCCTATCCTCTATACTATCCTATCCTCTATCCTATCCTATCCTCTATCCTATCCTATCCTCTATCCTATCCAATCCTATATCCTATCCTCTATCCTATACTATCCTCCATCCTATCCTATCCTCTATCCTATAATACCATCTATCCTATCCTATTCTCTATCCTATCCTATATTCTATCCTATCCTATCCTCAATTCTTTCCTATGCTCTATCATCTGCTCTATCCTCTCCTATCCTCAATCCTATCCTATCCTCTATCCGATCCTATCCTCTATCCTATCCAATCCTATATCCTATCCTCTATCCTATCCTATCCTCTATCCTATCCTATCCTCTGTCCTATCCTATCCTCTCTCTTATACTATCCTCTATCCTATAATATCATCTATCCTATCGTATCCTCTATCCTATCCTATCCTCTATCGTCTCCTACCCTCTATGCTATCCAATCCACTATGTTATCCTCTATCCTATCCTATCCTCCATAATATCCTATCCTCTATCCTATCCTATCCTCTATCCTAACCTATCCTCTATCCTATCCTATCCTCTATCCTATCCTATCCTGTATCCCATCCTATCCTCTATCCTATCCTATCATCTATCCTATCCTATCCTCTATATTATCTTATCCTCTATCCTATCCTATCCTATCAACTATCCTATCCTATCCTCTATCCTATCCTATCCTCTATCCTATCCTATCCTCTCTCCTATCCTATCCTCTATCCTATCCTATCCTCTATCCTATCCTATCCTCTATCCTATCCTATCATCTATCCTATCCTATCCTCTATAATATCGTATCCTCTATAATATCGTATCCTGTATCCTATCCTGTCCTCTTTCCTATCCTATCCTCTATCCTATCCTATCCTCTATCCTATCCTATTCTCTATCCTATCCTATCCTCTATCCTATCCTATCCTGTATCCTATCGTATCAACTATCCTATCCTATCCTCTATCCTATCCTATCCTATCAACTATCCTATCCTATCCTCTATCCTATCCTATCCTCTATCCTATCCTATCCTCTATCCTATCCTATCCTCTATCCGATCCTATCCTCTATCCTATCCAATCCTATATCCTATCCTCTATCCTATCCTATCCTCTATCCTATCCTATCCTCTGTCCTATCCTATCCTCTCTCTTATACTATCCTCTATCCTATAATAACATCTATCCTATCGTATCCTCTATCCTATGCTATCCTCTATCGTCTCCTATCCTCTATGCTATCCAATCCACTATGTTATCCTCTATCCTATCCTATCCTCCATAATATCCTATCCTCTATCCTATCCTATCCTCTATCCTAACCTATCCTCTATCCTATCCTATCCTCTATCCTATCCTTTCCTCTATCCTATCCTATCCTGTATCCCATCCTATACTCTATCCTATCCTATCCTCTATCCTATCCTATCCAATCCTATATCCTATCCTCTATCCTCTATCCTATCCTATCCTCTATCCTATCCTATCCTCTATCCTATCCTATCCTGTATCCTATCCTATCAACTATCCTATCCTATCCTCTATCCTATCCTATCCTCTATCCTATCCTATCCTCTATCCTATCCTATCCTCTATAATATCCTATCCTCTATCCTATCCTATCCTCTATCCTATCCTATCCTCTATCCTATCGCATCCTCTATCCTATCCAATCCTCTATCCTATCCTATCCTCTATCCTATCCTATCCTCTATCCTATCCTATCCTCTATCCTATCCTATCCTCTATCCTATCCTATGCTGTATCCTATCCCATCAACTATCCTATCCTATCCTCTATCCTATAATATCATCTATCCTATCCTATCCTCTACCCTATCCTATCCTCTATCGTCTCCTATCCTCTATGCTATCCAATCCCCTATGTTATCCTCTATCCTATCCTATCCTCTATAATATCCTATCCTCTATCCTATTATATCCTCTACCCTATCCAATGCTCTATCCTATCCTATCCTCTATCCTATCCTATCCTCTATACTATCCTATCCTCTATCCTATCCTATCCTCTATCCTATCCTATCCTCTATCCTATCCAATCCTATATCCTATCCTCTATCCTATACTATCCTCCATCCTATCCTATCCTCTATCCTATAATATCATCTATCCTATCCTATTCTCTATCCTATCATATATTCTATCCTATCCTATCCTCAATTCTTTCCTATGATCTATCATCTGCTCTATCCTCTCCTATCCTCAATCCTATCCTATCCTCTATCCGATCCTATCCTCTATCCTATCCAATCCTATATTCTATCCTCTATCCTATCCTATCCTCTATCCTATCCTATCCTCTGTCCTATCCCATCCTCTCTCCTATCCTATCCTCTATCCTATCCTATCCTCTATCCTATCCTATCCTCTATCCTATCCTATCCTCTATAATATAGTATCCTCTATAATATCGTATCCTGTATCTGATCCTGTCCTCTTTCCTATCCTATCCTCAATCCTATCCTATCCTCTATCCTATCCTATCCTCTATCCAATCCTATATCCTATCCTCTATCCTATCCTATCCTCCATCCTATCCTATCCTCTATCCTATAATATCATCTACCCTATCCTATTCTCTATCCTATACTATATTCTATCCTATCCTATTCTCTATCCTATACTATATTCTATCCTATCCTATACTCAATTCTTTCCTATGCTCTATCATCTGCTCTATCCTCTCCTATCCTCAATCCTATCCTATCCTCAATCCTATCCTATCCTCTATCCTATCCAATCCTATATCCTATCCTCTATCCTATCCTATCCTCCATCCTATCCTATCCTCTATCCTATAATATCATCTACCCTATCCTATTCTCTATCCTATACTATATTCTATCCTATCCTATTCTCTATCCTATACTATATTCTATCCTATCCTATACTCAATTCTTTCCTATGCTCTATCATCTGCTCTATCCTCTCCTATCCTCAATCCTATCCTATCCTCAATCCTATCCTATCCTCTATCCTATCCAATCCTATATCCTATCCTCTATCCTATCCTATCCTCCATCCTATCCTAGCCTCTATCCTATAATATCATCTATCCTATCCTATCCTCTATCCTATCCTATCCTCTATCGTCTCCTATCCTCTATGCTATCCAATCCCCTATCCTATCCTCTATAATATCCTATCCTCTGTCCTATCCAATCCTCTATCCTATCCTATCCTCTATCCTATCCTATCCTCTATCCTATCCTATCCTCTATCCTATCCTATCCTCTATCCTATCCTATCCTCTATCCTATCCTATCCTCTATCCTATCCTATCCTCTATCCTATCCTATGCTGTATCCTATCCCATCAACTATCCTATCCTATCCTCTATCCTATCCTATCCTATCAACTATCCTATCCTATCCTCTATCCTATCCTATCCTATCAACTATCCTATCCTATCCTCTATCCTATCCTATCCTCTATCCTATCCTATCCTCTCTCCTATCCTATCCTCTATCCTATCCTATCCTCTATCCTATCCTATCCTCTATCCTATCCTATCATCTATCCTATCCTATCCTCTATAATATCGTATCCTCTATAATATCGTATCCTGTATCCTATCCTGTCCTCTTTCCTATCCTATCCTCTATCCTATCCTATCCTCTATCCTATAATATCCTCTATCCTATCCTATCCTATCAACTATCCTATCCTATCCTCTATCCTATCCTATCCTCTATCCTATCCTATCCTCTGTCCTATCCTATCCTCTCTCTAATCCTATCCTCTATCCTATCCTATCCTCTATCCTATCCTGTCCTCTATCCTATCCTATCCTCTATAATATCGTATCCTCTATAATGTCGTATCCTGTATCAGATCCTGTCCTCTTTCCTATCCTATCCTCAATCCTATCCTATCCTCTATCCTATCCTATCCTCTATCCTATCCAATCCTATATCCTATCCTCTATCCTATTCTATCCTCCATCCTATCCTATCCTCTATCCTATAGTATCATCTATCCTATCCTATTCTCTATCCTATACTATATTCTATCCTATCCTATCCTCAATTCTTTCCTATGCTCTATCATCTGCTCTATCCTCTCCTATCCTCAATCCTATCCTATCCTCTATCCGATCCTATCCTCTATCCTATCCAATCCTATATCCTATCCTCTATCCTATCCTATCCTCCATCCTATCCTAGCCTCTATCCTATAATATCATCTATCCTATCCTATCCTCTATCCTATCCTATCCTCTATCGTCTCCTATCCTCTATGCTATTATAGATATTTGCACAGAAATTATATCTATAATACGGTTCCATTAACTGTTGTATATGTATCTCGTTACATTGTATCTCGCGGTGTCTTTAGGTATCGAATCAAAGACAGAGCCGAGCTTCTTTTTGGTCCGCCGACGTGTCCCATTCAGATGTTTTATTTTTCTCCAACGTATCGACGAGCTGCCGAAGTCGTTCAGTAAAAGCCTAGCCTTAGTAGAGGAAACATCGATCAAATATCGTTCATGATCATATCTGTGTTTTTTTATTCTTTCTAAATAAGTAAATACCTTGCTTCCCAAAACCAACAGGTTATGGGCCCAGGCACATAGTTAAAGTAATTTTAAAGTTACTTTAAACTAATTTGAACTAATTTTAAAGTTATTTTAAGTTTTAAAGTGAACGGGAAAGAGACGTGTGATACTGTGAAAATGAGTGCAGACACGAAGAAGACAAAGCGAAACATCAACCCCTTCGATGGGGAAAAGTATAGCGTCTGGAAACACAGAATTCGGGCATTAATAGCAGAAGAGGATGCACTGAAAGTTTTGGACTTGGATCGCCCAGAAACCCCGGGAAAAGATTGGATGCGATGCGAGAGAATTGCTACGGGAATAATTATTGAATACTTAACAGATTCAATGTTATGTTTCGCAACGGAGACAGATACGGCTAGGGATATAATTAACAAATTGGATGCGATATACCAAAGAAAAAGCCTCGCAACTCAACTTGCTGTCGAGAAGAAGTTATTGTGTTTTAAATTTAAGGAAGATATACCACTTTCAAAACATTTCATACTTTTCGACGAAATGATAGTGGAACTACACTCTGCGGGAGAAACACTGTCCGAGATGAGTAAAGTAGCCAGATTGTTATTAACGTTACCAAACCCAATCAGACGAAAATCTAAGCCTCGCATTTGTGAAAATTAAATTGCTAGATTATGAAGTGAAACTACGAAACGAGAAAAGTGAAACAAGTGCAAAAGTATTGCATATAGAAACAAAAAGGGATAATGAGAGGATAAAGAGAGATAAAAAATTTAAGACAAGTTTTAAAAGAAATGAAAATAATCATCAACGTCGTTCTTTTAAAAATAAAGGATTTAACAAAAACTATTATAAAAAATGTGATTATTGTGGCAGAAGAAACCACGAAAAGAAAGACTGCTACTATTACAAAAGGAATTCTACGGCTGAAGAGCGGCCGCGAACAATTCAAACCGTTCAAGTGCAAGGAGAGCGTGAAAGCTTCGCGTTTATGACAGGAGTTCAAATAAAAAATAATAAAAGATCAAATGATTCTGCTGAAATAGATTTCATATTGGACTCAGGTGCTACAGATCACTTGGTTAATGAAATGGATTTTTTCGTGACTTTATCAACATTGAAGAAGCCCATTCATGTGTCAATTGCAAAGAAAGGAGAAGTTATCACGGCAACGAAGATTGGTTCGATTAAAATAACGACAAATCTAGGAGTTACCGGAGTTCTGGAGAATGTATTATACGTACCCGATGTCCCAAACAACCTACTTTCCGTTCGCCGAATCCAGGAAGCCGGAATGAGAGTCATTTTTAGCGAAACTGGCAAAGTTACAGTAACGAAAGGTGGTAAGACCATACTCACTGGTAAGTCAGCACAAAATTTAATATGTGTAACATTTACTATTGATAAAACTATGTGTGATAAAACATATGCAAATAATATCGTAGTACCAAACACATACAAATTGTGGCATGAACGTTTGGGTCATATTGAGAGTTCTAAATTCGTTAAAATGAAACAGAATGATTTAATCGTTGGTAAGAAATTAATAGACAGAATTAATCCTACACAGGATTTATGTGAAGCTTGTGTGTACGGAAAACAAGCGCGTCTGCCTTTCTCAAAAGGAAGGGACAGGAGTCACATAACTAGACCTCTGTTTACTGTCCACTCTGATGTATGTGGACCAATTAAACCAAAAACAATCGACGAAAAAAGTTATTTTGTTACATTCATTGACGAATTTACACATTACACGGTCGTTTATCTCATCGCGTTTAAATCTGAAGTGTTCAAAGTTTTTCAAGACTTTGTAGCCAAATCTGAATCACACTTCAGTTTACAAATCGCAAATTAGAATTGCGATAATGGGACAGAATACTTATCAAATGAATTCAAAGCTTTTTGTGTGCAAAATTTCCTATTTGTTCCGTATACGCCTCAGCAAAATCCCATAGCAGAACGAATGAACAGAACTCTATTAGAAAAAGCTCGCGCCATGATTCATGGTGCTGTTTTATACAAAGAGCTATGGGGAGAGGCAATATTAACAGCAGCCCACTTAATTAATATTTCTCCAAGTAAAGCCATCGCGGAGAATAAAACTCCTTTTGAACTATGGCATAATAGGAAACCAAAATTAAATCGTTTAAGAATTTTTGGTAGCACCGTCTACGTGCACGACAAAAATAGAGAAAGTAAATTTGATAAGAAATCGTTTAAAGGGATATTTATAGGCTATGAGAAAAACGGGTATAAAATATTAAACGCGAATACAGGAAAATTCATGATAGCCCGTGATGTCATTTTTGATGAGATTAATTTTAAAAATTCAAGACCTTTTGTACACACAAATAACTTTGAAGAAGAAAGTATCGTAGCAATAAAATCACAAGAAGCTGATGAAGAAAAAGAAATCAGCAAAAGTCAAAGGAGCGAAACAATAGTGTCTGATAAAAGGAATATCGAAAACACTAATGCTCAAATTGACTCTAATGAAAGTGGTTCGCGAAGAAGTGCAAGAATTAAAGTCAAACCTCATATAAATTATAATGAGGAGCATGATTATCATGCTTATGCACTCGTAACAAATTGTGAAGTTCCCAAAGCGTATAGTGAGATAAAAGACCGTGATGATAAGATTCAGTGGGAGAAAGCGATAAAAGATGAAATCGACTCCCTAATATATAACAATACGTGGAACCTAGTTCCCCGTCCAAATAATAAAAATATAGTTGATTGCAAATGGGTTTTTAGCATTAAAATGGATGAAAACGGAAATCCATGCAAATTTAAAGCGAGATTGGTTGCAAGAGGTTTTAGTCAACAATATTTATTAGACTATAATGAGACCTTTGCGCCTGTAGCTCGCATTGCAACTTTTCGAATGCTTTTGGCCTTTGCAAATCAGTATAATTTATTAATTCACCAAATGGACGTTAAGACAGCCTTTTTGAATGGTCTACTGAAAGAGGAGATTTATATGCGTGTACCAGAAGGTATTCAAGCGCAAGAAAATCAAGTATGCAGGTTGAATAAAGCATTATATGGCTTAAAACAATCGGCCAGATGCTGGTTCCAACTTTTTGAAGTCACTCTCAAAAACCATGGCTTTCAAAACTCTTCTGTAGATCGCTGTTTATATTTCCTCGATAGGAATCATATTTGTAAAAAGTATATATGTCATTTTGTACGTTGACGATCTCTTAATAGTTACATACGATAGAAGCACATTAAAAAAACTTTAAAGATTATTTAAAAAGAAAGTTTTCAATGACAGATATGAACGAAATGAGATTATTCCTAGGAATAAACGTTGAAAGAAAAGACGATATAATCACTCTAGATCAAAGCGTCTATTTACAGAATGTTTTGCAAAAGTACAAAATGAGTGAGTGTAATAGTGTAAGTACTCCATTGCCTGCAAAATTAGACTACACAGCCTTAGATTCGGATGAATATTTTGATGTACCATGTAGGAACCTTATTGGCTGCTTAATGTATGCTATGCTATGCACGCGACCTGATTTATGTTTCGCTGTGAACTTGCTCAGCAGATATCAAAATAAAAATAATAAGGAACTCTGGCAGAATCTAAAAAGGGTCTTAAGATATGTGAAAGGATCGTTAAGATACCGTTTAATTTATAAAAGAAATGATTTCAAAACTATATTGACTGGTTATGTAGACTCTGATTGGGCAGGTAATGAAATCGACAGGAAGAGTACGACTGGATATATTTTTAAAATGTTTGAAACGAATACGATCTGTTGGAATACAAGGAAACAAAACTCAGTTGCAACTTCCTCAACTGAAGCTGAGTATATGGCGTTATATGAAGGGATTAAAGAAGCTAGTTGGATAAAATCTTTGTTGTCGAGTATAAAAATAGACATAAAGGAACCAATTACTATTTTCGAGGACAATAACGGTTGTATAGCAACAGGAACTAATCCAACAGATCATAAGCGATCGAAACACATCGACGTTAAGTATCATTTTTCACGAGAAAAGATTGAACAAAAGGAAATAATACTAAAATATATACCTACAGGTGAACAACTAGGGGATATTTTCACAAAACCAATACCAACAGTGAAGTTCAATTATATGCGCAAGCAGATCGGACTGGAGGAGCCCGAGTGATAAGAAATTGTTAAACGATAATAATGGTTTGATTGAGTTTTTTTTTTGGGTTTTCCTCAATCCATTGCAACGAATGTTGAACCATTTGTATATTGCCCAAGAATAATAATAATAAAAGGGAAATGAACGATGTTATCTCTATAAGTATTTAAAGATTAATTTCTGAGTGGGAGTATAGATATTTGTACAGAAATTATATCTATAATACGGTTCCATTAACTGTTGTATATGTATCTCGTTACATTGTATCTCGCGGTGTCTTTAGGTATCGAATCAAAGACAGAGCCGCGCTTCTTTTTGGTCCGCCGACGTGTCCCATTCAGATGTTTTATTTTTCTCCAACGTATCGACGAGCTGCCGAAGTCGTTCAGTAAAAGCCTAGCCTTAGTAGAGGAAACATCGATCAAATATCGTTCATGATCATATCTGTGTTTTTTTATTCTTTCTAAATAAGTAAATACCTTGCTTCCCAAAACCAACAGCTATCCAATCCCCTATGTTATCCTCTATCCTATCCTATCCTCTATAATATCCTATCCTCTATCCTATCCTATCCTCTGTCCTATCCAATCCTCTATCCTATCCTATCCTCTATCCTATCCTATCCTCTATCCTATCCTATCCTCTATCCTATCCTATCCTCTATCCTATCCTATCCTCTATCCTATCCTATCCTCTATCCTATCCTATCCTCTATCCTATCCTATCCTCTATCCTATCCTATGCTGTATCCTATCCCATCAACTATCCTATCCTATCCTCTATCCTATCCTATCCTATCAACTATCCTATTCTATCCTCTATCCTATCCTATCCTCTATCCTATCCTATCCTCTCTCCTATCCTATCCTCTATCCTATCCTATCCTCTATCCTATCCTATCCTCTATCCTATCCTATCCTCTATCCTATCCTATCCTCTATAATATCGTATCCTCTATAATATCGTATCCTGTATCCTATCCTGTCCTCTTTCCTATCCTATCCTCTATCCTATCCTATCCTCTATCCTATCCTATTCTCTATCCTATCCTATCCTCTATCCTATCCTATCCTCTATCCTATCCAATCCTCTATCCGATCCTATCCTCTATCCTATCCAATCCTATATCCTGTCCTCTATCCTCTCCTATCCTCCATCCTATCCTATCCTCTATCCTATAATATCATCTATCCTATCCTATCCTCTATCGTCTCCTATCCTCTATGCTATCCAATCCCCTATGTTATCCTCTATCCTATCCTATCCTCTATAATATCCTTTCCTATCCTCTGTCCTATCCTATCCTCTATCCTATCCTATCCTCTATCCTATCCTATCCTATATCCTATCCTATCCTCTATCGTATCCTATCCTCTATTCTATCCTATCCTGTATCCTATCCTATCAACCATCCTATCCTATCCTCTATCCTATCCTATCCTCTATCCTATCCTATCCTCTATCCTATCCTATCCTCTATCCTATCCTATATTCAATCCTATCCTATCCTCAATTCTTTCCTATGCTCTATCATCTGCTCTATCCTCTCCTATCCTCAATCATATCCAATCCTCTATCCGATCCTATCCTCTATCCTATCCAATCCTATATCCTATCCTCTATCCTTTCCTATCCTCCATCCTATCCTATCCTCTATCCTATCCTATGCTGTATCCTATCCCATCAACTATCCTATCCTATTCACTATCCTATCCTATATTCTATCCTATCCTATCCTCAATTCTTTCCTATGCTCTATCATCTGCTCTATCCTCTCCTATCCTCAATCCTATCCAATCCTCTATCCTATCCTATCCTCTATCCTATTCTATCCTCTATCCTATCCTATCCTCTATAATATAGTATCCTCTATAATATCGTATCCTGTATCCTATCCTGTCCTCTTTCCTATCCTATCCTCATTCCTATCCTATCCTCTATCCTTTGGTATCCTCTATCCTATCCAATTCTCTATCCTATCCTATCCTCTATCCTATCCTATGCTCTATCCTATCCTATCCTATATCCTATCCTATCCTCTATCCTATCCTATCCTCTATCCTATCCTATCCTATCATTTATCCTATCCTATCCTCTATCTTCTCCTATCCTCTATCCTATCCTATCCTCAACCCTATCCTGTCCTCAATTCTATCGTATACTCCATACTATCCTATCCGCTTTCCTATCCTATCCTCTATCCTATAATATCCTCTATCCTATCCAATCCTCTATCCTATCCTCTATCCTATCCTTTATCCTATCCTATCCTCTATCCGTATCCTATCCTCTATCCTATCCTATCCTCTATCCTATCCTATCCTCTATCCTATCCTATCCTCTGTCCTATCCTATCCTCTATCCTATCCTATCCTCTATAATATCGTATCCTCTATAATATCGTATCCTGAATCCTATCCTGTAATCTTTCCTATCCTATCCTCTATCCATCCTATACTCTATCCTATCCTATCCTCTATAATATCGTATCCTCTATAATATCGTATCCTGTATCCTATCCTGTAATCTTTCCTATCCTATCATCAATCCTATCCTATCCTCTATCCTATAATATCCTCTATCCTATCCAATCCTCTACCGTCTCCTATCCTGTATCCGATCCAATCCCCTATCCTCTATCCTATCCTATTCTCTATCCTATCCTATCCTCTATCCTATCCAATCCTCTATCCTATCCTCTATCCTATCCTTTATCCTATCCTATCCTCTATCCGTATCCTATCCTCTATCCTATCCTATCCTCTATCCTATCCTATCCTCTGTCCTATCCCATCCTCTATCCTATTCTATCCTCTATCCTATCCTATCCTCTATCCTATCCTATCCTCTATCCTATCCTATCCTCTATAATATCGTATCCTCTGTAATATCGTGTCCTGTATCCTATCCTGTCCTCTATCCTATCCTATCCTCTATCCTATCCTATGCTCTATCCTATCCTATCCTATATCCTATCCTATCCTCTATCCTATCCTATCCTATCCTCTATCCTATCCTATCCTCTATCCTATCCTATCCTCTATCCTATCCTATCCTCTATCCTATCCTATCCTCTATAATATCGTATCCTGTATCCTATCCTGTAATCTTTCCTATCCTATCATCAATCCTATCCTACCCTCTATCCTATAATATCCTCTATCCTATCCAATCCTCTACCGTCTCCTATCCCATATCCGATCCAATCCCCTATCCTCTATCCTATCCTATTCTCTATCCTTTGGTATCCTCTATCCTATCCAATCCTCTATCCTATCCTATCCTCTATCCTATCCTATGCTCTATCCTATCCTATCATATATCCTATCCTATCCTCTATCCTATCCTATCCTCTATCCTATCCTATCCTCTATCGTATCCTATCCTCTATCCTATCCTATCTTCTATAATATCGTATCCTGTATCCTATCCTGTAATCTTTCCTATCCTAACATCAATCCTATCCTATCCTCTATCCTATCCTATCCTCTATCCTATCCTATCCTCTATCCTATCCTATCCTCTATCCTATCCTATCCTCTATAATATCGTATCCACTATAATATCGTATCCTGTATCCTATACTGTCCTCTTTCCTATCCTATCCTCAATCCTATCCTATCCACTATCCTTTGGTATCCTCTATCCTATCCAATCCTCTATCCTATCCTATCATTTATCCTATCCTATGCTCTATCCTATCCTATCCTCTATCCTATCCTATCCTCTATCCTACCCTATCCTCTATAATATCGTATCCTGTATCCTATCCTGTAATCTTTCCTATCCTATCATCAATCCTATCCTATCCTCTATCCTATAATATCCTCTATCCTATCCAATCCTCTACCGTCTCTTATCCTGTATCTGATCCAATCCCCTATCCTCTATCCTATCCTATTCTCTATCCTATCCTCTATCGTATCCTATCCTCTATCCTATCCTATCCTCTATCTTCTCCTATCCTCTATCCTATCCTATCCTCAACCCTATCCTATCCTCAATTCTATCGTATACTCCATACTATCCTATCCGCTATCCTATCCTATCCTCTATCCTATAATATCCTCTATCCTATCCAATCCTCTATCCTATCCTCTATCCTATCCTATCCTCTATCCTATCCTATCCTCTATCCTATCCTATCCTCTATCCTATCCTATCCTCTATCCTATCCTATCCTCTATAATATCGTATCCTCTATAATATCGTATCCTCTGTAATATCGTATCCTGTATCCTATCCTGTCCTCTATCCTATCCTATCCTCTATCCTATCCTATGCTCTATCCTATCCTATCCTATATCCTATCCTATCCTCTATCCTATCCTATCCTATCCTCTATCCTATCCTATCCTCTATCCTATCCTATCCTCTATCCTATCCTATCCTCTATCCTATCCTATCCTCTATAATATCGTATCCTGTATCCTATCCTGTAATCTTTCCTATCCTATCATCAATCCTATCCTACCCTCTATCCTATAATATCCTCTATCCTATCCAATCCTCTACCGTCTCCTATCCCATATCCGATCCAATCCCCTATCCTCTATCCTATCCTATTCTCTATCCTTTGGTATCCTCTATCCTATCCAATCCTCTATCCTATCCTATCCTCTATCCTATCCTATGCTCTATCCTATCCTATCATATATCCTATCCTATCCTCTATCCTATCCTATCCTCTATCCTATCCTATCCTCTATCGTATCCTATCCTCTATCCTATCCTATCTTCTATAATATCGTATCCTGTATCCTATCCTGTAATCTTTCCTATCCTAACATCAATCCTATCCTATCCTCTATCCTATCCTATCCTCTATCCTATCCTATCCTCTATCCTATCCTATCCTCTATCCTATCCTATCCTCTATAATATCGTATCCACTATAATATCGTATCCTGTATCCTATACTGTCCTCTTTCCTATCCTATCCTCAATCCTATCCTATCCACTATCCTTTGGTATCCTCTATCCTATCCAATCCTCTATCCTATCCTATCATTTATCCTATCCTATGCTCTATCCTATCCTATCCTCTATCCTATCCTATCCTCTATCCTACCCTATCCTCTATAATATCGTATCCTGTATCCTATCCTGTAATCTTTCCTATCCTATCATCAATCCTATCCTATCCTCTATCCTATAATATCCTCTATCCTATCCAATCCTCTACCGTCTCTTATCCTGTATCTGATCCAATCCCCTATCCTCTATCCTATCCTATTCTCTATCCTATCCTCTATCGTATCCTATCCTCTATCCTATCCTATCCTCTATCTTCTCCTATCCTCTATCCTATCCTATCCTCAACCCTATCCTATCCTCAATTCTATCGTATACTCCATACTATCCTATCCGCTATCCTATCCTATCCTCTATCCTATAATATCCTCTATCCTATCCAATCCTCTATCCTATCCTCTATCCTATCCTATCCTCTATCCTATCCTATCCTCTATCCTATCCTATCCTCTATCCTATCCTATCCTCTATCCTATCCTATCCTCTATAATATCGTATCCTCTATAATATCGTATCCTCTATAATATCGTATCCTCTATAATATCGTATCCTGTATCCCACCCTGTCCTCTTTCCTATCCTATCCTCAATCCTATCCTATCCTCTATCCTTTGGTATCCTCTATCCTATCCAATCATCTATCCTATCCTATCCTCTATCCTATCCTATCCTCTATCCTATCCTATCCTATATCCTATCCTATCCTCTGTCCTATCCTATACTCTATCCTATCTTATCCTCTATCCTATCCTAACCTCTATAATATCGTATCCTGTATCCTATCCTGTAATCTTTCCTATCCTATCATCAATCCTATCCTATCCTCTATCGTCTCCTATCCTCTATCCTATCCAATCCCCTATGTTATACTCTATTCTATCTTATCCTCTATCCTATCCTATCCTCCATCCTATCCTATCCCCTATCCTATCCTATCCTCTATAATATCGTATCCTCTATCATATCCTATCCTCTTTCCTATAATATCATCTATCCTATCCTATCATCAATCCTATCCTATCCTCTATCGTCTCCTATCCTCTATCCTATCCAATCCCCTATGTTATCCTCAATCCTATCCTATCCTCTATCCTATGCTATCCTCTATCCTATCATATCCTCTATCCTATCCTATCCTATATCCTATCCTATCCTCTATCCTATCCTGTCCTCTTTCCTATCGTATCCTCAACCCTATCCTATCCTCAATTCTATCATATACTCGATCCTATCCTATCCGCTATCCTATCCTATCCTCTATCCTATAATATCCTCTATCCTATCCAATCCTCTATCCTATCCTCTATCCTATCCTCTATCCTATCCTCTATCCTATCCAATCCACTACCGTCTCCTATCCTGTATCCGATCCAATCCCCTATCCTCTATCCTATCCTATTCTCTATCCTATTCTCTATCGTATCCTATCCTCTATCCTATCCTATCCTCTATCCTATCCTATCCTCTATCCTATCCTATCCTCTATCCTATCCTATCCTCTATCCTATCCTATCCTCTATCCTATCCTATCCTCTATCCTATCCTATCCTCTATCCTATCCTATCCTCTATCCTATCCTATCGTCTATCCTATCCTATCCTTTATACCATCCTATCCTCTATCCTATCCTATCCTCTATCCTATCCTATCCTCTATCCTATCCTATCCTCTGTCCTATCCTATCCTCTATCCTATCCTATCCTCTATCCTATCCTATCCTCTATCCTATCCTATCCTCTATCCTATCCTATCCTCTATAATGTCGTATCCTCTATCCTATAATATCCTCTATCCTATCCTATCCTCTATCCTATCCAATCCTCTACCGTCTCCTATCCTGTATCCGATCCAATCCCCTATCCTCTATCCTATCCTATTCTCTATCCTATCCTCTATCGTATCCTATCCTCTATCCTATCCTATCCTCTATCCTATCCTATCCTCTATCCTATCCTATCCTCTATCCTATCCTATCCTGTATCCTATCCTATCCTCTATCCTATCCTATCGTCTATCCTATCCTATCCTGTATACCATCCTATACTCTATCCTATCCTATCCTCTATCCTATCCTATCCTCTATCCTATCCTATGCTCTGTCCTATCCTATCCTCTATCCTATCCTATCCTCTATCCTATCCTATCCTCTATCCTATCCTATCCTATCCTCTATCCTATCCTATCCTCTATAATATCGTATCCTCTATAATATCGTATCCTGTATCCTATCCTGTCCTCTTTCCTATCCTATCATCAATCCTATCCTATCCTCTATCCTATAATATCCTCAATCCTATCCAATCCTCTACCGTCTCCTATCCTGTATCCGATCCAATCCCCTATCCTCTATCCTATCCTATTCTCTATCCTGTCCTCTTTCCTATCCTATCCTCAATCCTATCCTATCCTCTATCCTTTGGTATCCTCTATCCTATCCAATCATCTATCCTATCCTGTCCTCTATCCTATCCTATCCTCTATCCTATCCTATCCTATATCCTATCCTATCCTCTATCCTATCCTATCCTCAACCCTATCCTGTCCTCAATTCTATCGTATACTCCACACTATCCTATCCGCTATCCTATCCTATCCTCTATCCTATAATATCCTCTATCCTATCCAATCCTCTATCCTATCCTCTATCCTATCCTTTATCCTATCCTATCCTCTATCCGTATCCTATCCTCTATCCTATCCTATCCTCTATCCTATCCTATCCTCTGTCCTATCCTATCCTCTATCCTATCCTATCCTCTATAATATCGTATCCTCTATAATATCGTGTCCTGAATCCTATCCTGTAATCTCTCCTATCCTATCATCAATCCTATCCTATCCTCTATCGTCTCCTATCCTCTATCCTATCCAATCCCCTATGTTATACTCTATCCTATCTTATCCTCTATCCTATCCTATCCTCCATCCTATCCTATACCCTATCCTATCCTATCCTCTATAATATCGTATCCACTATCATATCCTATCCTCTTTCCTATAATATCATCTATCCTATCCTATCATCAATCCTATCCTATCCTCTATCGTCTCCTATCCTCTATCCTATCCAATCCCCTATGTTATCCTCTATCCTATCCTATCCTCTATCCTATGCTATCCTCTATCCTATCATATCCTCTATCCTATCCTATCCTCTATCCTATCCTGTCCTCTTTCCTATCCTATCATCAAACCTATCCTATCCTCAATTCTATCCTATACTCGATCCTCTCCTATCCGCTATCCTATCCTATCCTCTATCCTATAATATCCTCTATCCTATCCAATCCTCTATCCTATCCTCTATCCTATCCTCTTTCCTTTCCTCTATCCTATCCAATCCTCTACCGTCTCCCATCCTGTATCCGATCCAATCCCCTATCCTCTATCCTATCCTATTCTCTATCCTATCCTCTATCGTATCCTATCCTCTATCCTATCCTATCCTCTATCTTCTCCTATCCACTATCCTATCCTATCCTCAACCCTATCCTATCCTCAATTCAATCGTATACTCCATACTATCCTATCCGCTATCCTATCCTATCCTCTATCCTATAATATCCTCTATCCTATCCAATCCTCTATCCTATCCTCTATGCTATCCTCTATTCTATCCTATCCTCTATCCGTATCCTATCCTCTATAATATCCTATCCTCTATCCTATCCTATCCTCTATAATATCGTATCCTGTATCCTATCCTGTCCTCTTTACTATCCTATCCTCCATCCTATCCTATCCTCTATCCTATGGTATCCTCTATCCTATCCAATCCTCTATCCTATCCTATCATCTATCCTATCCTATCCTCTATCCTATCCTATCCTATATCCTATCCTATCCTCTATCCTATCCTATCCTCTATCCTATACTATCCTCTATCCTATCCTATCCTCTATCCTATCCTATCCTCTATCCTATCCTATCCTCTATAATATCGTATCCTGTATCCTATCCTGTAATCTTTCCTATCCTAACATCAATCCTATCCTATCCTCTATCCTATAATATCCTCTATCCTATCCTATCCTCTATCCAATCCAATCCTCTACCGTCTCCTATCCTGTATCCGATCCAATCCCCTATCCTCTATCCTATCCTATTCTCTATCCTATCCTCTATCGTATCCTATCCTCTATCCTATCCTATCCTCAATTCTATCCTATACTCCATCCTATCCTATCCGCTATCCTATCCTATCCTCTATCCTATAATGTCCTCTATCCTATCCAATCCTCTATCCTATCTTCTATCCTATCCTCTATCCTGTCCTGCTCTATCCTATCCTATCCTCTATCCTATCCTATCCTCTATCCTATCCTGTCCTCTTTCCTATCCTATCCTCAACCCTATCCTATCCTCAATTCTATCCTATACTCCATCCTATCCTATCCGCTATCCTATCCTATCCAATCCTCTATCCTATCCTCTATCCTATCCTGCTCTATCCTATCCTATCCTCTATCCTATCCTATCCTCTATCCTATCTTATCCTCTATCCTATCCTATCCTCTATCCTATCCTATCCTCTATAATATCGTATCCTGTATCCTATCCTGTCCTCTTTCCTATCCTATCATCAAACCTCTCCTGTCCTCTATCGTCTCCTATGCTCTATGCTATCCAATCCCCTATGTTATCCTCTAACCTATCCTATCCTCTATAATATCCTATCCTCTATAATATCCTATCCTCTATCCTATCCTATCCTCTATAATATCCTATCCTCTATCCTATCCTATCCTCTATAATATCCTATCCTCTATCCTATCCTATCCTCTGTCCTATCCTATCCTCTATCCTATCCTATCCTCTATCCTATCCTATCCTCTATCCTATCCTATCCTCTATCCTATCCTATCCTCTATCCTATCCTATCCTCTATCCCATCCTATCCTCTATCCTATCCTATCCTCTATCCTATTCTATCCTCTATCCTATACTATCCTCTGTCCTATCCTATCCTCTATCCTATCCTATCCTCTATCCTATCCTATCCTATACTCTATCCTATCCTATCCTCTATAATATAGTATCCTCTATAATATCGTATCCTGTATCCTATCCTGTCCTCTTTCCTATCCTATCCTCTATCCTATCCTATCCTCTATCCTATCCTATCCTCTATAATATCGTATCCTCTATAATATCGTATCCTCTATAATATCGTATCCTCTATAATATCGTATCCTGTATCCCACCCAGTCCTCTTTCCTATCCTATCCTCAATCCTATCCTATCCTCTATCCTTTGGTATCCTCTATCCTATCAAATCATCTATCCTATCCTATCCTCTATCCTATCCTATCCTCTATCCTATCCTATCCTATATCCTATCCAATCCTCTGTCCTATCCTATCCTCTATCCTATCCTATCCTCTATCCTATCCTATCCTCCATAATATCGTATCGTCTATAATATCGTATCCTGTATCGTATCCTGTAATCTTTCCTATCCTATCATCAATCCTATCCTATCCTCTATCGTCTCCTATCCTCTATCCTATCCAATCCCCTATGTTATACTCTATCCTATCTTATCCTCTATCCTATCCTATCCTCCATCCTATCCTATCCCCTATCCTATCCTATCCTCTATAATATCGTATCCTCTATCATATCCTATCCTCTTTCCTATAATATCATCTATCCTATCCTATCATCAATCCTATCCTATCCTCTATCGTCTCCTATCCTCTATCCTATCCAATCCCCTATGTTATCCTCAATCCTATCCTATCCTCTATCCTATGCTATCCTCTATCCTATCATATCCTATCCTATATCCTATCCTATCCTCTATCCTATCCTGTCCTCTTTCCTATCGTATCCTCAACCCTATCCTATCCTCAATTCTATCCTATACTCGATCCTATCCTATCCGCTATCCTATCCTATCCTCTATCCTATAATATCCTCTATCCTATCCAATCCTCTATCCTATCCTCTATCCTATCCTCTATCCTATCCTCTATCCTATCCAATCCACTACCGTCTCCTATCCTGTATCCGATCCAATCCCCTATCCTCTATCCTATCCTATTCTCTATCCTATTCTCTATCGTATCCTATCCTCTATCCTATCCTATCCTCTATCCTATCCTATCCTCTATCCTATCCTATCCTCTATCCTATCCTATCCTCTATCCTATCCTATCCTATCCTCTATCCTATCCTATCCTCTATCCTATCCTATCGTCTATCCTATCCTATCCTTTATACCATCCTATCCTCTATCCTATCCTATCCTCTATCCTATCCTATCCTCTATCCTATCCTATCCTCTGTCCTATCCTATCCTCTATCCTATCCTATCCTCTATCCTATCCTATCCTCTATCCTATCCTATCCTCTATCCTATCCTATCCTCTATAATATCGTATCCTCTATAATATCGTATCCTGTATCCTATCCTATCCTCTGTCCTATCCTATCCTCTATCCTATCCTATCCTCTATCCTATCCTATCCTCTATCCTATCCTATCCTCTATCCTATCCTATCCTCTATTTTATCCTATCCTCTATCCTATCCTATCCTCTATAATATCGTATCCTCTATAATATCGTATCCTGTATCCTATCCTGTCCTCTTTCCTATCCTACCCTCAATCCTATCCTATCCTCTATAATATCCTATCCTCTGTCCTATCCTATCCTCTGTCCTATCCTATCCTCTATCCTATCCTATCCTCTATCCTATCCTATCCTCTATCCTATCCTATCCTCTATAATATCGTATCCTGTATCCTATCCTGTCCCCTTTCCTATCCTATCCTCAATCCTATCCTATCCTCTATCCTTTGGTATCCTCTATCCTATCCAATCCTCTATCCTATCCTATCCTCTATCCTATCCTATGCTCTATCCTATCCTATCCTATATCCTATCCTATCCTCTATCCTATCCTATCCTATCCTCTATCCTATCCTATCCTCTATCCTATCCTATCCTCTATCCTATCCTATCCTCTATCCTATCCTATCCTCTATCCTATCCTGTCCTCTATAATATCGTATCCTGTATCCTATCCTGTAATCTTTCCTATCCTATTATCAATCCTATCCTACCCTCTATCCTATAATATCCTCTATCCTATCCAATCCTCTACCGTCTCTTATCCCATATCCGATCCAATCCCCTATCCTCTATCCTATCCTATTCTCTATCCTTTGGTATCCTCTATCCTATCCAATCCTCTATCCTATCCTATCCTTTATCCTATCCTATGCTCTATCCCATCCTATCCTCTATCCTATCCTATCCTCTATCCTACCCTATCCTCTATAATATCGTATCCTGTATCCTATCCTGTAATCTTTCCTATCCTATCATCAATCCTATCCTATCCTCTATCCTATAATATCCTCTATCCTATCCAATCCTCTACCGTCTCTTATCCTGTATCTGATCCAATCCCCTATCCTCTATCCTATCCTATTCTCTATCCTATCCTCTATCGTATCCTATCCTCTATCCTATCCTATCCTCTATCTTCTCCTATCCTCTATCCTATCCTATCCTCAACCCTATCCTATCCTCAATTCTATCGTATACTCCATACTATCCTATACGCTATCCTATCCTATCCTCTATCCTATAATATCCTCTATCCTATCCAATCCTCTATCCTATCCTCTATCCTATCCTATCCTCTATCCTATCCTATCCTCTATAATATCGTATCCTCTATAATATCGTATCCTCTATAATATCGTATCCTCTATAATATCGTATCCTCTATAATATCGTATCCTGTATCCCACCCTGTCCTCTTTCCTATCCTATCCTCAATCCTATCCTATCCTCTATCCTTTGGTATCCTCTATCCTATCCAATCATCTATCCTATCCTATCCTCTATCCTATCCTATCCTCTATCCTATCCTATCCTATATCCTATCCTATCCTCTGTCCTATCCTATCCTCTATCCTATCCTATCCTCTATCCTATCCAATCCCCTATGTTATCCTCAATCCTATCCTATCCTCTATCCTATCCTATCCTCTATCCTATCCTATCCTCTATAATATCGTATCCTGTATCCTATCCTGTCCCCTTTCCTATCCTATCCTCAATCCTATCCTATCCTCTATCCTTTGGTATCCTCTATCCTATCCAATCCTCTATCCTATCCTCTATCCTATCCTCTATCCTATCCAATCCACTACCGTCTCCTATCCTGTATCCGATCCAATCCCCTATCCTCTATCCTATCCTATTCTCTATCCTATTCTCTATCGTATCCTATCCTCTATCCTATCCTATCCTCTATCCTATCCTATCCTCTATCCTATCCTATCCTCTATCCTATCCTATCCTCTATCCTATCCTATCCTCTATCCTATCCTATCCTCTATCCTATCCTATCCTCTATCCTATCCTATCCTCTATCCTATCCTATCCTCTATCCTATCCTATCGTCTATCCTATCCTATCCTTTATACCATCCTATCCTCTATCTTCTCCTATCCTCTTTCCTATCCTATCCTCAACCCTATCCCATCCTCAATTCTATCGTATACTCCATACTATCCTATCCGCTATCCTATCCTATCCTCTATCCTATAATATCCTCTATCCTATCCAATCCTCTATCCTATCCTCTATCCTATCCTATCCTCTATCCTATCCTATCCTCTGTCCTATCCTATCCTCTATCCTATTCTATCCTCTATCCTATCCTATCCTCTATCCTATCCTATCCTCTATCCTATCCTATCCTCTATAATATCGTATCCTCTATAATATCGTATCCTGTATCCTATCCTGTCCTCTTTCCTATCCTATCCTCAATCCTATCCTATCCTCTATCCTTTGGTATCCTCTATCCTATCCAATCATCTATCCTATCCTATCCTCTATCCTATCCTATCCTCTATCCTATCCTATCCTATATCCTATCCTATCCTCTATCCTATCCTATCCTCTATCCTATCCTATCCTCTATCCTATCCTATCCTCTATAATATCGTATCCTCTATAATATCGTATCCTCTATAATATCGTATCCTGTATCCTATCCTGTAATCTTTCCTATCCTATCATCAATCCTATCCTATCCTCTATCCTATCCAATCCCCTATGTTATACTCTATCCTATCTTATCCTCTATCCTATCTTATCCTCCATCCTATCCTATACCCTATCCTATCCTATCCTCTATAATATCGTATCCACTATCATATCCTATCCTCTTTCCTATAATATCATCTATCCTATCCTATCATCAATCCTATCCTATCCTCTATCGTCTCCTATCCTCTATCCTATCCAATCCCCTATGTTATCCTCTATCCTATCCTATCCTCTATCCTATGCTATCCTCTATCCTATCATATCCTCTATCCTATCCTATCCTCTATCCTATATTGTCCTCTTACCTATCCTATCCTCAACCCTATCCTATCCTCTATCCTATCCTATCCTCTATCCTATCCTATCCTCTATCCTATCCTATCCTCTATAATATCGTATCCTCTATAATATCGTATCCTCTATAATATCGTATCCTGTATCCTATCCTGTAATCTTTCCTATCCTATCATCAATCCTATCCTATCCTCTATCCTATCCAATCCCCTATGTTATACTCTATCCTATCTTATCCTCTATCCTATCTTATCCTCCATCCTATCCTATACCCTATCCTATCCTATCCTCTATAATATCGTATCCACTATCATATCCTATCCTCTTTCCTATAATATCATCTATCCTATCCTATCATCAATCCTATCCTATCCTCTATCGTCTCCTATCCTCTATCCTATCCAATCCCCTATGTTATCCTCTATCCTATCCTATCCTCTATCCTATGCTATCCTCTATCCTATCATATCCTCTATCCTATCCTATCCTCTATCCTATATTGTCCTCTTACCTATCCTATCCTCAACCCTATCCTATCCTCAATTCTATCCTATACTCGATCCTATCCTATCCGCTATCCTATCCTATCCTCTATCCTATCCTATCCTCTATAATATCGTATCCTCTATAATATCGTATCCTCTATAATATCGTATCCTGTATCCTATCCTGTAATCTTTCCTATCCTATCATCAATCCTATCCTATCCTCTATCCTATCCAATCCCCTATGTTATACTCTATCCTATCTTATCCTCTATCCTATCTTATCCTCCATCCTATCCTATACCCTATCCTATCCTATCCTCTATAATATCGTATCCACTATCATATCCTATCCTCTTTCCTATAATATCATCTATCCTATCCTATCATCAATCCTATCCTATCCTCTATCGTCTCCTATCCTCTATCCTATCCAATCCCCTATGTTATCCTCTATCCTATCCTATCCTCTATCCTATGCTATCCTCTATCCTATCATATCCTCTATCCTATCCTATCCTCTATCCTATATTGTCCTCTTACCTATCCTATCCTCAACCCTATCCTATCCTCTATCCTATCCTATCCTCTATCCTATCCTATCCTCTATCCTATCCTATCCTCTATAATATCGTATCCTCTATAATATCGTATCCTCTATAATATCGTATCCTGTATCCTATCCTGTAATCTTTCCTATCCTATCATCAATCCTATCCTATCCTCTATCCTATCCAATCCCCTATGTTATACTCTATCCTATCTTATCCTCTATCCTATCTTATCCTCCATCCTATCCTATACCCTATCCTATCCTATCCTCTATAATATCGTATCCACTATCATATCCTATCCTCTTTCCTATAATATCATCTATCCTATCCTATCATCAATCCTATCCTATCCTCTATCGTCTCCTATCCTCTATCCTATCCAATCCCCTATGTTATCCTCTATCCTATCCTATCCTCTATCCTATGCTATCCTCTATCCTATCATATCCTCTATCCTATCCTATCCTCTATCCTATATTGTCCTCTTACCTATCCTATCCTCAACCCTATCCTATCCTCAATTCTATCCTATACTCGATCCTATCCTATCCGCTATCCTATCCTATCCTCTATCCTATAATATCCTCTATCCTATCCAATCCTCTATCCTATCCTCTATCCTATCCTCTATCCTATCCTCTATCCTATCCAATCCTCTACCGTCTCCTATCCTGTATCCGATCCAATCCCCTATCCTCTATCCTATCCTATTCTCTATCCTATCCTCTATCGTATCCTATCCTCTATCCTATCCTATCCTCTATCTTCTCCTATCCACTATCCTATCCTATCCTCAACCCTATCCTATCCTCAATTCAATCGTATACTCCATACTATCCTATCCGCTATCCTATCCTATCCTCTATCCTATAATATCCTCTATCCTATCCAATCCTCTATCCTATCCTCTATCCTATCCTCTATTCTATCCTATATTCTATCCGTATCCTATCCTCTATCCTATCCTATCCTCTATCCTATCCTATCCTCTATAATATCGTATCCTGTATCCTATCCTGTCCTCTTTACTATCCTATCCTCAATCCTATCCTATCCTCTATCCTATGGTATCCTCCATCCTATCCAATCCTCTATAATATCGTATCCTGTATCCTATCCTGTAATCTTTCCTATCCTAACATCAATCCTATCCTATCCTCTATCCTATAATATCCTCTAACCTATCCTATCCTCTATCCTATCCAATCCTCTACCGTCTCCTATCCTGTATCCGATCCAATCCCCTATCCTCTATCCTATCCTATTCTCTATCCTATCCTCTATCGTATCCTATCCTCTATCCTATCCTATCCTGTATCCTATCCTATCCTCTATCCTATCCTATCTCCTATCCTCTATCGTATCCTATCCTCTATCCTATCCTATCATGTATCCTATCCTATCCTCTATCCTCTATCCTATCCTATCCTCTATCCTATCCTCTATCCTATCCTCTATTCTATCCTATCCTCTATCCGTATCCTATCCTCTATCCTATCCTATCCTCTATCCTATCCTATCCTCTATCCTATCCTATCCTCTATCCTATCCTATCCTCTATAATATCGTATCCTGTATCCTATCCTGTCCTCTTTACTATCCTATCCTCAATCCTATCCTATCCTCTATCCTATGGTATCCTCTATCCTATCCAATCCTCTATCCTATCCTATCCTCTATCCTATCCTGCTCTATCCTATCCTATCCTCTATCCTATCCTATCCTCTATCCTATCTTATCCTCTATCCTATCCTATCCTCTATCCTATCCTATCCTATATCCTATCCTATCCTCTATCCTATCCTATCCTCTATCCTATCCTATCCTCTATCCTATCCTATCCTCTATAATATCGTATCCTGTATCCTATCCTGCAATCTTTCCTATCCTAACATCAATCCTATCCTATCCTCTATCCTATAATATCCTCTATCCTATCCTATCCTCTATCCTATCCAATCCTCTACCGTCTCCTATCCTGTATCCGATCCAATCCCCTATCCTCTATCCTATCCTATTCTCTATCCTATCCTCTATCGTATCCTATCCTCTATCCTATCCTATCCTCTATCCTATCCTATCCTCTATCCTATCCTATCCTCTATCCTATCCTATCCGCTATCCTATCCTATCGTCTATCCTATCCTATCCTGTATACCATCCTATACTCTATCCTATCCTATCCTCTATCCTATCCTATCCTCTATCCTATCCTATCCTCTGTCCTATCCTATCCTCTATCCTATCCTATCCTCTATCCTATCCTATTCTCTATCCTATCCTATCCTATCCTCTATCCTATCCTATCCTCTATAATATCGTATCCTCTATAATATCGTATCCTGTATCCTATCCTGTCCTCTTTCCTATCCTATCATCAAACCTCTCCTGTCCTCTATCGTCTCCTATGCTCTATGCTATCCAATCCCCTATGTTATCCTCTAACCTATCCTATCCTCTATAATATCCTATCCTCTATAATATCCTATCCTCTATCCTATCCTATCCTCTATAATATCCTATCCTCTATCCTATCCTATCCTCTATAATATCCTATCCTCTATCCTATCCTATCCTCTGTCCTATCCTATCCTCTATCCTATCCTATCCTCTATCCTATCCTATCCTCTATCCTATCCTATCCTCTATCCTATCCTATCCTCTATCCCATCCTATCCTCTATCCTATCCTATCCTCTATCCTATTCTATCCTCTATCCTATACTATCCTCTGTCCTATCCTATCCTCTATCCTATCCTATCCTCTATCCTATCCTATACTCTATCCTATCCTATCCTCTATAATATAGTATCCTCTATAATATCGTATCCTGTATCCTATCCTGTCCTCTTTCCTATCCTATCCTCTATCCTATCCTATCCTCTATCCTATCCTATCCTCTATAATATCGTATCCTCTATAATATCGTATCCTCTATAATATCGTATCCTCTATAATATCGTATCCTGTATCCCACCCTGTCCTCTTTCCTATCCTATCCTCAATCCTATCCTATCCTCTATCCTTTGGTATCCTCTATCCTATCCAATCATCTATCCTATCCTATCCTCTATCCTATCCTATCCTCTATCCTATCCTATCCTATATCCTATCCTATCCTCTGTCCTATCCTATCCTCTATCCTATCCTATCCTCTATCCTATCCTATCCTCCATAATATCGTATCGTCTATAATATCGTATCCTGTATCCTATCCTGTAATCTTTCCTATCCTATCATCAATCCTATCCTATCCTCTATCGTCTCCTATCCTCTATCCTATCCAATCCCCTATGTTATACTCTATCCTATCTTATCCTCTATCCTATCCTATCCTCCAACCTATCCTATCCCCTATCCTATCCTATCCTCTATAATATCGTATCCTCTATCATATCCTATCCTCTTTCCTATAATATCATCTATCCTATCCTATCATCAATCCTATCCTATCCTCTATCGTCTCCTATCCTCTATCCTATCCAATCCCCTATGTTATCCTCAATCCTATCCTATCCTCTATCCTATGCTATCCTCTATCCTATCATATCCTCTATCCTATCCTATCCTATATCCTATCCTATCCTCTATCCTATCCTGTCCTCTTTCCTATCGTATCCTCAACCCTATCCTATCCTCAATTCTATCCTATACTCGATCCTATCCTATCCGCTATCCTATCCTATCCTCTATCCTATAATATCCTCTATCCTATCCAATCCTCTATCCTATCCTCTATCCTATCCTCTATCCTATCCTCTATCCTATCCAATCCACTACCGTCTCCTATCCTGTATCCGATCCAATCCCCTATCCTCTATCCTATCCTATTCTCTATCCTATTCTCTATCGTATCCTATCCTCTATCCTATCCTATCCTCTATCCTATCCTATCCTCTATCCTATCCTATCCTCTATCCTATCCTATCCTCTATCCTATCCTATCCTATCCTCTATCCTATCCTATCCTCTATCCTATCCTATCCTCTATCCTATCCTATCCTCTATCCTATCCTATCCTCTATAATATCGTATCCTGTATCCTATCCTGCAATCTTTCCTATCCTAACATCAATCCTATCCTATCCTCTATCCTATAATATCCTCTATCCTATCCTATCCTCTATCCTATCCAATCCTCTACCGTCTCCTATCCTGTATCCGATCCAATCCCCTATCCTCTATCCTATCCTATTCTCTATCCTATCCTCTATCGTATCCTATCCTCTATCCTATCCTATCCTCTATCCTATCCTATCCTCTATCCTATCCTATCCTCTATCCTATCCTATCCGCTATCCTATCCTATCGTCTATCCTATCCTATCCTGTATACCATCCTATACTCTATCCTATCCTATCCTCTATCCTATCCTATCCTCTATCCTATCCTATCCTCTGTCCTATCCTATCCTCTATCCTATCCTATCCTCTATCCTATCCTATTCTCTATCCTATCCTATCCTATCCTCTATCCTATCCTATCCTCTATAATATCGTATCCTCTATAATATCGTATCCTGTATCCTATCCTGTCCTCTTTCCTATCCTATCATCAAACCTCTCCTGTCCTCTATCGTCTCCTATGCTCTATGCTATCCAATCCCCTATGTTATCCTCTAACCTATCCTATCCTCTATAATATCCTATCCTCTATAATATCCTATCCTCTATCCTATCCTATCCTCTATAATATCCTATCCTCTATCCTATCCTATCCTCTATAATATCCTATCCTCTATCCTATCCTATCCTCTGTCCTATCCTATCCTCTATCCTATCCTATCCTCTATCCTATCCTATCCTCTATCCTATCCTATCCTCTATCCTATCCTATCCTCTATCCCATCCTATCCTCTATCCTATCCTATCCTCTATCCTATTCTATCCTCTATCCTATACTATCCTCTGTCCTATCCTATCCTCTATCCTATCCTATCCTCTATCCTATCCTATACTCTATCCTATCCTATCCTCTATAATATAGTATCCTCTATAATATCGTATCCTGTATCCTATCCTGTCCTCTTTCCTATCCTATCCTCTATCCTATCCTATCCTCTATCCTATCCTATCCTCTATAATATCGTATCCTCTATAATATCGTATCCTCTATAATATCGTATCCTCTATAATATCGTATCCTGTATCCCACCCTGTCCTCTTTCCTATCCTATCCTCAATCCTATCCTATCCTCTATCCTTTGGTATCCTCTATCCTATCCAATCATCTATCCTATCCTATCCTCTATCCTATCCTATCCTCTATCCTATCCTATCCTATATCCTATCCTATCCTCTGTCCTATCCTATCCTCTATCCTATCCTATCCTCTATCCTATCCTATCCTCCATAATATCGTATCGTCTATAATATCGTATCCTGTATCCTATCCTGTAATCTTTCCTATCCTATCATCAATCCTATCCTATCCTCTATCGTCTCCTATCCTCTATCCTATCCAATCCCCTATGTTATACTCTATCCTATCTTATCCTCTATCCTATCCTATCCTCCAACCTATCCTATCCCCTATCCTATCCTATCCTCTATAATATCGTATCCTCTATCATATCCTATCCTCTTTCCTATAATATCATCTATCCTATCCTATCATCAATCCTATCCTATCCTCTATCGTCTCCTATCCTCTATCCTATCCAATCCCCTATGTTATCCTCAATCCTATCCTATCCTCTATCCTATGCTATCCTCTATCCTATCATATCCTCTATCCTATCCTATCCTATATCCTATCCTATCCTCTATCCTATCCTGTCCTCTTTCCTATCGTATCCTCAACCCTATCCTATCCTCAATTCTATCCTATACTCGATCCTATCCTATCCGCTATCCTATCCTATCCTCTATCCTATAATATCCTCTATCCTATCCAATCCTCTATCCTATCCTCTATCCTATCCTCTATCCTATCCTCTATCCTATCCAATCCACTACCGTCTCCTATCCTGTATCCGATCCAATCCCCTATCCTCTATCCTATCCTATTCTCTATCCTATTCTCTATCGTATCCTATCCTCTATCCTATCCTATCCTCTATCCTATCCTATCCTCTATCCTATCCTATCCTCTATCCTATCCTATCCTCTATCCTATCCTATCCTATCCTCTATCCTATCCTATCCTCTATCCTATCCTATCGTCTATCCTATCCTATCCTTTATACCATCCTATCCTCTATCCTATCCTATCCTCTATCCTATCCTATCCTCTATCCTATCCTATCCTCTGTCCTATCCTATCCTCTATCCTATCCTATCCTCTATCCTATCCTATCCTCTATCCTATCCTATCCTATCCTCTATCCTATCCTATCCTCTATCCTATCCTATCGTCTATCCTATCCTATCCTTTATACCATCCTATCCTCTATCCTATCCTATCCTCTATCCTATCCTATCCTCTATCCTATCCTATCCTCTGTCCTATCCTATCCTCTATCCTATCCTATCCTCTATCCTATCCTATCCTCTATCCTATCCTATCCTCTATCCTATCCTATCCTCTATAATATCGTATCCTCTATAATATCGTATCCTGTATCCTATCCTATCCTCTGTCCTATCCTATCCTCTATCCTATCCTATCCTCTATCCTATCCTATCCTCTATCCTATCCTATCCTCTGTCCTATCCTATCCTCTATCCTATCCTATCCTCTATCCTATCCTATCCTCTATCCTATCCTATCCTCTATCCTATCCTATCCTCTATAATATCGTATCCTCTATAATATCGTATCCTGTATCCTATCCTATCCTCTGTCCTATCCTATCCTCTATCCTATCCTATCCTCTATCCTATCCTATCCTCTATCCTATCCTATCCTCTATTTTATCCTATCCTCTATCCTATCGTATCCTCTATAATATCGTATCCTCTATAATATCGTATCCTGTATCCTATCCTGTCCTCTTTCCTATCCTACCCTCAATCCTATCCTATCCTCTATAATATCCTATCCTCTATCCTATCCTATCCTCTGTCCTATCCTATCCTCTATCCTATCCTATCCTCTATCCTATCCTATCCTCTATCCTATCCTATCCTCTATAATATCGTATCCTGTATCCTATCCTGTCCCCTTTCCTATCCTATCCTCAATCCTATCCTATCCTCTATCCTTTGGTATCCTCTATCCTATCCAATCCTCTATCCTATCCTATCCTCTATCCTATCCTATGCTCTATCCTATCCTATCCTATATCCTATCGTATCCTCTATCCTATCCTATCCTATCCTCTATCCTATCCTATCCTCTATCCTATCCTATCCTCTATCCTATCCTATCCTCTATCCTATCCTATCCTCTATCCTATCCTATCCTCTATCCTATCCTGTCCTCTATAATATCGTATCCTGTATCCTATCCTGTAATCTTTCCTATCCTATTATCAATCCTATCCTACCCTCTATCCTATAATATCCTCTATCCTATCCAATCCTCTACCGTCTCTTATCCCATATCCGATCCAATCCCCTATCCTCTATCCTATCCTATTCTCTATCCTTTGGTATCCTCTATCCTATCCAATCCTCTATCCTATCCTATCCTTTATCCTATCCTATGCTCTATCCTATCCTATCCTCCATCCTATCCTATCCTCTATCCTACCCTATCCTCTATAATATCGTATCCTGTATCCTATCCTGTAATCTTTCCTATCCTATCATCAATCCTATCCTATCCTCTATCCTATAATATCCTCTATCCTATCCAATCCTCTACCGTCTCTTATCCTGTATCTGATCCAATCCCCTATCCTCTATCCTATCCTATTCTCTATCCTATCCTCTATCCTATCCTATCCTCTATCCTATCCTATCCTCAACCCTATCCTATCCTCAATTCTATTCTATCCTCTATCCTATACTATCCTCTGTCCTATCCTATCCTCTATCCTATCCTATGCTCTATCCTATCCTATACTCTATCCTATCCTATCCTCTATAATATAGTATCCTCTATAATATCGTATCCTGTATCCTATCCTGTCCTCTTTCCTATCCTATCCTCTATCCTATCCTATCCTCTATCCTATCCTATCCTCTATAATATCGTATCCTCTATAATATCGTATCCTCTATAATATCGTATCCTGTATCCCACCCTGTCCTCTTTCCTATCCTATCCTCAATCCTATCCTATCCTCTATCCTTTGGTATCCTCTATCCTATCCAATCATCTATCCTATCCTATCCTCTATCCTATCCTATCCTCTATCCTATCCTATCCTATATCCTATCCTATCCTCTGTCCTATCCTATCCTCTATCCTATCCTATCCTCTATCCTATCCTATCCTCCATAATATCGTATCGTCTATAATATCGTATCCTGTATCCTATCCTGTAATCTTTCCTATCCTATCATCAATCCTATCCTATCCTCTATCGTCTCCTATCCTCTATCCTATCCAATCCCCTATGTTATACTCTATCCTATCTTATCCTCTATCCTATCCTATCCTCCAACCTATCCTATCCCCTATCCTATCCTATCCTCTATAATATCGTATCCTCTATCATATCCTATCCTCTTTCCTATAATATCATCTATCCTATCCTATCATCAATCCTATCCTATCCTCTATCGTCTCCTATCCTCTATCCTATCCAATCCCCTATGTTATCCTCAATCCTATCCTATCCTCTATCCTATGCTATCCTCTATCCTATCATATCCTCTATCCTATCCTATCCTATATCCTATCCTATCCTCTATCCTATCCTGTCCTCTTTCCTATCGTATCCTCAACCCTATCCTATCCTCAATTCTATCCTATACTCGATCCTATCCTATCCGCTATCCTATCCTATCCTCTATCCTATAATATCCTCTATCCTATCCAATCCTCTATCCTATCCTCTATCCTATCCTCTATCCTATCCTCTATCCTATCCAATCCACTACCGTCTCCTATCCTGTATCCGATCCAATCCCCTATCCTCTATCCTATCCTATTCTCTATCCTATTCTCTATCGTATCCTATCCTCTATCCTATCCTATCCTCTATCCTATCCTATCCTCTATCCTATCCTATCCTCTATCCTATCCTATCCTCTATCCTATCCTATCCTATCCTCTATCCTATCCTATCCTCTATCCTATCCTATCGTCTATCCTATCCTATCCTTTATACCATCCTATCCTCTATCCTATCCTATCCTCTATCCTATCCTATCCTCTATCCTATCCTATCCTCTGTCCTATCCTATCCTCTATCCTATCCTATCCTCTATCCTATCCTATCCTCTATCCTATCCTATCCTATCCTCTATCCTATCCTATCCTCTATCCTATCCTATCGTCTATCCTATCCTATCCTTTATACCATCCTATCCTCTATCCTATCCTATCCTCTATCCTATCCTATCCTCTATCCTATCCTATCCTCTGTCCTATCCTATCCTCTATCCTATCCTATCCTCTATCCTATCCTATCCTCTATCCTATCCTATCCTCTATCCTATCCTATCCTCTATAATATCGTATCCTCTATAATATCGTATCCTGTATCCTATCCTATCCTCTGTCCTATCCTATCCTCTTTCCTATCCTATCCTCTATCCTATCCTATCCTCTATCCTATCCTATCCTCTGTCCTATCCTATCCTCTATCCTATCCTATCCTCTATCCTATCCTATCCTCTATCCTATCCTATCCTCTATCCTATCCTATCCTCTATAATATCGTATCCTCTATAATATCGTATCCTGTATCCTATCCTATCCTCTGTCCTATCCTATCCTCTATCCTATCCTATCCTATTCTCTATCCTATCCTCTATCGTATCCTATCCTCTATCCTATCCTATCCTCAACCCTATCCTATCCTCAATTCTATCGTATACTCCATACTATCCTATCCGCTATCCTATCCTATCCTCTATCCTATAATATCCTCTATCCTATCCAATCCTCTATCCTATCCTCTATCCTATCCTATCCTCTATCCTATCCTATCCTCTATCCTATCCTATCCTCTATAATATCGTATCCTCTATAATATCGTATCCTCTATAATATCGTATCCTCTATAATATCGTATCCTCTATAATATCGTATCCTGTATCCCACCCTGTCCTCTTTCCTATCCTATCCTCAATCCTATCCTATCCTCTATCCTTTGGTATCCTCTATCCTATCCAATCATCTATCCTATCCTATCCTCTATCCTATCCTATCCTCTATCCTATCCTATCCTATATCCTATCCTATCCTCTGTCCTATCCTATCCTCTATCCTATCCTATCCTCTATCCTATCCTATCCTCTATAATATCGTATCCTGTATCCTATCCTGTAATCTTTCCTATCCTATCATCAATCCTATCCTATCCTCTATCGTCTCCTATCCTCTATCCTATCCAATCCCCTATGTTATACTCTATCCTATCTTACCCTCTATCCTATCCTATCCTCCATCCTATCCTATCCCCTATCCTATCCTATCCTCTATAATATCGTATCCTCTATCATATCCTATCCTCTTTCCTATAATATCATCTATCCTATCCTATCATCAATCCTATCCTATCCTCTATCGTCTCCTATCCTCTATCCTATCCAATCCCCTATGTTATCCTCAATCCTATCCTATCCTCTATCCTATGCTATCCTCTATCCTATCATATCCTCTATCCTATCCTATCCTATATCCTATCCTATCCTCTATCCTATCCTGTCCTCTTTCCTATCGTATCCTCAACCCTATCCTATCCTCAATTCTATCCTATACTCGATCCTATCCTATCCGCTATCCTATCCTATCCTCTATCCTATAATATCCTCTATCCTATCCAATCCTCTATCCTATCCTCTATCCTATCCTCTATCCTATCCTCTATCCTATCCAATCCACTACCGTCTCCTATCCTGTATCCGATCCAATCCCCTATCCTCTACCCTATCCTATTCTCTATCCTATTCTCTATCGTATCCTATCCTCTATCCTATCCTATCCTCTATCCTATCCTATCCTCTATCCTATCCTATCCTCTATCCTATCCTATCCTATCCTCTATCCTATCCTATCCTCTATCCTATCCTATCGTCTATCCTATCCTATCCTTTATACCATCCTATCCTCTATCCTATCCTATCCTCTATCCTATCCTATCCTCTATCCTATCCTATCCTCTGTCCTATCCTATCCTCTATCCTATCCTATCCTCTATCCTATCCTATCCTCTATCCTATCCTATCCTCTATCCTATCCTATCCTCTATAATATCGTATCCTCTATAATATCGTATCCTGTATCCTATCCTATCCTCTGTCCTATCCTATCCTCTATCCTATCCTATCCTCTATCCTATCCTATCCTCTATCCTATCCTATCCTCTATCCTATCCTATCCTCTATTTTATCCTATCCTCTATCCTATCCTATCCTCTATAATATCGTATCCTCTATAATATCGTATCCTGTATCCTATCCTGTCCTCTTTCCTATCCTACCCTCAATCCTATCCTATCCTCTATAATATCCTATCCTCTATCCTATCCTATCCTCTGTCCTATCCTATCCTCTATCCTATCCTATCCTCTATCCTATCCTATCCTCAACCCTATCCCATCCTCAATTCTATCGTATACTCCATACTATCCTATCCGCTATCCTATCCTATCCTCTATCCTATAATATCCTCTATCCTATCCAATCCTCTATCCTATCCTCTATCCTATCCTTTATCCTATCCTATCCTCTATCCGTATCCTATCCTCTATCCTATCCTATCCTCTATCCTATCCTATCCTCTGTCCTATCCTATCCTCTATCCTATTCTATCCTCTATCCTATCCTATCCTCTATCCTATTCTATCCTCTATCCTATCCTATCCTCTATAATATCGTATCCTCTATAATATCGTATCCTGTATCCTATCCTGTAATCTTTCCTATCCTATCATCAATCCTATCCTATCCTCTATCGTCTCCTATCCTCTATCCTATCCAATCCCCTATGTTATACTCTATCCTATCTTATCCTCTATCCTATCCTATCCTCCATCCTATCCTATACCCTATCCTATCCTATCCTCTATAATATCGTATCCACTATCATATCCTATCCTCTTTCCTATAATATCATCTATCCTATCCTATCATCAATCCTATCCTATCCTCTATCGTCTCCTATCCTCTATCCTATCCAATCCCCTATGTTATCCTCTATCCTATCCTATCCTCTATCCTATGCTATCCTCTATCCTATCATATCCTCTATCCTATCCTATCCTCTATCCTATCCTGTCCTCTTTCCTATCCTATCCTCAACCCTACCCTATCCTCAATTCTATCCTATACTCGATCCTATCCTATCCGCTATCCTATCCTATCCTCTATCCTATAATATCCTCTATCCTATCCAATCCTCTATCCTATCCTCTATCCTATCCTCTATCCTATCCTCTATCCTATCCAATCCTCTACCGTCTCCTATCCTGTATCCGATCCAATCCCCTATCCTCTATCCTATCCTATTCTCTATCCTATCCTCTATCGTATCCTATCCTCTATCCTATCCTATCCTCTATCTTCTACTATCCACTATCCTATCCTATCCTCAACCCTATCCTATCCTCAATTCAATCGTATACTCCATACTATCCTATCCGCTATCCTATCCTATCCTCTATCCTATAATATCCTCTATCCTATCCAATCCTCTATCCTATCCTCTATCCTATCCTCTATTCTATCCTATATTCTATCCGTATCCTATCCTCTATCCTATCCTATCCTCTATCCTATCCTATCCTCTATAATATCGTATCCTGTATCCTATCCTGTCCTCTTTACTATCCTATCCTCAATCCTATCCTATCCTCTATCCTATGGTATCCTCCATCCTATCCAATCCTCTATCCTATCCTATCATCTATCCTATCCTATCCTCTATCCTATCCTATCCTATATCCTATCCTATCCTCTATCCTATCCTATCCTCTATCCTATCCTATCCTCTATCCTATCCTATCCTCTATCCTATCCTATCCTCTATCCTATCCTATCCTCTATAATATCCTATCCTCTATAATATCGTATCCTGTATCCTATCCTGTAATCTTTCCTATCCTAACATCAATCCTATCCTATCCTCTATCCTATAATATCCTCTAACCTATCCTATCCTCTATCCTATCCAATCCTCTACCGTCTCCTATCCTGTATCCGATCCAATCCCCTATCCTCTATCCTATCCTATTCTCTATCCTATCCTCTATCGTATCCTATCCTCTATCCTATCCTATCCTGTATCCTATCCTATCCTCTATCTTCTCCTATCCACTATCCTATCCTATCCTCTATAATATCGTATCCTCTATAATATCGTATCCTGTATCCCACCCTGTCCTCTTTCCTATCCTATCCTCAATCCTATCCTATCCTCTATCCTTTGGTATCCTCTATCCTATCCAATCATCTATCCTATCCTATCCTCTATCCTATCCTATCCTCTATCCTATCCTATCCTATATCCTATCCTATCCTCTGTCCTATCCTATCCTCTATCCTATCCTATCCTCTATCCTATCCTATCCTCTATAATATCGTATCCTGTATCCTATCCTGTAATCTTTCCTATCCTATCATCAATCCTATCCTATCCTCTATCGTCTCCTATCCTCTATCCTATCCAATCCCCTATGTTATACTCTATCCTATCTTACCCTCTATCCTATCCTATCCTCCATCCTATCCTATCCCCTATCCTATCCTATCCTCTATAATATCGTATCCTCTATCATATCCTATCCTCTTTCCTATAATATCATCTATCCTATCCTATCATCAATCCTATCCTATCCTCTATCGTCTCCTATCCTCTATCCTATCCAATCCCCTATGTTATCCTCAATCCTATCCTATCCTCTATCCTATGCTATCCTCTATCCTATCATATCCTCTATCCTATCCTATCCTATATCCTATCCTATCCTCTATCCTATCCTGTCCTCTTTCCTATCGTATCCTCAACCCTATCCTATCCTCAATTCTATCCTATACTCGATCCTATCCTATCCGCTATCCTATCCTATCCTCTATCCTATAATATCCTCTATCCTATCCAATCCTCTATCCTATCCTCTATCCTATCCTCTATCCTATCCTCTATCCTATCCAATCCACTACCGTCTCCTATCCTGTATCCGATCCAATCCCCTATCCTCTACCCTATCCTATTCTCTATCCTATTCTCTATCGTATCCTATCCTCTATCCTATCCTATCCTCTATCCTATCCTATCCTCTATCCTATCCTATCCTCTATCCTATCCTATCCTATCCTCTATCCTATCCTATCCTCTATCCTATCCTATCGTCTATCCTATCCTATCCTTTATACCATCCTATCCTCTATCCTATCCTATCCTCTATCCTATCCTATCCTCTATCCTATCCTATCCTCTGTCCTATCCTATCCTCTATCCTATCCTATCCTCTATCCTATCCTATCCTCTATCCTATCCTATCCTCTATCCTATCCTATCCTCTATAATATCGTATCCTCTATAATATCGTATCCTGTATCCTATCCTATCCTCTGTCCTATCCTATCCTCTATCCTATCCTATCCTCTATCCTATCCTATCCTCTATCCTATCCTATCCTCTATCCTATCCTATCCTCTATTTTATCCTATCCTCTATCCTATCCTATCCTCTATAATATCGTATCCTCTATAATATCGTATCCTGTATCCTATCCTGTCCTCTTTCCTATCCTACCCTCAATCCTATCCTATCCTCTATAATATCCTATCCTCTATCCTATCCTATCCTCTGTCCTATCCTATCCTCTATCCTATCCTATCCTCTATCCTATCCTATCCTCAACCCTATCCCATCCTCAATTCTATCGTATACTCCATACTATCCTATCCGCTATCCTATCCTATCCTCTATCCTATAATATCCTCTATCCTATCCAATCCTCTATCCTATCCTCTATCCTATCCTTTATCCTATCCTATCCTCTATCCGTATCCTATCCTCTATCCTATCCTATCCTCTATCCTATCCTATCCTCTGTCCTATCCTATCCTCTATCCTATTCTATCCTCTATCCTATCCTATCCTCTATCCTATTCTATCCTCTATCCTATCCTATCCTCTATAATATCGTATCCTCTATAATATCGTATCCTGTATCCTATCCTGTAATCTTTCCTATCCTATCATCAATCCTATCCTATCCTCTATCGTCTCCTATCCTCTATCCTATCCAATCCCCTATGTTATACTCTATCCTATCTTATCCTCTATCCTATCCTATCCTCCATCCTATCCTATACCCTATCCTATCCTATCCTCTATAATATCGTATCCACTATCATATCCTATCCTCTTTCCTATAATATCATCTATCCTATCCTATCATCAATCCTATCCTATCCTCTATCGTCTCCTATCCTCTATCCTATCCAATCCCCTATGTTATCCTCTATCCTATCCTATCCTCTATCCTATGCTATCCTCTATCCTATCATATCCTCTATCCTATCCTATCCTCTATCCTATCCTGTCCTCTTTCCTATCCTATCCTCAACCCTACCCTATCCTCAATTCTATCCTATACTCGATCCTATCCTATCCGCTATCCTATCCTATCCTCTATCCTATAATATCCTCTATCCTATCCAATCCTCTATCCTATCCTCTATCCTATCCTCTATCCTATCCTCTATCCTATCCAATCCTCTACCGTCTCCTATCCTGTATCCGATCCAATCCCCTATCCTCTATCCTATCCTATTCTCTATCCTATCCTCTATCGTATCCTATCCTCTATCCTATCCTATCCTCTATCTTCTACTATCCACTATCCTATCCTATCCTCAACCCTATCCTATCCTCAATTCAATCGTATACTCCATACTATCCTATCCGCTATCCTATCCTATCCTCTATCCTATAATATCCTCTATCCTATCCAATCCTCTATCCTATCCTCTATCCTATCCTCTATTCTATCCTATATTCTATCCGTATCCTATCCTCTATCCTATCCTATCCTCTATCCTATCCTATCCTCTATAATATCGTATCCTGTATCCTATCCTGTCCTCTTTACTATCCTATCCTCAATCCTATCCTATCCTCTATCCTATGGTATCCTCCATCCTATCCAATCCTCTATCCTATCCTATCATCTATCCTATCCTATCCTCTATCCTATCCTATCCTATATCCTATCCTATCCTCTATCCTATCCTATCCTCTATCCTATCCTATCCTCTATCCTATCCTATCCTCTATCCTATCCTATCCTCTATCCTATCCTATCCTCTATAATATCCTATCCTCTATAATATCGTATCCTGTATCCTATCCTGTAATCTTTCCTATCCTAACATCAATCCTATCCTATCCTCTATCCTATAATATCCTCTAACCTATCCTATCCTCTATCCTATCCAATCCTCTACCGTCTCCTATCCTGTATCCGATCCAATCCCCTATCCTCTATCCTATCCTATTCTCTATCCTATCCTCTATCGTATCCTATCCTCTATCCTATCCTATCCTGTATCCTATCCTATCCTCTATCTTCTCCTATCCACTATCCTATCCTATCCTCTATAATATCGTATCCTCTATAATATCGTATCCTGTATCCCACCCTGTCCTCTTTCCTATCCTATCCTCAATCCTATCCTATCCTCTATCCTTTGGTATCCTCTATCCTATCCAATCATCTATCCTATCCTATCCTCTATCCTATCCTATCCTCTATCCTATCCTATCCTATATCCTATCCTATCCTCTGTCCTATCCTATCCTCTATCCTATCCTATCCTCTATCCTATCCTATCCTCTATAATATCGTATCCTCTATAATATCGTATCCTGTATCCTATCCTGTAATCTTTCCTATCCTATCATCAATCCTATCCTATCCTCTATCGTCTCCTATCCTCTATCCTATCCAATCCCCTATGTTATACTCTATCCTATCTTATCCTCTATCCTATCCTATCCTCTATAATATCGTATCCTCTATCATATCCTATCCTCTTTCCTATAATATCATCTATCCTATCCTATCATCAATCCTATCCTATCCTCTATCGTCTCCTATCCTCTATCCTATCCAATCCCCTATGTTATCCTCAATCCTATCCTATCCTCTATCCTATGCTATCCTCTATCCTATCATATCCTCTATCCTATCCTATCCTATATCCTATCCTATCCTCTATCCTATCCTGTCCTCTTTCCTATCGTATCCTCAACCCTATCCTATCCTCAATTCTATTCTATACTCGATCCTATCCTATCCGCTATCCTATCCTATCCTCTATCCTATAATATCCTCTATCCTATCCAATCCTCTATCCTATCCTCTATCCTATCCTCTATCCTATCCTCTATCCTATCCTCTATCCTATCCAATCCACTACCGTCTCCTATCCTGTATCCGATCCAATCCCCTATCCTCTATCCTATCCTATTCTCTATCCTATTCTCTATCGTATCCTATCCTCTATCCTATCCTATCCTCTATCCTATCCTATCCTCTATCCTATCCTATCCTCAATCCTATCCTATCCTCTATCCTTTGGTATCCTCTATCCTATCCAATCATCTATCCTATCCTATCCTCTATCCTATCCTATCCTCTATCCTATCCTATCCTATATCCTATCCTATCCTCTATCCTATCCTATCCTCTATCCTATCCTATCCTCTATCCTATCCTATCCTCTATAATATCGTATCCTCTATAATATCGTATCCTCTATAATATCGTATCCTGTATCCTATCCTGTAATCTTTCCTATCCTATCATCAATCCTATCCTATCCTCTATCCTATCCAATCCCCTATGTTATACTCTATCCTATCTTATCCTCTATCCTATCTTATCCTCCATCCTATCCTATACCCTATCCTATCCTATCCTCTATAATATCGTATCCACTATCATATCCTATCCTCTTTCCTATAATATCATCTATCCTATCCTATCATCAATCCTATCCTATCCTCTATCGTCTCCTATCCTCTATCCTATCCAATCCCCTATGTTATCCTCTATCCTATCCTATCCTCTATCCTATGCTATCCTCTATCCTATCATATCCTCTATCCTATCCTATCCTCTATCCTATATTGTCCTCTTACCTATCCTATCCTCAACCCTATCCTATCCTCTATCCTATCCTATCCTCTATCCTATCCTATCCTCTATCCTATCCTATCCTCTATAATATCGTATCCTCTATAATATCGTATCCTCTATAATATCGTATCCTGTATCCTATCCTGTAATCTTTCCTATCCTATCATCAATCCTATCCTATCCTCTATCCTATCCAATCCCCTATGTTATACTCTATCCTATCTTATCCTCTATCCTATCTTATCCTCCATCCTATCCTATACCCTATCCTATCCTATCCTCTATAATATCGTATCCACTATCATATCCTATCCTCTTTCCTATAATATCATCTATCCTATCCTATCATCAATCCTATCCTATCCTCTATCGTCTCCTATCCTCTATCCTATCCAATCCCCTATGTTATCCTCTATCCTATCCTATCCTCTATCCTATGCTATCCTCTATCCTATCATATCCTCTATCCTATCCTATCCTCTATCCTATATTGTCCTCTTACCTATCCTATCCTCAACCCTATCCTATCCTCAATTCTATCCTATACTCGATCCTATCCTATCCGCTATCCTATCCTATCCTCTATCCTATAATATCCTCTATCCTATCCAATCCTCTATCCTATCCTCTATCCTATCCTCTATCCTATCCTCTATCCTATCCAATCCTCTACCGTCTCCTATCCTGTATCCGATCCAATCCCCTATCCTCTATCCTATCCTATTCTCTATCCTATCCTCTATCGTATCCTATCCTCTATCCTATCCTATCCTCTATCTTCTACTATCCACTATCCTATCCTATCCTCAACCCTATCCTATCCTCAATTCAATCGTATACTCCATACTATCCTATCCGCTATCCTATCCTATCCTCTATCCTATAATATCCTCTATCCTATCCAATCCTCTATCCTATCCTCTATCCTATCCTCTATTCTATCCTATATTCTATCCGTATCCTATCCTCTATCCTATCCTATCCTCTATCCTATCCTATCCTCTATAATATCGTATCCTGTATCCTATCCTGTCCTCTTTACTATCCTATCCTCAATCCTATCCTATCCTCTATCCTATGGTATCCTCCATCCTATCCAATCCTCTATCCTATCCTATCATCTATCCTATCCTATCCTCTATCCTATCCTATCCTATATCCTATCCTATCCTCTATCCTATCCTATCCTCTATCCTATCCTATCCTCTATCCTATCCTATCCTCTATCCTATCCTATCCTCTATCCTATCCTATCCTCTATAATATCCTATCCTCTATAATATCGTATCCTGTATCCTATCCTGTAATCTTTCCTATCCTAACATCAATCCTATCCTATCCTCTATCCTATAATATCCTCTAACCTATCCTATCCTCTATCCTATCCAATCCTCTACCGTCTCCTATCCTGTATCCGATCCAATCCCCTATCCTCTTTCCTATCCTATTCTCTATCCTATCCTCTATCGTATCCTATCCTCTATCCTATCCTATCCTGTATCCTATCCTATCCTCTATCCTATCCTATCTCCTATCCTCTATCGTATCCTATCCTCTATCCTATCCTATCATGTATCCTATCCTATCCTCTATCCTCTATCCTATCCTATCCTCTATCCTATCCTCTATCCTATCCTCTATTCTATCCTATCCTCTATCCGTATCCTATCCTCTATCCTATCCTATCCTCTATCCTATCCTATCCTCTATCCTATCCTATCCTCTATCCTATCCTATCCTCTATAATATCGTATCCTGTATCCTATCCTGTCCTCTTTACTATCCTATCCTCAATCCTATCCTATCCTCTATCCTATGGTATCCTCTATCCTATCCAATCCTCTATCCTATCCTATCCTCTATCCTATCCTGCTCTATCCTATCCTATCCTCTATCCTATCCTATCCTCTATCCTATCTTATCCTCTATCCTATCCTATCCTCTATCCTATCCTATCCTATATCCTATCCTATCCTCTATCCTATCCTATCCTCTATCCTATCCTATCCTCTATCCTATCCTATCCTCTATCCTATCCTATCCTCTATAATATCGTATCCTGTATCCTATCCTGCAATCTTTCCTATCCTAACATCAATCCTATCCTATCCTCTATCCTATAATATCCTCTATCCTATCCTATCCTCTATCCTATCCAATCCTCTACCGTCTCCTATCCTGTATCCGATCCAATCCCCTATCCTCTATCCTATCCTCTATCGTATCCTATCCTCTATCCTATCCTATCCTCTATCCTATCCTATCCTCTATCCTATCCTATCCTCTATCCTATCCTATCCGCTATCCTATCCTATCGTCTATCCTATCCTATCCTGTATACCATCCTATACTCTATCCTATCCTATCCTCTATCCTATCCTATCCTCTATCCTATCCTATCCTCTGTCCTATCCTATCCTCTATCCTATCCTATCCTCTATCCTATCCTATTCTCTATCCTATCCTATCCTATCCTCTATCCTATCCTATCCTCTATAATATCGTATCCTCTATAATATCGTATCCTGTATCCTATCCTGTCCTCTTTCCTATCCTATCGTCAATCCTATCCTATCCTCTATCCTATAATATCCTCAATCCTATCCAATCCTCTACCGTCTCCTATCCTGTATCCGATCCAATCCCCTATCCTCTATCCTATCCTATTCTCTATCCTGTCCTCTTTCCTATCCTATCCTCAATCCTATCCTATCCTCTATCCTTTGGTATCCTCTATCTTATCCAATCATCTATCCTATCCTATCCTCTATCCTATCCTATCCTCTATCCTATCCTATCCTATATCCTATCCAATCCTCTACCGTCTCCTATCCTGTATCCGATCCAATCCCCTATCCTCTATCCTATCCTCTATCGTATCGTATCCTCTATCCTATCCTATCCTCTATCCTATCCTATCCTCTATCCTATCCTTTCCTCTTTCCTATCCTATCCTCAACCCTATCCTATCCTCAATTCTATCCTATACTCCATCCTATCCTATCCGCTATCCTATCCTATCCTCTATCCTATCCAATCCTCTATCCTATCCTCTATCCTATCCTCTATCCTATCCTGCTCTATCCTATCCTATCCTCTATCCTATCCTATCCTCTATCCTATCCTGTGCTCTTTCCTATCCTATCCTCAACCCTATCCTATCCTCAATTCTATCCTATACTCCATCCTATCCTATCCGCTATCCTATCATATCCTCTATCCTATAATATCCTCTATCCTATCCTATCCTCTATCGTATTCTATCCTCTATCCTATCCTATCCTCTATAATATAGTATCCTCTATAATATCGTATCCTGTATCCTATCCTGTCCTGTTTCCTATCCTATCCTCATTCCTATCCTATCCTCTATCCTTTGGTATCCTCTATACTATCCAATCCTCTATCCTATCCTATCCTCTATCCTATCCTATGCTCTATCCTATCCTATCCTATATCCTATCCTATCCTCTATCCTATCCTATCCTCTATCCTATCCTATCCTATATCCTATCCTATCCTCTATCCTATCCTATCCTCTATCCTATCCTATCCTCTATCCTATCGTATCCTCTATCCTATCCTATCCTCTATAATATCGTATCCTCTATAATATCGTATCCTGTATCCTATCCTGTAATCTTTCCTATCCTAACATCAATCCTATCCTATCCTCTATCCTATAATATCCTCTATCCTATCCTATCCTCTATCCTATCCAATCCTCTACCGTCTCCTATCCTGTATCCGATCCAATCCCCTATCCTCTATCCTATCCTATTCTCTATCCTATCCTCTATCGTATCCTATCCTCTATCCTATCCTATCCTCTATCCTATCCTATCCTCTATCCTATCCTATCCTCTATCCTATCCTATCCTCTATCCTATCCTATCCTCTCCTCTATCCTATCCTATCCTCTATCCTATCCTATCCTCTATAATATCGCATCCTGTATCCTATCCTGTCCCCTTTCCTATCCTATCCTCAATCCTATCCTATCCTCTATCCTTTGGTATCCTCTATCCTATCCAATCCTCTATCCTATCCTATCCTCTATCCTATCCTATGCTCTATCCTATCCTATCCTATATCCTATCCTATCCTCTATCCTATCCTATCCTATCCTCTATCCTATCCTATCCTCTATCCTATCCTATCCTCTATCCTATCCTATCCTCTATCCTATCCTATCCTCTATAATATCGTATCCTCTATAATATCGTATCCTGTATCCTATCCTGTAATCTTTCCTATCCTATCATCAATCCTATCCTATCCTCTATCCTATAATATCCTCTATCCTATCCAATCCTCTACCGTGTCCTATCCCATATCCGATCCAATCCCCTATCCTCTATCCTATCCTATTCTCTATCCTATCCTCTATCGTATCCTATCCTCTATCCTATCCTATCCTCTATCTTCTCCTATCCTCTTTCCTATCCTATTCTCAACCCTATCCCATCCTCAATTCTATCGTATACTCCATACTATCCTATCCGCTATCCCATCCTATCCTCTATCCTATAATATCGTCTATCCTATCCAATCCTCTATCCTATCCTCTATCCTATCCTTTATCCTATCCTATCCTCTATCCGTATCCTATCCTCTATCCTATCCTATCCTCTATCCTATCCTATCCTCTGTCCTATCCTATCCTCTATCCTATTCTATCCCCTATCCTATCCTATCCTCTATCCTATCCTATCCTCTATCCTATCCTATCCTCTATAATATCGTATCCTCTATAATATCGTATCCTGTATCCTATCCTGTCCTCTTTCCTATCCTATCCTCAATCCTATCCTATCCTCTATCCTTTGGTATCCTCTATCCTATCCAATCATCTATCCTATCCTATCCTCTATCCTATCCTATCCTCTATCCTATCCTATCCTATATCCTATCCTATCCTCTATCCTATCCTATCCTCTATCCTATCCTATCCTCTATCCTATCCTATCCTCTATAATATCGTATCCTCTATAATATCGTATCCTCTATAATATCGTATCCTGTATCCTATCCTGTAATCTTTCCTATCCTATCATCAATCATATCCTATCCTCTATCGTCTCCTATCCTCTATCCTATCCTATCCCCTATGTTATACTCTATCCTATCTTATCCTCTATCCTATCCTATCCTCCATCCTATCCTATACCGTATCCTATCCTATCCTCTATAATATCGTATCCACTATCATATCCTATCCTCTTTCCTATAATATCATCTATCCTATCCTATCATCAATCCTATCCTATCCTCTATCGTCTCCTATCCTCTATCCTATCCAATCCCCTATGTTATCCTCTATCCTATCCTATCCTCTATCCTATGCTATCCTCTATCCTATCATATCCTCTATCCTATCCTATCCTCTATCCTATCCTGTCCTCTTTCCTATCCTATCCTCAACCCTATCCTATCCTCAATTCTATCCTATACTCGATCCTATCCTATCCGCTATCCTATCCTATCCTCTATCCTATAATATCCTCTATCCTATCCAATCCTCTATCCTATCCTCTATCCTATCCTCTATCCTATCCTCTATCCTATCCAATCCTCTACCGTCTCCTATCCTGTATCCGATCCAATCCCCTATCCTCTATCCTATCCTATTCTCTATCCTATCCTCTATCGTATCCTATCCTCTATCCTATCCTATCCTCTATCTTCTCCTATCCACTATCCTATCCTATCCTCAACCCTATACTATCCTCAATTCAATCGCATACTCCATACTATCCTATCCGCTATCCTATCCTATCCTCTATCCTATAATATCCTCTATCCTATCCAATCCTCTATCCTATCCTCTATTCTATCCTATCCTCTATTCTATCCTATCCTCTATCCGTATCCTATCCTCTATCCTATCCTATCCTCTATCCTATCCTATCCTCTATAATATCGTATCCTGTATCCTATCCTGTCCTCTTTACTATCCTATCAACAATCCTATCCTATCCTCTATCCTATCCTATCCTCTATCCTATCCTATCCTCTATCCTATCTTATCCTCTATCCTATCCTATCCTCTATCCTATCCTATCCTATATCCTATCCTATCCTCTATCCTATCCTATCCTCTATCCTATCCTATCCTCTATCCTATCCTATCCTCTATCCTCTATCCTATCCTATCCTCTATCCTATCCTATCATCTATAATATCCTATCCTCTATAATATCGTATCCTGTATCCTATCCTGTAATCTTTCCTATCCTAACATCAATCCTATCCTATCCTCTATCCTATAATATCCTCTATCCTATCCTATCCTCTATCCTATCCAATCCTCTACCGTCTCCTATCCTGTATCCGATCCAATCCCCTATCCTCTATCCTATCCTATTCTCTATCCTATCCTCTATCGTATCCTATCCTCTATCCTATCCTATCCTCAATTCTATCCTATACTCCATCCTATCCTATCCGCTATCCTATCCTATCCTCTATCCTATAATGTCCTCTATCCTATCCTATCCTCTATCCTATCCTATCCTCTATCCTATCCTATCCTCTGTCCTATCCTATCCTCTATCCTATCCTATCCTCTATCCTATCCTATCCTCTATCCTATCCTATCCTCTCCTCTATCCTATCCTATCCTCTATCCTATCCTATCCTCTATAATATCGCATCCTGTATCCTATCCTGTCCCCTTTCCTATCCTATCCTCAATCCTATCCTATCCTCTATCCTTTGGTATCCTCTATCCTATCCAATCCTCTATCCTATCCTATCCTCTATCCTATCCTATGCTCTATCCTATCCTATCCTATATCCTATCCTATCCTCTATCCTATCCTATCCTATCCTCTATCCTATCCTATCCTCTATCCTATCCTATCCTCTATCCTATCCTATCCTCTATCCTATCCTATCCTCTATAATATCGTATCCTCTATAATATCGTATCCTGTATCCTATCCTGTAATCTTTCCTATCCTATCATCAATCCTATCCTATCCTCTATCCTATAATATCCTCTATCCTATCCAATCCTCTACCGTCTCCTATCCCATATCCGATCCAATCCCCTATCCTCTATCCTATCCTATTCTCTATCCTATCCTCTATCGTATCCTATCCTCTATCCTATCCTATCCTCTATCTTCTCCTATCCTCTTTCCTATCCTATTCTCAACCCTATCCCATCCTCAATTCTATCGTATACTCCATACTATCCTATCCGCTATCCTATCCTATCCTCTATCCTATAATATCCTCTATCCTATCCAATCCTCTATCCTATCCTCTATCCTATCCTATCCTCTATCCTATCCTATCCTCTATCCTATCCTGTCCTCTTTCCTATCCTATCCTCAACCCTATCCTATCCTCAATTCTATCCTATACTCCATCCTATCCTATCCGCTATCCTATCATATCCTCTATCCTATAATATCCTCTATCCTATCCTATCCTCTATCGTATTCTATCCTCTATCCTATCCTATCCTCTATAATATAGTATCCTCTATAATATCGTATCCTGTATCCTATCCTGTCCTGTTTCCTATCCTATCCTCATTCCTATCCTATCCTCTATCCTTTGGTATCCTCTATACTATCCAATCCTCTATCCTATCCTATCCTCTATCCTATCCTATGCTCTATCCTATCCTATCCTATATCCTATCCTATCCTCTATCCTATCCTATCCTCTATCCTATCCTATCCTATATCCTATCCTATCCTCTATCCTATCCTATCCTCTATCCTATCCTATCCTCTATCCTATCCTATCCTCTATCCTATCCTATCCTCTATAATATCGTATCCTCTATAATATCGTATCCTGTATCCTATCCTGTAATCTTTCCTATCCTAACATCAATCCTATCCTATCCTCTATCCTATAATATCCTCTATCCTATCCTATCCTCTATCCTATCCAATCCTCTACCGTCTCCTATCCTGTATCCGATCCAATCCCCTATCCTCTATCCTATCCTATTCTCTATCCTATCCTCTATCGTATCCTATCCTCTATCCTATCCTATCCTCTATCCTATCCTATCCTCTATCCTATCCTATCCTCTATCCTATCCTATCCTCTCCTCTATCCTATCCTATCCTCTATCCTATCCTATCCTCTATAATATCGCATCCTGTATCCTATCCTGTCCCCTTTCCTATCCTATCCTCAATCCTATCCTATCCTCTATCCTTTGGTATCCTCTATCCTATCCAATCCTCTATCCTATCCTATCCTCTATCCTATCCTATGCTCTATCCTATCCTATCCTATATCCTATCCTATCCTCTATCCTATCCTATCCTATCCTCTATCCTATCCTATCCTCTATCCTATCCTATCCTCTATCCTATCCTATCCTCTATCCTATCCTATCCTCTATAATATCGTATCCTCTATAATATCGTATCCTGTATCCTATCCTGTAATCTTTCCTATCCTATCATCAATCCTATCCTATCCTCTATCCTATAATATCCTCTATCCTATCCAATCCTCTACCGTCTCCTATCCCATATCCGATCCAATCCCCTATCCTCTATCCTATCCTATTCTCTATCCTATCCTCTATCGTATCCTATCCTCTATCCTATCCTATCCTCTATCTTCTCCTATCCTCTTTCCTATCCTATTCTCAACCCTATCCCATCCTCAATTCTATCGTATACTCCATACTATCCTATCCGCTATCCCATCCTATCCTCTATCCTATAATATCGTCTATCCTATCCAATCCTCTATCCTATCCTCTATCCTATCCTTTATCCTATCCTATCCTCTATCCGTATCCTATCCTCTATCCTATCCTATCCTCTATCCTATCCTATCCTCTGTCCTATCCTATCCTCTATCCTATTCTATCCCCTATCCTATCCTATCCTCTATCCTATCCTATCCTCTATCCTATCCTATCCTCTATAATGTCGTATCCTCTATAATATCGTATCCTGTATCCTATCCTGTCCTCTTTCCTATCCTATCCTCAATCCTATCCTATCCTCTATCCTTTGGTATCCTCTATCCTATCCAATCATCTATCCTATCCTATCCTCTATCCTATCCTATCCTCTATCCTATCCTATCCTATATCCTATCCTATCCTCTATCCTATCCTATCCTCTATCCTATCCTATCCTCTATCCTATCCTATCCTCTATAATATCGTATCCTCTATAATATCGTATCCTCTATAATATCGTATCCTGTATCCTATCCTGTAATCTTTCCTATCCTATCATCAATCATATCCTATCCTCTATCGTCTCCTATCCTCTATCCTATCCTATCCCCTATGTTATACTCTATCCTATCTTATCCTCTATCCTATCCTATCCTCCATCCTATCCTATACCGTATCCTATCCTATCCTCTATAATATCGTATCCACTATCATATCCTATCCTCTTTCCTACAATATCATCTATCCTATCCTATCATCAATCCTATCCTATCCTCTATCGTCTCCTATCCTCTATCCTATCCAATCCCCTATGTTATCCTCTATCCTATCCTATCCTCTATCCTATGCTATCCTCTATCCTATCATATCCTCTATCCTATCCTATCCTCTATCCTATCCTGTCCTCTTTCCTATCCTATCCTCAACCCTATCCTATCCTCAATTCTATCCTATACTCGATCCTATCCTATCCGCTATCCTATCCTATCCTCTATCCTATAATATCCTCTATCCTATCCAATCCTCTATCCTATCCTCTATCCTATCCTCTATCCTATCCTCTATCCTATCCAATCCTCTACCGTCTCCTATCCTGTATCCGATCCAATCCCCTATCCTCTATCCTATCCTATTCTCTATCCTATCCTCTATCGTATCCTATCCTCTATCCTATCCTATCCTCTATCTTCTCCTATCCACTATCCTATCCTATCCTCAACCCTATACTATCCTCAATTCAATCGCATACTCCATACTATCCTATCCGCTATCCTATCCTATCCTCTATCCTATAATATCCTCTATCCTATCCAATCCTCTATCCTATCCTCTATCCTATCCTCTATTCTATCCTATCCTCTATCCGTATCCTATCCTCTATCCTATCCTATCCTCTATCCTATCCTATCCTCTATAATATCGTATCCTGTATCCTATCCTGTCCTCTTTACTATCCTATCATCAATCCTATCCTATCCTCTATCCTATCCTATCCTCTATCCTATCCTATCCTCTATCCTATCTTATCCTCTATCCTATCCTATCCTCTATCCTATCCTATCCTATATCCTATCCTATCCTCTATCCTATCCTATCCTCTATCCTATCCTATCCTCTATCCTCTATCCTATCCTATCCTCTATCCTATCCTATCCTCTATCCTATCCTATCCTCTATAATATCGTATCCTCTATAATATCGTATCCTGTATCCTATCCTGTAATCTTTCCTATCCTAACATCAATCCTATCCTATCCTCTATCCTATAATATCCTCTATCCTATCCTATCCTCTATCCTATCCAATCCTCTACCGTCTCCTATCCTGTATCCGATCCAATCCCCTATCCTCTATCCTATCCTATTCTCTATCCTATCCTCTATCGTATCCTATCCTCTATCCTATCCTATCCTCAATTCTATCCTATACTCCATCCTATCCTATCCGCTATCCTATCCTATCCTCTATCCTATAATGTCCTCTATCCTATCCTATCCTCTATCCTATCCTATCCTCTATCCTATCCTATCCTCTGTCCTATCCTATCCTCTATCCTATCCTATCCTCTATCCTATCCTATCCTCTATCCTATCCTATCCTCTCCTCTATCCTATCCTATCCTCTATCCTATCCTATCCTCTATAATATCGCATCCTGTATCCTATCCTGTCCCCTTTCCTATCCTATCCTCAATCCTATCCTATCCTCTATCCTTTGGTATCCTCTATCCTATCCAATCCTCTATCCTATCCTATCCTCTATCCTATCCTATGCTCTATCCTATCCTATCCTATATCCTATCCTATCCTCTATCCTATCCTATCCTATCCTCTATCCTATCCTATCCTCTATCCTATCCTATCCTCTATCCTATCCTATCCTCTATCCTATCCTATCCTCTATAATATCGTATCCTCTATAATATCGTATCCTGTATCCTATCCTGTAATCTTTCCTATCCTATCATCAATCCTATCCTATCCTCTATCCTATAATATCCTCTATCCTATCCAATCCTCTACCGTCTCCTATCCCATATCCGATCCAATCCCCTATCCTCTATCCTATCCTATTCTCTATCCTATCCTCTATCGTATCCTATCCTCTATCCTATCCTATCCTCTATCTTCTCCTATCCTCTTTCCTATCCTATTCTCAACCCTATCCCATCCTCAATTCTATCGTATACTCCATACTATCCTATCCGCTATCCCATCCTATCCTCTATCCTATAATATCGTCTATCCTATCCAATCCTCTATCCTATCCTCTATCCTATCCTTTATCCTATCCTATCCTCTATCCGTATCCTATCCTCTATCCTATCCTATCCTCTATCCTATCCTATCCTCTGTCCTATCCTATCCTCTATCCTATTCTATCCCCTATCCTATTATATCCTCTATCCTATCCTATCCTCTATCCTATCCTATCCTCTATAATATCGTATCCTCTATAATATCGTATCCTGTATCCTATCCTGTCCTCTTTCCTATCCTATCCTCAATCCTATCCTATCCTCTATCCTTTGGTATCCTCTATCCTATCCAATCATCTATCCTATCCTATCCTATATCCTATCCTATCCTCTATCCTATCCTATCCTCTATCCTATCCTATCCTCTATCCTATCCTATCCTCTATAATATCGTATCCTCTATAATATCGTATCCTCTATAATATCGTATCCTGTATCCTATCCTGTAATCTTTCCTATCCTATCATCAATCATATCCTATCCTCTATCGTCTCCTATCCTCTATCCTATCCTATCCCCTATGTTATACTCTATCCTATCTTATCCTCTATCCTATCCTATCCTCCATCCTATCCTATACCGTATCCTATCCTATCCTCTATAATATCGTATCCACTATCATATCCTATCCTCTTTCCTATAATATCATCTATCCTATCCTATCATCAATCCTATCCTATCCTCTATCCTATCCAATCCCCTATGTTATCCTCTATCCTATCCTATCCTCTATCCTATGCTATCCTCTATCCTATCATATCCTCTATCCTATCCTATCCTCTATCCTATCCTGTCCTCTTTCCTATCCTATCCTCAACCCTATCCTATCCTCAATTCTATCCTATACTCGATCCTATCCTATCAGCTATCCTATCCTATCCTCTATCCTATAATATCCTCTATCCTATCCAATCCTCTATCCTATCCTCTATCCTATCCTCTATCCTATCCTCTATCCTATCCAATCCTCTACCGTCTCCTATCCTGTATCCGATCCAATCCCCTATCCTCTATCCTATCCTATTCTCTATCCTATCCTCTATCGTATCCTATCCTCTATCCTATCCTATCCTCTATCTTCTCCTATCCACTATCCTATCCTATCCTCAACCCTATACTATCCTCAATTCAATCGCATACTCCATACTATCCTATCCGCTATCCTATCCTATCCTCTATCCTATAATATCCTCTATCCTATCCAATCCTCTATCCTATCCTCTATCCTATCCTCTATTCTATCCTATCCTCTATCCGTATCCTATCCTCTATCCTATCCTATCCTCTATCCTATCCTATCCTCTATAATATCGTATCCTGTATCCTATCCTGTCCTCTTTACTATCCTATCATCAATCCTATCCTATCCTCTATCCTATCCTATCCTCTATCCTATCCTATCCTCTATCCTATCTTATCCTCTATCCTATCCTATCCTCTATCCTATCCTATCCTATATCCTATCCTATCCTCTATCCTATCCTATCCTCTATCCTATCCTATCCTCTATCCTATCCTATCCTCTATCCTATCCTATCCTCTATAATATCGTATCCTCTATAATATCGTATCCTGTATCCTATCCTGTAATCTTTCCTATCCTAACATCAATCCTATCCTATCCTCTATCCTATAATATCCTCTATCCTATCCTATCCTCTATCCTATCCAATCCTCTACCGTCTCCTATCCTGTATCCGATCCAATCCCCTATCCTCTATCCTATCCTATTCTCTATCCTATCCTCTATCGTATCCTATCCTCTATCCTATCCTATCCTCAATTCTATCCTATACTCCATCCTATCCTATCCGCTATCCTATCCTATCCTCTATCCTATAATGTCCTCTATCCTATCCAATCCTCTATCCTATCCTCTATCCTATCCTCTATCCTATCCTGCTCTATCCTATCCTATCCTCTATCCTATCCTATCCTCTATCCTATCGTGTCCTCTTTCCTATCCTATCCTCAACCCTATCCTATCCTCAATTCTATCCTATACTCCATCCTATCCTATCCGCTATCCTATCCTATCCAATCCTCTATCCTATCCTCTATCCTATCCTGCTCTATCCTATCCTATCCTCTATCCTATCCTATCCTCTATCCTATCTTATCCTCTATCCTATCCTATCCTCTATCCTATCCTATCCTCTATAATATCGTATCCTGTATCCTATCCTGTCCTCTTTCCTATCCTATCATCAAACCTATCCTGTCCTCTATCGTCCCCTATGCTCTATGCTATCCAATCCCCTATGTTATCCTCTAACCTATCCTATCCTCTATAATATCCTATCCTCTATCCTATCCTATCCTCTATAATATCCTATCCTCTATCCTATCCTATCCTCTGTCCTATCCTATCCTCTATCCTATCCTATCCTCTATCGTATCCTATCCTCAATCCTATCCTATCCTCTATCGTCTCCTATCCTCTATCCTATCCAATCCCCTATGTTATCCTCTATCCTATCCTATCCTCTATCCTATGCTATCCTCTATCCTATCATATCCTCTATCCTATCCTATCCTCTATCCTATCTTATCCTCTATCCTATCCTATCCTCTATCCTATCCTATCCTATATCCTATCCTATCCTCTATCCTATCCTATCCACTATCCTATCCTATCCTCTATCCTATCCTATCCTCTATCCTATCCTATCCTCTATAATATCGTATCCTCTATAATATCGTATCCTGTATCCTACCCTGTAATCTTTCCTATCCTAACATCAATCCTATCCTATCCTCTATCCTATAATATCCTCTATCCTATCCTATCCTCTATCCTATCCAATCCTCTACCGTCTCCTATCCTGTATCCGATCCAATCCCCTATCCTCTATCCTATCCTATTCTCTATCCTATCCTCTATCGTATCCTATCCTCTATCCTATCCTATCCTCTATCCTATCCTATCCTCTATCCTATCCTATCCTCTATCCTATCCTATCCTCTATCCTATCCTATCCTGTATACCATCCTATACTCTATCCTATCCTATCCTCTATCCTATCCTATCCTCTATCCTATCCTATCCTCTGTCCTATCCTATCCTCTATCCTATCCTATCCTCTATCCTATCCTATCCTCTATCCTATCCTATCCTCTATAATATCGTATCCTCTATAATATCGTATCCTGTATCCTATCCTGTCCTCTTTCCTATCCTATCATCAATCCTATCCTATCCTCTATCCTATAATATCCTCAATCCTATCCAATCCTCTACCGTCTCCTATCCTCTATCCTATCCAATCCCCTATGTTATCCTCTATCCTATCTTATCCTCTATCCTATCCTATCCTCCATCCTTTCCTATCCTCTAGCCTATAATATCCTCTATCCTATCCAATCCTCTACCGTCTCCTATCCTGTATCCGATCCAATCCCCTATCCTCTATCCTATCCTCTATCGTATCGTATCCTCTATCCTATCCTATCCTCTATCCTATCCTATCCTCTATCCTATCCTGTCCTCTTTCCTATCCTATCCTCAACCCTATCCTATCCTCAATTCTATCCTATACTCCATCCTATCCTATCCGCTATCCTATCCTATCCTCTATCCTATAATATCCTCTATCCTATCCAATCCTCTATCCTATCCTCTATCCTATCCTCTATCCTATCCTGCTCTATCCTATCCTATCCTCTATCCTATCCTATCCTCTATCCTATCCAATCCTCTATCCTATCCTATCCTCTATCCTATCCTATGCTCTATCCTATCCTATCCTATATCCTATCCTATCCTCTATCCTATCCTATCCTCTATCCTATCTTATCCTCTATCCTATCCTATCCTCTATCCTATCCTATCCTCTATAATATCGTATCCTCTATAATATCGTATCCTGTATCCTATCCTGTAATCTTTCCTATCCTAACATCAATCCTATCCTATCCTCTATCCTATAATATCCTCTATCCTATCCTATCCTCTATCCTATCCAATCCTCTACCGTCTCCTATCCTGTATCCGATCCAATCCCCTATCCTCTATCCTATCCTATTCTCTATCCTATCCTATTCTCTATCCTATCCTCTATCGTATCCTATCCTCTATCCTATCCTATCCTCAATTCTATCCTATACTCCATCCTATCCTATCCGCTATCCTATCCTATCCTCTATCCTATAATGTCCTCTATCCTATCCTATCCTCTATCCTATCCTATCCTCTATCCTATCCTATCCTCTGTCCTATCCTATCCTCTATCCTATCCTATCCTCTATCCTATCCTATCCTCTATCCTATCCTATCCTCTCCTCTATCCTATCCTATCCTCTATCCTATCCTATCCCCTATAATATCGCATCCTGTATCCTATCCTGTCCCCTTTCCTATCCTATCCTCAATCCTATCCTATCCTCTATCCTTTGGTATCCTCTATCCTATCCAATCCTCTATCCTATCCTATCCTCTATCCTATCCTATCCTCTATCCTATCCTATCCTCTATCCTATCCTATCCTCTATAATATCGTATCCTCTATAATATCGTATCCTGTATCCTATCCTGTAATCTTTCCTATCCTATCATCAATCCTATCCTATCCTCTATCCTATAATATCCTCTATCCTATCCAATCCTCTACCGTCTCCTATCCCATATCCGATCCAATCCCCTATCCTCTATCCTATCCTATTCTCTATCCTATCCTCTATCGTATCCTATCCTCTATCCTATCCTATCCTCTATCTTCTCCTATCCTCTTTCCTATCCTATTCTCAACCCTATCCCATCCTCAATTCTATCGTATACTCCATACTATCCTATCCGCTATCCCATCCTATCCTCTATCCTATAATATCGTCTATCCTATCCAATCCTCTATCCTATCCTCTATCCTATCCTTTATCCTATCCTATCCTCTATCCGTATCCTATCCTCTATCCTATCCTATCCTCTATCCTATCCTGTCCTCTTTCCTATCCTATCCTCTATCCTATCCTATCCTCTATCCTTTGGTATCCTCTATCCTATCCTATCCTCTATCCTATCCTATCCTCTATAATATCGTATCCTCTATAATATCGTATCCTATATCCTATCCTATCCTCTATCCTATCCTATCCTCTATCCTATCCTATCCTCTATCCTATCCTATCTTCTATAATATCGTATCCTCTATAATATCGTATCCTGTATCCTATCCTGTAATCTTTCCTATCCTATCATCAATCATATCCTATCCTCTATCGTCTCCTATCCTCTATCCTATCCTATCCCCTATGTTATACTCTATCCTATCTTATCCTCTATCCTATCCTATCCTCCATCCTATCCTATACCGTATCCTATCCTATCCTCTATAATATCGTATCCACTATCATATCCTATCCTCTTTCCTATAATATCATCTATCCTATCCTATCATCAATCCTATCCTATCCTCTATCGTCTCCTATCCTCTATCCTATCCAATCCCCTATGTTATCCTCTATCCTATCCTATCCTCTATCCTATGCTATCCTCTATCCTATCATATCCTCTATCCTATCCTATCCTCTATCCTATCCTGTCCTCTTTCCTATCCTATCCTCAACCCTATCCTATCCTCAATTCTATCCTATACTCGATCCTATCCTATCCGCTATCCTATCCTATCCTCTATCCTATAATATCCTCTATCCTATCCAATCCTCTATCCTATCCTCTATCCTATCCTCTATCCTATCCTCTATCCTATCCAATCCTCTACCGTCTCCTATCCTGTATCCGATCCAATCCCCTATCCTCTATCCTATCCTATTCTCTATCCTATCCTCTATCGTATCCTATCCTCTATCCTATCCTATCCTCTATCTTCTCCTATCCACTATCCTATCCTATCCTCAACCCTATACTATCCTCAATTCAATCGCATACTCCATACTATCCTATCCGCTATCCTATCCTATCCTCTATCCTATAATATCCTCTATCCTATCCAATCCTCTATCCTATCCTCTATCCTATCCTCTATTCTATCCTATCCTCTATCCGTATCCTATCCTCTATCCTATCCTATCCTCTATCCTATCCTATCCTCTATAATATCGTATCCTGTATCCTATCCTGTCCTCTTTACTATCCTATCATCAATCCTATCCTATCCTCTATCCTATCCTATCCTCTATCCTATCTTATCCTCTATCCTATCCTATCCTCTATCCTATCCTATCCTATATCCTATCCTATCCTCTATCCTATCCTATCCTCTATCCTATCCTATCCTCTATCCTATCCTATCCTCTATCCTATCCTATCCTCTATAATATCGTATCCTCTATAATATCGTATCCTGTATCCTATCCTGTAATCTTTCCTATCCTAACATCAATCCTATCCTATCCTCTATCCTATAATAGCATCTATCCTATCCTATCCTCTATCCTATCCAATCCTCTACCGTCTCCTATCCTGTATCCGATCCAATCCCCTATCCTCTATCCTATCCTATTCTCTATCCTATCCTCTATCGTATCCTATCCTCTATCCTATCCTATCCTCAATTCTATCCTATACTCCATCCTATCCTATCCGCTATCCTATCCTATCCTCTATCCTATAATGTCCTCTATCCTATCCTATCCTCTATCCTATCCTATCCTCTATCCTATCCTATCCTCTATCCTATCCTATCCTCTCCTCTATCCTATCCTATCCTCTATCCTATAATATCCTCTATCCTATCCAATCCTCTATCCTATCCTCTATCCTATCCTCTATTCTATCCTATCCTCTATCCGTATCCTATCCTCTATCCTATCCTATCCTCTATCCTATCCTATCCTCTATAATATCGTATCCTGTATCCTATCCTGTCCTCTTTACTATCCTATCATCAATCCTATCCTATCCTCTATCCTATCCTATCCTCTATCCTATCCTATCCTCTATCCTATCTTATCCTCTATCCTATCCTATCCTCTATCCTATCCTATCCTATATCCTATCCTATCCTCTATCCTATCCTATCCTCTATCCTATCCTATCCTCTATCCTATCCTATCCTCTATAATATCGTATCCTCTATAATATCGTATCCTGTATCCTATCCTGTAATCTTTCCTATCCTAACATCAATCCTATCCTATCCTCTATCCTATAATAGCCTCTATCCTATCCTATCCTCTATCCTATCCAATCCTCTACCGTCTCCTATCCTGTATCCGATCCAATCCCCTATCCTCTATCCTATCCTATTCTCTATCCTATCCTCTATCGTATCCTATCCTCTATCCTATCCTATCCTCAATTCTATCCTATACTCCATCCTATCCTATCCGCTATCCTATCCTATCCTCTATCCTATCCTATCCTCTATCCTATCCTATCGTCTATCCTATCCTATCCTGTATACCATCCTATCCTCTATCCTACCCTATCCTCTATCCTATCCTATCCTCTATCCTATCCTATCCTCTATCCTATCCTATCCTCTATCCTATCCTATCCTCTATCCTATCCTATCCTCTATCCTATCCTATCCTCTATCCTATCCTATCCTCTCCTCTATCCTATCCTATCCTCTATCCTATCCTATCCTCTATAATATCGTATCCTGTATCCTATCCTGTAATCTTTCCTATCCTAACATCAATCCTATCCTATCCTCTATCCTATAATAGCCTCTATCCTATCCTATCCTCTATCCTATCCAATCCTCTACCGTCTCCTATCCTGTATCCGATCCAATCCCCTATCCTCTATCCTATCCTATTCTCTATCCTATCCTCTATCGTATCCTATCCTCTATCCTATCCTATCCTCAATTCTATCCTATACTCCATCCTATCCTATCCGCTATCCTATCCTATCCTCTATCCTATAATGTCCTCTATCCTATCCTATCCTCTATCCTATCCTATCCTCTATCCTATCCTATCCTCTGTCCTATCCTATCCTCTATCCTATCCTATCCTCTATCCTATCCTATCCTCTATCCTATCCTATCCTCTCCTCTATCCTATCCTATCCTCTATCCTATCCTATCCCCTATAATATCGCATCCTGTATCCTATCCTGTCCCCTTTCCTATCCTATCCTCAATCCTATCCTATCCTCTATCCTTTGGTATCCTCTATCCTATCCAATCCTCTATCCTATCCTATCCTCTATCCTATCCTATCCTATCCTCTATCCTATCCTATCCTCTATCCTATCCTATCCTCTATCCTATCCTATCCTCTATCCTATCCTATCCTCTATAATATCGTATCCTCTATAATATCGTATCCTGTATCCTATCCTGTAATCTTTCCTATCCTATCATCAATCCTATCCTATCCTCTATCCTATAATATCCTCTATCCTATCCAATCCTCTACCGTCTCCTATCCCATATCCGATCCAATCCCCTATCCTCTATCCTATCCTATTCTCTATCCTATCCTCTATCGTATCCTATCCTCTATCCTATCCTATCCTCTATCTTCTCCTATCCTCTTTCCTATCCTATTCTCAACCCTATCCCATCCTCAATTCTATCGTATACTCCATACTATCCTATCCGCTATCCCATCCTATCCTCTATCCTATAATATCGTCTATCCTATCCAATCCTCTATCCTATCCTCTATCCTATCCTTTATCCTATCCTATCCTCTATCCGTATCCTATCCTCTATCCTATCCTATCCTCTATCCTATCCTATCTTCTATAATATCGTATCCTCTATAATATCGTATCCTCTATAATATCGTATCCTATATCCTATCCTGTCCTCTTTCCTATCCTATCCTCAATCCTATCCTATCCTCTATCCTTTGGTATCCTCTATCCTATCCAATCATCTATCCTATCCTATCCTCTATCCTATCCTATCCTCTATCCTATCCTATCCTATATCCTATCCTATCCTCTATCCTATCCTATCCTCTATCCTATCCTATCCTCTATCCTATCCTATCTTCTATAATATCGTATCCTCTATAATATCGTATCCTCTATAATATCGTATCCTGTATCCTATCCTGTAATCTTTCCTATCCTATCATCAATCATATCCTATCCTCTATCGTCTCCTATCCTCTATCCTATCCTATCCCCTATGTTATACTCTATCCTATCTTATCCTCTATCCTATCCTATCCTCCATCCTATCCTATACCGTATCCTATCCTATCCTCTATAATATCGTATCCACTATCATATCCTATCCTCTTTCCTATAATATCATCTATCCTATCCTATCATCAATCCTATCCTATCCTCTATCGTCTCCTATCCTCTATCCTATCCAATCCCCTATGTTATCCTCTATCCTATCCTATCCTCTATCCTATGCTATCCTCTATCCTATCATATCCTCTATCCTATCCTATCCTCTATCCTATCCTGTCCTCTTTCCTATCCTATCCTCAACCCTATCCTATCCTCAATTCTATCCTATACTCGATCCTATCCTATCCGCTATCCTATCCTATCCTCTATCCTATAATATCCTCTATCCTATCCAATCCTCTATCCTATCCTCTATCCTATCCTCTATCCTATCCTCTATCCTATCCAATCCTCTACCGTCTCCTATCCTGTATCCGATCCAATCCCCTATCCTCTATCCTATCCTATTCTCTATCCTATCCTCTATCGTATCCTATCCTCTATCCTATCCTATCCTCTATCTTCTCCTATCCACTATCCTATCCTATCCTCAACCCTATACTATCCTCAATTCAATCGCATACTCCATACTATCCTATCCGCTATCCTATCCTATCCTCTATCCTATAATATCCTCTATCCTATCCAATCCTCTATCCTATCCTCTATCCTATCCTCTATTCTATCCTATCCTCTATCCGTATCCTATCCTCTATCCTATCCTATCCTCTATCCTATCCTATCCTCTATAATATCGTATCCTGTATCCTATCCTGTCCTCTTTACTATCCTATCATCAATCCTATCCTATCCTCTATCCTATCCTATCCTCTATCCTATCCTATCCTCTATCCTATCTTATCCTCTATCCTATCCTATCCTCTATCCTATCCTATCCTATATCCTATCCTATCCTCTATCCTATCCTATCCTCTATCCTATCCTATCCTCTATCCTATCCTATCCTCAATTCTATCCTATACTCCATCCTATCCTATCCGCTATCCTATCCTATCCTCTATCCTATAATGTCCTCTATCCTATCCTATCCTCTATCCTATCCTATCCTCTATCCTATCCTATCCTCTGTCCTATCCTATCCTCTATCCTATCCTATCCTCTATCCTATCCTATCCTCTATCCTATCCTATCCTCTCCTCTATCCTATCCTATCCTCTATCCTATCCTATCCCCTATAATATCGCATCCTGTATCCTATCCTGTCCCCTTTCCTATCCTATCCTCAATCCTATCCTATCCTCTATCCTTTGGTATCCTCTATCCTATCCAATCCTCTATCCTATCCTATCCTCTATCCTATCCTATCCTCTATCCTATCCTATCCTCTATCCTATCCTATCCTCTATAATATCGTATCCTCTATAATATCGTATCCTGTATCCTATCCTGTAATCTTTCCTATCCTATCATCAATCCTATCCTATCCTCTATCCTATAATATCCTCTATCCTATCCAATCCTCTACCGTCTCCTATCCCATATCCGATCCAATCCCCTATCCTCTATCCTATCCTATTCTCTATCCTATCCTCTATCGTATCCTATCCTCTATCCTATCCTATCCTCTATCTTCTCCTATCCTCTTTCCTATCCTATTCTCAACCCTATCCCATCCTCAATTCTATCGTATACTCCATACTATCCTATCCGCTATCCCATCCTATCCTCTATCCTATAATATCGTCTATCCTATCCAATCCTCTATCCTATCCTCTATCCTATCCTTTATCCTATCCTATCCTCTATCCGTATCCTATCCTCTATCCTATCCTATCCTCTATCCTATCCTGTCCTCTTTCCTATCCTATCCTCTATCCTATCCTATCCTCTATCCTTTGGTATCCTCTATCCTATCCTATCCTCTATCCTATCCTATCCTCTATAATATCGTATCCTCTATAATATCGTATCCTATATCCTATCCTATCCTCTATCCTATCCTATCCTCTATCCTATCCTATCCTCTATCCTATCCTATCTTCTATAATATCGTATCCTCTATAATATCGTATCCTCTATAATATCGTATCCTGTATCCTATCCTGTAATCTTTCCTATCCTATCATCAATCATATCCTATCCTCTATCGTCTCCTATCCTCTATCCTATCCTATCCCCTATGTTATACTCTATCCTATCTTATCCTCTATCCTATCCTATCCTCCATCCTATCCTATACCGTATCCTATCCTATCCTCTATAATATCGTATCCACTATCATATCCTATCCTCTTTCCTATAATATCATCTATCCTATCCTATCATCAATCCTATCCTATCCTCTATCGTCTCCTATCCTCTATCCTATCCAATCCCCTATGTTATCCTCTATCCTATCCTATCCTCTATCCTATGCTATCCTCTATCCTATCATATCCTCTATCCTATCCTATCCTCTATCCTATCCTGTCCTCTTTCCTATCCTATCCTCAACCCTATCCTATCCTCAATTCTATCCTATACTCGATCCTATCCTATCCGCTATCCTATCCTATCCTCTATCCTATAATATCCTCTATCCTATCCAATCCTCTATCCTATCCTCTATCCTATCCTCTATCCTATCCTCTATCCTATCCAATCCTCTACCGTCTCCTATCCTGTATCCGATCCAATCCCCTATCCTCTATCCTATCCTATTCTCTATCCTATCCTCTATCGTATCCTATCCTCTATCCTATCCTATCCTCTATCTTCTCCTATCCACTATCCTATCCTATCCTCAACCCTATACTATCCTCAATTCAATCGCATACTCCATACTATCCTATCCGCTATCCTATCCTATCCTCTATCCTATAATATCCTCTATCCTATCCAATCCTCTATCCTATCCTCTATCCTATCCTCTATTCTATCCTATCCTCTATCCGTATCCTATCCTCTATCCTATCCTATCCTCTATCCTATCCTATCCTCTATAATATCGTATCCTGTATCCTATCCTGTCCTCTTTACTATCCTATCATCAATCCTATCCTATCCTCTATCCTATCCTATCCTCTATCCTATCCTATCCTCTATCCTATCTTATCCTCTATCCTATCCTATCCTCTATCCTATCCTATCCTATATCCTATCCTATCCTCTATCCTATCCTATCCTCTATCCTATCCTATCCTCTATCCTATCCTATCCTCTATCCTATCCTATCCTCTATAATATCGTATCCTCTATAATATCGTATCCTGTATCCTATCCTGTAATCTTTCCTATCCTAACATCAATCCTATCCTATCCTCTATCCTATAATAGCCTCTATCCTATCCTATCCTCTATCCTATCCAATCCTCTACCGTCTCCTATCCTGTATCCGATCCAATCCCCTATCCTCTATCCTATCCTATTCTCTATCCTATCCTCTATCGTATCCTATCCTCTATCCTATCCTATCCTCAATTCTATCCTATACTCCATCCTATCCTATCCGCTATCCTATCCTATCCTCTATCCTATAATGTCCTCTATCCTATCCTATCCTCTATCCTATCCTATCCTCTATCCTATCCTATCCTCTATCCTATCCTATCCTCTCCTCTATCCTATCCTATCCTCTATCCTATAATATCCTCTATCCTATCCAATCCTCTATCCTATCCTCTATCCTATCCTCTATTCTATCCTATCCTCTATCCGTATCCTATCCTCTATCCTATCCTATCCTCTATCCTATCCTATCCTCTATAATATCGTATCCTGTATCCTATCCTGTCCTCTTTACTATCCTATCATCAATCCTATCCTATCCTCTATCCTATCCTATCCTCTATCCTATCCTATCCTCTATCCTATCTTATCCTCTATCCTATCCTATCCTCTATCCTATCCTATCCTATATCCTATCCTATCCTCTATCCTATCCTATCCTCTATCCTATCCTATCCTCTATCCTATCCTATCCTCTATCCTATCCTATCCTCTATAATATCGTATCCTCTATAATATCGTATCCTGTATCCTATCCTGTAATCTTTCCTATCCTAACATCAATCCTATCCTATCCTCTATCCTATAATAGCCTCTATCCTATCCTATCCTCTATCCTATCCAATCCTCTACCGTCTCCTATCCTGTATCCGATCCAATCCCCTATCCTCTATCCTATCCTATTCTCTATCCTATCCTCTATCGTATCCTATCCTCTATCCTATCCTATCCTCAATTCTATCCTATACTCCATCCTATCCTATCCGCTATCCTATCCTATCCTCTATCCTATCCTATCCTCTATCCTATCCTATCGTCTATCCTATCCTATCCTGTATACCATCCTATCCTCTATCCTACCCTATCCTCTATCCTATCCTATCCTCTATCCTATCCTATCCTCTATCCTATCCTATCCTCTATCCTATCCTATCCTCTATCCTATCCTATCCTCTATCCTATCCTATCCTCTATCCTATCCTATCCTCTCCTCTATCCTATCCTATCCTCTATCCTATCCTATCCTCTATAATATCGTATCCTGTATCCTATCCTGTAATCTTTCCTATCCTAACATCAATCCTATCCTATCCTCTATCCTATAATAGCCTCTATCCTATCCAATCCTCTATCCTATCCTCTATCCTATCCTCTATTCTATCCTATCCTCTATCCGTATCCTATCCTCTATCCTATCCTATCCTCTATCCTATCCTATCCTCTATAATATCGTATCCTGTATCCTATCCTGTCCTCTTTACTATCCTATCATCAATCCTATCCTATCCTCTATCCTATCCTATCCTCTATCCTATCCTATCCTCTATCCTATCTTATCCTCTATCCTATCCTATCCTCTATCCTATCCTATCCTATATCCTATCCTATCCTCTATCCTATCCTATCCTCTATCCTATCCTATCCTCTATCCTATCCTATCCTCTATCCTATCCTATCCTCTATAATATCGTATCCTCTATAATATCGTATCCTGTATCCTATCCTGTAATCTTTCCTATCCTAACATCAATCCTATCCTATCCTCTATCCTATAATAGCCTCTATCCTATCCTATCCTCTATCCTATCCAATCCTCTACCGTCTCCTATCCTGTATCCGATCCAATCCCCTATCCTCTATCCTATCCTATTCTCTATCCTATCCTCTATCGTATCCTATCCTCTATCCTATCCTATCCTCAATTCTATCCTATACTCCATCCTATCCTATCCGCTATCCTATCCTATCCTCTATCCTATAATGTCCTCTATCCTATCCTATCCTCTATCCTATCCTATCCTCTATCCTATCCTATCCTCTATCCTATCCTATCCTCTCCTCTATCCTATCCTATCCTCTATCCTATCCTATCCCCTATAATATCGCATCCTGTATCCTATCCTGTCCCCTTTCCTATCCTATCCTCAATCCTATCCTATCCTCTATCCTTTGGTATCCTCTATCCTATCCTATCCTCAATCCTATCCTATCCTCTATCCTTTGGTATCCTCTATCCTATCCAATCCTCTATCCTATCCTATCCTCTATCCTATCCTATCCTATCCTCTATCCTATCCTATCCTCTATCCTATCCTATCCTCTATCCTATCCTATCCTCTATCCTATCCTATCCTCTATAATATCGTATCCTCTATAATATCGTATCCTGTATCCTATCCTGTAATCTTTCCTATCCTATCATCAATCCTATCCTATCCTCTATCCTATAATATCCTCTATCCTATCCAATCCTCTACCGTCTCCTATCCCATATCCGATCCAATCCCCTATCCTCTATCCTATCCTATTCTCTATCCTATCCTCTATCGTATCCTATCCTCTATCCTATCCTATCCTCTATCTTCTCCTATCCTCTTTCCTATCCTATTCTCAACCCTATCCCATCCTCAATTCTATCGTATACTCCATACTATCCTATCCGCTATCCCATCCTATCGTCTATCCTATAATATCGTCTATCCTATCCAATCCTCTATCCTATCCTCTATCCTATCCTTTATCCTATCCTATCCTCTATCCGTATCCTATCCTCTATCCTATCCTATCCTCTATCCTATCCTATCCTCTGTCCTATCCTATCCTCTATCCCATTCTATCCCCTATCCTATCCTATCCTCTATCCTATCCTATCCTCTATCCTATCCTATCCTCTATAATATCGTATCCTCTATAATATCGTATCCTGTATCCTATCCTGTCCTCTTTCCTATCCTATCCTCAATCCTATCCTATCCTCTATCCTTTGGTATCCTCTATCCTATCCAATCATCTATCCTATCCTATCCTCTATCCTATCCTATCCTCTATCCTATCCTATCCTATATCCTATCCTATCCTCTATCCTATCCTATCCTCTATCCTATCCTATCCTCTATCCTATCCTATCCTCTATAATATCGTATCCTCTATAATATCGTATCCTCTATAATATCGTATCCTGTATCCTATCCTGTAATCTTTCCTATCCTATCATCAATCATATCCTATCCTCTATCGTCTCCTATCCTCTATCCTATCCTATCCCCTATGTTATACTCTATCCTATCTTATCCTCTATTCTATCCTATCCTCCATCCTATCCTATACCGTATCCTATCCTATCCTCTATAATATCGTATCCACTATCATATCCTATCCTCTTTCCTATAATATCATCTATCCTATCCTATCATCAATCCTATCCTATCCTCTATCGTCTCCTATCCTCTATCCTATCCAATCCCCTATGTTATCCTCTATCCTATCCTATCCTCTATCCTATGCTATCCTCTATCCTATCATATCCTCTATCCTATCCTATCCTCTATCCTATCCTGTCCTCTTTCCTATCCTATCCTCAACCCTATCCTATCCTCAATTCTATCCAATACTCGATCCTATCCTATCCGCTATCCTATCCTATCCTCTATCCTATAATATCCTCTATCCTATCCAATCCTCTATCCTATCCTCTATCCTATCCTCTATCCTATCCTCTATCCTATCCAATCCTCTACCGTCTCCTATCCTGTATCCGATCCAATCCCCTATCCTCTATCCTATCCTATTCTCTATCCTATCCTCTATTGTATCCTATCCTCTATCCTATCCTATCCTCTATCTTCTCCTATCCACTATCCTATCCTATCCTCAACCCTATACTATCCTCAATTCAATCGCATACTCCATACTATCCTATCCGCTATCCTATCCTATCCTCTATCCTATAATATCCTCTATCCTATCCAATCCTCTATCCTATCCTCTATCCTATCCTCTATTCTATCCTATCCTCTATCCGTATCCTATCCTCTATCCTATCCTATCCTCTATCCTATCCTATCCTCTATAATATCGTATCCTGTATCCTATCCTGTCCTCTTTACTATCCTATCATCAATCCTATCCTATCCTCTATCCTATCCTATCCTCTATCCTATCCTATCCTCTATCCTATCTTATCCTCTATCCTATCCTATCCTCTATCCTATCCTATCCTATATCCTATCCTATCCTCTATCCTATCCTATCCTCTATCCTATCCTATCCGCTATCCTATCCTATCCAATCCTCTATCCTATCCTCTATCCTATCCTGCTCTATCCTATCCTATCCTCTATCCTATCCTATCCTCTATCCTATCTTATCCTCTATCCTATCCTATCCTCTATCCTATCCTATCCTCTATAATATCGTATCCTGTATCCTATCCTGTCCTCTTTCCTATCCTATCATCAAACCTATCCTGTCCTCTATCGTCCCCTATGCTCTATGCTATCCAATCCCCTATGTTATCCTCTAACCTATCCTATCCTCTATAATATCCTATCCTCTATCCTATCCTATCCTCTATAATATCCTATCCTCTATCCTATCCTATCCTCTGTCCTATCCTATCCTCTATCCTATCCTATCCTCTATCGTATCCTATCCTCTATCCTATCCTATCCTGTATCGTATCCTATCCTCTATCCTCTATCCTATCCTATCCTCTATCCTATCCTCTATCCTATCCTCTATTCTATCCTATCCTCTATCCGTATCCTATCCTCTATTCTATCCTATCCTCTATCCGTATCCTATCCTCTATCCTATCCTATCCTCTATCCTATCCTATCCTCTATCCTATCCTATCCTCTATCCTATCCTATCCTCTATCCTATCCTATCCTCTATCCTATCCTATCCTCTATCCTATCCTATCCTCTATAATATCGTATCCTGTATCCTATCCTGTAATCTTTCCTATCCTATCATCAATCATATCCTATCCTCTATCGTCTCCTATCCTCTATCCTATCCTATCCCCTATGTTATACTCTATCCTATCTTATCCTCTATCCTATCCTATCCTCCATCCTATCCTATACCCTAACCTATCCTATCCTCTATAATATCGTATCCACTATCATATCCTATCCTCTTTCCTATAATATCATCTATCCTATCCTATCATCAATCCTATCCTATCCTCTATCGTCTCCTATCCTCTATCCTATCCAATCCCCTATGTTATCCTCTATCCTATCCTATCCTCTATCCTATGCTATCCTCTATCCTATCATATCCTCTACCCTATCCTATCCTCTATCCTATCCTGTCCTCTTTCCTATCCTATCCTCAACCCTATCCTATCCTCAATTCTATCCTATACTCGATCCTATCCTATCCGCTATCCTATCCTATCCTCTATCCTATAATATCCTCTATCCTATCCAATCCTCTACCGTCTCCTATCCTGTATCCGATCCAATCCCCTATCCTCTATCCTATCCTATTCTCTATCCTATCCTCTATCGTATCCTATCCTCTATCCTATCCTATCCTCAATTCTATCCTATACTCCATCCTATCCTATCCGCTATCCTATCCTATCCTCTATCCTATAATGTCCTCTATCCTATCCTATCCTCTATCCTATCCTATCCTCTATCCTATCCTATCCTCTATCCTATCCTATCCTCTCCTCTATCCTATCCTATCCTCTATCCTATAATATCCTCTATCCTATCCAATCCTCTATCCTATCCTCTATCCTATCCTCTATTCTATCCTATCCTCTATCCGTATCCTATCCTCTATCCTATCCTATCCTCTATCCTATCCTATCCTCTATAATATCGTATCCTGTATCCTATCCTGTCCTCTTTACTATCCTATCATCAATCCTATCCTATCCTCTATCCTATCCTATCCTCTATCCTATCCTATCCTCTATCCTATCTTATCCTCTATCCTATCCTATCCTCTATCCTATCCTATCCTATATCCTATCCTATCCTCTATCCTATCCTATCCTCTATCCTATCCTATCCTCTATCCTATCCTATCCTCTATCCTATCCTATCCTCTATAATATCGTATCCTCTATAATATCGTATCCTGTATCCTATCCTGTAATCTTTCCTATCCTATCATCAATCATATCCTATCCTCTATCGTCTCCTATCCTCTATCCTATCCTATCCCCTATGTTATACTCTATCCTATCTTATCCTCTATTCTATCCTATCCTCCATCCTATCCTATACCGTATCCTATCCTATCCTCTATAATATCGTATCCACTATCATATCCTATCCTCTTTCCTATAATATCATCTATCCTATCCTATCATCAATCCTATCCTATCCTCTATCGTCTCCTATCCTCTATCCTATCCAATCCCCTATGTTATCCTCTATCCTATCCTATCCTCTATCCTATGCTATCCTCTATCCTATCATATCCTCTATCCTATCCTATCCTCTATCCTATCCTGTCCTCTTTCCTATCCTATCCTCAACCCTATCCTATCCTCAATTCTATCCAATACTCGATCCTATCCTATCCGCTATCCTATCCTATCCTCTATCCTATAATATCCTCTATCCTATCCAATCCTCTATCCTATCCTCTATCCTATCCTCTATCCTATCCTCTATCCTATCCAATCCTCTACCGTCTCCTATCCTGTATCCGATCCAATCCCCTATCCTCTATCCTATCCTATTCTCTATCCTATCCTCTATTGTATCCTATCCTCTATCCTATCCTATCCTCTATCTTCTCCTATCCACTATCCTATCCTATCCTCAACCCTATACTATCCTCAATTCAATCGCATACTCCATACTATCCTATCCGCTATCCTATCCTATCCTCTATCCTATAATATCCTCTATCCTATCCAATCCTCTATCCTATCCTCTATCCTATCCTCTATTCTATCCTATCCTCTATCCGTATCCTATCCTCTATCCTATCCTATCCTCTATCCTATCCTATCCTCTATAATATCGTATCCTGTATCCTATCCTGTCCTCTTTACTATCCTATCATCAATCCTATCCTATCCTCTATCCTATCCTATCCTCTATCCTATCCTATCCTCTATCCTATCTTATCCTCTATCCTATCCTATCCTCTATCCTATCCTATCCTATATCCTATCCTATCCTCTATCCTATCCTATCCTCTATCCTATCCTATCCTCTATCCTATCCTATCCTCTATCCTATCCTATCCTCTATAATATCGTATCCTCTATAATATCGTATCCTGTATCCTATCCTGTAATCTTTCCTATCCTAACATCAATCCTATCCTATCCTCTATCCTATAATATCCTCTATCCTATCCTATCCTCTATCCTATCCAATCCTCTACCGTCTCCTATCCTGTATCCGATCCAATCCCCTATCCTCTATCCTATCCTATTCTCTATCCTATCCTCTATCGTATCCTATCCTCTATCCTATCCTATCCTCAATTCTATCCTATACTCCATCCTATCCTATCCGCTATCCTATCCTATCCTCTATCCTATAATGTCCTCTATCCTATCCAATCCTCTATCCTATCCTCTATCCTATCCTCTATCCTATCCTGCTCTATCCTATCCTATCCTCTATCCTATCCTATCCTCTATCCTATCGTGTCCTCTTTCCTATCCTATCCTCAACCCTATCCTATCCTCAATTCTATCCTATACTCCATCCTATCCTATCCGCTATCCTATCCGATCCAATCCTCTATCCTATCCTCTATCCTATCCTGCTCTATCCTATCCTATCCTCTATCCTATCCTATCCTCTATCCTATCTTATCCTCTATCCTATCCTATCCTCTATCCTATCCTATCCCCTATAATATCGCATCCTGTATCCTATCCTGTCCCCTTTCCTATCCTATCCTCAATCCTATCCTATCCTCTATCCTTTGGTATCCTCTATCCTATCCTATCCTCAATCCTATCCTATCCTCTATCCTTTGGTATCCTCTGTCCTATCCAATCCTCTATCCTATCCTATCCTCTATCCTATCCTATCCTATCCTCTATCCTATCCTATCCTCTATCCTATCCTATCCTCTATCCTATCCTATCCTCTATCCTATCCTATCCTCTATAATATCGTATCCTCTATAATATCGTATCCTGTATCCTATCCTGTAATCTTTCCTATCCTATCATCAATCCTATCCTATCCTCTATCCTATAATATCCTCTATCCTATCCAATCCTCTACCGTCTCCTATCCCATATCCGATCCAATCCCCTATCCTCTATCCTATCCTATTCTCTATCCTATCCTCTATCGTATCCTATCCTCTATCCTATCCTATCCTCTATCTTCTCCTATCCTCTTTCCTATCCTATTCTCAACCCTATCCGATCCTCAATTCTATCGTATACTCCATACTATCCTATCCGCTATCCCATCCTATCGTCTATCCTATAATATCGTCTATCCTATCCAATCCTCTATCCTATCCTCTATCCTATCCTTTATCCTATCCTATCCTCTATCCGTATCCTATCCTCTATCCTATCCTATCCTCTATCCTATCCTATCCTCTGTCCTATCCTATCCTCTATCCTATTCTATCCCCTATCCTATCCTATCCTCTATCCTATCCTATCCTCTATCCTATCCTATCCTCTATAATATCGTATCCTCTATAATATCGTATCCTGTATCCTATCCTGTCCTCTTTCCTATCCTATCCTCAATCCTATCCTATCCTCTATCCTTTGGTATCCTCTATCCTATCCAATCATCTATCCTATCCTATCCTCTATCCTATCCTATCCTCTATCCTATCCTATCCTATATCCTATCCTATCCTCTATCCTATCCTATCCTCTATCCTATCCTATCCTCTATCCTATCCTATCCTCTATAATATCGTATCCTCTATAATATCGTATCCTCTATAATATCGTATCCTGTATCCTATCCTGTAATCTTTCCTATCCTATCATCAATCATATCCTATCCTCTATCGTCTCCTATCCTCTATCCTATCCTATCCCCTATGTTATACTCTATCCTATCTTATCCTCTATTCTATCCTATCCTCCATCCTATCCTATACCGTATCCTATCCTATCCTCTATAATATCGTATCCACTATCATATCCTATCCTCTTTCCTATAATATCATCTATCCTATCCTATCATCAATCCTATCCTATCCTCTATCGTCTCCTATCCTCTATCCTATCCAATCCCCTATGTTATCCTCTATCCTATCCTATCCTCTATCCTATGCTATCCTCTATCCTATCATATCCTCTATCCTATCCTATCCTCTATCCTATCCTGTCCTCTTTCCTATCCTATCCTCAACCCTATCCTATCCTCAATTCTATCCAATACTCGATCCTATCCTATCCGCTATCCTATCCTATCCTCTATCCTATAATATCCTCTATCCTATCCAATCCTCTATCCTATCCTCTATCCTATCCTCTATCCTATCCTCTATCCTATCCAATCCTCTACCGTCTCCTATCCTGTATCCGATCCAATCCCCTAACCTCTATCCTATCCTATTCTCTATCCTATCCTCTATTGTATCCTATCCTCTATCCTATCCTATCCTCTATCTTCTCCTATCCACTATCCTATCCTATCCTCAACCCTATACTATCCTCAATTCAATCGCATACTCCATACTATCCTATCCGCTATCCTATCCTATCCTCTATCCTATAATATCCTCTATCCTATCCAATCCTCTATCCTATCCTCTATCCTATCCTCTATTCTATCCTATCCTCTATCCGTATCCTATCCTCTATCCTATCCTATCCTCTATCCTATCCTATCCTCTATAATATCGTATCCTGTATCCTATCCTGTCCTCTTTACTATCCTATCATCAATCCTATCCTATCCTCTATCCTATCCTATCCTCTATCCTATCCTATCCTCTATCCTATCTTATCCTCTATCCTATCCTATCCTCTATCCTATCCTATCCTATATCCTATCCTATCCTCTATCCTATCCTATCCTCTATCCTATCCTATCCTCTATCCTATCCTATCCTCTATCCTATCCTATCCTCTATAATATCGTATCCTCTATAATATCGTATCCTGTATCCTATCCTGTAATCTTTCCTATCCTAACATCAATCCTATCCTATCCTCTATCCTATAATATCCTCTATCCTATCCTATCCTCTATCCTATCCAATCCTCTACCGTCTCCTATCCTGTATCCGATCCAATCCCCTATCCTCTATCCTATCCTATTCTCTATCCTATCCTCTATCGTATCCTATCCTCTATCCTATCCTATCCTCAATTCTATCCTATACTCCATCCTATCCTATCCGCTATCCTATCCTATCCTCTATCCTATAATGTCCTCTATCCTATCCAATCCTCTATCCTATCCTCTATCCTATCCTCTATCCTATCCTGCTCTATCCTATCCTATCCTCTATCCTATCCTATCCTCTATCCTATCGTGTCCTCTTTCCTATCCTATCCTCAACCCTATCCTATCCTCAATTCTATCCTATACTCCATCCTATCCTATCCGCTATCCTATCCTATCCAATCCTCTATCCTATCCTCTATCCTATCCTGCTCTATCCTATCCTATCCTCTATCCTATCCTATCCTCTATCCTATCTTATCCTCTATCCTATCCTATCCTCTATCCTATCCTATCCTCTATAATATCGTATCCTGTATCCTATCCTGTCCTCTTTCCTATCCTATCATCAAACCTATCCTGTCCTCTATCGTCCCCTATGCTCTATGCTATCCAATCCCCTATGTTATCCTCTAACCTATCCTATCCTCTATAATATCCTATCCTCTATCCTATCCTATCCTCTATAATATCCTATCCTCTATCCTATCCTATCCTCTGTCCTATCCTATCCTCTATCCTATCCTATCCTCTATCGTATCCTATCCTCTATCCTATCCTATCCTGTATCGTATCCTATCCTCTATCCTCTATCCTATCCTATCCTCTATCCTATCCTCTATCCTATCCTCTATTCTATCCTATCCTCTATCCGTATCCTATCCTCTATTCTATCCTATCCTCTATCCGTATCCTATCCTCTATCCTATCCTATCCTCTATCCTATCCTATCCTCTATCCTATCCTATCCTCTATCCTATCCTATCGACTATCCTATCCTATCCTCTATCCTATCCTATCCTCTATAATATCGTATCCTGTATCCTATCCTGTAATCTTTCCTATCCTATCATCAATCATATCCTATCCTCTATCGTCTCCTATCCTCTATCCTATCCTATCCCCTATGTTATACTCTATCCTATCTTATCCTCTATTCTATCCTATCCTCCATCCTATCCTATACCGTATCCTATCCTATCCTCTATAATATCGTATCCACTATCATATCCTATCCTCTTTCCTATAATATCATCTATTCTATCCTATCATCAATCCTATCCTATCCTCTATCGTCTCCTATCCTCTATCCTATCCAATCCCCTATGTTATCCTCTATCCTATCCTATCCTCTATCCTATGCTATCCTCTATCCTATCATATCCTCTATCCTATCCTATCCTCTATCCTATCCTGTCCTCTTTCCTATCCTATCCTCAACCCTATCCTATCCTCAATTCTATCCAATACTCGATCCTATCCTATCCGCTATCCTATCCTATCCTCTATCCTATAATATCCTCTATCCTATCCAATCCTCTATCCTATCCTCTATCCTATCCTCTATCCTATCCTCTATCCTATCCAATCCTCTACCGTCTCCTATCCTGTATCCGATCCAATCCCCTATCCTCTATCCTATCCTATTCTCTATCCTATCCTCTATTGTATCCTATCCTCTATCCTATCCTATCCTCTATCTTCTCCTATCCACTATCCTATCCTATCCTCAACCCTATACTATCCTCAATTCAATCGCATACTCCATACTATCCTATCCGCTATCCTATCCTATCCTCTATCCTATAATATCCTCTATCCTATCCAATCCTCTATCCTATCCTCTATCCTATCCTCTATTCTATCCTATCCTCTATCCGTATCCTATCCTCTATCCTATCCTATCCTCTATCCTATCCTATCCTCTATAATATCGTATCCTGTATCCTATCCTGTCCTCTTTACTATCCTATCATCAATCCTATCCTATCCTCTATCCTATCCTATCCTCTATCCTATCCTATCCTCTATCCTATCTTATCCTCTATCCTATCCTATCCTCTATCCTATCCTATCCTATATCCTATCCTATCCTCTATCCTATCCTATCCTCTATCCTATCCTATCCTCTATCCTATCCTATCCTCTATCCTATCCTATCCTCTATAATATCGTATCCTCTATAATATCGTATCCTGTATCCTATCCTGTAATCTTTCCTATCCTAACATCAATCCTATCCTATCCTCTATCCTATAATATCCTCTATCCTATCCTATCCTCTATCCTATCCAATCCTCTACCGTCTCCTATCCTGTATCCGATCCAATCCCCTATCCTCTATCCTATCCTATTCTCTATCCTATCCTCTATCGTATCCTATCCTCTATCCTATCCTATCCTCAATTCTATCCTATACTCCATCCTATCCTATCCGCTATCCTATCCTATCCTCTATCCTATAATGTCCTCTATCCTATCCAATCCTCTATCCTATCCTCTATCCTATCCTCTATCCTATCCTGCTCTATCCTATCCTATCCTCTATCCTATCCTATCCTCTATCCTATCGTGTCCTCTTTCCTATCCTATCCTCAACCCTATCCTATCCTCAATTCTATCCTATACTCCATCCTATCCTATCCGCTATCCTATCCTATCCAATCCTCTATCCTATCCTCTATCCTATCCTGCTCTATCCTATCCTATCCTCTATCCTATCCTATCCTCTATCCTATCTTATCCTCTATCCTATCCTATCCTCTATCCTATCCTATCCTCTATAATATCGTATCCTGTATCCTATCCTGTCCTCTTTCCTATCCTATCATCAAACCTATCCTGTCCTCTATCGTCCCCTATGCTCTATGCTATCCAATCCCCTATGTTATCCTCTAACCTATCCTATCCTCTATAATATCCTATCCTCTATCCTATCCTATCCTCTATAATATCCTATCCTCTATCCTATCCTATCCTCTGTCCTATCCTATCCTCTATCCTATCCTATCCTCTATCGTATCCTATCCTCTATCCTATCCTATCCTGTATCGTATCCTATCCTCTATCCTCTATCCTATCCTATCCTCTATCCTATCCTCTATCCTATCCTCTATTCTATCCTATCCTCTATCCGTATCCTATCCTCTATTCTATCCTATCCTCTATCCGTATCCTATCCTCTATCCTATCCTATCCTCTATCCTATCCTATCCTCTATCCTATCCTATCCTCTATCCTATCCTATCCTCTATCCTATCCTATCCTCTATAATATCGTATCCTGTATCCTATCCTGTAATCTTTCCTATCCTATCATCAATCATATCCTATCCTCTATCGTCTCCTATCCTCTATCCTATCCTATCCATTATGTTATACTCTATCCTATCTTATCCTCTATCCTATCCTATCCTCCATCCTATCCTATACCCTAACCTATCCTATCCTCTATAATATCGTATCCACTATCATTTCCTATCCTCTTTCCTATAATATCATCTATCCTATCCTATCATCAATCCTATCCTATCCTCTATCGTCTCCTATCCTCTATCCTATCCAATCCCCTATGTTATCCTCTATCCTATCCTATCCTCTATCCTATGCTATCCTCTATCCTATCATATCCTCTACCCTATCCTATCCTCTATCCTATCCTGTCCTCTTTCCTATCCTATCCTCAACCCTATCCTATCCTCAATTCTATCCTATACTCGATCCTATCCTATCCGCTATCCTATCCTATCCTCTATCCTATAATATCCTCTATCCTATCCAATCCTCTACCGTCTCCTATCCTGTATCCGATCCAATCCCCTATCCTCTATCCTATCCTATTCTCTATTCTATCCTCTATCGTATCCTATCCTCTATCCTATCCTATCCTCAATTCTATCCTATACTCCATCCTATCCTATCCGCTATCCTATCCTATCCTCTATCCTATAATGTCCTCTATCCTATCCTATCCTCTATCCTATCCTATCCTCTATCCTATCCTATCCTCTATCCTATCCTATCCTCTCCTCTATCCTATCCTATCCTCTATCCTATAATATCCTCTATCCTATCCAATCCTCTATCCTATCCTCTATCCTATCCTCTATTCTATCCTATCCTCTATCCGTATCCTATCCTCTATCCTATCCTATCCTCTATCCTATCCTATCCTCTATAATATCGTATCCTGTATCCTATCCTGTCCTCTTTACTATCCTATCATCAATCCTATCCTATCCTCTATCCTATCCTATCCTCTATCCTATCCTATCCTCTATCCTATCTTATCCTCTATCCTATCCTATCCTCTATCCTATCCTATCCTATATCCTATCCTATCCTCTATCCTATCCTATCCTCTATCCTATCCTATCCTCTATCCTATCCTATCCTCTATCCTATCCTATCCTCTATAATATCGTATCCTCTATAATATCGTATCCTGTATCCTATCCTGTAATCTTTCCTATCCTAACATCAATCCTATCCTATCCTCTATCCTATAATAGCCTCTATCCTATCCTATCCTCTATCCTATCCAATCCTCTACCGTCTCCTATCCTGTATCCGATCCAATCCCCTATCCTCTATCCTATCCTATTCTCTATCCTATCCTCTATCGTATCCTATCCTCTATCCTATCCTATCCTCAATTCTATCCTATACTCCATCCTATCCTATCCGCTATCCTATCCTATCCTCTATCCTATCCTATCCTCTATCCTATCCTATCGTCTATCCTATCCTATCCTGTATACCATCCTATCCTCTATCCTACCCTATCCTCTATCCTATCCTATCCTCTATCCTATCCTATCCTCTATCCTATCCTATCCTCTATCCTATCCTATCCTCTATCCTATCCTATCCTCTATCCTATCCTATCCTCTATCCTATCCTATCCTCTATCCTATCCTATCCTCTCCTCTATCCTATCCTATCCTCTATCCTATCCTATCCTCTATAATATCGTATCCTCTATAATATCGTATCCTGTATCCTATCCTGTAATCTTTCCTATCCTATCATCAATCATATCCTATCCTCTATCGTCTCCTATCCTCTATCCTATCCTATCCCCTATGTTATACTCTATCCTATCTTATCCTCTATTCTATCCTATCCTCCATCCTATCCTATACCGTATCCTATCCTATCCTCTATAATATCGTATCCACTATCATATCCTATCCTCTTTCCTATAATATCATCTATTCTATCCTATCATCAATCCTATCCTATCCTCTATCGTCTCCTATCCTCTATCCTATCCAATCCCCTATGTTATCCTCTATCCTATCCTATCCTCTATCCTATGCTATCCTCTATCCTATCATATCCTCTATCCTATCCTATCCTCTATCCTATCCTGTCCTCTTTCCTATCCTATCCTCAACCCTATCCTATCCTCAATTCTATCCAATACTCGATCCTATCCTATCCGCTATCCTATCCTATCCTCTATCCTATAATATCCTCTATCCTATCCAATCCTCTATCCTATCCTCTATCCTATCCTCTATCCTATCCTCTATCCTATCCAATCCTCTACCGTCTCCTATCCTGTATCCGATCCAATCCCCTATCCTCTATCCTATCCTATTCTCTATCCTATCCTCTATTGTATCCTATCCTCTATCCTATCCTATCCTCTATCTTCTCCTATCCACTATCCTATCCTATCCTCAACCCTATACTATCCTCAATTCAATCGCATACTCCATACTATCCTATCCGCTATCCTATCCTATCCTCTATCCTATAATATCCTCTATCCTATCCAATCCTCTATCCTATCCTCTATCCTATCCTCTATTCTATCCTATCCTCTATCCGTATCCTATCCTCTATCCTATCCTATCCTCTATCCTATCCTATCCTCTATAATATCGTATCCTGTATCCTATCCTGTCCTCTTTACTATCCTATCATCAATCCTATCCTATCCTCTATCCTATCCTATCCTCTATCCTATCCTATCCTCTATCCTATCTTATCCTCTATCCTATCCTATCCTCTATCCTATCCTATCCTATATCCTATCCTATCCTCTATCCTATCCTATCCTCTATCCTATCCTATCCTCTATCCTATCCTATCCTCTATCCTATCCTATCCTCTATAATATCGTATCCTCTATAATATCGTATCCTGTATCCTATCCTGTAATCTTTCCTATCCTAACATCAATCCTATCCTATCCTCTATCCTATAATATCCTCTATCCTATCCTATCCTCTATCCTATCCAATCCTCTACCGTCTCCTATCCTGTATCCGATCCAATCCCCTATCCTCTATCCTATCCTATTCTCTATCCTATCCTCTATCGTATCCTATCCTCTATCCTATCCTATCCTCAATTCTATCCTATACTCCATCCTATCCTATCCGCTATCCTATCCTATCCTCTATCCTATAATGTCCTCTATCCTATCCAATCCTCTATCCTATCCTCTATCCTATCCTCTATCCTATCCTATCCTCTATCCTATCCTATCCTCTATCCTATCCTATCCTCTATCCTATCGTGTCCTCTTTCCTATCCTATCCTCAACCCTATCCTATCCTCAATTCTATCCTATACTCCATCCTATCCTATCCGCTATCCTATCCTATCCAATCCTCTATCCTATCCTCTATCCTATCCTGCTCTATCCTATCCTATCCTCTATCCTATCCTATCCTCTATCCTATCTTATCCTCTATCCTATCCTATCCTCTATCCTATCCTATCCTCTATAATATCGTATCCTGTATCCTATCCTGTCCTCTTTCCTATCCTATCATCAAACCTATCCTGTCCTCTATCGTCCCCTATGCTCTATGCTATCCAATCCCCTATGTTATCCTCTAACCTATCCTATCCTCTATAATATCCTATCCTCTATCCTATCCTATCCTCTATAATATCCTATCCTCTATCCTATCCTATCCTCTGTCCTATCCTATCCTCTATCCTATCCTATCCTCTATCGTATCCTATCCTCTATCCTATCCTATCCTGTATCGTATCCTATCCTCTATCCTCTATCCTATCCTATCCTCTATCCTATCCTCTATCCTATCCTCTATTCTATCCTATCCTCTATCCGTATCCTATCCTCTATTCTATCCTATCCTCTATCCGTATCCTATCCTCTATCCTATCCTATCCTCTATCCTATCCTATCCTCTATCCTATCCTATCCTCTATCCTATCCTATCCTCTATCCTATCCTATCCTCTATAATATCGTATCCTGTATCCTATCCTGTAATCTTTCCTATCCTATCATCAATCATATCCTATCCTCTATCGTCTCCTATCCTCTATCCTATCCTATCCCCTATGTTATACTCTATCCTATCTTATCCTCTATCCTATCCTATCCTCCATCCTATCCTATACCCTAACCTATCCTATCCTCTATAATATCGTATCCACTATCATATCCTATCCTCTTTCCTATAATATCATCTATCCTATCCTATCATCAATCCTATCCTATCCTCTATCGTCTCCTATCCTCTATCCTATCCAATCCCCTATGTTATCCTCTATCCTATCCTATCCTCTATCCTATGCTATCCTCTATCCTATCATATCCTCTACCCTATCCTATCCTCTATCCTATCCTGTCCTCTTTCCTATCCTATCCTCAACCCTATCCTATCCTCAATTCTATCCTATACTCGATCCTATCCTATCCGCTATCCTATCCTATCCTCTATCCTATAATATCCTCTATCCTATCCAATCCTCTACCGTCTCCTATCCTGTATCCGATCCAATCCCCTATCCTCTATCCTATCCTATTCTCTATTCTATCCTCTATCGTATCCTATCCTCTATCCTATCCTATCCTCAATTCTATCCTATACTCCATCCTATCCTATCCGCTATCCTATCCTATCCTCTATCCTATAATGTCCTCTATCCTATCCTATCCTCTATCCTATCCTATCCTCTATCCTATCCTATCCTCTATCCTATCCTATCCTCTCCTCTATCCTATCCTATCCTCTATCCTATAATATCCTCTATCCTATCCAATCCTCTATCCTATCCTCTATCCTATCCTCTATTCTATCCTATCCTCTATCCGTATCCTATCCTCTATCCTATCCTATCCTCTATAATATCGTATCCTGTATCCTATCCTGTCCTCTTTACTATCCTATCATCAATCCTATCCTATCCTCTATCCTATCCTATCCTCTATCCTATCCTATCCTCTATCCTATCTTATCCTCTATCCTATCCTATCCTCTATCCTATCCTATCCTATATCCTATCCTATCCTCTATCCTATCCTATCCTCTATCCTATCCTATCCTCTATCCTATCCTATCCTCTATCCTATCCTATCCTCTATAATATCGTATCCTCTATAATATCGTATCCTGTATCCTATCCTGTAATCTTTCCTATCCTAACATCAATCCTATCCTATCCTCTATCCTATAATAGCCTCTATCCTATCCTATCCTCTATCCTATCCAATCCTCTACCGTCTCCTATCCTGTATCCGATCCAATCCCCTATCCTCTATCCTATCCTATTCTCTATCCTATCCTCTATCGTATCCTATCCTCTATCCTATCCTATCCTCAATTCTATCCTATACTCCATCCTATCCTATCCGCTATCCTATCCTATCCTCTATCCTATCCTATCCTCTATCCTATCCTATCGTCTATCCTATCCTATCCTGTATACCATCCTATCCTCTATCCTACCCTATCCTCTATCCTATCCTATCCTCTATCCTATCCTATCCTCTATCCTATCCTATCCTCTATCCTATCCTATCCTCTATCCTATCCTATCCTCTATCCTATCCTATCCTCTATCCTATCCTATCCTCTATCCTATCCTATCCTCTATCCTATCCTATCCTCTCCTCTATCCTATCCTATCCTCTATCCTATCCTATCCTCTATAATATCGTATCCTGTATCCTATCCTGTAATCTTTCCTATCCTAACATCAATCCTATCCTATCCTCTATCCTATAATAGCCTCTATCCTATCCTATCCTCTATCCTATCCAATCCTCTACCGTCTCCTATCCTGTATCCGATCCAATCCCCTATCCTCTATCCTATCCTATTCTCTATCCTATCCTCTATCGTATCCTATCCTCTATCCTATCCTATCCTCAATTCTATCCTATACTCCATCCTATCCTATCCGCTATCCTATCCTATCCTCTATCCTATAATGTCCTCTATCCTATCCTATCCTCTATCCTATCCTATCCTCTATCCTATCCTATCCTCTGTCCTATCCTATCCTCTATCCTATCCTATCCTCTATCCTATCCTATCCTCTATCCTATCCTATCCTCTCCTCTATCCTATCCTATCCTCTATCCTATCCTATCCCCTATAATATCGCATCCTGTATCCTATCCTGTCCCCTTTCCTATCCTATCCTCAATCCTATCCTATCCTCTATCCTTTGGTATCCTCTATCCTATCCAATCCTCTATCCTATCCTATCCTCTATCCTATCCTATCCTATCCTCTATCCTATCCTATCCTCTATCCTATCCTATCCTCTATCCCATCCTATCCTCTATCCTATCCTATCCTCTATAATATCGTATCCTCTATAATATCGTATCCTGTATCCTATCCTGTAATCTTTCCTATCCTATCATCAATCCTATCCTATCCTCTATCCTATAATATCCTCTATCCTATCCAATCCTCTACCGTCTCCTATCCCATATCCGATCCAATCCCCTATCCTCTATCCTATCCTATTCTCTATCCTATCCTCTATCGTATCCTATCCTCTATCCTATCCTATCCTCTATCTTCTCCTATCCTCTTTCCTATCCTATTCTCAACCCTATCCCATCCTCAATTCTATCGTATACTCCATACTATCCTATCCGCTATCCCATCCTATCCTCTATCCTATAATATCGTCTATCCTATCCAATCCTCTATCCTATCCTCTATCCTATCCTTTATCCTATCCTATCCTCTATCCGTATCCTATCCTCTATCCTATCCTATCCTCTATCCTATCCTATCCTCTGTCCTATCCTATCCTCTATCCTATTCTATCCCCTATCCTATCCTATCCTCTATCCTATCCTATCCTCTATCCTATCCTATCCTCTATAATATCGTATCCTCTATAATATCGTATCCTATATCCTATCCTGTCCTCTTTCCTATCCTATCCTCAATCCTATCCTATCCTCTATCCTTTGGTATCCTCTATCCTATCCAATCATCTATCCTATCCTATCCTCTATCCTATCCTATCCTCTATCCTATCCTATCCTATATCCTATCCTATCCTCTATCCTATCCTATCCTCTATCCTATCCTATCCTCTATCCTATCCTATCTTCTATAATATCGTATCCTCTATAATATCGTATCCTCTATAATATCGTATCCTGTATCCTATCCTGTAATCTTTCCTATCCTATCATCAATCATATCCTATCCTCTATCGTCTCCTATCCTCTATCCTATCCTATCCCCTATGTTATACTCTATCCTATCTTATCCTCTATCCTATCCTATCCTCCATCCTATCCTATACCGTATCCTATCCTATCCTCTATAATATCGTATCCACTATCATATCCTATCCTCTTTCCTATAATATCATCTATCCTATCCTATCATCAATCCTATCCTATCCTCTATCGTCTCCTATCCTCTATCCTATCCAATCCCCTATGTTATCCTCTATCCTATCCTATCCTCTATCCTATGCTATCCTCTATCCTATCATATCCTCTATCCTATCCTATCCTCTATCCTATCCTGTCCTCTTTCCTATCCTATCCTCAACCCTATCCTATCCTCAATTCTATCCTATACTCGATCCTATCCTATCCGCTATCCTATCCTATCCTCTATCCTATAATATCCTCTATCCTATCCAATCCTCTATCCTATCCTCTATCCTATCCTCTATCCTATCCTCTATCCTATCCAATCCTCTACCGTCTCCTATCCTGTATCCGATCCAATCCCCTATCCTCTATCCTATCCTCTATCCTATCCTATCCTCTATCCTATCCTATCCTCTATAATATCGTATCCTCTATAATATCGTATCCTGTATCCTATCCTGTAATCTTTCCTATCCTAACATCAATCCTATCCTATCCTCTATCCTATAATATCCTCTATCCTATCCTATCCTCTATCCTATCCAATCCTCTACCGTCTCCTATCCTGTATCCGATCCAATCCCCTATCCTCTATCCTATCCTATTCTCTATCCTATCCTCTATCGTATCCTATCCTCTATCCTATCCTATCCTCAATTCTATCCTATACTCCATCCTATCCTATCCGCTATCCTATCCTATCCTCTATCCTATAATGTCCTCTATCCTATCCAATCCTCTATCCTATCCTCTATCCTATCCTCTATCCTATCCTGCTCTATCCTATCCTATCCTCTATCCTATCCTATCCTCTATCCTATCGTGTCCTCTTTCCTATCCTATCCTCAACCCTATCCTATCCTCAATTCTATCCTATACTCCATCCTATCCTATCCGCTATCCTATCCTATCCAATCCTCTATCCTATCCTCTATCCTATCCTGCTCTATCCTATCCTATCCTCTATCCTATCCTATCCTCTATCCTATCTTATCCTCTATCCTATCCTATCCTCTATCCTATCCTATCCTCTATAATATCGTATCCTGTATCCTATCCTGTCCTCTTTCCTATCCTATCATCAAACCTATCCTGTCCTCTATCGTCCCCTATGCTCTATGCTATCCAATCCCCTATGTTATCCTCTAACCTATCCTATCCTCTATAATATCCTATCCTCTATCCTATCCTATCCTCTATAATATCGTATCCACTATCATATCCTATCCTCTTTCCTATAATATCATCTATCCTATCCTATCATCAATCCTATCCTATCCTCTATCGTCTCCTATCCTCTATCCTATCCAATCCCCTATGTTATCCTCTATCCTATCCTATCCTCTATCCTATGCTATCCTCTATCCTATCATATCCTCTACCCTATCCTATCCTCTATCCTATCCTGTCCTCTTTCCTATCCTATCCTCAACCCTATCCTATCCTCAATTCTATCCTATACTCGATCCTATCCTATCCGCTATCCTATCCTATCCTCTATCCTATAATATCCTCTATCCTATCCAATCCTCTATCCTATCCTCTATCCTATCCTCTATCCTATCCTCTATCCTATCCAATCCTCTACCGTCTCCTATCCTGTATCCGATCCAATCCCCTATCCTCTATCCTATCCTATTCTCTATCCTATCCTCTATCGTATCCTGTCCTCTATCCTATCCTATCCTCTATCTTCTCCTATCCACTATCCTATCCTATCCTCAACCCTATCCTATCCTCAATTCAATCGTATACTCCATACTATCCTATCCGCTATCCTATCCTATCCTCTATCCTATAATATCCTCTATCCTATCCAATCCTCTATCCTATCCTCTATCCTATCATCAATCCTATCCTATCCTCTATCCTATCCTATCCTCTATCCTATCTTATCCTCTATCCTATCCTATCCTCTATCCTATCCTATCCTATATCCTATCCTATCCTCTATCCTATCCTATCCTCTATCCTATCCTATCCTCTATCCTATCCTATCCTCTATCCTATCCTATCCTCTATAATATCGTATCCTCTATAATATCGTATCCTGTATCCTATCCTGTAATCTTTCCTATCCTAACATCAATCCTATCCTATCCTCTATCCTATAATATCCTCTATCCTATCCTATCCTCTATCCTATCCAATCCTCTACCGTCTCCTATCCTGTATCCGATCCAATCCCCTATCCTCTATCCTATCCTCTATCGTATCCTATCCTCTGTCCTATCCTATCCTCAATTCTATCCTATACTCCATCCTATCCTATCCGCTATCCTATCCTATCCTCTATCCTATAATGTCCTCTATCCTATCCAATCCTCTATCCTATCCTCTATCCTATCGTCTATCCTATCCTGCTCTATCCTATCCTATCCTCTATCCTATCCTATCCTCTATCCTATCGTGTCCTCTTTCCTATCCTATACTCAACCCTATCCTATCCTCAATTCTATCCTATACTCCATCCTATCCTATCCGCTATCCTATCCTATCCAATCCTCTATCCTATCCTCTATCCTATCCTGCTCTATCCTATCCTATCCTCTACCCTATCCTATCCTCTATCCTATCTTATCCTCTATCCTATCCTATCCTCTATCCTATCCTGTCCTCTATAATATCGTATCCTGTATCCTATCCTGTCCTCTTTCCTATCCTATCATCAAACCTATCCTGTCCTCTATCGTCCCCTATGCTCTATGCTATCCAATCCCCTATGTTATCCTCTAACCTATCCTATCCTCTATAATATCCTATCCTCTATCCTATCCTATCCTCTATAATATCCTATCCTCTATCCTATCCTATCCTCTGTCCTATCCTATCCTCTATCCTATCCTATCCTCTATCGTATCCTATCCTCTATCCTATCCTATCCTGTATCGTATCCTATCCTCTATCCTCTATCCTATCCAATCCTCTATCCTATCCTCTATCCTATCCTCTATTCTATCCTATCCTCTATCCTATCCTATCCTCTATCCTATCCTCTATCCTATCCTCTATTCTATCCTATCCTCTATCCGTATCCTATCCTCTATCCTATCCTATCCTCTATCCTATCCTATCCTCTATCCTCTATCCTATCCTATCCTCTATAATATCGTATCCTGTATCCTATCCTGTCCTCTTTACTATCCTATCCTCAATCCTATCCTATCCTCTATCGTCTCCTATCCTCTATCCTATCCAATCCCCTATGTTATCCTCTATCCTATCCTATCCTCTATCCTATGCTATCCTCTATCCTATCATATCCTCTATCCTATCCTATCCTCTATCCTATCTTATCCTCTATCCTATCCTATCCTCTATCCTATCCTATCCTATATCCTATCCTATCCTCTATCCTATCCTATCCACTATCCTATCCTATCCTCTATCCTATCCTATCCTCTATCCTATCCTATCCTCTATAATATCGTATCCTCTATAATATCGTATCCTGTATCCTATCCTGTAATCTTTCCTATCCTAACATCAATCCTATCCTATCCTCTATCCTATAATATCCTCTATCCTATCCTATCCTCTATCCTATCCAATCCTCTACCGTCTCCTATCCTGTATCCGATCCAATCCCCTATCCTCTATCCTATCCTATTCTCTATCCTATCCTCTATCGTATCCTATCCTCTATCCTATCCTATCCTCTATCCTATCCTATCCTCTATCCTATCCTATCCTCTATCCTATCCTATCCTCTATCCTATCCTATCCTCTATCCTATCCTATCGTCTATCCTATCCTATCCTGTATACCATCCTATACTCTATCCTATCCTATCCTCTATCCTATCCTATCCTCTATCCTATCCTATCCTCTGTCCTATCCTATCCTCTATCCTATCCTATCCTCTATCCTATCCTATCCTCTATCCTATCCTATCCTATCCTCTATCCTATCCTATCCTCTATAATATCGTATCCTCTATAATATCGTATCCTGTATCCTATCCTGTCCTCTTTCCTATCCTATCATCAATCCTATCCTATCCTCTATCCTATAATATCCTCAATCCTATCCAATCCTCTACCGTCTCCTATTCTCTATCCTATCCAATCCCCTATGTTATCCTCTATCCTATCTTATCCTCTATCCTATCCTATCCTCCATCCTTTCCTATCCTCTAGCCTATAATATCCTCTATCCTATCCAATCCTCTACCGTCTCCTATCCTGTATCCGATCCAATCCCCTATCCTCTATCCTATCCTCTATCGTATCGTATCCTCTATCCTATCCTATCCTCTATCCTATCCTATCCTCTATCCTATCCTGTCCTCTTTCCTATCCTATCCTCAACCCTATCCTATCCTCAATTCTATCCTATACTCCATCCTATCCTATCCGCTATCCTATCCTATCCTCTATCCTATAATATCCTCTATCCTATCCAATCCTCTATCCTATCCTCTATCCTATCCTCTATCCTATCCTGCTCTATCCTATCCTATCCTCTATCCTATCCTATCCTCTATCCTATCTTATCCTCTATCCTATCCTATCCTCTATCCTATCCTATCCTCTATCCTATCCTATCCTCATTCCTATCCTATCCTCTATCCTTTGGTATCCTCTATCCTATCCAATCCTCTATCCTATCCTATCCTCTATCCTATCCTATCCTCATTCCTATCCTATCCTCTATCCTTTGGTATCCTCTATCCTATCCAATCCTCTATCCTATCCTATCCTCTATCCTATCCTATGCTCTATCCTATCCTGTCCTATATCCTATCCTATCCTCTATCCTATCCTATCCTCTATCCTATCTTATCCTCTATCCTATCCTATCCTCTATCCTATCCTATCCTCTATAATATCGTATCCCCTATAATATCGTATCCTGTATCCTATCCAGTAATCTTTCCTATCCTAACATCAATCCTATCCTATCCTCTATCCTATAATATCCTCTATCCTATCCTATCCTCTATCCTATCCAATCCTCTACCGTCTCCTATCCTGTATCCGATCCAATCCCCTATCCTCTATCCTATCCTATTCTCTATCCTATCCTCTATCGTATCCTATCCTCTATCCTATCCTATCCTCTATCCTATCCTATCCTCTATCCTATCCTATCCTCTATCCTATCCTATCCTCTATCCTATCCTATCCTCTATCCTATCCTATCCTCTATCCTATCCTATCCTCTATCCTATCCTATCGTCTATCCTATCCTATCCTGTATACCATCCTATCCTCTATCCTATCCTATCCTCTATCCTATCCTATCCTCTATCCTATCCTATCCTCTATCCTATCCTATCCTCTATCCTATCATATCCTCTATCCTATCCTATCCTCTATCCTATCCTGTCCTCTTTCCTATCCTATCCTCAACCCTATCCTATCCTCAATTCTATCCTATACTCGATCCTATCCTATCCGCTATCCTATCCTATCCTCTATCCTATAATATCCTCTATCCTATCCAATCCTCTATCCTATCCTCTATCCTATCCTCTATCATATCCTCTATCCTATCCAATCCTCTACCGTCTCCTATCCTGTATCCGATCCAATCCCCTATCCTCTATCCTATCCAATCCTCTATCCTATCCTCTATCCTATCCTCTATTCTATCCTATCCTCTATCCGTATCCTATCCTCTATCCTATCCTATCCTCTATCCTATCTTATCCTCTATCCTATCCTATCCTCTATCCTATCCTATCCTCTATAATATCGTATCCTGTATCCTATCCTGTCCTCTTTCCTATCCTATCATCAAACCTATCCTGTCCTCTATCGTCCCCTATGCTCTATGCTATCCAATCCCCTATGTTATCCTCTAACCTATCCTATCCTCTATAATATCCTATCCTCTATCCTATCCTATCCTCTATCCTATCCTATCCTCTATCCTATCCTATCCTCTATCCTATCATATCCTCTATCCTATCCTATCCTCTATCCTATCCTGTCCTCTTTCCTATCCTATCCTCAACCCTATCCTATCCTCAACCCTATCCTATCCTCAATTCAATCGTATACTCCATACTATCCTATCCGCTATCCTATCCTATCCTCTATCCTATAATATCCTCTATCCTATCCAATCCTCTATCCTATCCTCTATCCTATCATCAATCCTATCCTATCCTCTATCCTATCCTATCCTCTATCCTATCTTATCCTCTATCCTATCCTATCCTCTATCCTATCCTATCCTATATCCTATCCTATCCTCTATCCTATCCTATCCTCTATCCTATCCTATCCTCTATCCTATCCTATCCTCTATCCTATCCTATCCTCTATAATATCGTATCCTCTATAATATCGTATCCTGTATCCTATCCTGTAATCTTTCCTATCCTAACATCAATCCTATCCTATCCTCTATCCTATAATATCCTCTATCCTATCCTATCCTCTATCCTATCCAATCCTCTACCGTCTCCTATCCTGTATCCGATCCAATCCCCTATCCTCTATCCTATCCTCTATCGTATCCTATCCTCTGTCCTATCCTATCCTCAATTCTATCCTATACTCCATCCTATCCTATCCGCTATCCTATCCTATCCTCTATCCTATAATGTCCTCTATCCTATCCAATCCTCTATCCTATCCTCTATCCTATCGTCTATCCTATCCTGCTCTATCCTATCCTATCCTCTATCCTATCCTATCCTCTATCCTATCGTGTCCTCTTTCCTATCCTATACTCAACCCTATCCTATCCTCAATTCTATCCTATACTCCATCCTATCCTATCCGCTATCCTATCCTATCCAATCCTCTATCCTATCCTCTATCCTATCCTGCTCTATCCTATCCTATCCTCTACCCTATCCTATCCTCTATCCTATCTTATCCTCTATCCTATCCTATCCTCTATCCTATCCTGTCCTCTATAATATCGTATCCTGTATCCTATCCTGTCCTCTTTCCTATCCTATCATCAAACCTATCCTGTCCTCTATCGTCCCCTATGCTCTATGCTATCCAATCCCCTATGTTATCCTCTAACCTATCCTATCCTCTATAATATCCTATCCTCTATCCTATCCTATCCTCTATAATATCCTATCCTCTATCCTATCCTATCCTCTGTCCTATCCTATCCTCTATCCTATCCTATCCTCTATCGTATCCTATCCTCTATCCTATCCTATCCTGTATCGTATCCTATCCTCTATCCTCTATCCTATCCAATCCTCTATCCTATCCTCTATCCTATCCTCTATTCTATCCTATCCTCTATCCTATCCTATCCTCTATCCTATCCTCTATCCTATCCTCTATTCTATCCTATCCTCTATCCGTATCCTATCCTCTATCCTATCCTATCCTCTATCCTATCCTATCCTCTATCCTCTATCCTATCCTATCCTCTATAATATCGTATCCTGTATCCTATCCTGTCCTCTTTACTATCCTATCCTCAATCCTATCCTATCCTCTATCGTCTCCTATCCTCTATCCTATCCAATCCCCTATGTTATCCTCTATCCTATCCTATCCTCTATCCTATGCTATCCTCTATCCTATCATATCCTCTATCCTATCCTATCCTCTATCCTATCTTATCCTCTATCCTATCCTATCCTCTATCCTATCCTATCCTATATCCTATCCTATCCTCTATCCTATCCTATCCACTATCCTATCCTATCCTCTATCCTATCCTATCCTCTATCCTATCCTATCCTCTATAATATCGTATCCTCTATAATATCGTATCCTGTATCCTATCCTGTAATCTTTCCTATCCTAACATCAATCCTATCCTATCCTCTATCCTATAATATCCTCTATCCTATCCTATCCTCTATCCTATCCAATCCTCTACCGTCTCCTATCCTGTATCCGATCCAATCCCCTATCCTCTATCCTATCCTATTCTCTATCCTATCCTCTATCGTATCCTATCCTCTATCCTATCCTATCCTCTATCCTATCCTATCCTCTATCCTATCCTATCCTCTATCCTATCCTATCCTCTATCCTATCCTATCCTCTATCCTATCCTATCGTCTATCCTATCCTATCCTGTATACCATCCTATACTCTATCCTATCCTATCCTCTATCCTATCCTATCCTCTATCCTATCCTATCCTCTGTCCTATCCTATCCTCTATCCTATCCTATCCTCTATCCTATCCTATCCTCTATCCTATCCTATCCTATCCTCTATCCTATCCTATCCTCTATAATATCGTATCCTCTATAATATCGTATCCTGTATCCTATCCTGTCCTCTTTCCTATCCTATCATCAATCCTATCCTATCCTCTATCCTATAATATCCTCAATCCTATCCAATCCTCTACCGTCTCCTATTCTCTATCCTATCCAATCCCCTATGTTATCCTCTATCCTATCTTATCCTCTATCCTATCCTATCCTCCATCCTTTCCTATCCTCTAGCCTATAATATCCTCTATCCTATCCAATCCTCTACCGTCTCCTATCCTGTATCCGATCCAATCCCCTATCCTCTATCCTATCCTCTATCGTATCGTATCCTCTATCCTATCCTATCCTCTATCCTATCCTATCCTCTATCCTATCCTGTCCTCTTTCCTATCCTATCCTCAACCCTATCCTATCCTCAATTCTATCCTATACTCCATCCTATCCTATCCGCTATCCTATCCTATCCTCTATCCTATAATATCCTCTATCCTATCCAATCCTCTATCCTATCCTCTATCCTATCCTCTATCCTATCCTGCTCTATCCTATCCTATCCTCTATCCTATCCTATCCTCTATCCTATCTTATCCTCTATCCTATCCTATCCTCTATCCTATCCTATCCTCTATCCTATCCTATCCTCATTCCTATCCTATCCTCTATCCTTTGGTATCCTCTATCCTATCCAATCCTCTATCCTATCCTATCCTCTATCCTATCCTATCCTCATTCCTATCCTATCCTCTATCCTTTGGTATCCTCTATCCTATCCAATCCTCTATCCTATCCTATCCTCTATCCTATCCTATGCTCTATCCTATCCTGTCCTATATCCTATCCTATCCTCTATCCTATCCTATCCTCTATCCTATCTTATCCTCTATCCTATCCTATCCTCTATCCTATCCTATCCTCTATAATATCGTATCCCCTATAATATCGTATCCTGTATCCTATCCAGTAATCTTTCCTATCCTAACATCAATCCTATCCTATCCTCTATCCTATAATATCCTCTATCCTATCCTATCCTCTATCCTATCCAATCCTCTACCGTCTCCTATCCTGTATCCGATCCAATCCCCTATCCTCTATCCTATCCTATTCTCTATCCTATCCTCTATCGTATCCTATCCTCTATCCTATCCTATCCTCTATCCTATCCTATCCTCTATCCTATCCTATCCTCTATCCTATCCTATCCTCTATCCTATCCTATCCTCTATCCTATCCTATCCTCTATCCTATCCTATCCTCTATCCTATCCTATCGTCTATCCTATCCTATCCTGTATACCATCCTATCCTCTATCCTATCCTATCCTCTATCCTATCCTATCCTCTATCCTATCCTATCCTCTATCCTATCCTATCCTCTATCCTATCATATCCTCTATCCTATCCTATCCTCTATCCTATCCTGTCCTCTTTCCTATCCTATCCTCAACCCTATCCTATCCTCAATTCTATCCTATACTCGATCCTATCCTATCCGCTATCCTATCCTATCCTCTATCCTATAATATCCTCTATCCTATCCAATCCTCTATCCTATCCTCTATCCTATCCTCTATCATATCCTCTATCCTATCCAATCCTCTACCGTCTCCTATCCTGTATCCGATCCAATCCCCTATCCTCTATCCTATCCAATCCTCTATCCTATCCTCTATCCTATCCTCTATTCTATCCTATCCTCTATCCGTATCCTATCCTCTATCCTATCCTATCCTCTATCCTATCTTATCCTCTATCCTATCCTATCCTCTATCCTATCCTATCCTCTATAATATCGTATCCTGTATCCTATCCTGTCCTCTTTCCTATCCTATCATCAAACCTATCCTGTCCTCTATCGTCCCCTATGCTCTATGCTATCCAATCCCCTATGTTATCCTCTAACCTATCCTATCCTCTATAATATCCTATCCTCTATCCTATCCTATCCTCTATAATATCCTATCCTCTATCCTATCCTATCCTCTGTCCTATCCTATCCTCTATCCTATCCTATCCTCTATCCTATCCTATCCTCTATCCTATCCTATCCTCTATCCTATCCTATCCTCTATCCTATCCTCAATTCTATCCTATACTCCATCCTATCCTATCCGCTATCCTATCCTATCCTCTATCCTATAATATCCTCTATCCTATCCTATCCTCTACCCTATCCTCTATCCTATCCTCTATCCTATCCTGCTCTATCCTATCCTATCCTCTATCCTATCCTATCCTCTATCCTATCGTGTCCTCTTTCCTATCCTATCCTCAACCCTATCCTATCCTCAATTCTATCCTATACTCCATCCTATCCTATCCGCTATCCTATCCTATCCAATCCTCTATCCTATCCTCTATCCTATCCTGCTCTATCCTATCCTATCCTCTATCCTATCCTATCCTCTATCCTATCCTATCCTATATCCTATCCTAACCTCTATCCTATCCTATCCTCTATCCTATCCTATCCTCTATCCTATCCTATCCTCTATCCTATCCTATCCTCTATAATATCGTATCCTCTATAATATCGTATCCTGTATCCTATCCTGTAATCTTTCCTATCCTATCATCAATCCTATCCTATCATCAATCCTATCCTATCCTCTATCCTATCCTATCCCCTATGTTATACTCTATCCTTTCTTATCCTCTATCCTATCCTATCCTCCATCCTATCCTATACCCTATCCTATCCTATCCTCTATAATATCGTATCCACTATCATATCCTATCCTCTTTCCTATAATATCATCTATCCTATCCTATCATCAATCCTATCCTATCCTCTATCGTCTCCTATCCTCTATCCTATCCAATCCCCTATGTTATCCTCTATCCTATCCTATCCTCTATCCTATGCTATCCTCTATCCTATCATATCCTCTATCCTATCCTATCCTCTATCCTATCCTGTCCTCTTTCCTATCCTATCCTCAACCCTATCCTATCCTCAATTCTATCCTATACTCGATCCTATCCTATCCGCTATCCTATCCTATCCTCTATCCTATAATATCCTCTATCCTATCCAATCCTCTATCCTATCCTCTATCCTATCCTCTATCCTATCCTCTATCCTATCCAATCCTCTACCGTCTCCTATCCTGTATCCGATCCAATCCCCTATCCTCTATCCTATCCAATCCTCTATCCTATCCTCTATCCTATCCTCTATTCTATCCTATCCTCTATCCGTATCCTATCCTCTATCCTATCCTATCCTCTATCCTATCTTATCCTCTATCCTATCCTATCCTCTATCCTATCCTATCCTCTATAATATCGTATCCTGTATCCTATCCTGTCCTCTTTCCTATCCTATCATCAAACCTATCCTGTCCTCTATCGTCCCCTATGCTCTATGCTATCCAATCCCCTATGTTATCCTCTAACCTATCCTATCCTCTATAATATCCTATCCTCTATCCTATCCTATCCTCTATAATATCCTATCCTCTATCCTATCCTATCCTCTGTCCTATCCTATCCTCTATCCTATCCTATCCTCTATCCTATCCTATCCTCTATCCTATCCTATCCTCTATCCTATCCTATCCTCTATCCTATCCTCAATTCTATCCTATACTCCATCCTATCCTATCCGCTATCCTATCCTATCCTCTATCCTATAATATCCTCTATCCTATCCTATCCTCTACCCTATCCTCTATCCTGTCCTCTATCCTATCCTGCTCTATCCTATCCTATCCTCTATCCTATCCTATCCTCTATCCTATCGTGTCCTCTTTCCTATCCTATCCTCAACCCTATCCTATCCTCAATTCTATCCTATACTCCATCCTATCCTATCCGCTATCCTATCCTATCCAATCCTCTATCCTATCCTCTATCCTATCCTGCTCTATCCTATCCTATCCTCTATCCTATCCTATCCTCTATCCTATCCTATCCTATATCCTATCCTAACCTCTATCCTATCCTATCCTCTATCCTATCCTATCCTCTATCCTATCCTATCCTCTATCCTATCCTATCCTCTATAATATCGTATCCTCTATAATATCGTATCCTGTATCCTATCCTGTAATCTTTCCTATCCTAACATCAATCCTATCCTATCCTCTATCCTATAATAGCCTCTATCCTATCCTATCCTCTATCCTATCCAATCCTCTACCGTCTCCTATCCTGTATCCGATCCAATCCCCTATCCTCTATCCTATCCTATTCTCTATCCTATCCTCTATCGTATCCTATCCTCTATCCTATCCTATCCTCTATCCTATCCTATCCTCTATAATATCGTATCCTCTATAATATCGTATCCTCTATAATATCGTATCCTGTATCCTATCCTGTAATCTTTCCTATCCTATCATCAATCCTATCCTATCCTCTATCGTCTCCTATCCTCTATCCTATCGTATCCCCTATGTTATACTCTATCCTATCTTATCCTCTATCCTATCCTATCCTCCATCCTATCCTATACCCTATCCTATCCTATCCTCTATAATATCGTATCCACTATCATATCCTATCCTCTTTCCTATAATATCATCTATCCTATCCTATCATCAATCCTATCCTATCCTCTATCGTCTCCTGTCCTCTATCCTATCCAATCCCCTTATGTTATCCTCTATCCTATCCTATCCTCTATCCTATGCTATCCTCTATCCTATCATATCCTCTATCCTATCCTATCCTCTATCCTATCCTGTCCTCTTTCCTATCCTATCCTCAACCCTATCCTATCCTCAATTCTATCCTACACTCGATCCTATCCTATCCGCTATCCTATCCTATCCTCTATCATATAATATCCTCTATCCTATCCAATCCTCTATCCTATCCTCTATCCTATCCTCTATCCTATCCTCTATCCTATCCTCTATCCTATCCAATCCTCTACCGTCTCCTATCCTGTATCCGATCCAATCCCCTATCCTCTATCCTATCCAATGCTCTATCCTATCCTCTATCCTATCCTCTATTCTATCCTATCCTCTATCCGTATCCTATCCTCTATCCTATCCTATCCTCTATAATATCGTATCCTGTATCCTATCCTGTCCTCTTTACTATCCTATCCTCTATCCTATCCTATCCTCTGTCCTATCCTATCCTCTATCCTATCCAATCCTCTATCCTATCCTATCATCTATCCTATCCTATCCTCTATCCTATCCTATCCTCTATCCTATCCTATCCTCTATCCCATCCTATCCTCTATCCTATCCTATCCTCTATCCTATTCTATCCTCTATCCTATACTATCCTCTGTCCTATCCTATCCTCTATCCTATCCTATCCTCTATCCTATCCTATCCTCTATCCTATCCTCTCCTCTATCCTATCCTATCCTTTTTTTTTTTTTTTTTTTTTAAACGGGTATTTGTCTCTATTTCATTTTCTAAAATTACAGAATCACCTAAAAATTACAATGTCTGTCGTAGTTAAAACTATTTCGCTTATTCAAAATTGTTTGTAAATCTAATACAGTATAATAGTGCTTAGTATAATATAGTATAGTATAGTATACGAAATGCAATAAATTCAAATTCAAATTCAAAAACACTAAAATAAACTAACTTCTTATTTAACTTTTAACGTATCTTATCTTATTTTATTCGCTACTGTAAATAATTTTCTAGCCTCTATGTATATATATATTTCTATAAATGTTCTTATTTTCTAGTCTTAAACGCTACCTTATTTTTAATTGATTTTTTTTTTTGGTTTTTTCGCTCTTAGCCTAATTTAACCTATCATTAAAACGCCTGCGCGTGGTCTAAACGTGTCAAGGTGTCGATACCTTCTCTTACTCTAATTTTTTATTCTTAACTGTATGTTACTTCTTTTATTTTACACGATATACAAAATCTGCTTTGGCGAAATGCCAGCCCTGCTCTCTGGCTTTCCAAAGAGGCCCCACACGGTTTTATCGTACCCGGCGTTTTCTTAGGTGTTTTCGCGATTATGGTTCCGTACGAAAATTGACCTATCGGGCCGAAATTCGGTATACGCCTATTTCGGAGGGTGGCGAGTCTTTCGGGGTCGGATTGGAGAAGCATTCTCCCCCCTGAAAAACTTTTTCGATTTTGCCCCCTCCTTTCCGAGCTGTGGGAAAAATTACCTCGAATTTTGAGATTTTCAAAAAGCTGACCCGGTAGTCGGTTAGGGCTCGGCTAGAGCTTTACAACGAGCCGTCGCACTCCTAGATCGGATAAAGTCTAAGTTTTTCTTATATACCGGGTGTCCCATAAATTTTCGACTGGAAAAATTTTCTGGGTAGGCTATCCTCTTGGGGGGGGGGGGTATCTCGGGGTTGGCGACTGGTCTCCGAAGAGGTTTCGGAGGTACACGATTTTCGCCTCCGGCCCCCCGTTCTCGAGATAACGACCCTAACACCTACAGGGATAGGTTTTACGAGAAAACTTCCTATAGGGCGATTGCTTCTTATGTCTATCCCTATCCGTAGCTGCACTAATAGATGTGGGTTAGTTATATAAAAACCGCTAGTTCTCTCTTGTGTTCAAGGTCAAATGATCTCTTTTCCTACTTTTCTCTACTCTTTCCTATTTTTAGGCACTAAACCCTTTCTCCTACCTTATTTTTATGAGATACGACCGACCCCTCGCGGTGTGGTCCCTCTTCCTGGTCCGTGTGTATCGGTTTATCTGGTGGTACTTCTCTATTTCGAAATTTTTTCCCTAAATTCCTCACTTTAAGTCCTTTTTTCTCACTTTCAGTTAATGCACTTCTGTTCTCAATGTGTCCCTCACTCCGACCATTAATTTTAATTATACTAATACTTTTTTCTTTTTACAGGTTTTTCACCGGCACTCTCCGTTCCTTGATTTACTGGAAGGAAGGGGTTTTCGTGTCGAGTAATCTCCGCACGCACAATAATCTCCGCACGCACAAGCCCGTCTTGTTTTATTAATTAGTAACTAATATATTATTTTCTCTCTTTTTTTTTTCTAGATGTTCCGGACCGTGGTATTTCATCGATTCGTGCGACCGAGTGGGTTTTCCACGAGGAAAAAACCGTACCGTACGAATTCCCGATAACAAGTAAGTACCTTAATTAATTAATTAATTAATTTTAATTTACTTTACACTGTGTCTCGATCCACTTTGTTCAGTTTAATAACCGAATTCACGTGATTTGAACCCGGAGATTCGGAACTAGTCCCCCGGGGGAGATTTGCTCTTATTTTCCTCGAAATCGCGCGAATTAATTATCTTATTTGTAATTCTTCTTTTAATTAATGCTTGAAACTCACTTCGAGTTTAACTTCTTTGTTTCTTTCGCGGCTATAGACTCAAAAATCTGCTGTTAAGCTCCGATTACCGTGGCGGTTCACTTTGCTCTGATTTGGATTTTATCCGTTGGGGCTCGCGTGACCTGTAGCTATCCCCTCCCGCTTGACACTCCGCGTGTTTTTTCTATATATACTTGTTGTTCTATTTTGAAACGGCCTTGAGTGCCTCCTATGTTGTTTTCAAAGATTTTGGTTTTTCGACCGTACTGGTTGTTCGTGTACGAGACCGTTGTCATGCCCTAGTTTTTCCTCTTCTACCCTTGCTAGCAATATTCTTGCCAAAGTATACCATGTCTTATTTCTTTTATGAAAATCAAATTAACCGGTATGCTTAACGGCAGAGTTTGAACTGTTCGGTTATTACAATATAGTTCTATTTCTAATCGCCCGTTTTCTTGTGAAGCCTAACGTCGAGATTTTCACCTATAGTCGCTATTTCAGCTCGATCGAGCCGCGTTCTTTTAATATAAAAAATTTTTTGATCTTGTCGAATGTTTATCGGATATTCCTTTTAAAAAATCACACAGCGTGTTTCCAGTCTTTAATTGATTCTAGCTCACTAATTTGCCCGGTTTTAATTGTCTTTCTCTGCATTTAGGTTTTTTTGTGTTAGCTTCTCATCTGTCCTAACTTGTAACCTATTCTTCTTTCTATTAGTAAGCTATTTAAATATTTTTGTTACTCTATTGTCTTTTCTATTATGAATATTATGTTACTATATCCCTTAGTTATCTTAAGTATATTATTATTATTTAATTTTAATTTTTTTTTTTTTGTCTAAACTATACTTTAGTCTACCTTGTATTATTCTCTGGAAGCCTTCCCTGAAATTATTTTGGCGACCGTTATTATAATACTATCTGTCTTTGCTACTTAGCCGTTTTTAATAAATTATTCCTCTATTTATTCCTCGTATGCCCTTCTACTATGAGCGCAGGCTACCGAGGCTATTAAGTGCTATCTTGATCGCATATCGTTCGAGTTGTCCGCATTTTAGTACAATTTGTTATATTTAAAGAACCGTTTGTCTGATCGAAAATTTTCAAGAGTGCTTTTCGTCAAGAATTATCCTTGTTTTTACTCTAGATCCTTCATTGATCGTTTTTAGCGAAAAATTTTTAACTTTTTCTACAAACTGTGTGGACTTTGATTAGCCCACGACTCTTAAACTATTGCTCTTATGGGACAACTGCATCAGTATATTTATTATCCCTTCGTTACTTTGTTTTTGATTTGCAGATAAAATATACCCGTTTGTTATATTAAAACCAGTTATTTACTCCTGCTCTAGACTTTTGGGACCCCTTATATTATTATAGGGAGCCTGTCCGAAAAACTTCAAAAGATGTTAATTCAATTTAAAATTGCTAGATTTCATTTTTTATGTTAATTGTTCTAAATTATCTATTTTGAAAAATATCCCTAAATCTGGTCTTTATCACTTAAGAGTTTTGTTTCACTTCCCTTCACATCTTGGACACCCGTTATACAATTATTTACGGTCTTTTACCTAACGTTGCGTTGGTTCTATGTTATTAACCATACTACATCTACTATATAAATTCTGCATTTGTTGCCCACATGCCCACTTTCTTGAGACAACGGCGGCGAGGTATTATACTATTACCTCGATCTGAGCTCGTTCGAGCAAATCTCATTTTGTTACATTTTGGAATATCTTCCAAGCCATTTGTTTGATCAAAAAATGTCAAGAGTACTTTTATTAAAGAAATGACACTATTTTTCCGATCAGTCCTTTATTTTTCGTTTTTGTCACTTTTAAAACATTTTTCCTAATTCTTTCTTGAACTTTCAATCGTCTATAACTTTACAGTTATTGCTTTTAAGAACAAATACGAAGGGTACATTTATACCTAACTAGTTTTTAGGTTTTCGTTTCTTATGTTAATTACAGGTCTTAATTATACTTGAACCTGTTTTTTACTCTTGATTTGAACTTTAAAAGCGTTTTTTCTAATGTAATAAGGCTATTATTGCAAAAGTACTAAGAGGTCTTTAGTCCGTTAAATAATGCTAATTTTCTATTTTTTATATTCTTCTCCGGTTTTTTACATCCTAAAAATATCTTTTTATTTAGTTCCTTTTATAGGTTATTTCTGGTCTCCAATGATTGGTCGTCTCAAAAAAAGCGTCATGTTCACATTTTGGCTTCCAAATGATCGTTCTATCATATCAAAATTAATAAAAGTATAAGTCGCCACGTGTGCTTGGCTTTGTCGACCATTTTGTTATATATGCGAAAGCAATACGCCGCTGGTTAACCAGCCCCTGTTAAGCCTATACCGTATCTGCTGGTTATCGGCACTTGGGTAGTGAACTACCTTATACGCGTCCTACCTTATCGATCTTTACAGGCAACTGCAATGTTTTTACAGTGATCTACCTTATCCTAGTTCAACTATCTCTCAGTTACTGCAGAACCCTGCCCTATGCGGGTAATTGCGCCTGTGCCGCTGCAACGCTTGCAGCAAGCACTATGCCGCTGGTCCTTACATTTCTCTTTCTGTTTCAGGCGTGTTTCGATGCTGCTCCCATGCTGCAACCCTTCATCAGGCGGCCCGGGGGGAGAGGGGAGAGACGGACGTCGGGTGTAGTCCACTGAAGCGAGTACCCGTGAGTCTGCTGGAGGTCATCCAAGGTAAGTATCCCGTATGTCGGCCTAGCCCGGCCCCGCGAAGTCCGCTTATTCACAGGCGTCAGTTGACTCAGAGATCTCCTTGTTTTCTCCCGCGTGGTCACACGTCCCGTCCCGTCTTCCTCGTCCTCGTCCTCCTCCCCCTCCTCCGCCCGCACCAGAGTGAGCTGCAACACAGGGAAAACAAACATCTTAGCGCCTATATGCTCTCATTTAGTTTAAAAAGTTCTTAACTGTCTTATGCAATACAAAGGGAGAGTCCGCTTAACTTAATTATAATTCTATCATCCTCTCGGCGTCAGCTGATTCCAGGTCTTCCTCGGTGTCCCTCATGATCAGGTTGTCCCTCAGATCCTTTTCTCTTTTTCTCTCTTCTTCCTCCTTCTTTCTCAAGATGTCCTTACAGAAGTTTGCAAAGATTATCCATGTCTTTTCCTCCGCCAGGATCCCCTCAATGATGATTTCTATAGTGAGGTTTTCTGGTCTGGTTTTTAATGCCTCCACCAGTGGTTTTCGTTCTTCCTCCCATCTGAGGCATGCAACGAGTGTGTGATCCGGTGTATCGGGGACTCCGTGATGGTACCAACACTCGTCGGAGGCTGTTTTACCTATTCTTTTCCTGAAATTATTAAAAACACCGTGCCCCGTAAGGGCTTGGGTAATATAAAAATTTAGTTGACCATGTTTTCTGTTGATCCATTTCTCTATATCTGGGATGAGTCGGTGAGTCCATCTTCCCACCGTCGCATCATCCCATTCCTCTTGCCACTTCTGTAAGGTGTTTTCTCTTGCTTGCTTCCTTATAACCTTTTTCATGCTGTTTCTCATTACTTCCATTGTCTCCTCTGCGTTTTCTTCTGTATCCACCGGGGTCTCTGTTAGTGTATGCGTGTGTGTGTGTGTTTGAGTGTGTGTGTATGTGTGGGTGTGTGTGCGCGTGTGTGTATTCCTTCTGTCCCCGGTTTCTTCTCTGTTTCTTCTTTCGTAGCTTATTAATTCTGCCACTTCATTTTCTTTCTCGAAGGTTTCTCTCCTTTCTCTTATTTTCAGGTTCCAGGGTACAACTCCGGATAATACCGATAGCGTTTCTAGTGGAACTGACCTATACGCCGATACTACCCTTGTTAGCCCAATTTTCTGTGTTCTCTTCAATAATTTCCTGTTGGTCGGTTTGTCTGCTGCTTCTGCCCATATCGGTGCTCCATAAAGAACAATCGATTCCATAGTCATATAATAGAGCTTTCGTCCTGATTGTTTCGTTCTCATTGAATTCGTCATGATTCTGCTCAGGGCAGACATCGTCCTAATGGCCTTGTTAGTTGATCTTTCGATTTGTTGTTTGAAATTTTTATTGGAGTCGAAGATAACTCCCAAGTACCTTAGTTCCGTAGTTGGCTTTATTTCAGCTTCTCCGATCCTGAAGGTAAGTTCACCCTCCACCCTCTTACGGTTTAGCATAATAATTTCTGTTTTACTTTCTGCTAATTCTAGACCCGCAGTGGTCATCCACAGTCTAGCTTCTTCTGCCATCTGTTCGGCTCTTATTTTTAGTCTTCTGACTGTTGCTGCTTGTACGATTATCGCTAGATCATCTGCAAAGGCAATTTTTTTACACATCGGTGGGTTATTTGCACTAAGTAGTCCATCATATACCATATTCCACAAAAAGGGGCCCAGGACTGAGCCCTGGGGGACTCCCATTTTCATGTTTAGGCGTATCGTTTCTTCAGGTGCTTCATATTTCACTGCTCTACATCTGAAATAGTCTTTTAGTATCCGAGCGAGGTACTCGGGGATTTTTCTATTTGTTACTTCTCTATGGATGGCCGTCCAGCTAAGCGTGTTAAACGCGTTTTTGACATCCAACGCGATTAATGCAGCAAACCTATTTTTGCTTGAGGCCTCTATAGCTGCTTGTCTCACTTCCTCCATAGCGTGGACTGTCGAGGTTCCTTTAGTGAACCCATACTGGCAAACACTGAACGGCTTCTCTCCAAGCTCTTCGTGGAGCCTCGCTCGGATAACGTACTCGAACAGCTTAGCGGAGGCGTCTAAAATGCATATGGGTCTATAAGCGGAGGGGGTGGAGGGGTCCTTACCTTCCTTCCTCAACAGAACGGTTCTGGCGTATTTCCATTTTTGCGGCATAATTCCTCTCGTCAGGATTCCATTGTATAAGGCGGCAAACCTGTCAGGTCTAAATTGCACCAGTGCCTTGAGGATTTCTGGTTGCATGCCGTCAGTGCCAGGCGCCTTTCCCGGTTTCAGGAGTTTGGCAGCTTCCAGGACTTCTTCCGAGGTGATATCCGGAATTGGTATTGTCCTGAAATCATTTGAAACAGGTAGATTATGTGTTTCTGCTGCGTTTCTACCTCCTTGTTGTTCCGCTAGCTGCTCTTTTTGAGGAAAGAGCCCCTTCATAACTTTTCCTGCAAATTGTGCGGAAAGAGTCGCTGGTGGATTATTGTTTTTGACCTGTCTCATGACCGCTTTGTATGGTTTACCCCATACATCTTTGTCGATTGTTTCGCAAAGTTCTTTCCAGGTTTGTTCCTTTGATTTACTAATGACTCTCTGGAGATTCTTTTTCGCAAGTTTATACAGGTAAGTTAATGCCTCCCTTTCGTCATTTTTTCCTTTCTTCCTGGCTTTTTGTGCGGCTCTCCTTAGCCTTTGCGTTTTTGCTCTTTCCTTATTTATTTGCGGGTTCCACCATTTATTACTTCTTCCTTTTGTGGACGTCGTATCAGCCTTGTCCAGCGCCTCGTCGCAGATTTTGTCTATACATTCGAAGAATTTATTTTCTTCTTCGTAGGTGTACGTGCTACCAGCATTTATTGTCTGATCCCTTAGAGTTCGATCCAATGCCAGTCCCAGCCTGGTGATGCCGGGCCTCGTGACTTTCCATCTAGCTCCAGGGTTTGTATTTCTCCTTGAGATTCCGTCCGCTGTTCTTAACTCTGTAAGTAGGTATTTATGGTCAGAGGCCGACTCTAAATTCAATACCTTGTTAGAAAATTCTAATTCATTCTTTTGCAGGTCCTGGGTGGTCGCTATAAAGTCCAAGTTTGAAGTGGAACTTCCTCGTTCGAATGTGTGGCCTCCTTCCGGAATACACGGGTAAATATTTATTCTTAGAAGTTCATCTAACAGTATTGTTCCTTTTAGATTATGCTCCTTGGAGCCCCAGGCTGGTGACTTGGCATTGAAATCTCCTCCTAGAATTACGCTGTTACCTTTCGCTATTTCCTGGCTCAAGAATTGCGGTAATCTTTTAATTTTAAATGCGAAGAGATCGGTCGAAATGTTGGGCGATACGTACGTACTCACAATCGTTAGTTTTTCCAATCTTACTGCAGAGTAATCGTCTTCTGATTCGTCCCCATCTTCGAGTCGTCTATTTCCATTAAAATTCGTCACCCAGATTGCTGCTGCTGATCCTGTCTTCGTGTAGATCCAGCTGCCCGGGTTGTAGAGTGGTTCTGAAACTAGTACAAAATCTACGCCCAGCTCTGTTGCAGTTTGGTTTAGCAAGCAGTGCGCCAATCTGCAATGATTCAGGTTTATTTGGAGTATCTTTAAATTGAATTTTATAATTTAGAGCTACCCTTGTCCAAACGTTCCATATATTTTCTATATTGCGGGCAATTGACTGCTCCTGCTACATGTTCAGCTTTGGATGCATGTATGCCCTCCCTTGTGCATAAGATACAGCACCTTATTGCCTCACATCCGTTTATCTGATGCCCCAGGTTTCCACATCTTCTGCATAGTTCCTGTCCCTTCAAGTCTGCAGAACAGTTGTAGGAGAGGTGGCCGAAGGCATGGCATTTAAAGCATCTTAATAAGTTCTGGGTTCTCTTAATTCTGCAGTTTGTAAATCCAATTTTTAGTTTATTTTCTTGACCTAAAATTTCCAGAGCTTCTGAAGGGAGGGAGACGATTGCCGTCTTGGTTCCTCCGTATCCAAATCTAACAGTTTTAATTTGAATTTCCTCTTTTTGTTTTTGCAAGATTCGGGCTAGTTCCTCTTGCAATTCGTCCTTATCAATAGTGGGATCTAAATCCTTTATCTCGTAGACGATTTTCGGTGCCATTCTTCTTACTAAACAGTCCTCTCCTAAGGTCTGTTTAGCAAATGTTTCAAGGACTCCGGCGTTCGTGCCTTTTTCCATTTCGATCACGATATCGCCTCCTCGCGATTTTCTGACCGTATGGATGCCCTTCATGTTGTCTCCCGGATTTGACTTCAGCTGTTTAAACAAATCCGCAAATGTTCTTGTTTCGCTTGTCTTTATTATTATCGCTTCGGATTTTGGTGGAGGCGGCTGTCTGTCCCTTTGAGCTCTCTCTCTTTCCTTTACCTTTTCTTTCTCTTGCTCTTTCTTACTTTTTTCTATTTCTGCGGCCTCTTCCTTCTTTTTCTTCTTAAGGGCCTTCTTCTCCTCTGCTTTCTTCCTGTTTTCCACTATCTTCCATTCCTGTTCTTGTTTCGATTCGGTTTCCGTTGTTTCTGCAGCTTCATCTGTCTCGCTCTCGTAGATTAATAACTTCCTCGCTGCTTCTGCCGTTGTCTTGCCAGTCCCGACCGATATTCCTTTTTTGTCCTCGCTTTTCCTCAGGATATTACATTGTACACCTATATCCTTGTGGAGAAGGCTGTTCTTCAGGTTTTTGTTCTCGATAATTAATTCGATGTTCTTGAGCCTGGTTATTGCTGCTTCCACTTGTCTGTCCGCTTGAGCTGCATGCGTTTTTGTGGTACTTCTAACTTCTGTTAGGGGATCCATACAAAAACTTTTCAATTCTTTTGTAGACGACTTAGTTTTCTTGAGAAGGGTCGATAATTCTCTTATCAGTTTGAGAATGTCCTCTTCCTCTTCTTTTTCTCTCTCTATTTCTTTTTCTCTTTCTTTTCTCTTTTCTTCCTCTTTAGATTGATTCAGCTTAGTATTCGAGGTGTTATTACGGTCGTCTATCCTTTTCTTTTTCATAGTCGTGCTTCCAATAAGGACCACATCTGAAAATTGGGATTCCGAGTCCGACTCGAAATTCTCCCTGTCTCTCTTGGTTCTTTCTTTTTCTGTGCTTCTTTTCATCTTATCGCTTTTTCTAAATATAATTCCTAAATCCGGTGGGTGGCGTGGCGTTAGCCACTTCTCCTCTTCATCCATCTTCCTTCTTTCTTCTTCAGTATCTGTTATATTTGTTTCTCTCTCAATGATATCGTCTACGTTATGTCTGTCTGTGTGAGAGTTTACTTGTGTTTGTAAGGGTCGGTTTGTTTGCCTGTGTGTACTTATCTAAGTGTGTATATGTCAGTCTTTGGTGGCGGTTATTTCTGTCCTTGTATTGTTTTTCTGTCTATGTGTCTATCCTGCTTCTTCTTCTTCTTCTTCTCTCTTCCTAGTCCTCTGTCCTTGTTTGTTTGCTTGCTGTATGTAGGCTCGCTCGGGGTCGGTCGGTTAGGTCGGTTACGCAACGATCGCAGCCCCCCTCCCCTTCCCTCCGCTCGAGCTCCTTTAACTATCTAACGCTTGTTTAACAGGCCGCTGGTTATAACCTACTGCAATTTACTGTTTCAAATCCCTATTGTTTCTGTATCTACTCTTTTTATTCTTATTATTCCACTTTTCTCTATATTAATAGCTGTTTTTATTTCTTCTAGGTTGCACTACGGATAAGGTATGTCGATTTCAAATTATGTGTTGTCAATTTCAAATTATATGTTATACTGCGGAGTTCTATTGCTTTTTTTTTTTTTTTTTTTTTTATTTTTTCTAAACTTATATTATTCTTAGCTGAAATTATAAAAAATTTTTTTCTTATTTTCAGGTGTTTTTAGGTAAGTAGTGGTTAAACTATTCTGAGGTAAGTAGTGGTTAAACTATTCTGATTTTATTTGCTAATTCTCTTATCTGTGTTTCTATTGCTATTTGTATTTCAATTTCAGGTTCTGCTTCTAATTTTGTTTCTTATTCTCTTTTTCATCTATATTTCTTATTTTTCTCTATTTCTATTTAACTTTCTCCAATTCTATTTCTATTTCTGTTTACAGGAAACTCTTGGTTATCGCCTTACGTGACACAGAAATTATATTATGAAATTAGAAAATTAGAGTTATCTAACGCAAAGATATTTGCAATTATTATTATTACAAACTGGTCAATTTACTTTAACTGTTATTTATTGTATGATCTTTTGTACTTTTTGTTCTAATTTTAGGTACTTATTGTATGCGCTTTCAGGGGAGGTAGTAATTTCGGAACGCCCAGAGATAAACGGGTATTTGTCTCTATTTCATTTTCTAAAATTACAGAATCACCTAAAAATTACAATGTCTGTCATAGTTAAAACTATTTCGCTTATTCAAAATTGTTTGTAAATCTAATACAGTATAATAGTGCTTAGTATAATATAGTATAGTATAGTATACGAAATGCAATAAATTCAAATTCAAATTCAAAAACACTAAAATAAACTAACTTCTTATTTAACTTTTAACGTATCTTATCTTATTTTATTCGCTACTGTAAATAATTTTCTAGCCTCTATGTATATATATATTTCTATAAATGTTCTTATTTTCTAGTCTTAAACGCTACCTTATTTTTAATTGATTTTTTTTTTGGTTTTTTCGCTCTTAGCCTAATTTAACCTATCATTAAAACGCCTGCGCGTGGTCTAAACGTGTCCAGGTGTCGATACCTTCTCTTACTCTAATTTTTTATTCTTAACTGTATGTTACTTCTTTTATTTTACACGATATACAAAATCTGCTTTGGCGAAATGCCAGCCCTGCTCTCTGGCTTTCCAAAGAGCCCCCACACGGTTTTATCGTACCCGGCGTTTTCTTAGGTGTTTTCGCGATTATGGTTCCGTACGAAAATTGACCTATCGGGCCGAAATTCGGTATACGCCTATTTCGGAGGGTGGCGAGTCTTTCGGGGTCGGATTGGAGAAGTATTCTCCCCCCTGAAAAACTTTTTCGATTTTGCCCCCTCCTTTCCGAGCTGTGGGAAAAATTACCTCGAATTTTGAGATTTTCAAAAAGCTGACCCGGTAGTCGGTTAGGGCTCGGCTAGAGCTTTACAACGAGCCGTCGCACTCCTAGATCGGATAAAGTCTAAGTTTTTCTTATATACCGGGTGTCCCATAAATTTTCGACTGGAAAAATTTTCTGGGTAGGCTATCCTCTTGGGGGGGGGGGGTATCTCGGGGTTGGCGACTGGTCTCCGAAGAAGTTTCGGAGGTACACGATTTTCGCCTCCGGCCCCCCGTTCTCGAGATAACGACCCTAACACCTACAGGGATAGGTTTTACGAGAAAACTTCCTATAGGGCGATTGCTTCTTATGTCTATCCCTATCCGTAGCTGCACTAATAGATGTGGGTTAGTTATATAAAAACCGCTAGTTCTCTCTTGTGTTCAAGGTCAAATGATCTCTTTTCCTACTTTTCTCTACTCTTTCCTATTTTTAGGCACTAAACCCTTTCTCCTACCTTATTTTTATGAGATACGACCGACCCCTCGCGGTGTGGTCCCTCTTCCTGGTCCGTGTGTATCGGTTTATCTGGTGGTACTTCTCTATTTCGAAATTTTTTCCCTAAATTCCTCACTTTAAGTCCTTTTTTCTCACTTTCAGTTAATGCACTTCTGTTCTCAATGTGTCCCTCACTCCGACCATTAATTTTAATTATACTAATACTTTTTTCTTTTTACAGGTTTTTCACCGGCACTCTCCGTTCCTTGATTTACTGGAAGGAAGGGGTTTTCGTGTCGAGTAATCTCCGCACGCACAATAATCTCCGCACGCACAAGCCCGTCTTGTTTTATTAATTAGTAACTAATATATTATTTTCTCTCTTTTTTTTTTTCTAGATGTTCCGGACCGTGGTATTTCATCGATTCGTGCGACCGAGTGGGTTTTCCACGAGGAAAAAACCGTACCGTACGAATTCCCGATAACAAGTAAGTACCTTAATTAATTAATTAATTAATTTTAATTTACTTTACACTGTGTCTCGATCCACTTTGTTCAGTTTAATAACCGAATTCACGTGATTTGAACCCGGAGATTCGGAACTAGTCCCCCGGGGGAGATTTGCTCTTATTTTCCTCGAAATCGCGCAAATTAATTATCTTATTTGTAATTCTTCTTTTAATTAATGCTTGAAACTCACTTCGAGTTTAACTTCTTTGTTTCTTTCGCGGGTATAGACTCAAACATCTGCTGTTAAGCTCCGATTACCGTGGCGGTTCACTTTGCTCTCATCCTATCCTATCCTATATCCTATCCTATCCTCTATCCTATAATCTCCTCTATCCTATCCTATCCTCTATCCTATCCTATCCTCTATCCTATCCTATCCTCTATAATATCGTATCCTCTATAATATCGTATCCTGTATCCTATCCTGTAATCTTTCCTATCCTAACACAATCCTATCCTATCCTCTATCCTATAATATCCTCCATCCTATCCTATCCTCTATCCTATCCAATCCTCTACCGTCTCCTATCCTGTATCCGATCCAATCCCCTATCCTCTATCCTATCCTATTCTCTATCCTATCCTCTATCGTATCCTATCCTCTATCCTATCCTATCCTCAATTCTATCCTATACTCCATCCTATCCTATCCGCTATCCTATCCTATCCTCTATCCTATAATATCCTCTATCCTATCCAATCCTCTACCCTATCCTCTATCCTATCCTCTATCCTATCCTGCTCTATCCTATCCTATCCTCTATCCTATCCTATCCTCTATCCTATCGTGTCCTCTTTCCTATCCTATCCTCAACCCTATCCTATCCTCAATTCTATCCTATACTCCATCCTATCCTATCCGCTATCCTATCCTATCCAATCCTCTATCCTATCCTCTATCCTATCCTGCTCTATCCTATCCTATCCTCTATCCTATCCTATCCTCTATCCTATCCTATCCTATATCCTATCCTATCCTCTATCCTATCCTGTCCTCTTTCCTATCCTATCCTCAACCCTATCCTATCCTCAATTCTATCCTATACTCGATCCTATCCTATCCGCTATCCTATCCTATCCTCTATCCTATAATATCCTCTATCCTATCCAATCCTCTATCCTATCCTCTATCCTATCCTCTATCCTATCCTCTATCCTATCCAATCCTCTACCGTCTCCTATCCTGTATCCGATCCAATCCCCTATCCTCTATCCTATCCAATCCTCTATCCTATCCTCTATCCTATCCTCTATTCTATCCTATCCTCTATCCGTATCCTATCCTCTATCCTATCCTATCCTCTATCCTATCTTATCTTCTATCCTATCCTATCCTCTATCCTATCCTATCCTCTATAATATCGTATCCTGTATCCTATCCTGTCCTCTTTCCTATCCTATCATCAAACATATCCTGTCCTCTATCGCCCCCTATGCTCTATGCTATCCAATCCCCTATGTTATCCTCTAACCTATCCTATCCTCTATAATATCCTATCCTCTATCCTATCCTATCCTCTATAATATCCTATCCTCTATCCTATCCTATCCTCTGTCCTATCCTATCCTCTATCCTATCCTATCATCTATCCTATCCTATCCTCTATCCTATCCTATCCTCTATCCTATCCTATCCTCTATCCCATCCTATCCTCTATCCTATCCTATCCTCTATCCTATTCTATCCTCTATCCTATACTATCCTCTGTCCTATCCTATCCTCTATCCTATCCTATCCTCTATCCTATCCTATCCTCTATCCTATCCTATCCTCTATCCTATCCTATCCTATATCCTATCCTATCCTCTATCCTATAATCTCCTCTATCCTATCCTATCCTCTATCCTATCCTATCCTCTATCCTATCCTATCCTCTATAATATCGTATCCTGTATCCTATCCTGTAATCTTTCCTATCCTAACACAATCCTATCCTATCCTCTATCCTATAATATCCTCTATCCTATCCTATCCTCTATCCTATCCAATCCTCTACCGTCTCCTATCCTGTATCCGATCCAATCCCCTATCCTCTATCCTATCCTATTCTCTATCCTATCCTCTATCGTATCCTATCCTCTATCCTATCCTATCCTCAATTCTATCCTATACTCCATCCTATCCTATCCGCTATCCTATCCTATCCTCTATCCTATAATATCCTCTATCCTATCCAATCCTCTATCCTATCCTCTATCCTATCCTCTATTCTATCCTATCCTCTATCCGTATCCTATCCTCTATCCTATCCTATCCTCTATCCTATCTTATCTTCTATCCTATCCTATCCTCTATCCTATCCTATCCTCTATAATATCGTATCCTGTATCCTATCCTGTCCTCTTTCCTATCCTATCATCAAACATATCCTGTCCTCTATCGCCCCCTATGCTCTATGCTATCCAATCCCCTATGTTATCCTCTAACCTATCCTATCCTCTATAATATCCTATCCTCTATCCTATCCTATCCTCTATAATATCCTATCCTCTATCCTATCCTATCCTCTGTCCTATCCTATCCTCTATCCTATCCTATCATCTATCCTATCCTATCCTCTATCCTATCCTATCCTCTATCCTATCCTATCCTCTATCCCATCCTATCCTCTATCCTATCCTATCCTCTATCCTATCCTATCCTCTATAATATCGTATCCTCTATAATATCGTATCCTGTATCCTATCCTGTAATCTTTCCTATCCTAACACAATCCTATCCTATCCTCTATCCTATAATATCCTCCATCCTATCCTATCCTCTATCCTATCCAATCCTCTACCGTCTCCTATCCTGTATCCGATCCAATCCCCTATCCTCTATCCTATCCTATTCTCTATCCTATCCTCTATCGTATCCTATCCTCTATCCTATCCTATCCTCAATTCTATCCTATACTCCATCCTATCCTATCCGCTATCCTATCCTATCCTCTATCCTATAATATCCTCTATCCTATCCAATCCTCTACCCTATCCTCTATCCTATCCTCTATCCTATCCTGCTCTATCCTATCCTATCCTCTATCCTATCCTATCCTCTATCCTATCGTGTCCTCTTTCCTATCCTATCCTCAACCCTATCCTATCCTCAATTCTATCCTATACTCCATCCTATCCTATCCGCTATCCTATCCTATCTAATCCTCTATCCTATCCTCTATCCTATCCTGCTCTATCCTATCCTATCCTCTATCCTATCCTATCCTCTATCCTATCCTATCCTATATCCTATCCTATCCTCTATCCTATCCTGTCCTCTTTCCTATCCTATCCTCAACCCTATCCTATCCTCAATTCTATCCTATACTCGATCCTATCCTATCCGCTATCCTATCCTATCCTCTATCCTATAATATCCTCTATCCTATCCAATCCTCTATCCTATCCTCTATCCTATCCTCTATCCTATCCTCTATCCTATCCAATCCTCTACCGTCTCCTATCCTGTATCCGATCCAATCCCCTATCCTCTATCCTATCCAATCCTCTATCCTATCCTCTATCCTATCCTCTATTCTATCCTATCCTCTATCCGTATCCTATCCTCTATCCTATCCTATCCTCTATCCTATCTTATCTTCTATCCTATCCTATCCTCTATCCTATCCTATCCTCTATAATATCGTATCCTGTATCCTATCCTGTCCTCTTTCCTATCCTATCATCAAACATATCCTGTCCTCTATCGCCCCCTATGCTCTATGCTATCCAATCCCCTATGTTATCCTCTAACCTATCCTATCCTCTATAATATCCTATCCTCTATCCTATCCTATCCTCTATAATATCCTATCCTCTATCCTATCCTATCCTCTGTCCTATCCTATCCTCTATCCTATCCTATCATCTATCCTATCCTATCCTCTATCCTATCGTGTCCTCTTTCCTATCCTATCCTCAACCCTATCCTATCCTCAATTCTATCCTATACTCCATCCTATCCTATCCGCTATCCTATCCTATCTAATCCTCTATCCTATCCTCTATCCTATCCTGCTCTATCCTATCCTATCCTCTATCCTATCCTATCCTCTATCCTATCCTATCCTATATCCTATCCTATCCTCTATCCTATCCTGTCCTCTTTCCTATCCTATCCTCAACCCTATCCTATCCTCAATTCTATCCTATACTCGATCCTATCCTATCCGCTATCCTATCCTATCCTCTATCCTATAATATCCTCTATCCTATCCAATCCTCTATCCTATCCTCTATCCTATCCTCTATCCTATCCTCTATCCTATCCAATCCTCTACCGTCTCCTATCCTGTATCCGATCCAATCCCCTATCCTCTATCCTATCCAATCCTCTATCCTATCCTCTATCCTATCCTCTATTCTATCCTATCCTCTATCCGTATCCTATCCTCTATCCTATCCTATCCTCTATCCTATCTTATCTTCTATCCTATCCTATCCTCTATCCTATCCTATCCTCTATAATATCGTATCCTGTATCCTATCCTGTCCTCTTTCCTATCCTATCATCAAACATATCCTGTCCTCTATCGCCCCCTATGCTCTATGCTATCCAATCCCCTATGTTATCCTCTAACCTATCCTATCCTCTATAATATCCTATCCTCTATCCTATCCTATCCTCTATAATATCCTATCCTCTATCCTATCCTATCCTCTGTCCTATCCTATCCTCTATCCTATCCTATCATCTATCCTATCCTATCCTCTATCCTATCCTATCCTCTATCCTATCCTATCCTCTATCCCATCCTATCCTCTATCCTATCCTATCCTCTATCCTATTCTATCCTCTATCCTATACTATCCTCTGTCCTATCCTATCCTCTATCCTATCCTATCCTCTATCCTATCCTATCCTCTATCCTATCCTATCCTCTATCCTATCCTATCCTATATCCTATCCTATCCTCTATCCTATAATCTCCTCTATCCTATCCTATCCTCTATCCTATCCTATCCTCTATCCTATCCTATCCTCTATAATATCGTATCCTGTATCCTATCCTGTAATCTTTCCTATCCTAACACAATCCTATCCTATCCTCTATCCTATAATATCCTCTATCCTATCCTATCCTCTATCCTATCCAATCCTCTACCGTCTCCTATCCTGTATCCGATCCAATCCCCTATCCTCTATCCTATCCTATTCTCTATCCTATCCTCTATCGTATCCTATCCTCTATCCTATCCTATCCTCAATTCTATCCTATACTCCATCCTATCCTATCCGCTATCCTATCCTATCCTCTATCCTATAATATCCTCTATCCTATCCAATCCTCTATCCTATCCTCTATCCTATCCTCCATCCTATCCTGCTCTATCCTATCCTATCCTCTATCCTATCCTATCCTCTATCCTATCGTGTTCTCTTTCCTATCCTATCCTCTATCCTATCCTATCCTCTATCCTATCGTGTTCTCTTTCCTATCCTATCCTCAACCCTATCCTATCCTCAATTCTATCCTATACTCCATCCTATCCTATCCGCTATCCTATCCTATCCAATCCTCTATCCTATCCTCTATCCTATCCTGCTCTATCCTATCCTATCCTCTATCCTATCCTATCCTCTATCCTATCCTATCCTATATCCTATCCTATCCTCTATCCTATCCTGTCCTCTTTCCTATCCTATCCTCAACCCTATCCTATCCTCAATTCTATCCTATACTCGATCCTATCCTATCCGCTATCCTATCCTATCCTCTATCCTATAATATCCTCTATCCTATCCAATCCTCTATCCTTTCCTCTATCCTATCCTCTATCCTATCCTCTATCCTATCCAATCCTCTACCGTCTCCTATCCTGTATCCGATCCAATCCCCTATCCTCTATCCTATCCAATCCTCTATCCTATCCTCTATCCTATCCTCTATTCTATCCTATCCTCTATCCGTATCCTATCCTCTATCCTATCCTATCCTCTATCCTATCTTATCCTCTATCCTATCCTATCCTCTATCCTATCCTATCCTCTATAATATCGTATCCTGTATCCTATCCTGTCCTCTTTCCTATCCTATCATCAAACCTATCCTGTCCTCTATCGTCCCCTATGCTCTATGCTATCCAATCCCCTATGTTATCCTCTAACCTATCCTATCCTCTATAATATCCTATCCTCTATCCTATCCTATCCTCTATAATATCCTATCCTCTATCCTATCCTATCCTCTGTCCTATCCTATCCTCTATCCTATCCTATCCTATATCCTATCCTATCCTCTATCCTATAATCTCCTCTATCCTATCCTATCCTCTATCCTATCCTATCCTCTATCCTATCCTATCCTCTATAATATCGTATCCTCTATAATATCGTATCCTGTATCCTATCCTGTAATCTTTCCTATCCTAACACAATCCTATCCTATCCTCTATCCTATAATATCCTCTATCCTATCCTATCCTCTATCCTATCCAATCCTCTACCGTCTCCTATCCTGTATCCGATCCAATCCCCTATCCTCTATCCTATCCTATTCTCTATCCTATCCTCTATCGTATCCTATCCTCTATCCTATCCTATCCTCAATTCTATCCTATACTCCATCCTATCCTATCCGCTATCCTATCCTATCCTCTATCCTATAATATCCTCTATCCTATCCAATCCTCTATCCTATCCTCTATCCTATCCTCTATCCTATCCTGCTCTATCCTATCCTATCCTCTATCCTATCCTATCCTCTATCCTATCGTGTTCTCTTTCCTATCCTATCCTCAACCCTATCCTATCCTCAATTCTATCCTATACTCCATCCTATCCTATCCGCTATCCTATCCTATCCAATCCTCTATCCTATCCTCTATCCTATCCTGCTCTATCCTATCCTATCCTCTATCCTATCCTATCCTCTATCCTATCCTATCCTATATCCTATCCTATCCTCTATCCTATCCTGTCCTCTTTCCTATCCTATCCTCAACCCTATCCTATCCTCAATTCTATCCTATACTCGATCCTATCCTATCCGCTATCCTATCCTATCCTCTATCCTATAATATCCTCTATCCTATCCAATCCTCTATCCTTTCCTCTATCCTATCCTCTATCCTATCCTCTATCCTATCCAATCCTCTACCGTCTCCTATCCTGTATCCGATCCAATCCCCTATCCTCTATCCTATCCAATCCTCTATCCTATCCTCTATCCTATCCTCTATTCTATCCTATCCTCTATCCGTATCCTATCCTCTATCCTATCCTATCCTCTATCCTATCTTATCCTCTATCCTATCCTATCCTCTATCCTATCCTATCCTCTATAATATCGTATCCTGTATCCTATCCTGTCCTCTTTCCTATCCTATCATCAAACCTATCCTGTCCTCTATCGTCCCCTATGCTCTATGCTATCCAATCCCCTATGTTATCCTCTAACCTATCCTATCCTCTATAATATCCTATCCTCTATCCTATCCTATCCTCTATAATATCCTATCCTCTATCCTATCCTATCCTCTGTCCTATCCTATCCTCTATCCTATCCTATCCTATATCCTATCCTATCCTCTATCCTATAATCTCCTCTATCCTATCCTATCCTCTATCCTATCCTATCCTCTATCCTATCCTATCCTGTATAATATCGTATCCTCTATAATATCGTATCCTGTATCCTATCCTGTAATCTTTCCTATCCTAACACAATCCTATCCTATCCTCTATCCTATAATATCCTCTATCCTATCCTATCCTCTATCCTATCCAATCCTCTACCGTCTCCTATCCTGTATCCGATCCAATCCCCTATCCTCTATCCTATCCTATTCTCTATCCTATCCTCTATCGTATCCTATCCTCTATCCTATCCTATCCTCAATTCTATCCTATACTCCATCCTATCCTATCCGCTATCCTATCCTATCCTCTATCCTATAATATCCTCTATCCTATCCAATCCTCTATCCTATCCTCTATCCTATCCTCTATCCTATCCTGCTCTATCCTATCCTATCCTCTATCCTATCCTATCCTCTATCCTATCGTGTCCTCTTTCCTATCCTATCCTCAACCCTATCCTATCCTCAATTATATCCTATACTCCATCCTATCCTATCCGCTATCCTATCCTATCCAATCCTCTATCCTATCCTCTATCCTATCCTGCTCTATCCTATCCTATCCTCTATCCTATCCTATCCTCTATCCTATCCTATCCTATATCCTATCCTAACCTCTATCCTATCCTATCCTCTATCCTATACTATCCTCTATCCTATCCTATCCTCTATCCTATCCTATCCTCTATAATATCGTATCCTCTATAATATCGTATCCTGTATCCTATCCTGTAATCTTTCCTATCCTAACATCAATCCTATCCTATCCTCTATCCTATAATAGCCTCTATCCTATCCTATCCTCTATCCTATCCAATCCTCTACCGTCTCCTATCCTGTATCCGATCCAATCCCCTATCCTCTATCCTATCCTATTCTCTATCCTATCCTCTATCGTATCCTATCCTCTATCCTATCCTATCCTCTATAATATCGTATCCTCTATAATATCGTATCCTCTATAATATCGTATCCTGTATCCTATCCTGTGATCTTTCCTATCCTATCATCAATCCTATCCTATCCTCTATCGTCTCCTATCCTCTATCCTATCCTATCCCCTATGTTATACTCTATCCTATCTTATCCTCTATCCTATCCTATCCTCCATCCTATCCTATACCCTATCCTATCCTATCCTCTATAATATCGTATCCACTATCATATCCTATCCTCTTTCCTATAATATCATCTATCCTATCCTATCATCAATCCTATCCTATCCTCTATCGTCTCCTATCCTCTATCCTATCCAATCCCCTATGTTATCCTCTATCCTATCATATCCTCTATCCTATGCTATCCTCTATCCTATCATATCCTCTATCCTATCCTATCCTCTATCCTATCCTGTCCTCTTTCCTATCCTATCCTCAACCCTATCCTATCCTCAATTCTATCCTATACTCGATCCTATCCTATCCGCTATCCTATCCTATCCTCTATCCTATAATATCCTCTATCCTATCCAATCCTCTATCCTATCCTCTATCCTATCCTCTATCCTATCCTCTATCCTATCCAATCCTCTACCGTCTCCTATCCTGTATCCGATCCAATCCCCTATCCTCTATCCTATCCAATCCTCTATCCTATCCTCTATCCTATCCTCTATTCTATCCTATCCTCTATCCGTATCCTATCCTCTATCCTATCCTCTATCCTATCCTATCCTATATCCTATCCTATCCTCTATAATATCGTATCCTGTATCCTATCCTGTCCTCTTTACTATCCTATCATCAATCCTATCCTATCCTCTATCCTATGGTATCCCCTATCCTATCCTATTCTCTATCCTATCCTCTATCGTATCCTATCCTCTATCCTATCCTATCCTCAATTCTATCCTATACTCCATCCTATCCTATCCGCTATCCTATCCTATCCTCTATCCTATAATGTCCTCTATCCTATCCAATCCTCTATCCTATCCTGCTCTATCCTATCCTATCCTCTATCCTATCCTATCCTCTATCCTATCGTGCCCTCTTTCCTATCCTATCCTCAACCCTATCCTATCCTCAATTCTATCCTATACTCCATCCTATCCTATCCGCTATCCTATCCTATCCAATCCTCTATCCTATCCTCTATCCTATCCTGCTCTATCCTATCCTATCCTCTATCCTATCCTATCCTCTATCCTATCTTATCCTCTATCCTATCCTATCCTCTATCCTATCCTATCCTCTATAATATCGTATCCTGTATCCTATCCTGTCCTCTTTCCTATCCTATCATCAAACCTATCCTGTCCTCTATCGTCCCCTATGCTCTATGCTATCCAATCCCCTATGTTATCCTCTAACCTATCCTATCCTCTATAATATCCTATCCTCTATCCTATCCTATCCTCTATAATATCCTATCCTCTATCCTATCCTATCCTCTGTCCTATCCTATCCTCTATCCTATCCTATCCTCTATCCTATCCTATCCTCTATCCTATCCTATCCTCTATCCTATCCTATCCTCTATCCCATCCTATCCTCTATCCTATCCTATCCTCTATCCTATCCTATCCTATATCCTATCCTATCCTCTATCCTATAATCTCCTCTATCCTATCCTATCCTCTATCCTATCCTATCCTCTATCCTATCCTATCCTCTATCCTATCCTATCCTCTATCCTATTCTATCCTCTATAATATCGTATCCTGTATCCTATCCTGTCCTCTTTCCTATCCTATCATCAAACCTATCCTGTCCTCTATCGTCCCCTATGCTCTATGCTATCCAATCCCCTATGTTATCCTCTAACCTATCCTATCCTCTATAATATCCTATCCTCTATCCTATCCTATCCTCTATAATATCCTATCCTCTATCCTATCCTATCCTCTGTCCTATCCTATCCTCTATCCTATCCTATCCTCTATCCTATCCTATCCTCTATCCTATCCTATCCTCTATCCTATCCTATCCTCTATCCTATCCTATCCTCTATCCTATCCTATCCTCTATCCCATCCTATCCTCTATCCTATCCTATCCTCTATCCTATTCTATCCTCTATCCTATACTATCCTCTGTCCTATCCTATCCTCTATCCTATCCTATCCTCTATCCTATGCTATCCTCTATCCTATCCTATCCTCTATCCTATCCTATCCTCTATCCTATCCTATCCTCTATCCTATCCTATCCTATATCCTATCCTATCCTCTATCCTATAATCTCCTCTATCCCATCCTATCCTCTATCCTATCCTATCCTCTATCCTATCCTATCCTCTATAATATCGTATCCTCTATCCTATCCTATCCTCTGTCCTATCCTATCCTCTATCCTATCCTATCCTCTATCCTATCCTATCCTCTATCCTATCCTATCCTCTATCCTATCCTATCCTCTATCCTATCCTATCCTCTATCCTATAATGTCCTCTATCCTATCCAATCCTCTATCCTATCCTGCTCTATCCTATCCTATCCTCTATCCTATCCTATCCTCTATCCTATCGTGCCCTCTTTCCTATCCTATCCTCAACCCTATCCTATCCTCAATTCTATCCTATACTCCATCCTATCCTATCCGCTATCCTATCCTATCCAATCCTCTATCCTATCCTCTATCCTATCCTGCTCTATCCTATCCTATCCTCTATCCTATCCTATCCTCTATCCTATCTTATCCTCTATCCTATCCTATCCTCTATCCTATCCTATCCTCTATAATATCGTATCCTGTATCCTATCCTGTCCTCTTTCCTATCCTATCATCAAACCTATCCTGTCCTCTATCGTCCCCTATGCTCTATGCTATCCAATCCCCTATGTTATCCTCTAACCTATCCTATCCTCTATAATATCCTATCCTCTATCCTATCCTATCCTCTATAATATCCTATCCTCTATCCTATCCTATCCTCTGTCCTATCCTATCCTCTATCCTATCCTATCCTCTATCCTATCCTATCCTCTATCCTATCCTATCCTCTATCCTATCCTATCCTCTATCCCATCCTATCCTCTATCCTATCCTATCCTCTATCCTATCCTATCCTCTATCCAATCCTTTCCTCTATCCTATCCTATCCTATATCCTATCCTATCCTCTATCCTATAATCTCCTCTATCCTATCCTATCCTCTATCCTATCCTATCCTCTATCCTATCCTATCCTCTATCCTATCCTATCCTCTATCCTATTCTATCCTCTATAATATCGTATCCTGTATCCTATCCTGTCCTCTTTCCTATCCTATCATCAAACCTATCCTGTCCTCTATCGTCCCCTATGCTCTATGCTATCCAATCCCCTATGTTATCCTCTAACCTATCCTATCCTCTATAATATCCTATCCTCTATCCTATCCTATCCTCTATAATATCCTATCCTCTATCCTATCCTATCCTCTGTCCTATCCTATCCTCTATCCTATCCTATCCTCTATCCTATCCTATCCTCTATCCTATCCTATCCTCTATCCTATCCTATCCTCTATCCTATCCTATCCTCTATCCTATTCTATCCTCTATAATATCGTATCCTGTATCCTATCCTGTCCTCTTTCCTATCCTATCATCAAACCTATCCTGTCCTCTATCGTCCCCTATGCTCTATGCTATCCAATCCCCTATGTTATCCTCTAACCTATCCTATCCTCTATAATATCCTATCCTCTATCCTATCCTATCCTCTATAATATCCTATCCTCTATCCTATCCTATCCTCTGTCCTATCCTATCCTCTATCCTATCCTATCCTCTATCCTATCCTATCCTCTATCCTATCCTATCCTCTATCCTATCCTATCCTCTATCCTATCCTATCCTCTATCCTATCCTATCCTCTATCCCATCCTATCCTCTATCCTATCCTATCCTCTATCCTATTCTATCCTCTATCCTATACTATCCTCTGTCCTATCCTATCCTCTATCCTATCCTATCCTCTATCCTATGCTATCCTCTATCCTATCCTATCCTCTATCCTATCCTATCCTCTATCCTATCCTATCCTCTATCCTATCCTATCCTATATCCTATCCTATCCTCTATCCTATAATCTCCTCTATCCCATCCTATCCTCTATCCTATCCTATCCTCTATCCTATCCTATCCTCTATAATATCGTATCCTCTATCCTATCCTATCCTCTGTCCTATCCTATCCTCTATCCTATCCTATCCTCTATCCTATCCTATCCTCTATCCTATCCTATCCTCTATCCTATCCTATCCTCTATCCTATCCTATCCTCTATCCTATAATGTCCTCTATCCTATCCAATCCTCTATCCTATCCTGCTCTATCCTATCCTATCCTCTATCCTATCCTATCCTCTATCCTATCGTGCCCTCTTTCCTATCCTATCCTCAACCCTATCCTATCCTCAATTCTATCCTATACTCCATCCTATCCTATCCGCTATCCTATCCTATCCAATCCTCTATCCTATCCTCTATCCTATCCTGCTCTATCCTATCCTATCCTCTATCCTATCCTATCCTCTATCCTATCTTATCCTCTATCCTATCCTATCCTCTATCCTATCCTATCCTCTATAATATCGTATCCTGTATCCTATCCTGTCCTCTTTCCTATCCTATCATCAAACCTATCCTGTCCTCTATCGTCCCCTATGCTCTATGCTATCCAATCCCCTATGTTATCCTCTAACCTATCCTATCCTCTATCCTATCCTATCCTCTATAATATCCTATCCTCTATCCTATCCTATCCTCTGTCCTATCCTATCCTCTATCCTATCCTATCCTCTATCCTATCCTATCCTCTATCCTATCCTATCCTCTATCCTATCCTATCCTCTATCCCATCCTATCCTCTATCCTATCCTATCCTCTATCCTATCCTATCCTCTATCCTATCCTATCCTCTATCCTATCCTATCCTATATCCTATCCTATCCTCTATCCTATAATCTCCTCTATCCTATCCTATCCTCTATCCTATCCTATCCTCTATCCTATCCTATCCTCTATCCTATCCTATCCTCTATCCTATTCTATCCTCTATAATATCGTATCCTGTATCCTATCCTGTCCTCTTTCCTATCCTATCATCAAACCTATCCTGTCCTCTATCGTCCCCTATGCTCTATGCTATCCGATCCCCTATGTTATCCTCTAACCTATCCTATCCTCTATAATATCCTATCCTCTATCCTATCCTATCCTCTATAATATCCTATCCTCTATCCTATCCTATCCTCTGTCCTATCCTATCCTCTATCCTATCCTATCCTCTATCCTATCCTATCCTCTATCCTATCCTATCCTCTATCCTATCCTATCCTCTATCCTATCCTATCCTCTATCCTATTCTATCCTCTATAATATCGTATCCTGTATCCTATCCTGTCCTCTTTCCTATCCTATCATCAAACCTATCCTGTCCTCTATCGTCCCCTATGCTCTATGCTATCCAATCCCCTATGTTATCCTCTAACCTATCCTATCCTCTATAATATCCTATCCTCTATCCTATCCTATCCTCTATAATATCCTATCCTCTATCCTATCCTATCCTCTGTCCTATCCTATCCTCTATCCTATCCTATCCTCTATCCTATCCTATCCTCTATCCTATCCTATCCTCTATCCTATCCTATCCTCTATCCTATCCTATCCTCTATCCTATCCTATCCTCTATCCCATCCTATCCTCTATCCTATCCTATCCTCTATCCTATTCTATCCTCTATCCTATACTATCCTCTGTCCTATCCTATCCTCTATCCTATCCTATCCTCTATCCTATGCTATCCTCTATCCTATCCTATCCTCTATCCTATCCTATCCTCTATCCTATCCTATCCTCTATCCTATCCTATCCTATATCCTATCCTATCCTCTATCCTATAATCTCCTCTATCCCATCCTATCCTCTATCCTATCCTATCCTCTATCCTATCCTATCCTCTATAATATCGTATCCTCTATCCTATCCTATCCTCTGTCCTATCCTATCCTCTATCCTATCCTATCCTCTATCCTATCCTATCCTCTATCCTATCCTATCCTCTATCCTATCCTATCCTCTATCCTATTCTATCCTCTATCCTATCCTATCCTATATCCTATCCTAACCTCTATCCTATCCTATCCTCTATCCTATCCTATCCTCTATCCTATCCTATCCTCTATCCTATCCTATCCTCTATAATATCGTATCCTCTATAATATCCTATCCTCTATCCTATCCTATCCTCTGTCCTATCCTATCCTCTATCCTATCCTATCCTCTATCCTATCCTATCCTCTATCCTATCCTATCCTCTATCCTATTCTATCCTCTATCCTATACTATCCTCTGTCCTATCCTATCCTCTATCCTATCCTCTATCCTATCCTATCCTCATTCCTATCCTATCCTCATTCCTATCCTATCCTCTATCCGTTGGTATCCTCTATCCTATCCAATCCTCTATCCTATCCTATCCTCTATCCTATCCTATGCTCTATCCTATCCTATCCTATATCCTATCCTATCCTCTATCCTATCCTATCCTCTATCCTATCCTATCCTCTATCGTATCCTATCCTCTATCCTATCCTATCCTCTATAATATCGTATCCTGTATCCTATCCTGTAATCTTTCCTATCCTAACATCAATCCAATCCTATCCTCTATCCTATAATATCCTCTATCCTATCCTATCCTCTATCCTATCCAATCCTCTATAATATCGTATCATCTATAATATCCTATCCTCTGTCCTATCCTATCCTCTATCCTATCCTATCCTCTATCCTATCCTATCCTCTATCCTATCCTATCCTCTATAATATCGTATCCTGTATCCTATCCTGTCCTCTTTCCTATCCTATCCTCAATCCTATCCTATCCTCTATCCTTTGGTATCCTCTATCCTATCCAATCATCTATCCTATCCTATCCTCTATCCTATCCTATCCTCTATCCTATCCTCTATCCTATCCTATCCTCTATAATATCGTATCCTCTATAATATCGTATCCTGTATCCTATCCTATCCTCATTCCTATCCTATCCTCATTCCTATCCTATCCTCTATCCGTTGGTATCCTCTATCCTATCCAATCCTCTATCCTATCCTATCCTCTATCCTATCCTATGCTCTATCCTATCCTATCCTATATCCTATCCTATCCTCTATCCTATCCTATCCTCTATCCTATCCTATCCTCTATCGTATCCTATCCTCTATCCTATCCTATCCTCTATAATATCGTATCCTGTATCCTATCCTGTAATCTTTCCTATCCTAACATCAATCCAATCCTATCCTCTATCCTATAATATCCTCTATCCTATCCTATCCTCTATCCTATCCAATCCTCTATAATATCGTATCATCTATAATATCCTATCCTCTGTCCTATCCTATCCTCTATCCTATCCTATCCTCTATCCTATCCTATCCTCTATCCTATCCTATCCTCTATAATATCGTATCCTGTATCCTATCCTGTCCTCTTTCCTATCCTATCATCAAACCTATCCTGTCCTCTATCGTCCCCTATGCTCTATGCTATCCAATCCCCTATGTTATCCTCTAACCTATCCTATCCTCTATAATATCCTATCCTCTATCCTATCCTATCCTCTATAATATCCTATCCTCTATCCTATCCTATCCTCTGTCCTATCCTATCCTCTATCCTATCCTATCCTCTATCCTATCCTATCCTCTATCCTATCCTATCCTCTATCCTATCCTATCCTCTATCCTATCCTATCCTCTATCCTATCCTATCCTCTATCCCATCCTATCCTCTATCCTATCCTATCCTCTATCCTATTCTATCCTCTATCCTATACTATCCTCTGTCCTATCCTATCCTCTATCCTATCCTATCCTCTATCCTATGCTATCCTCTATCCTATCCTATCCTCTATCCTATCCTATCCTCTATCCTATCCTATCCTCTATCCTATCCTATCCTATATCCTATCCTATCCTCTATCCTATAATCTCCTCTATCCCATCCTATCCTCTATCCTATCCTATCCTCTATCCTATCCTATCCTCTATAATATCGTATCCTCTATCCTATCCTATCCTCTGTCCTATCCTATCCTCTATCCTATCCTATCCTCTATCCTATCCTATCCTCTATCCTATCCTATCCTCTATCCTATCCTATCCTCTATCCTATCCTATCCTCTATCCTATCCTATCCTCTATAATATCGTATCCTCTATAATATCCTATCCTCTATCCTATCCTATCCTCTGTCCTATCCTATCCTCTATCCTATCCTATCCTCTATCCTATCCTATCCTCTATCCTATCCTATCCTCTATCCTATTCTATCCTCTATCCTATACTATCCTCTGTCCTATCCTATCCTCTATCCTATCCTCTATCCTATCCTATCCTCATTCCTATCCTATCCTCATTCCTATCCTATCCTCTATCCGTTGGTATCCTCTATCCTATCCAATCCTCTATCCTATCCTATCCTCTATCCTATCCTATGCTCTATCCTATCCTATCCTATATCCTATCCTATCCTCTATCCTATCCTATCCTCTATCCTATCCTATCCTCTATCGTATCCTATCCTCTATCCTATCCTATCCTCTATAATATCGTATCCTGTATCCTATCCTGTAATCTTTCCTATCCTAACATCAATCCAATCCTATCCTCTATCCTATAATATCCTCTATCCTATCCTATCCTCTATCCTATCCAATCCTCTATAATATCGTATCATCTATAATATCCTATCCTCTGTCCTATCCTATCCTCTATCCTATCCTATCCTCTATCCTATCCTATCCTCTATCCTATCCTATCCTCTATAATATCGTATCCTGTATCCTATCCTGTCCTCTTTCCTATCCTATCCTCAATCCTATCCTATCCTCTATCCTTTGGTATCCTCTATCCTATCCAATCATCTATCCTATCCTATCCTCTATCCTATCCTATCCTCTATCCTATCCTCTATCCTATCCTATCCTCTATAATATCGTATCCTCTATAATATCGTATCCTGTATCCTATCCTATCCTCATTCCTATCCTATCCTCATTCCTATCCTATCCTCTATCCGTTGGTATCCTCTATCCTATCCAATCCTCTATCCTATCCTATCCTCTATCCTATCCTATGCTCTATCCTATCCTATCCTATATCCTATCCTATCCTCTATCCTATCCTATCCTCTATCCTATCCTATCCTCTATCGTATCCTATCCTCTATCCTATCCTATCCTCTATAATATCGTATCCTGTATCCTATCCTGTAATCTTTCCTATCCTAACATCAATCCAATCCTATCCTCTATCCTATAATATCCTCTATCCTATCCTATCCTCTATCCTATCCAATCCTCTATAATATCGTATCATCTATAATATCCTATCCTCTGTCCTATCCTATCCTCTATCCTATCCTATCCTCTATCCTATCCTATCCTCTATCCTATCCTATCCTCTATCCTATCCTATCCTCTATAATATCGTATCCTGTATCCTATCCTGTCCTCTTTCCTATCCTATCATCAAACCTATCCTGTCCTCTATCGTCCCCTATGCTCTATGCTATCCAATCCCCTATGTTATCCTCTAACCTATCCTATCCTCTATAATATCCTATCCTCTATCCTATCCTATCCTCTATAATATCCTATCCTCTATCCTATCCTATCCTCTGTCCTATCCTATCCTCTATCCTATCCTATCCTCTATCCTATCCTATCCTCTATCCTATCCTATCCTCTATCCTATCCTATCCTCTATCCTATCCTATCCTCTATCCTATCCTATCCTCTATCCCATCCTATCCTCTATCCTATCCTATCCTCTATCCTATTCTATCCTCTATCCTATACTATCCTCTGTCCTATCCTATCCTCTATCCTATCCTATCCTCTATCCTATGCTATCCTCTATCCTATCCTATCCTCTATCCTATCCTATCCTCTATCCTATCCTATCCTCTATCCTATCCTATCCTATATCCTATCCTATCCTCTATCCTATAATCTCCTCTATCCCATCCTATCCTCTATCCTATCCTATCCTCTATCCTATCCTATCCTCTATAATATCGTATCCTCTATCCTATCCTATCCTCTGTCCTATCCTATCCTCTATCCTATCCTATCCTCTATCCTATCCTATCCTCTATCCTATCCTATCCTCTATCCTATCCTATCCTCTATCCTATTCTATCCTCTATCCTATCCTATCCTATATCCTATCCTAACCTCTATCCTATCCTATCCTCTATCCTATCCTATCCTCTATCCTATCCTATCCTCTATCCTATCCTATCCTCTATAATATCGTATCCTCTATAATATCCTATCCTCTATCCTATCCTATCCTCTGTCCTATCCTATCCTCTATCCTATCCTATCCTCTATCCTATCCTATCCTCTATCCTATCCTATCCTCTATCCTATTCTATCCTCTATCCTATACTATCCTCTGTCCTATCCTATCCTCTATCCTATCCTATCCTCTATCCTATCCTATCCTCATTCCTATCCTATCCTCTATCCGTTGGTATCCTCTATCCTATCCAATCCTCTATCCTATCCTATCCTCTATCCTATCCTATGCTCTATCCTATCCTATCCTATATCCTATCCTATCCTCTATCCTATCCTATCCTCTATCCTATCCTATCCTCTATCGTATCCTATCCTCTATCCTATCCTATCCTCTATAATATCGTATCCTGTATCCTATCCTGTAATCTTTCCTATCCTAACATCAATCCAATCCTATCCTCTATCCTATAATATCCTCTATCCTATCCTATCCTCTATCCTATCCAATCCTCTATAATATCGTATCATCTATAATATCCTATCCTCTGTCCTATCCTATCCTCTATCCTATCCTATCCTCTATCCTATCCTATCCTCTATCCTATCCTATCCTCTATAATATCGTATCCTGTATCCTATCCTGTCCTCTTTCCTATCCTATCCTCAATCCTATCCTATCCTCTATCCTTTGGTATCCTCTATCCTATCCAATCATCTATCCTATCCTATCCTCTATCCTATCCTATCCTCTATCCTATCCTCTATCCTATCCTATCCTCTATAATATCGTATCCTCTATAATATCGTATCCTGTATCCTATCCTGTCCTCTTTCCTATCCTACCCTCAATCCTATCCTATCCTCTATAATATCCTATCCTCTATCCTATCCTATCCTCTATCCTATAATGTCCTCTATCCTATCCAATCCTCTATCCTATCCTCTATCCTATCCTCTATCCTATCCTGCTCTATCCTATCCTATCCTCTATCCTATCCTATCCTCTATCCTATCCTGTCCTCTTTCCTATCCTATCCTCAACCCTATCCTATCCTCAATTCTATCCTATACTCCATCCTATCCTATCCGCTATCCTATCCTATCCAATCCTCTATCCTATCCTCTATCCTATCCTGCTCTATCCTATCCTATCCTCTATCCTATCCTATCCTCTATCCTATCTTATCCTCTATCCTATCCTATCCTCTATCCTATCCTATCCTCTATAATATCGTATCCTCTATAATATCGTATCCTGTATCCTATCCTGTCCTCTATAATATCCTATCCTCTATCCTATCCTATCCTCTGTCCTATCCTATCCTCTATCCTATCCTATCCTGTATCCTATCCTATCCTCTATCCTATCCTATCCTCTATAATATCCTATCCTCTATCCTATCCTATCCTCTGTCCTATCCTATCCTCTATCCTATCCTATCCTGTTTCCTATCCTATCCTCTATCCTATCCTATCCTCTATCCTATCCTATCCTCTATCCTATCCTATCCTCTATCCTATCCTATCCTCTATCCTATCCTATCGTCTATCCTATCCTATCCTGTATACCATCCTATCCTCTATCCTATCCTATCCTCTATCCTATCCTATCCTCTATAATATCGTATCCTCTATAATATCGTATCCTGTATACTATCCTGTCCTCTTTCCTATCCTATCCTCAATCCTATCCTATCCTCTATCCTTTGGTATCCTCTATCCTATCCAATCATCTATCCTATCCTATCCTCTATCCTATCCTATCCTCTATCCTATCCTATCCTATATCCTATCCTATCCTCTATCCTATCCTATCCTATCCTCTATCCTATCCTATCCTCTATCCTATACTATCCTCTATCCTATCCTATCCTCTATAATATCGTATGCTGTATCCTATCCTGTAATCTTTCCTATCCTATCATCAATCCTAACCTATCCTCTATCGTCTCCTATCCTCTATCCTATCCAATCCCCTATGTTATCCTCTATCCTATCCTATCCTCTATCCTATCGTATCCTCTATCCCATCCTATCCTCTATCCTATCCTATACTCTATCCTATCCTATCCTCTATCCTATCCTATCCTCTATCCTATCCTATACTCTATCCTCTCCTATCCTGTATCCTATCCTATCCTTTATACAATCCTATCCTCTATCCTATCCTATCCTCTATCCTGTCCTATCCTCTATCCTATCCTATTCTCCATCCTATCCTATACCCTATCCTATCCTATCCTCTATAATATCGTATCCACTATCATATCCTATCCTCTTTCCTATAATATCATCTATCCTATCCTATCATCAATCCTATCCTATCCTCTATCGTCTCCTATCCTCTATCCTATCCAATCCCCTATGTTATCCTCTATCCTATCATATCCTCTATCCTATGCTATCCTCTATCCTATCATATCCTCTATCCTATCCTATCCTCTATCCTATCCTGTCCTCTTTCCTATCCTATCCTCAACCCTATCCTATCCTCAATTCTATCCTATACTCGATCCTATCCTATCCGCTATCCTATCCTATCCTCTATCCTATAATATCCTCTATCCTATCCAATCCTCTATCCTATCCTCTATCCTATCCTCTATCCTATCCTCTATCCTATCCAATCCTCTACCGTCTCCTATCCTGTATCCGATCCAATCCCCTATCCTCTATCCTATCCAATCCTCTATCCTATCCTCTATCCTATCCTCTATTCTATCCTATCCTCTATCCGTATCCTATCCTCTATCCTATCCTATCCTCTATAATATCGTATCCTGTATCCTATCCTGTCCTCTTTACTATCCTATCATCAATCCTATCCTATCCTCTATCCTATGGTATCCTCTATCCTATCCTATTCTCTATCCTATCCTCTATCGTATCCTATCCTCTATCCTATCCTATCCTCAATTCTATCCTATACTCCATCCTATCCTATCCGCTATCCTATCCTATCCTCTATCCTATAATGTCCTCTATCCTATCCAATCCTCTATCCTATCCTCTATCCTATCCTCTATCCTATCCTGCTCTATCCTATCCTATCCTCTATCCTATCCTATCCTCTATCCTATCGTGTCCTCTTTCCTATCCTATCCTCAACCCTATCCTATCCTCAATTCTATCCTATACTCCATCCTATCCTATCCGCTATCCTATCCTATCCAATCCTCTATCCTATCCTCTATCCTATCCTGCTCTATCCTATCCTATCCTCTATCCTATCCTATCCTCTATCCTATCTTATCCTCTATCCTATCCTATCCTCTATCCTATCCTATCCTCTATAATATCGTATCCTGTATCCTATCCTGTCCTCTTTCCTATCCTATCATCAAACCTATCCTGTCCTCTATCGTCCCCTATTATCTATGCTATCCAATCCCCTATGTTATCCTCTAACCTATCCTATCCTCTATAATATCCTATCCTCTATCCTATCCTATCCTCTATAATATCCTATCCTCTATCCTATCCTATCCTCTGTCCTATCCTATCCTCTATCCTATCCTATCCTCTATCCTATCCTATCCTCTATCCTATCCTATCCTCTATCCTATCCTATCCTCTATCCTATCCTATCCTCTATCCCATCCTATCCTCTATCCTATCCTATCCTCTATCCTATCCTATCCTCTATCCTATTCTATCCTCTATCCTATCCTATCCTATATCCTATCCTATCCTCTATCCTATAATCTCCTCTATCCTATCCTATCCTCTATCCTATCCTATCCTCTATCCTATCCTATCTTCTATCCTATCCTATCCTCTATCCTATTCTATCCTCTATAATATCGTATCCTCTATAATATCCTATCCTCTATCCTATCCTATCCTCTGTCCTATCCTATCCTCTATCCTATCATATCCTCTATCCTATCCTATCCTCTATCCTATCCTATCCTCTATCCTATTCTATCCTCTATCCTATACTATCCTCTGTCCTATCCTATCCTCTATCCTATCCTATCCTCTATCCTATCCTATCCTCTATCCTATCCTATCCTCATTCCTATCCTATCCTCTATCCGTTGGTATCCTCTATCCTATCCTATCCTCTATCGTATCCTATCCTCTATCCTATCCTATCCTCTATAATATCGTATCCTGTATCCTATCCTGTAATCTTTCCTATCCTAACATCAATCCAATCCTATCCTCTATCCTATAATATCCTCTATCCTATCCTATCCTCTATCCTATCCAATCCTCTATAATATCGTATCCTCTATAATATCGTATCCTGTATCCTATCCTATCCTCTGTCCTATCCTATCCTCTATCCTATCCTATCCTCTATCCTATCCTATCCTCTATCCTATCCTATCCTCTATAATATCGTATCCTGTATCCTATCCTGTCCTCTTTCCTATCCTATCCTCAATCCTATCCTATCCTCTATCCTTTGGTATCCTCTATCCTATCCAATCATCTATCCTATCCTATCCTCTATCCTATCCTATCCTCTATCCTATCCTCTATCCTATCCTATCCTCTATAATATCGTATCCTCTATAATATCGTATCCTGTATCCTATCCTGTCCTCTTTCCTATCCTACCCTCAATCCTATCCTATCCTCTATAATACCCTATCCTCTATCCTATCCTATCCTCTATCCTATAATGTCCTCTATCCTATCCAATCCTCTATCCTATCCTCTATCCTATCCTCTATCCTATCCTGCTCTATCCTATCCTATCCTCTATCCTATCCTATCCTCTATCCTATCCTGTCCTCTTTCCTATCCTATCCTCAACCCTATCCTATCCTCAATTCTATCCTATACTCCATCCTATCCTATCCGCTATCCTATCCTATCCAATCCTCTATCCTATCCTCTATCCTATCCTGCTCTATCCTATCCTATCCTCTATCCTATCCTATCCTCTATCCTATCTTATCCTCTATCCTATCCTATCCTCTATCCTATCCTATCCTCTATAATATCGTATCCTCTATAATATCGTATCCTGTATCCTATCCTGTCCTCTATAATATCCTATCCTCTATCCTATCCTATCCTCTGTCCTATCCTATCCTCTATCCTATCCTATCCTGTATCCTATCCTATCCTCTATCCTATCCTATCCTCTATAATATCCTATCCTCTATCCTATCCTATCCTCTGTCCTATCCTATCCTCTATCCTATCCTATCCTGTATCCTATCCTATCCTCTATCCTATCCTATCCTCTATCCTATCCTATCCTCTATCCTATCCTATCCTCTATCCTATCCTATCCTCTATCCTATCCTATCCTCTATCCTATCCTATCGTCTATCCTATCCTATCCTGTATACCATCCTATCCTCTATCCTATCCTATCCTCTATCCTATCCTATCCTCTATAATATCGTATCCTCTATAATATCGTATCCTGTATACTATCCTGTCCTCTTTCCTATCCTATCCTCAATCCTATCCTATCCTCTATCCTTTGGTATCCTCTATCCTATCCAATCATCTATCCTATCCTATCCTCTATCCTATCCTATCCTCTATCCTATCCTATCCTATATCCTATCCTATCCTCTATCCTATCCTATCCTCTATCCTATCCTATCCTCTATCCTATCCTATCCTCTATCCTATCCTATCCTCTATAATATCGTATCCTCTATAATATCGTATGCTGTATCCTATCCTGTAATCTTTCCTATCCTATCATCAATCCTAACCTATCCTCTATCGTCTCCTATCCTCTATCCTATCCAATCCCCTATGTTATCCTCTATCCTATCCTATCCTCTATCCTATCGTATCCTCTATCCCATCCTATCCTCTATCCTATCCTATAATCTATCCTATCCTATCCTCTATCCTATCCTATCCTCTATCCTATCCTATACTCTATCCTCTCCTATCCTGTATCCTATCCTATCCTTTATACAATCCTATCCTCTATCCTATCCTATCCTCTATCCTGTCCTATCCTCTATCCTATCCTATCCTCTATCCTATCCTATCCTCTATCCTATCCTATCCTATATCCTATCCTATCCTCTATCCTATCCTATCCTCTATCCTATCCTATCCTCTATAATATCGTATCCTCTATAATATCGTATCCTGAATCCTATCCTGTAATCTTTCCTATCCTATCATCAATCCTATCCTATCCTCTATCGTCTCCTATCCTCTATCGTCTCCTATCCTCTATCCTATCCAATCCCCTATGTTATCCTCTATCCTATCTTATCCTCTATCCTATCCTATCCTCCATCCTATCCTATCCTCTAGCCTATAATATCCTCTATCATATCCAATCCTCTCCCGTCTCCTATCCTGTATCCGATCCAATCCCCTATCCTCTATCCTATCCTCTATCGTATCGTATCCTCTATCCTATCCTATCCTCTATCCTATCCTATCCTCTATCCTATCCTGTCCTCTTTCCAATCCTATCCTCAACCCTATCCTATCCTCAATTCTATCCTATGCTCCATCCTATCCTATCCGCTATCCTATCCTATCCTCTATCCTATAATGTCCTCTATCCTATCCAATCCTCTATCCTATCCTCTATCCTATCCTCTATCCTATCCTGCTCTATCCTATCCTATCCTCTATCCTATCCTATCCTCTATCCTATCCTGTCCTCTTTCCTATCCTATCCTCAACCCTATCCTATCCTCAATTCTATCCTATACTCCATCCTATCCTATCCGCTATCCTATCCTATCCAATCCTCTATCCTATCCTCTATCCTATCCTGCTCTATCCTATCCTATCCTCTATCCTATCCTATCCTCTATCCTATCCTATCCTCTATCCTATCCTATCCTCTATCCTATCCTATACTCTATCCTCTCCTATCCTGTATCCTATCCTATCCTTTATACAATCCTATCCTCTATCCTATCCTATCCTCTATCCTGTCCTATCCTCTATCCTATCCTATCCTCTATCCTATCCTATCCTCTGTCCTATCCTATCCTCTATCCTATCCTATCCTCTATCCTATCCTATCCTATATCCTATCCTATCCTCTATCCTATCCTATCCTCTATCCTATCCTATCCTCTATCCTATCCTATCCTCTATAATATCGTATCCTCTATAATATCGTATCCTGAATCCTATCCTGTAATCTTTCCTATCCTATCATCAATCCTATCCTATCCTCTATCGTCTCCTATCCTCTATCCTATCCAATCCCCTATGTTATCCTCTATCCTATCTTATCCTCTATCCTATCCTATCCTCCATCCTATCCTATCCTCTAGCCTATAATATCCTCTATCATATCCAATCCTCTACCGTCTCCTATCCTGTATCCGATCCAATCCCCTATCCTCTATCCTATCCTCTATCGTATCGTATCCTCTATCCTATCCTATCCTCTATCCTATCCTATCCTCTATCCTATCCTGTCCTCTTTCCAATCCTATCCTCAACCCTATCCTATCCTCAATTCTATCCTATGCTCCATCCTATCCTATCCGCTATCCTATCCTATCCTCTATCCTATCCAATCCTCTATCCTATCCTCTATCCTATCCTCTATCCTATCCTGCTCTATCCTATCCTATCCTCTATCCTATCCTATCCTCTATCCTATCCTGTCCTCTTTCCTATCCTATCCTCAACCCTATCCTATCCTCAATTCTATCCTATACTCCATCCTATCCTATCCGCTATCCTATCCTATCCAATCCTCTATCCTATCCTCTATCCTATCCTGCTCTATCCTATCCTATCCTCTATCCTATCCTATCCTCTATCCTATCTTATCCTCTATCCTATCCTATCCTCAATCCTATCCTATCCTCTATAATATCGTATCCTCTATAATATCGTATCCTGTATCCTATCCTGTCCTCTTTCCTATCCTGTCATCAAACCTATCCTGTCCTCTATCGTCTCCTATGCTCTATGCTATCCAATCCCCTATGTTATCCTCTAACCTATCCTATCCTCTATAATATCCTATCCTCTATCCTATCCTATCCTCTATAATATCCTATCCTCTATCCTATCCTATCCTCTGTCCTATCCTATCCTCTATCCTATCCTATCCTCTATCCTATCCTATCCTCTATCCTATCCTATCCTCTATCCTATCCTATCCTCTATCCTATCCTATCCTCTATCCTATCCTATCCTCTATCGTATCCTATCCTCTATCCTATCCTATCCTCTATAATATCGTATCCTGTATCCTATCCTGTAATCTTTCCTATCCTAACATCAATCCAATCCTATCCTCTATCCTATAATATCCTCTATCCTATCCTATCCTCTATCCTATCCAATCCTCTATAATATCGTATCATCTATAATATCCTATCCTCTGTCCTATCCTATCCTCTATCCTATCCTATCCTCTATCCTATCCTATCCTCTATCCTATCCTATCCTCTATAATATCGTATCCTGTATCCTATCCTGTCCTCTTTCCTATCCTATCCTCAATCCTATCCTATCCTCTATCCTTTGGTATCCTCTATCCTATCCAATCATCTATCCTATCCTATCCTCTATCCTATCCTATCCTCTATCCTATCCTCTATCCTATCCTATCCTCTATAATATCGTATCCTCTATAATATCGTATCCTGTATCCTATCCTATCCTCATTCCTATCCTATCCTCATTCCTATCCTATCCTCTATCCGTTGGTATCCTCTATCCTATCCAATCCTCTATCCTATCCTATCCTCTATCCTATCCTATGCTCTATCCTATCCTATCCTATATCCTATCCTATCCTCTATCCTATCCTATCCTCTATCCTATCCTATCCTCTATCGTATCCTATCCTCTATCCTATCCTATCCTCTATAATATCGTATCCTGTATCCTATCCTGTAATCTTTCCTATCCTAACATCAATCCAATCCTATCCTCTATCCTATAATATCCTCTATCCTATCCTATCCTCTATCCTATCCAATCCTCTATAATATCGTATCATCTATAATATCCTATCCTCTGTCCTATCCTATCCTCTATCCTATCCTATCCTCTATCCTATCCTATCCTCTATCCTATCCTATCCTCTATAATATCGTATCCTGTATCCTATCCTGTCCTCTTTCCTATCCTATCATCAAACCTATCCTGTCCTCTATCGTCCCCTATGCTCTATGCTATCCAATCCCCTATGTTATCCTCTAACCTATCCTATCCTCTATAATATCCTATCCTCTATCCTATCCTATCCTCTATAATATCCTATCCTCTATCCTATCCTATCCTCTGTCCTATCCTATCCTCTATCCTATCCTATCCTCTATCCTATCCTATCCTCTATCCTATCCTATCCTCTATCCTATCCTATCCTCTATCCTATCCTATCCTCTATCCTATCCTATCCTCTATCCCATCCTATCCTCTATCCTATCCTATCCTCTATCCTATTCTATCCTCTATCCTATACTATCCTCTGTCCTATCCTATCCTCTATCCTATCCTATCCTCTATCCTATGCTATCCTCTATCCTATCCTATCCTCTATCCTATCCTATCCTCTATCCTATCCTATCCTCTATCCTATCCTATCCTATATCCTATCCTATCCTCTATCCTATAATCTCCTCTATCCCATCCTATCCTCTATCCTATCCTATCCTCTATCCTATCCTATCCTCTATAATATCGTATCCTCTATCCTATCCTATCCTCTGTCCTATCCTATCCTCTATCCTATCCTATCCTCTATCCTATCCTATCCTCTATCCTATCCTATCCTCTATCCTATCCTATCCTCTATCCTATCCTATCCTCTATCCTATCCTATCCTCTATAATATCGTATCCTCTATAATATCCTATCCTCTATCCTATCCTATCCTCTGTCCTATCCTATCCTCTATCCTATCCTATCCTCTATCCTATCCTATCCTCTATCCTATCCTATCCTCTATCCTATTCTATCCTCTATCCTATACTATCCTCTGTCCTATCCTATCCTCTATCCTATCCTCTATCCTATCCTATCCTCATTCCTATCCTATCCTCATTCCTATCCTATCCTCTATCCGTTGGTATCCTCTATCCTATCCAATCCTCTATCCTATCCTATCCTCTATCCTATCCTATGCTCTATCCTATCCTATCCTATATCCTATCCTATCCTCTATCCTATCCTATCCTCTATCCTATCCTATCCTCTATCGTATCCTATCCTCTATCCTATCCTATCCTCTATAATATCGTATCCTGTATCCTATCCTGTAATCTTTCCTATCCTAACATCAATCCAATCCTATCCTCTATCCTATAATATCCTCTATCCTATCCTATCCTCTATCCTATCCAATCCTCTATAATATCGTATCATCTATAATATCCTATCCTCTGTCCTATCCTATCCTCTATCCTATCCTATCCTCTATCCTATCCTATCCTCTATCCTATCCTATCCTCTATAATATCGTATCCTGTATCCTATCCTGTCCTCTTTCCTATCCTATCCTCAATCCTATCCTATCCTCTATCCTTTGGTATCCTCTATCCTATCCAATCATCTATCCTATCCTATCCTCTATCCTATCCTATCCTCTATCCTATCCTATCCTCTATCCTATCCTCTATCCTATCCTATCCTCTATAATATCGTATCCTCTATAATATCGTATCCTGTATCCTATCCTATCCTCATTCCTATCCTATCCTCATTCCTATCCTATCCTCTATCCGTTGGTATCCTCTATCCTATCCAATCCTCTATCCTATCCTATCCTCTATCCTATCCTATGCTCTATCCTATCCTATCCTATATCCTATCCTATCCTCTATCCTATCCTATCCTCTATCCTATCCTATCCTCTATCGTATCCTATCCTCTATCCTATCCTATCCTCTATAATATCGTATCCTGTATCCTATCCTGTAATCTTTCCTATCCTAACATCAATCCAATCCTATCCTCTATCCTATAATATCCTCTATCCTATCCTATCCTCTATCCTATCCAATCCTCTATAATATCGTATCATCTATAATATCCTATCCTCTGTCCTATCCTATCCTCTATCCTATCCTATCCTCTATCCTATCCTATCCTCTATCCTATCCTATCCTCTATCCTATCCTATCCTCTATAATATCGTATCCTGTATCCTATCCTGTCCTCTTTCCTATCCTATCATCAAACCTATCCTGTCCTCTATCGTCCCCTATGCTCTATGCTATCCAATCCCCTATGTTATCCTCTAACCTATCCTATCCTCTATAATATCCTATCCTCTATCCTATCCTATCCTCTATAATATCCTATCCTCTATCCTATCCTATCCTCTGTCCTATCCTATCCTCTATCCTATCCTATCCTCTATCCTATCCTATCCTCTATCCTATCCTATCCTCTATCCTATCCTATCCTCTATCCTATCCTATCCTCTATCCTATCCTATCCTCTATCCCATCCTATCCTCTATCCTATCCTATCCTCTATCCTATTCTATCCTCTATCCTATACTATCCTCTGTCCTATCCTATCCTCTATCCTATCCTATCCTCTATCCTATGCTATCCTCTATCCTATCCTATCCTCTATCCTATCCTATCCTCTATCCTATCCTATCCTCTATCCTATCCTATCCTATATCCTATCCTATCCTCTATCCTATAATCTCCTCTATCCCATCCTATCCTCTATCCTATCCTATCCTCTATCCTATCCTATCCTCTATAATATCGTATCCTCTATCCTATCCTATCCTCTGTCCTATCCTATCCTCTATCCTATCCTATCCTCTATCCTATCCTATCCTCTATCCTATCCTATCCTCTATCCTATCCTATCCTCTATCCTATTCTATCCTCTATCCTATCCTATCCTATATCCTATCCTAACCTCTATCCTATCCTATCCTCTATCCTATCCTATCCTCTATCCTATCCTATCCTCTATCCTATCCTATCCTCTATAATATCGTATCCTCTATAATATCCTATCCTCTATCCTATCCTATCCTCTGTCCTATCCTATCCTCTATCCTATCCTATCCTCTATCCTATCCTATCCTCTATCCTATCCTATCCTCTATCCTATTCTATCCTCTATCCTATACTATCCTCTGTCCTATCCTATCCTCTATCCTATCCTATCCTCTATCCTATCCTATCCTCATTCCTATCCTATCCTCTATCCGTTGGTATCCTCTATCCTATCCAATCCTCTATCCTATCCTATCCTCTATCCTATCCTATGCTCTATCCTATCCTATCCTATATCCTATCCTATCCTCTATCCTATCCTATCCTCTATCCTATCCTATCCTCTATCGTATCCTATCCTCTATCCTATCCTATCCTCTATAATATCGTATCCTGTATCCTATCCTGTAATCTTTCCTATCCTAACATCAATCCAATCCTATCCTCTATCCTATAATATCCTCTATCCTATCCTATCCTCTATCCTATCCAATCCTCTATAATATCGTATCATCTATAATATCCTATCCTCTGTCCTATCCTATCCTCTATCCTATCCTATCCTCTATCCTATCCTATCCTCTATCCTATCCTATCCTCTATAATATCGTATCCTGTATCCTATCCTGTCCTCTTTCCTATCCTATCCTCAATCCTATCCTATCCTCTATCCTTTGGTATCCTCTATCCTATCCAATCATCTATCCTATCCTATCCTCTATCCTATCCTATCCTCTATCCTATCCTCTATCCTATCCTATCCTCTATAATATCGTATCCTCTATAATATCGTATCCTGTATCCTATCCTGTCCTCTTTCCTATCCTACCCTCAATCCTATCCTATCCTCTATAATATCCTATCCTCTATCCTATCCTATCCTCTATCCTATAATGTCCTCTATCCTATCCAATCCTCTATCCTATCCTCTATCCTATCCTCTATCCTATCCTGCTCTATCCTATCCTATCCTCTATCCTATCCTATCCTCTATCCTATCCTGTCCTCTTTCCTATCCTATCCTCAACCCTATCCTATCCTCAATTCTATCCTATACTCCATCCTATCCTATCCGCTATCCTATCCTATCCAATCCTCTATCCTATCCTCTATCCTATCCTGCTCTATCCTATCCTATCCTCTATCCTATCCTATCCTCTATCCTATCTTATCCTCTATCCTATCCTATCCTCTATCCTATCCTATCCTCTATAATATCGTATCCTCTATAATATCGTATCCTGTATCCTATCCTGTCCTCTATAATATCCTATCCTCTATCCTATCCTATCCTCTGTCCTATCCTATCCTCTATCCTATCCTATCCTGTATCCTATCCTATCCTCTATCCTATCCTATCCTCTATAATATCCTATCCTCTATCCTATCCTATCCTCTGTCCTATCCTATCCTCTATCCTATCCTATCCTGTTTCCTATCCTATCCTCTATCCTATCCTATCCTCTATCCTATCCTATCCTCTATCCTATCCTATCCTCTATCCTATCCTATCCTCTATCCTATCCTATCGTCTATCCTATCCTATCCTGTATACCATCCTATCCTCTATCCTATCCTATCCTCTATCCTATCCTATCCTCTATAATATCGTATCCTCTATAATATCGTATCCTGTATACTATCCTGTCCTCTTTCCTATCCTATCCTCAATCCTATCCTATCCTCTATCCTTTGGTATCCTCTATCCTATCCAATCATCTATCCTATCCTATCCTCTATCCTATCCTATCCTCTATCCTATCCTATCCTATATCCTATCCTATCCTCTATCCTATCCTATCCTATCCTCTATCCTATCCTATCCTCTATCCTATACTATCCTCTATCCTATCCTATCCTCTATAATATCGTATGCTGTATCCTATCCTGTAATCTTTCCTATCCTATCATCAATCCTAACCTATCCTCTATCGTCTCCTATCCTCTATCCTATCCAATCCCCTATGTTATCCTCTATCCTATCCTATCCTCTATCCTATCGTATCCTCTATCCCATCCTATCCTCTATCCTATCCTATACTCTATCCTATCCTATCCTCTATCCTATCCTATCCTCTATCCTATCCTATACTCTATCCTCTCCTATCCTGTATCCTATCCTATCCTTTATACAATCCTATCCTCTATCCTATCCTATCCTCTATCCTGTCCTATCCTCTATCCTATCCTATTCTCCATCCTATCCTATACCCTATCCTATCCTATCCTCTATAATATCGTATCCACTATCATATCCTATCCTCTTTCCTATAATATCATCTATCCTATCCTATCATCAATCCTATCCTATCCTCTATCGTCTCCTATCCTCTATCCTATCCAATCCCCTATGTTATCCTCTATCCTATCATATCCTCTATCCTATGCTATCCTCTATCCTATCATATCCTCTATCCTATCCTATCCTCTATCCTATCCTGTCCTCTTTCCTATCCTATCCTCAACCCTATCCTATCCTCAATTCTATCCTATACTCGATCCTATCCTATCCGCTATCCTATCCTATCCTCTATCCTATAATATCCTCTATCCTATCCAATCCTCTATCCTATCCTCTATCCTATCCTCTATCCTATCCTCTATCCTATCCAATCCTCTACCGTCTCCTATCCTGTATCCGATCCAATCCCCTATCCTCTATCCTATCCAATCCTCTATCCTATCCTCTATCCTATCCTCTATTCTATCCTATCCTCTATCCGTATCCTATCCTCTATCCTATCCTATCCTCTATAATATCGTATCCTGTATCCTATCCTGTCCTCTTTACTATCCTATCATCAATCCTATCCTATCCTCTATCCTATGGTATCCTCTATCCTATCCTATTCTCTATCCTATCCTCTATCGTATCCTATCCTCTATCCTATCCTATCCTCAATTCTATCCTATACTCCATCCTATCCTATCCGCTATCCTATCCTATCCTCTATCCTATAATGTCCTCTATCCTATCCAATCCTCTATCCTATCCTCTATCCTATCCTCTATCCTATCCTGCTCTATCCTATCCTATCCTCTATCCTATCCTATCCTCTATCCTATCGTGTCCTCTTTCCTATCCTATCCTCAACCCTATCCTATCCTCAATTCTATCCTATACTCCATCCTATCCTATCCGCTATCCTATCCTATCCAATCCTCTATCCTATCCTCTATCCTATCCTGCTCTATCCTATCCTATCCTCTATCCTATCCTATCCTCTATCCTATCTTATCCTCTATCCTATCCTATCCTCTATCCTATCCTATCCTCTATAATATCGTATCCTGTATCCTATCCTGTCCTCTTTCCTATCCTATCATCAAACCTATCCTGTCCTCTATCGTCCCCTATTATCTATGCTATCCAATCCCCTATGTTATCCTCTAACCTATCCTATCCTCTATAATATCCTATCCTCTATCCTATCCTATCCTCTATAATATCCTATCCTCTATCCTATCCTATCCTCTGTCCTATCCTATCCTCTATCCTATCCTATCCTCTATCCTATCCTATCCTCTATCCTATCCTATCCTCTATCCTATCCTATCCTCTATCCTATCCTATCCTCTATCCCATCCTATCCTCTATCCTATCCTATCCTCTATCCTATCCTATCCTCTATCCTATTCTATCCTCTATCCTATCCTATCCTATATCCTATCCTATCCTCTATCCTATAATCTCCTCTATCCTATCCTATCCTCTATCCTATCCTATCCTCTATCCTATCCTATCTTCTATCCTATCCTATCCTCTATCCTATTCTATCCTCTATAATATCGTATCCTCTATAATATCCTATCCTCTATCCTATCCTATCCTCTGTCCTATCCTATCCTCTATCCTATCATATCCTCTATCCTATCCTATCCTCTATCCTATCCTATCCTCTATCCTATTCTATCCTCTATCCTATACTATCCTCTGTCCTATCCTATCCTCTATCCTATCCTATCCTCTATCCTATCCTATCCTCTATCCTATCCTATCCTCATTCCTATCCTATCCTCTATCCGTTGGTATCCTCTATCCTATCCTATCCTCTATCGTATCCTATCCTCTATCCTATCCTATCCTCTATAATATCGTATCCTGTATCCTATCCTGTAATCTTTCCTATCCTAACATCAATCCAATCCTATCCTCTATCCTATAATATCCTCTATCCTATCCTATCCTCTATCCTATCCAATCCTCTATAATATCGTATCCTCTATAATATCGTATCCTGCATCCTATCCTATCCTCTGTCCTATCCTATCCTCTATCCTATCCTATCCTCTATCCTATCCTATCCTCTATCCTATCCTATCCTCTATAATATCGTATCCTGTATCCTATCCTGTCCTCTTTCCTATCCTATCCTCAATCCTATCCTATCCTCTATCCTTTGGTATCCTCTATCCTATCCAATCATCTATCCTATCCTATCCTCTATCCTATCCTATCCTCTATCCTATCCTCTATCCTATCCTATCCTCTATAATATCGTATCCTCTATAATATCGTATCCTGTATCCTATCCTGTCCTCTTTCCTATCCTACCCTCAATCCTATCCTATCCTCTATAATACCCTATCCTCTATCCTATCCTATCCTCTATCCTATAATGTCCTCTATCCTATCCAATCCTCTATCCTATCCTCTATCCTATCCTCTATCCTATCCTGCTCTATCCTATCCTATCCTCTATCCTATCCTATCCTCTATCCTATCCTGTCCTCTTTCCTATCCTATCCTCAACCCTATCCTATCCTCAATTCTATCCTATACTCCATCCTATCCTATCCGCTATCCTATCCTATCCAATCCTCTATCCTATCCTCTATCCTATCCTGCTCTATCCTATCCTATCCTCTATCCTATCCTATCCTCTATCCTATCTTATCCTCTATCCTATCCTATCCTCTATCCTATCCTATCCTCTATAATATCGTATCCTCTATAATATCGTATCCTGTATCCTATCCTGTCCTCTATAATATCCTATCCTCTATCCTATCCTATCCTCTGTCCTATCCTATCCTCTATCCTATCCTATCCTGTATCCTATCCTATCCTCTATCCTATCCTATCCTCTATAATATCCTATCCTCTATCCTATCCTATCCTCTGTCCTATCCTATCCTCTATCCTATCTTATCCTGTATCCTATCCTATCCTCTATCCTATCCTATCCTCTATCCTATCCTATCCTCTATCCTATCCTATCCTCTATCCTATCCTATCCTCTATCCTATCCTATCGTCTATCCTATCCTATCCTGTATACCATCCTATCCTCTATCCTATCCTATCCTCTATCCTATCCTATCCTCTATAATATCGTATCCTCTATAATATCGTATCCTGTATACTATCCTGTCCTCTTTCCTATCCTATCCTCAATCCTATCCTATCCTCTATCCTTTGGTATCCTCTATCCTATCCAATCATCTATCCTATCCTATCCTCTATCCTATCCTATCCTCTATCCTATCCTATCCTATATCCTATCCTATCCTCTATCCTATCCTATCCTCTATCCTATCCTATCCTCTATCCTATCCTATCCTCTATCCTATCCTATCCTCTATAATATCGTATCCTCTATAATATCGTATGCTGTATCCTATCCTGTAATCTTTCCTATCCTATCATCAATCCTAACCTATCCTCTATCGTCTCCTATCCTCTATCCTATCCAATCCCCTATGTTATCCTCTATCCTATCCTATCCTCTATCCTATCGTATCCTCTATCCCATCCTATCCTCTATCCTATCCTATAATCTATCCTATCCTATCCTCTATCCTATCCTATCCTCTATCCTATCCTATACTCTATCCTCTCCTATCCTGTATCCTATCCTATCCTTTATACAATCCTATCCTCTATCCTATCCTATCCTCTATCCTGTCCTATCCTCTATCCTATCCTATCCTCTATCCTATCCTATCCTCTATCCTATCCTATCCTATATCCTATCCTATCCTCTATCCTATCCTATCCTCTATCCTATCCTATCCTCTATAATATCGTATCCTCTATAATATCGTATCCTGAATCCTATCCTGTAATCTTTCCTATCCTATCATCAATCCTATCCTATCCTCTATCGTCTCCTATCCTCTATCGTCTCCTATCCTCTATCCTATCCAATCCCCTATGTTATCCTCTATCCTATCTTATCCTCTATCCTATCCTATCCTCCATCCTATCCTATCCTCTAGCCTATAATATCCTCTATCATATCCAATCCTCTCCCGTCTCCTATCCTGTATCCGATCCAATCCCCTATCCTCTATCCTATCCTCTATCGTATCGTATCCTCTATCCTATCCTATCCTCTATCCTATCCTATCCTCTATCCTATCCTGTCCTCTTTCCAATCCTATCCTCAACCCTATCCTATCCTCAATTCTATCCTATGCTCCATCCTATCCTATCCGCTATCCTATCCTATCCTCTATCCTATAATGTCCTCTATCCTATCCAATCCTCTATCCTATCCTCTATCCTATCCTCTATCCTATCCTGCTCTATCCTATCCTATCCTCTATCCTATCCTATCCTCTATCCTATCCTGTCCTCTTTCCTATCCTATCCTCAACCCTATCCTATCCTCAATTCTATCCTATACTCCATCCTATCCTATCCGCTATCCTATCCTATCCAATCCTCTATCCTATCCTCTATCCTATCCTGCTCTATCCTATCCTATCCTCTATCCTATCCTATCCTCTATCCTATCCTATCCTCTATCCTATCCTATACTCTATCCTCTCCTATCCTGTATCCTATCCTATCCTTTATACAATCCTATCCTCTATCCTATCCTATCCTCTATCCTGTCCTATCCTCTATCCTATCCTATCCTCTATCCTATCCTATCCTCTGTCCTATCCTATCCTCTATCCTATCCTATCCTCTATCCTATCCTATCCTATATCCTATCCTATCCTCTATCCTATCCTATCCTCTATCCTATCCTATCCTCTATCCTATCCTATCCTCTATAATATCGTATCCTCTATAATATCGTATCCTGAATCCTATCCTGTAATCTTTCCTATCCTATCATCAATCCTATCCTATCCTCTATCGTCTCCTATCCTCTATCCTATCCAATCCCCTATGTTATCCTCTATCCTATCTTATCCTCTATCCTATCCTATCCTCCATCCTATCCTATCCTCTAGCCTATAATATCCTCTATCATATCCAATCCTCTACCGTCTCCTATCCTGTATCCGATCCAATCCCCTATCCTCTATCCTATCCTCTATCGTATCGTATCCTCTATCCTATCCTATCCTCTATCCTATCCTATCCTCTATCCTATCCTGTCCTCTTTCCAATCCTATCCTCAACCCTATCCTATCCTCAATTCTATCCTATGCTCCATCCTATCCTATCCGCTATCCTATCCTATCCTCTATCCTACAATGTCCTCTATCCTATCCAATCCTCTATCCTATCCTCTATCCTATCCTCTATCCTATCCTGCTCTATCCTATCCTATCCTCTATCCTATCCTATCCTCTATCCTATCCTGTCCTCTTTCCTATCCTATCCTCAACCCTATCCTATCCTCAATTCTATCCTATACTCCATCCTATCCTATCCGCTATCCTATCCTATCCAATCCTCTATCCTATCCTCTATCCTATCCTGCTCTATCCTATCCTATCCTCTATCCTATCCTATCCTCTATCCTATCTTATCCTCTATCCTATCCTATCCTCAATCCTATCCTATCCTCTATAATATCGTATCCTCTATAATATCGTATCCTGTATCCTATCCTGTCCTCTTTCCTATCCTGTCATCAAACCTATCCTGTCCTCTATCGTCTCCTATGCTCTATGCTATCCAATCCCCTATGTTATCCTCTAACCTATCCTATCCTCTATAATATCCTATCCTCTATCCTATCCTATCCTCTATAATATCCTATCCTCTATCCTATCCTATCCTCTGTCCTATCCTATCCTCTATCCTATCCTATCCTCTATCCTATCCTATCCTCTATCCTATCCTATCCTCTATCCTATCCTATCCTCTATCCTATCCTATCCTCTATCCTATCCAATCCTCTATCCTATCCTATCCTCTATCCCATCCTATCCTCTATCCCATCCTATCCTCTATCCTATTCTATCCTCTATCCTATACTATCCTCTGTCCTATCCTATCCTCTATCCTATCCTATCCTCTATCCTATCCTATCCTCTATCCTATCCTATCCTCTATCCTATCCTATCCTCTATCCTATCCTATCCTCTATAATATAGTATCCTCTATAATATCGTATCCTGTATCCTATCCTGTCCTCTTTCCTATCCTATCCTCATTCCTATCCTATCCTCTATCCTTTGGTATCCTCTATCCTATCCAATCCTCTATCCTATCCTATCCTCTATCCTATCCTATGCTCTATCCTATCCTATCCTATATCCTATCCTATCCTCTATCCTATCCTATCCTCTATCCTATCCTATCCTCTATCCTGTCCTATCCTCTATCGTATCCTATCCTCTATCCTATCCTATCCTCTATAATATCGTATCCTGTATCCTATCCTGTAATCTTTCCTATCCTAACATCAATCCTATCCTATCCTCTATCCTATAATATCCTCTATCCTATCCTATCCTCTATCCTATCCAATCCTCTACCGTCTCCTATCCTGTATCCGATCCAATCCCCTATCCTCTATCCTATCCTATTCTCTATCCTATCCTCTATCGTATCCTATCCTCTATCCTATCCTATCCTGTATCCTATCCTATCCTCTATCCTATCCTATCCTCTATCCTATCCTATCCTCTATCCTATCCTATCGTCTATCCTATCCTATCCTGTATACCATCCTATCCTCGATCCTATCCTATCCTCTATCCTATCCTATCCTCTATCCTATCCTATCCTCTGTCCTATCCTATCCTCTATCCTATCCTATCCTCTATCCTATCCTATCCTCTATCCTATCCTATCCTCTATCCTGTCCTATCCTCTATCGTATCCTATCCTCTATCCTATCCTATCCTCTATAATATCGTATCCTGTATCCTATCCTGTAATCTTTCCTATCCTAACATCAATCCTATCCTATCCTCTATCCTATAATATCCTCTATCCTATCCTATTATCTATCCTATCCAATCCTCTACCGTCTCCTATCCTGTATCCGATCCAATCCCCTATCCTCTATCCTATCCTATTCTCTATCCTATCCTCTATCGTATCCTATCCTCTATCCTATCCTATCCTGTATCCTATCCTATCCTCTATCCTATCCTATCCTCTATCCTATCCTATCCTCTATCCTATCCTATCGTCTATCCTATCCTATCCTGTATACCATCCTATCCTCGATCCTATCCTATCCTCTATCCTATCCTATCCTCTATCCTATCCTATCCTCTGTCCTATCCTATCCTCTATCCTATCCTATCCTCTATCCTATCCTATCCTCTATCCTATCCTATCCTCTATCCTATCCTATCCTCTATAATATCGTATCATCTATAATATCGTATCCTGTATCCTATCCTGTCCTCTTTCCTATCCTATCCTCAATCCTATCCTATCCTCTATCCTTTGGTATCCTCTATCCTATCCAATCCTCTATCCTATCCTATCCTCTATCCTATCCTATGCTCTATCCTATCCTATCCTCTATCCTATCCTATCCTCTATCCTATCCTATCCTCTATCCTATCCTATCCTCTATAATATCGTATCCTGTATCCTATCCTGTAATCTTTCCTATCCTATCATCAATCCTATCCTCTCCTCTATGCTATAATATCCTCTATCCTATCCAATCCTCTATCTTCTCCTACCCTCTATCCTATCCTATCCTCAACCCTATCCTATCCTCAATTCTATGGTATACTCCATACTATCCTATCCGCTATCCTATCCTATCCTCTATCCTATAATATCCTCTATCCTATCCAATCCTCTATCCTATCCTCTATCCTATCCTGTATCCTATCCTATCCTCTATCCGTATCCTATCCTCTATCCTATCCTCTATCCTATCCTATCCTCTATCCTATCCCATCCTATGTCCTACCCCATCCTCTATCCTATCCTATCCTCTATCCTATCCTATCCTCTATCCTATCCTATCCTCTATCCTATCCTATCCTCTATAATATCGTATCCTCTATAATATCGTATCCTCTATAATATCGTATCCTGTATACTATCCTGTCCTCTTTCCTATCCTATCCTCAATCCTATCCTATCCTCTATCCTTTGGTATCCTCTATCCTATCCAATCATCTATCCTATCCTATCCTCTATCCTATCCTATCCTCTATCCTATCCTATCCTATATCCTATCCTATCCTCTATCCTATCCTATCCTCTATCCTATCCTATCCTCTATCCTATCCTATCCTCTATAATATCGTATCCTCTATAATATCGTATACTGTATCCTATCCTGTAATCTTTCCTATCCTATCATCAATCCTATCCTATCCTCTATCGTCTCCTATCCTCTATCCTATCCAATCCCCTATGTTATCCTCTATCCTATCCTATCCTCTATCCTATCGTATCCTCTATCTCATCCTATCCTCTATCCTATCCTATACTCTATCCTATCCTATCCTCTATCCTATCCTATCCTCTATCCTATCCTATACTCTATCCTCTCCTATCCTGTATCCTATCTTATCCTTTATACAATCCTATCCTCTATCCTATCCTATCCTCTATCCTGTCCTATCCTCTATCCTATCCTATCCTCTATCCTATCCTATCCTCTATCCTATCCTATCCTATATCCTATCCTATCCTCTATCCTATCCTATTCTCTATCCTATCCTATCCTCTATAATATCGTATCCTCTATAATATCGTATCCTCTATAATATCGTATCCTGTATACTATCCTGTCCTCTTTCCTATCCTATCCTCAATCCTATCCTATCCTCTATCCTTTGGTATCCTCTATCCTATCCAATCATCTATCCTATCCTATCCTCTATCCTATCCTATCCTCTATCCTATCCTATCCTATATCCTATCCTATCCTCTATCCTATCCTATCCTCTATCCTATCCTATCCTCTATCCTATCCTATCCTCTATAATATCGTATCCTCTATAATATCGTATACTGTATCCTATCCTGTAATCTTTCCTATCCTATCATCAATCCTATCCTATCCTCTATCGTCTCCTATCCTCTATCCTATCCAATCCCCTATGTTATCCTCTATCCTATCCTATCCTCTATCCTATCGTATCCTCTATCCCATCCTATCCTCTATCCTATCCTATACTCTATCCTATCCTATCCTCTATCCTATCCTCTATCCTATCCTCTATCCTATCCTGCTCTATCCTATCCTATCCTCTATCCTATCCTATCCTCTATCCTATCCTGTCCTCTTTCCTATCCTATCCTCAACCCTATCCTATCCTCAATTCTATCCTATACTCCATCCTATCCTATCCGCTATCCTATCCTATCCAATCCTCTATCCTATCCTCTATCCTATCCTGCTCTATCCTATCCTATCCTCTATCCTATCCTATCCTCTATCCTATCTTATCCTCTATCCTATCCTATCCTCAATCCTATCCTATCCTCTATAATATCGTATCCTCTATAATATCGTCTCCTGTATCCTATCCTGTCCTCTTTCCTATCCTATCATCAAACCTATCCTGTCCTCTATCGTCTCCTATGCTCTATGCTATCCAATCCCCTATGTTATCCTCTAACCTATCCTATCCTCTATAATATCCTATCCTCTATCCTATCCTATCCTCTATAATATCCTATCCTCTATCCTATCCTATCCTCTGTCCTATCCTATCCTCTATCCTATCCTATCCTCTATCCTATCCTATCCTCTATCCTATCCTATCCTCTATCCTATCCTATCCCCTATCCTATCCTATCCTCTATCCTATCCTATCCTCTATAATATAGTATCCTCTATAATATCGTATCCTGTATCCTATCCTGTAATCTTTCCTATCCTATCATCAATCCTATCCTATCCTCTATCGTCTCCTATCCTCTATCCTATCCAATCCCCTATGTTATCCTCTATCCTATCCTATCCTCTATCCTATGCTATCCTCTATCCTATCCTATCCTCTATCCTATCATATCCTCTATCCTATCGTATCCTCTATCCCATCCTATCCTCTATCCTATCCTATACTCTATCCTATCCTGTCCTCTATCCTATCCTATCCTCTATCCTATCCTATACTCTATCCTCTCCTATCCTCTATCCTATCCTATCCTTTATCCAATCCTATCCTCTAACATATCCTATCCTCTATCCTGTCCTATCCTCTATCCTATCCTATCCTCTATCCTATCCTATCCTCTATCCTATCCTATCCTCTATAATATCGTATCCTCTATAATATCGTATCCTCTATAATATCGTATCCTCTATAATATCGTATCCTGTATCCCACCCTGTCCTCTTTCCTATCCTATCATCAATCCTATCCTATCCTCTATCCTTTGGTATCCTCTATCCTATCCAATCATCTATCCTATCCTATCCTCTATCCTATCCTATCCTCTATCCGATCCTATCCTATATCCTATATCCTATCCTATCCTCTGTCCTATCCTATCCTCTATCCTATCCTATCCTCTATCCTATCCTATCCTCTGTAATATCGTATCCTCTATAATATCGTATCCTGTATCCTATCCTGTAATCTTTCGTATCCTATCATCAATCCTATCCTATCCTCTATCGTCTCCTATCCTCTATCCTATCTAATCCCCTATGTTATACTCTATCCTATCCTATCCTCTATCCTATGCTATCCTCTATCCTATCATATCCTCTATCCTATCCTATCCTATATCCTATCCTATCCTCTATCCTATCCTGTCCTCTTTCCTATCCTATCCTCAACCCTATCCTATCCTCAATTCTATCCTATACTCGATCCTATCCTATCCGCTATCCTATCCTATCCTCTATCCTATAATATCCTCTATCCTATCCAATCCTCTATCCTATCCTCTATCCTATCCTCTATCCTATCCTCTATCCTATCCAATCCTCTACCGTCTCCTATCCTGTATCCGATCCAATCCCCTATCCTCTATCCTATCCTATTCTCTATCCTATCCTCTATCGTATCCTATCCTCTATCCTATCCTATCCTCTATCCTATCCTATCCTCTATCCTATCCTATCCTCTATCCTATCCTATCCTCTATCCTATCCTATCCTCTATCCTATCCTATCGTCTATCCTATCCTATCCTTTATACCATCCTATCCTCTATCCTATCCTATCCTCTATCCTATCCTATCCTCTATCCTATCCTATCCTCTGTCCTATCCTATCCTCTATCCTATCCTATCCTCTATCCTATCCTATCCTCTATCCTATCCTATCCTCTATCCTATCCTACCCTCTATCCTATCCTATCCTCTATCCTATCCTATCCTCTATAATATCGTATCCTCTATAATATCGTATGCTGTATCCTATCCCGTAATCTTTCCTATCCTATCATCAATCCTAACCTATCCTCTATCGTCTCCTATCCTCTATCCTATCCAATCCCCTATGTTATCCTCTATCCTATCCTATCCTCTATCCTATCGTATCCTCTATCCCATCCTATCCTCTATCCTATCCTATAATCTATCCTATCCTATCCTCTATCCTATCCTATCCTCTATCCTATCCTATACTCTATCCTCTCCTATCCTGTATCCTATCCTATCCTTTATACAATCCTATCCTCTATCCTATCCTATCCTCTATCCTGTCCTATCCTCTATCCTATCCTATCCTCTATCCTATCCTATCCTCTATCCTATCCTATCCTATATCCTATCCTATCCTCTATCCTATCCTATCCTCTATCCTATCCTATCCTCTATAATATCGTATCCTCTATAATATCGTATCCTGAATCCTATCCTGTAATCTTTCCTATCCTATCATCAATCCTATCCTATCCTCTATCGTCTCCTATCCTCTATCGTCTCCTATCCTCTATCCTATCCAATCCCCTATGTTATCCTCTATCCTATCTTATCCTCTATCCTATCCTATCCTCCATCCTATCCTATCCTCTAGCCTATAATATCCTCTATCATATCCAATCCTCTCCCGTCTCCTATCCTGTATCCGATCCAATCCCCTATCCTCTATCCTATCCTCTATCGTATCGTATCCTCTATCCCATCCTATCCTCTATCCTATCCTATCCTCTATCCTATCCTATCCTCTATCCTATCCTATCCTCTATCCTATCCTATCCTATATCCTATCCTATCCTCTATCCTATAATCTCCTCTATCCTATCCTATCCTCTATCCTATCCTATCCTCTATCCTATCCTATCCTCTATCCTATCCTATCCTCTATCCTATTCTATCCTCTATAATATCGTATCCTCTATAATATCCTATCCTCTATCCTATCCAATCCTCTATAATATCGTATCCTCTATAATATCGTATCCTGTATCCTATCCTATCCTCTATCCTATCCTATCCTCTATCCTATCCTATCCTCTATCGTATCCTATCCTCTATCCTATCCTATCCTCTATAATATCGTATCCTGTATCCTATCCTGTAATCTTTCCTATCCTAACATCAATCCAATCCTATCCTCTATCCTATAATATCCTCTATCCTATCCTATCCTCTATCCTATCCAATCCTCTATAATATCGTATCCTCTATAATATCGTATCCTGTATCCTATCCTGTCCTCTTTCCTATCCTATCCTCAATCCTATCCTATCCTCTATCCTTTGGTATCCTCTATCCTATCCAATCATCTATCCTATCCTATCCTCTATCCTATCCTATCCTCTATCCTATCCTCTATCCTATCCTATCCTCTATAATATCGTATCCTCTATAATATCGTATCCTGTATCCTATCCTGTCCTCTTTCCTATCCTACCCTCAATCCTATCCTATCCTCTATAATATCCTATCCTCTATCCTATCCTATCCTCTATCCTATAATGTCCTCTATCCTATCCAATCCTCTATCCTATCCTCTATCCTATCCTCTATCCTATCCTGCTCTATCCTATCCTATCCTCTATCCTATCCTATCCTCTATCCTATCCTGTCCTCTTTCCTATCCTATCCTCAACCCTATCCTATCCTCAATTCTATCCTATACTCCATCCTATCCTATCCGCTATCCTATCCTATCCAATCCTCTATCCTATCCTCTATCCTATCCTGCTCTATCCTATCCTATCCTCTATCCTATGCTATCCTCTATCCTATCTTATCCTCTATCCTATCCTATCCTCTATCCTATCCTATCCTCTATAATATCGTATCCTCTATAATATCGTATCCTCTATAATATCCTATCCTCTATCCTATCCAATCCTCTATAATATCGTATCCTCTATAATATCGTATCCTGTATCCTATCCTATCCTCTATCCTATCCTATCCTCTATCCTATCCTATCCTCTATCGTATCCTATCCTCTATCCTATCCTATCCTCTATAATATCGTATCCTGTATCCTATCCTGTAATCTTTCCTATCCTAACATCAATCCAATCCTATCCTCTATCCTATAATATCCTCTATCCTATCCTATCCTCTATCCTATCCAATCCTCTATAATATCGTATCCTCTATAATATCGTATCCTGTATCCTATCCTGTCCTCTTTCCTATCCTATCCTCAATCCTATCCTATCCTCTATCCTTTGGTATCCTCTATCCTATCCAATCATCTATCCTATCCTATCCTCTATCCTATCCTATCCTCTATCCTATCCTCTATCCTATCCTATCCTCTATAATATCGTATCCTCTATAATATCGTATCCTGTATCCTATCCTGTCCTCTTTCCTATCCTACCCTCAATCCTATCCTATCCTCTATAATATCCTATCCTCTATCCTATCCTATCCTCTATCCTATAATGTCCTCTATCCTATCCAATCCTCTATCCTATCCTCTATCCTATCCTCTATCCTATCCTGCTCTATCCTATCCTATCCTCTATCCTATCCTATCCTCTATCCTATCCTGTCCTCTTTCCTATCCTATCCTCAACCCTATCCTATCCTCAATTCTATCCTATACTCCATCCTATCCTATCCGCTATCCTATCCTATCCAATCCTCTATCCTATCCTCTATCCTATCCTGCTCTATCCTATCCTATCCTCTATCCTATGCTATCCTCTATCCTATCTTATCCTCTATCCTATCCTATCCTCTATCCTATCCTATCCTCTATAATATCGTATCCTCTATAATATCGTATCCTGTATCCTATCCTGTCCTCTATAATATCCTATCCTCTATCCTATCCTATCCTCTGTCCTATCCTATCCTCTATCCTATCCTATCCTGTATCCTATCCTATCCTCTATCCTATCCTATCCTCTATAATATCGTATCCTCTATAATATCGTATCCTGTATACTATCCTGTCCTCTTTCCTATCCTATCCTCAATCCTATCCTATCCTCTATAATATCGTATCCTCTATAATATCGTATCCTGTATACTATCCTGTCCTCTTTCCTATCCTATCCTCAATCCTATCCTATCCTCTATCCTTTGGTATCCTCTATCCTATCCAATCATCTATCCTATCCTATCCTCTATCCTATCCTATCCTCTATCCTATCCTATCCTATATCCTATCCTATCCTCTATCCTATCCTATCCTCTATCCTATCCTATCCTCTATCCTATCCTATCCTCTATCCTATCCTATACTCTATCCTCTCCTATCCTGTATCCTATCCTATCCTTTATACAATCCTATCCTCTATCCTATCCTATCCTCTATCCTATCCTATCATCAATCCTAACCTATCCTCTATCGTCTCCTATCCTCTATCCTATCCTATCCTCTATCCTATCCTATCCTCTATCCTATCCTATACTCTATCCTCTCCTATCCTGTATCCTATCCTATCCTTTATACAATCCTATCCTCTATCCTATCCTATCCTCTATCCTGTCCTATCCTCTATCCTATCCTATCCTCTATCCTATCCTATCCTCTGTCCTATCCTATCCTCTATCCTATCCTATCCTCTATCCTATCCTATCCTATATCCTATCCTATCCTCTATCCTATCCTATCCTCTATCCTATCCTATCCTCTATCCTATCCTATCCTCTATAATATCGTATCCTCTATAATATCGTATCCTGAATCCTATCCTGTAATCTTTCCTATCCTATCATCAATCCTATCCTATCCTCTATCGTCTCCTATCCTCTATCCTATCCAATCCCCTATGTTATCCTCTATCCTATCTTATCCTCTATCCTATCCTATCCTCCATCCTATCCTATCCTCTAGCCTATAATATCCTCTATCATATCCAATCCTCTACCGTCTCCTATCCTGTATCCGATCCAATCCCCTATCCTCTATCCTATCCTCTATCGTATCGTATCCTCTATCCTATCCTATCCTCTATCCTATCCTATCCTCTATCCTATCCTGTCCTCTTTCCAATCCTATCCTCAACCCTATCCTATCCTCAATTCTATCCTATGCTCCATCCTATCCTATCCGCTATCCTATCCTATCCTCTATCCTATAATGTCCTCTATCCTATCCTCTATCCTATCCTCTATCCTATCCTGCTCTATCCTATCCTATCCTCTATCCTATCCTATCCTCTATCCTATCCTGTCCTCTTTCCTATCCTATCCTCAACCCTATCCTATCCTCAATTCTATCCTATACTCCATCCTATCCTATCCGCTATCCTATCCTATCCAATCCTCTATCCTATCCTCTATCCTATCCTGCTCTATCCTATCCTATCCTCTATCCTATCCTATCCTCTATCCTATCTTATCCTCTATCCTATCCTATCCTCAATCCTATCCTATCCTCTATAATATCGTATCCTCTATAATATCGTATCCTGTATCCTATCCTGTCCTCTTTCCTATCCTGTCATCAAACCTATCCTGTCCTCTATCGTCTCCTATGCTCTATGCTATCCAATCCCCTATGTTATCCTCTAACCTATCCTATCCTCTATAATATCCTATCCTCTATCCTATCCTATCCTCTATAATATCCTATCCTCTATCCTATCCTATCCTCTGTCCTATCCTATCCTCTATCCTATCCTATCCTCTATCCTATCCTATCCTCTATCCTATCCTATCCTCTATCCTATCCTATCCTCTATCCTATCCTATCCTCTATGCTATCCTATCCTCTATAATATCGTATCCTCTATAATATCGTATCCTGTATCCCACCCTGTCCTCTTTCCTATCCTATCCTCAATCCTATCCTATCCTCTATCCTTTGGTATCCTCTATCCTATCCAATCCTCTATCCTATCCTATCCTCTATCCTATCCTATGCTCTATCCTATCCTATCCTCTATCCTATCCTATCCTCTATCCTATCCTATCCTCTATCCTATCCTATCCTCTATAATATCGTATCCTGTATCCTATCCTGTAATCTTTCCTATCCTATCATCAATCCTATCCTATCCTCTATGCTATAATATCCTCTATCCTATCCAATCCTCTACCGTCTCCTATCCTGTATCCGATCCAATCCCTATCCTCTATCCTATCCTATTCTCTATCCTATCCTCTATCGTATCCTATCCTCTATCCTATCCTATCCTCTATCTTCTCCTATCCTCTATCCTATCCTATCCTCAACCCTGTCCTATCCTCAATTCTATCGTATACTCCATACTATCCTATCCGCTATCCTATCCTATCCTCTATCCTATAATATCCTCTATCCTATCCAATCCTCTATCCTATCCTCTATCCTATCCTATCCTCTATCCTATCCTATCCTCTATCCTATCCTATCCTCTATCCTATCCTATCCTCTATCCTATCCTATCCTCTATCCTATCCTATCCTATATCCTATCCTATCCTCTGTCCTATCCTATCCTCTATCCTATCCTATCCTCTATCCTATCCTATCCTCTATAATATCGTATCCTCTATAATATCGTATCCTGTATCCTATCCTGTAATCTTTCCTATCCTATCATCAATCCTATCCTATCCTCTATGCTATAATATCCTCAATCCTATCCAATCCTCTACCGTCTCCTATCCTGTATCCGATCCAATCCCCTATCCTCTATCCTATCCTATACTCTATCCTATCCTCTATCGTATCCTATCCTCTATCCTATCCTATCCTCTATCTTCTCCTATCCTCTATCCTATCCTATCCTCAACCCTATCCTATCCTCAATTCTATCGTATACTCCATACTATCCTATCCGCTATCCTATCCTATCCTCTATCCTATAATATCCTCTATCCTATCCAATCCTCTATCCTATCCTACCCTCTATCCTATCCTATCCTCTATCCTATCCTATCCTCTATCCTATCCTATCCTCTATCCTATCCTATCCTCTATAATATAGTATCCTCTATAATATCGTATCCTGTATCCTATCCTGTCCTCTTTCCTATCCTATCCTCATTCCTATCCTATCCTCTATCCTATCCAATCCTCTATCTTATCCTATCCTCTATCCTATCCTATCCTCTATCCTATGCTATCCTCTATCCTATCATATCCTCTATCCTATCCTATCCTATATCCTATCCTATCCTCTATCCTATCCTGTCCTCTTTCCTATCCTATCCTCAACCCTATCCTATCCTCAATTCTATCCTATACTCGATCCTATCCTATCCGCTATCCTATCCTATCCTCTATCCTATAATATCCTCTATCCTATCCAATCCTCTATCCTATCCTCTATCCTATCCAATCCTCTACCGTCTCCTATCCTGTATCCGATCCAATCCCCTATCCTCTATCCTATCCTATTCTCTATCCTATCCTCTATCGTATCCTATCCTCTATCCTATCCTATCCTCTATCCTATCCTATCCTCTATCCTATCCTATCCTCTATCCTATCCTATCGTCTATCCTATCCTATCCTTTATACCATCCTATCCTCTATCCTATCCTATCCTCTATCCTATCCTATCCTCTATCCTATCCTATCGTCTATAATATTGTATCCTCTATAATATCGTATCCTCTATAATATCGTATCCTGTATCCTATCCTGTCCTCTTTCCTATCCTATCCTCAATCCTATCCTATCCTCTATCCTTTGGTATCCTCTATCCTATCCAATCATCTATCCTATCCTATCCTCTATCCTATCCTATCCTCTATCCTATCCTATCCTATATCCTATCCTATCCTCTATCCTATCCTATCCTCTATCCTATCCTATCCTCTATAATATCGTATCCTCTATAATATCGTATCCTGTATCCTATCCTGTAATCTTTCCTATCCTATCATCAATCCTATCCTATCCTCTATCGTCTCCTATCCTCTATCCTATCCAATCCCCTATGTTATCCTCTATCCTATCCTATCCTCTATCCTATGCTATTCTCTATCCTATCCTATCCTCTATCCTATCATATCCTCTATCCGATAGTATCCTCTATCCCATCCTATCCTCTATCCTATCCTATACTCTATCCTATCCTATCCTCTATCCTATCCTATCCTCTATCCTATCCTATACTCTATCCTCTCCTATCCTCTATCCTATCCTATCCTTTATCCAATCCTATCCTCTATCCTATCCTATCCTCTATCCTGTCCTATCCTCTATCCTATCCTATCCTCTATCCTATCCTATCCTCTATCCTATCCTATCCTATATCCTATCCTATCCTCTATCCTATCCTATCCTCTATCCTATCCTATCCTCTATCCTATCCTATCCTCTATAATATCGTATCCTCTATAATATCGTATCCTGTATCCTATCCTGTAATCTTTCCTATCCTAACATCAATCCTATCCTATCCTCTATCCTATAATATCCTCTATCCTATTCTATCCTCTATCCTATCCTATCCTCTATCGTCTCCTATCCTCTATGATATTCAATCCCCTATGTTATCCTCTATCCTATCCTATCCTCTATCGTCTCCTATCCTCTATGCTATCCAATCCCCTATGTTATCCTCTATCCTATCCTATCCTCTATCCTATCCTATCCTCTATCCCATCCTATCCTCTATCCTATCCTATCCTCTATCCTATCCTATCCTCTATCCTATACTATCCTCTGTCCTATCCTACCCTCTATCCTATCCTATCCTCTATCCTATCCTATCCTCTATCCTATCCTATCCTCTATCCTATCCTATCCTCTATCCTATCCTATCCTCTATCCTATCCTATCCTCTATCGTCTCCTATCCTCTATCCTATCCAATCCCCTATGTTATCCTCTATCCTATCTTATCCTCTATCCTATCCTATCCTCCATCCTATCCTATCCTCTAGCCTATAATATCCTATAATATATATATAATATAATATAAGTATCCGATCCAATCCCCTATCCTCTATCCTATCCTCTATCGTATCTGTTTTTCAATCATTTAAAAGACAGGATTCATAGAAGTTCAGATTAAACAATGTTCGAACTTATACTAGAATGAAATACACAATTTCCCGGTTGAACAAATTCTTGCTTCGGCATAAAAACCTCGACGGATTACGAGGAAAAGCCAAAGCAAGATGCAATAAATTTATTCTATTAAGCAACTACAAGAATTTCGCCGTACGAAAGCCCAGTATCAAATAGTGTTTAAATATAGATAACGAGGTTAGAAAATCGGCGTTTCAAGCAATTTACATGCTAAAGGACATTTTAGTCTAAAACTAAGAGAGCTCTCTTACCGTTAATACTCAAGTCTCTGCGCGTAGTGATCCACAGCAGAGTTCCACTGGAACTCTGCACAATTGCCGGCTGGCCCATAGGGCACTCCTCTGCCGGCAGCACTACGGCTAGCCTTGCAATCCGTCCCAGCTTCGGGATTCACTGGAAAGGAGCTTCAAAGCTGCCAATGCCCTTGGATCTGTGAGCCCGCCTGGGAGGATTCAAGTATTGCCGAACCGAGTGCGAAACCAAATCTCCTATTATCCGGAATCACTCGCGTGAGCATTCAAACCAAAAAAGCAACTCAATTTTCAATTACGAACTATCGCATGAAGGACCCGAGTCGACTCTCTCCTTCTGACAAGTAAATTCAACCTTTTTTTTCTCAACACACTCTTTTTTTGTTTTCGACCGTTTCCACAACAACGCCTGCTTGTCAATCGCGACCACCGTGAATCGCTCGCTAGACTCGCATATATATCTACATGACGCGATTATCGTCTTCCTTCGCGATGATACGATCGACATTACAAAATCGCCGCGAACAGTATCGTATCCTCTATCCTATCCTATCCTCTATCCTATCCTATCCTCTATCCTATCCTGTCCTCTTTCCTATCCTATCCTCAACCCTATCCTATCCTCAATTCTATCCTATACTCCATCCTATCCTATCCGCTATCCTATCCTATCCTCTATCCTATAATATCCTCTATCCTATCCAATCCTCTATCGTATCCTCTATCCTATCCTCTATCCTATCCTGCTCTCTCCTATCCTATCCTCTATCCTATCCTATCCTCTATCCTATCCTGTCCTCTTTCCTATCCTATCCTCAACCCTATCCTATCCTCAATTCTATCCTATACTCCATCCTATCCTATCCGCTATCCTATCCTATCCAATCCTCTATCCTATCCTCTATCCTATCCTGCTCTATCCTATCCTATCCTCTATAATATCCTATCCTCTATCCTATCCTATCCTCTATAATATCCTATCCTCTATCCTATCCTATCCTCTGTCCTATCCTATCCACTATCCTATCCTATCCTCTATCCTATCCTATCCTCTATCCTATCCTATCCTCTATCCTATCCTATCCTCTATCCTATCCTATCCTCTATCCCATCCTATCCTCTATCCTATCCTATCCTCTATCCTATACTATCCTCTGTCCTATCCTATCCTCTATCCTATCCTATGCTCTATCCTATCCTATCCTATATCCTATCCTATCCTCTATCCTATCCTATCCTCTATCCTATCCTATCCTCTATCCTATCCTATCCTCTATCCTATCCTATCCTCTATCCTATCCTATCCTCTATAATATCGTATCCTCTATAATATCGTATCCTGTATCCTATCCTGTAATCTTTCCTATCCTAACATCAATCCTATCCTATCCTCTATCCTATAATATCCTCTATCCTATTCTATCCTCTATCCTATCCTATCCTCTATCGTCTCCTATCCTCTATGATATTCAATCCCCTATGTTATCCTCTATCCTATCCTATCCTCTATCGTCTCCTATCCTCTATGCTATCCAATCCCCTATGTTATCCTCTATCCTATCCTATCCTCTATAATATCCTATCCTCTATCCTATCCTATCCTCTGTCCTATCCTATCCTCTATCCTATCCTATCCTCTATCCTATCCTATCCTCTATCCTATCCTATCCTCAATCCTATCCTATCCTCTATCCTTTGGTATCCTCTATCCTATCCAATCCTCTATCCTATCCTATCCTCTATCCTATCCTATCCTCTATCCTATCCTATCCTATATACTATCCTATCCTCTATCCTATCCTATCCTCTATCCTATCCTATCCTCTATCCTATCCTATCCTCTATCCTATCCTATCCTCTATCCTATCCTATCCTCTATCCTATCCTATCCTCTATCCTATCCTATCCTCTATCCTATCCTATCCTCTATCCTATCCTATCCTCTATCCTATCCTATCCTCTATCCTATCCTATCCTCTATCCTATCCTATCCTCTATAATATCGTATCCTGTATCCTATCCTGTAATCTTTCCTATCCTATCATCAATTATATCCTATCCTCTATGGTCTCCTATCCTCTATCCTATCCAATCCCCTATGTTATCCTCTATCCTATCTTATCCTCTATCCTATCCTATCCTCCATCCTATCCTATCCTCTATCCTATAATATCCTCTATCCTATCCTATCCTCTATCCTATCCAATCCTCTACCGTCTCCTATCCTGTATCCGATCCAATCCCCTATCCTCTATCCTATCCTATTCTCTATCCTATCCTCTATCGTATCCTATCCTCTATCCTATCCTATCCGCTATCCTATCCTATCCTCTATCCTATAATATCCTCTATCCTATCCAATCCTCTATCCTATCCTCTATCATATCCTCTATCCTATCCTCTATCCTATCCAATCCTCTACCGTCTCCTATCCTGTATCCGATCCAATCCCCTATCCTCTATCCTATCCTATTCTCTATCCTATCCTCTATCGTATCCTATCCTCTATTCTATCCTATCCTCTATCCTATCTTATCCTCTATCCTATCCTATCCTCTATCCTATCCTATCCTCTATCCTATCCTATCCTCAACCCTATCCTATCCTCAATTCTATCGTATACTCCATACTATCCTATCCGCTATCCTATCCTATCCTCTATCCTATAATATCCTCTATCCTATCCAATCCTCTATCCTACCCTCTATCCTATCCTCTATCCTATCCTCTATCCTATCCTCTATCCTATCCAATCCTCTACCGTCTCCTATCCTGTATCCGATCCAATCCCCTATCCTCTATCCTATCCTATTCTCTATCCTATCCTCTATCGTATCCTATCCTCTATCCTATCTTATCCTCAATCTTCTCCTATCCACTATCCTATCCTATCCTCAACCCTATCCTATCCTCAATTCAATCGTATACTCCATACTATCCTATCCGCTATCCTATCCTATCCTCTATCCTATAATATCCTCTATCCTATCCAATCCTCTATCCTATCCTCTATCCTATCCTCTATTCTATCCTATCCTCTATCCGTATCATATCCTCTATCCTATCCTATCCTCTATCCTATCCTATCCTCTATCCTATCCTATCCTCTATAATATCGTATCCTGTATCCTATCCTGTCCTCTTTACTTTCCTATCCTCAATCCTATCCTATCCTCTATCCTATGGTATCCTCTATCCTATCCAATCCTCTATCCTATCCTATCATCTATCCTATCCTATCCTCTATCCTATCCTATCCTATATCCTATCCTATCCTCTATCCTATCCTATCCTCTATCCTATCCTATCCTCTATAATATCGTATCCTGTATCCTATCCTGTAATCTTTCCTATCCTATCATCAATCCTATCCTATCCTCCATCCTATCCTATCCTCTATCCTATAATATCATCTATCCTATTCTATCCTCTATCCTATCCTATCCTCTATCGTCTCCTATCCTCTATGATATCCAATCCCCTATGTTATCCTCTATCCTATCCTATCCTCTATCGTCTCCTATCCTCTATGCTATCCAATCCCCTATATTATCCTCTATCCTATCCTATCCTCTATAATATCCTATCCTCTATCCTATCCTATCCTCTGTCCTATCCTATCCTCTATCCTATCCTATCCTCTATCCTATACTATCCTCTATCCTATCCTATCCTCTATCCTATCCTATCCTCTATCCTATCCTATCCTCTATCCTATCCTATCCTCTATCCTATCCTATCCTGTATCCTATCCTATCAACTATCCTATCCTATCCTCTATCCTATCCTATCCTCTATCCTATCCTATCCTCTATCCTATCCTATCCTCTGTCCTATCCTATCCTCTATCCTATCCTATCCTCTATCCTATCCTATCCTCTATCCTATCCTATCCTCTATCCTATCCTATCCTCTATAATATCGTATCCTCTATAATATCGTATCCTGTATCCTATCCTGTCCTCTTTCCTATCCTATCCTCAATCCTATCCTATCCTCTATCCTTTGGTATCCTCTATCCTATCCAATCCTCTATCCTATCCTATCCTCTATCCTATCCTATCCTCTATCCTATCCTATCCTATATACTATCCTATCCTCTATCCTATCCTATCCTCTATCCTATCCTATCCTCTATAATATCGTATCCTGTATCCTATCCTGTAATCTTTCCTATCCTATCATCAATCCTATCCTATCCTCTATGGTCTCCTATCCTCTATCCTATCCAATCCCCTATGTTATCCTCTATCCTATCTTATCCTCTATCCTATCCTATCCTCCATCCTATCCTATCCTCTATCCTATAATATCCTCTATCCTATCCTATCCTCTATCCTATCCAATCCTCTACCGTCTCCTATCCTGTATCCGATCCAATCCCCTATCCTCTATCCTATCCTATTCTCTATCCTATCCTCTATCGTATCCTATCCTCTATCCTATCTTATCCTCTATCTTCTCCTATCCACTATCCTATCCTATCCTCAACCCTATCCTATCCTCAATTCAATCGTATACTCCATACTATCCTATCCGCTATCCTATCCTATCCTCTATCCTATAATATCCTCTATCCTATCCAATCCTCTATCCTATCCTCTATCCTATCCTCTATTCTATCCTATCCTCCATCCGTATCATATCCTCTATCCTATCCTATCCTCTATCCTATCCTATCCTCTATCCTATCCTATCCTCTATAATATCGTATCCTGTATCCTATCCTGTCCTCTTTACTTTCCTATCCTCAATCCTATCCTATCCTCTATCCTATGGTATCCTCTATCCTATCCAATCCTCTATCCTATCCTATCATCTATCCTATCCTATCCTCTATCCTATCCTATCCTATATCCTATCCTATCCTCTATCCTATCCTATCCTCTATCCTATCCTATCCTCTATAATATCGTATCCTGTATCCTATCCTGTAATCTTTCCTATCCTATCATCAATCCTATCCTATCCTCCATCCTATCCTATCCTCTATCCTATAATATCATCTATCCTATTCTATCCTCTATCCTATCCTATCCTCTATCGTCTCCTATCCTCTATGATATCCAATCCCCTATGTTATCCTCTTTCCTATCCTATCCTCTATCGTCTCCTATCCTCTATGCTATCCAATCCCCTATATTATCCTCTATCCTATCCTATCCTCTATAATATCCTATCCTCTATCCTATCCTATCCTCTGTCCTATCCTATCCTCTATCCTATCCTATCCTCTATCCTATACTATCCTCTATCCTATCCTATCCTCTATCCTATCCTATCCTCTATCCTATCCTATCCTCTATCCTATCCTATCCTGTATCCTATCCTATCAACTATCCTATCCTATCCTCTATCCTATCCTATCCTCTATCCTATCCTATCCTCTATCCTATCCTATCCTCTGTCCTATCCTATCCTCTATCCTATCCTATCCTCTATCCTATCCTATCCTCTATCCTATCCTATCCTCTATCCTATCCTATCCTCTATAATATCGTATCCTCTATAATATCGTATCCTGTATCCTATCCTGTCCTCTTTCCTATCCTATCCTCAATCCTATCCTATCCTCTATCCTTTGGTATCCTCTATCCTATCCAATCCTCTATCCTATCCTATCCTCTATCCTATCCTATCCTCTATCCTATCCTATCCTATATACTATCCTATCCTCTATCCTATCCTATCCTCTATCCTATCCTATCCTCTATAATATCGTATCCTGTATCCTATCCTGTAATCTTTCCTATCCTATCATCAATCCTATCCTATCCTCTATGGTCTCCTATCCTCTATCCTATCCAATCCCCTATGTTATCCTCTATCCTATCTTATCCTCTATCCTATCCTATCCTCCATCCTATCCTATCCTCTATCCTATAATATCCTCTATCCTATCCTATCCTCTATCCTATCCAATCCTCTACCGTCTCCTATCCTGTATCCGATCCAATCCCCTATCCTCTATCCTATCCTATTCTCTATCCTATCCTCTATCGTATCCTATCCTCTATCCTATCCTATCCTCAACCCTATCCTATCCCCAATTCTATCGTATACTCCATACTATCCTATCCGCTATCCTATCCAATCCTCTATCCTATCCTATCCTCTATCCTATCCTATCCTCTATCCTATCCTATCCTATATCCTATCCTATCCTCTATCCTCTCCTATCCTCTATCCTATCCTATCCTCTATCCTATCCTATCCTCTATAATATCCTATCCTCTATAATATCCGATCCTCTATCCTCTCCTATCCTCTATCCTATCCTATCCTTTATCCTATCCTATCCTCTATCCTATCCTATCCTCTATAATATCGTATCCTCTATAATATCGTATCCTGTATCCTATCCTATCCTCTGTCCTATCCTATCCTCTATCCTATCCTATCCTCTATCCTATCCTATCCTCTATCCTATCCTATACTCTATCCTATCCTATCCTCTATCCTATCCTATCTTCTATCCTATCCTATACTCTATCCTCTCCTATCCTCTATCCTATCCTATCCTTTATCCTATCCTATCCTCTATCCTATCCTATCCTCTATCCTGTCCTATCCTCTACCCTATCCTATCCTCTATCCTATCCTATCCTCTATCCTATCCTATCCTTTATCCTATCCTATCCTCTATCCTATCCTATCCTCTATAATATCGTATCCTCTATAATATCGTATCCTGTATCCTATCCTATCCTCTGTCCTATCCTATCCTCTATCCTATCCTATCCTCTATCCTATCCTATCCTCTATCCTATAATATCCTCTATCCTATCCTATCCTCTATCCTATCCAATCCTCTACCGTCTCCTATCCTGTATCCGATCCAATCCCCTATCCTCTATCCTATCCTATTCTCTATTCTATCCTATCCTCTATCCTCTCCTATCCTCTATCCTATCCTATCCTCTATCCTATCCTATCCTCTATAATATCCTATCCTCTATAATATCCGATCCTCTATCCTCTCCTATCCTCTATCCTATCCTATCCTTTATCCTATCCTATCCTCTATCCTATCCTATCCTCTATAATATCGTATCCTCTATAATATCGTATCCTGTATCCTATCCTATCCTCTGTCCTATCCTATCCTCTATCCTATCCTATCCTCTATCCTATCCTATCCTCTATCCTATCCTATACTCTATCCTATCCTATCCTCTATCCTATCCTATCCTCTATCCTATCCTATACTCTATCCTCTCCTATCCTCTATCCTATCCTATCCTTTATCCTATCCTATCCTCTATCCTATCCTATCCTCTATCCTGTCCTATCCTCTACCCTATCCTATCCTCTATCCTATCCTATCCTCTATCCTATCCTATCCTCTATAATATCGTATCCTGTATCCTATCCTGTAATCTTTCCTATCCTATCATCAATCCTATCCTATCCTCTATCGTCTCCTATCCTCTATCCTATCCAATCCCCTATGTTATCCTCTATCCTATCTTATCCTCTATCCTATCCTATCCTCCATCCTATCCTATCCTCTATCCTATAATATCCTCTATCCTATCCAATCTTCTACCGTCTCCTATCCTGTATCCGATCCAATCCCCTATCCTCTGTCCTATCCTCTATCGTATCGTATCCTCTATCCTATCCTATCCTCTATCCTATCCTATCCTCTATCCTATCCTGTCCTCTTTCCAATCCTATCCTCAACCCTATCCTATCCTCAATTCTATCCTATACTCCATCCTATCCTATCCGCTATCCTATCCTATCCTCTATCCTATAATATCCTCTATCCCATCCAATCCTCTATCCTATCCTCTATCCTATCCTCTATCCTATCCTGCTCTATCCTATCCTATCCTCTATCCTATCCTATCCTCTATCCTATCTTATCCTCTATCCTATCCTATCCTCTATCCTATCCTATCCTCTATAATATCGTATCCTCTATAATATCGTATCCTGTATCCTATCCTGTCCTCTTTCCTATCCTATCATCAAACCTATCCTGTCCTCTATCGTCTCCTATCCTCTATGCTATCCAATCCCCTATGTTATCCTCTAACCTATCCTATCCTCTATAATATCCTATCCACTATCCTATCCTATCCTCTATCCTATCCTATCCTGTATCCCATCCTATCCTCTATCCTATCCTATCCTCTATCCTATCCTATCCTCTATCCTATCCTATCCTCTGTCCTATCCTATCCTCTATCCTATCCTATCCTCTATCCTATCCTATCCTCTATCCTATCCTATCCTCTATCCTATCCTATCCTCTACCCTATCCTATCCTCTATCCTATCCTATCCTCTATCCTATCCTATCCTCTATAATATCGTATCCTCTATAATATCGTATCCTATATCATATCCTGTCCTCTTTCCTATCCTATCCTCAATCCTATCCTATCCTCTATCCTTTGGTATCCTCTATCCTATCCAATCCTCTACCCTATCCTATCCTCTATCCTATCCTATGCTCTATCCTATCCTATCCTCTATCCTATCCTATCCTCTATCCTATCCTATCGTCTATCCTATCCTATCCTATCCTCTATCCTATCCTATCCTCTATAATATCGTATCCTCTATAATATCGTATCCTGTATCCTATCCTGTCCTCTTTCCTATCCTATTCTCAATCCTATCCTATCCTCTATCCTTTGGTATCCTCTATCCTATCCTATCCTCTATCCTATCCTATCCTCTGTCCTGTCCTATCCTCTATCCTATCCTATCCTCTATCCTATCCTATCCTCTATAATATCGTATCCTGTATCCTATCCTGTAATCTTTCCTATCCTATCATCAATCCTATCCTATCCTCTATCCTATCCTGTCCTCTTTCCAATCCTATCCTCAACCCTATCCTATCCTCAATTCTATCCTATACTCCATCCTATCCTATCCGCTATCCTATCCTATCCTCTATCCTATAATATCCTCTATCCCATCCAATCCTCTATCCTATCCTCTATCCTATCCTCTATCCTATCCTGCTCTATCCTATCCTATCCTCTGTCCTATCCTATCCTCTATCCTATCTTATCCTCTATCCTATCCTATCCTCTATCCTATCCTATCCTCTATAATATCGTATCCTCTATAATATCGTATTCTGTATCCTATCCTGTCCTCTTTCCTATCCTATCATCAAACCTATCCTGTCCTCTATCGTCTCCTATCCTCTATGCTATCCAATCCCCTATGTTATCCTCTAACCTATCCTATCCTCTATAATATCCTATCCACTATCCTATCCTATCCTCTATCCTATCCTATCCTGTATCCCATCCTATCCTCTATCCTATCCTATCCTCTATCCTATCCTATCCTCTATCCTATCCTATCCTCTATCTTCTCCTATCCACTATCCTATCCTATCCTCAACCCTATCCTATCCTCAATTCAATCGTATACTCCATACTATCCTATCCGCTATCCTATCCTATCCTCTATCCTATAATATCCTCTATCCTATCCAATCCTCTATCCTATCCTCTATCCTATCCTCTATTCTATTCTATCCTCTATCCGTATCATATCCTCTATCCTATCCTATCCTCTATCCTATCCTATCCTCTATAATATCGTATCCTGTATCCTATCCTGTCCTCTTTCCTATCCTATCCTCAATCCTATCCTATCCTCTATCCTTTGGTATCCTCTATCCTATCCAATCCTCTATCCTATCCTATCCTCTATCCTATCCTATCCTCTATCCTATCCTATCCTATATACTATCCTATCCTCTATCCTATCCTATCCTCTATCCTATCCTATCCTCTATAATATCGTATCCTGTATCCTATCCTGTAATCTTTCCTATCCTATCATTAATCCTATCCTATCCTCTATGGTCTCCTATCCTCTATCCTATCCAATCCCCTATGTTATCCTCTATCCTATCTTATCCTCTATCCTATCCTATCCTCCATCCTATCCTATCCTCTATCCTATAATATCCTCTATCCTATCCTATCCTCTATCCTATCCAATCCTCTACCGTCTCCTATCCTGTATCCGATCCAATCCCCTATCCTCTATCCTATCCTATTCTCTATCCTATCCTCTATCGTATCCTATCCTCTATCCTATCCTATCCTCAACCCTATCCTATCCCCAATTCTATCGTATACTCCATACTATCCTATCCGCTATCCTATCCAATCCTCTATCCTATCCTATCCTCTATCCTATCCTATCCTCTATCCTATCCTATCCTATATCCTATCCTATCCTCTATCCTCTCCTATCCTCTATCCTATCCTATCCTCTATCCTATCCTATCCTCTATAATATCCTATCCTCTATAATATCCGATCCTCTATCCTCTCCTATCCTCTATCCTATCCTATCCTTTATCCTATCCTATCCTCTATCCTATCCTATCCTCTATAATATCGTATCCTCTATAATATCGTATCCTGTATCCTATCCTATCCTCTGTCCTATCCTATCCTCTATCCTATCCTATCCTCTATCCTATCCTATCCTCTATCCTATCCTATACTCTATCCTATCCTATCCTCTATCCTATCCTATCTTCTATCCTATCCTATACTCTATCCTCTCCTATCCTCTATCCTATCCTATCCTTTATCCTATCCTATCCTCTATCCTATCCTATCCTCTATCCTGTCCTATCCTCTACCCTATCCTATCCTCTATCCTATCCTATCCTCTATCCTATCCTATCCTTTATCCTATCCTATCCTCTATCCTATCCTATCCTCTATAATATCGTATCCTCTATAATATCGTATCCTGTATCCTATCCTATCCTCTGTCCTATCGTATCCTCTATCCTATCCTATCCTCTATCCTATCCTATCCTCTATCCTATAATATCCTCTATCCTATCCTATCCTCTATCCTATCCAATCCTCTACCGTCTCCTATCCTGTATCCGATCCAATCCCCTATCCTCTATCCTATCCTATTCTCTATTCTATCCTATCCTCTATCCTCTCCTATCCTCTATCCTATCCTATCCTCTATCCTATCCTATCCTCTATAATATCCTATCCTCTATAATATCCGATCCTCTATCCTCTCCTATCCTCTATCCTATCCTATCCTTTATCCTATCCTATCCTCTATCCTATCCTATCCTCTATAATATCGTATCCTCTATAATATCGTATCCTGTATCCTATCCTATCCTCTGTCCTATCCTATCCTCTATCCTATCCTATCCTCTATCCTATCCTATCCTCTATCCTATCCTATACTCTATCCTATCCTATCCTCTATCCTATCCTATCCTCTATCCTATCCTATACTCTATCCTCTCCTATCCTCTATCCTATCCTATCCTTTATCCTATCCTATCCTCTATCCTATCCTATCCTCTATCCTGTCCTATCCTCTACCCTATCCTATCCTCTATCCTATCCTATCCTCTATCCTATCCTATCCTCTATAATATCGTATCCTGTATCCTATCCTGTAATCTTTCCTATCCTATCATCAATCCTATCCTATCCTCTATCGTCTCCTATCCTCTATCCTATCCAATCCCCTATGTTATCCTCTATCCTATCTTATCCTCTATCCTATCCTATCCTCCATCCTATCCTATCCTCTATCCTATAATATCCTCTATCCTATCCAATCCTCTACCGTCTCCTATCCTGTATCCGATCCAATCCCCTATCCTCTGTCCTATCCTCTATCGTATCGTATCCTCTATCCTATCCTATCCTCTATCCTATCCTATCCTCTATCCTATCCTGTCCTCTTTCCAATCCTATCCTCAACCCTATCCTATCCTCAATTCTATCCTATACTCCATCCTATCCTATCCGCTATCCTATCCTATCCTCTATCCTATAATATCCTCTATCCCATCCAATCCTCTATCCTATCCTCTATCCTATCCTCTATCCTATCCTGCTCTATCCTATCCTATCCTCTGTCCTATCCTATCCTCTATCCTATCTTATCCTCTATCCTATCCTATCCTCTATCCTATCCTATCCTCTATAATATCGTATCCTCTATAATATCGTATCCTGTATCCTATCCTGTCCTCTTTCCTATCCTATCATCAAACCTATCCTGTCCTCTATCGTCTCCTATCCTCTATGCTATCCAATCCCCTATGTTATCCTCTAACCTATCCTATCCTCTATAATATCCTATCCACTATCCTATCCTATCCTCTATCCTATCCTATCCTGTATCCCATCCTATCCTCTATCCTATCCTATCCTCTATCCTATCCTATCCTCTATCCTATCCTATCCTCTGTCCTATCCTATCCTCTATCCTATCCTATCCTCTATCCTATCCTATCCTCTATCCTATCCTATCCTCTACCCTATCCTATCCTCTATCCTATCCTATCCTCTATCCTATCCTATCCTCTATAATATCGTATCCTCTATAATATCGTATCCTATATCCTATCCTGTCCTCTTTCCTATCCTATCCTCAATCCTATCCTATCCTCTATCCTTTGGTATCCTCTATCCTATCCAATCCTCTACCCTATCCTATCCTCTATCCTATCCTATGCTCTATCCTATCCTATCCTCTATCCTATCCTATCCTCTATCCTATCCTATCGTCTATCCTATCCTATCCTATCCTCTATCCTATCCTATCCTCTATAATATCGTATCCTCTATAATATCGTATCCTGTATCCTATCCTGTCCTCTTTCCTATCCTATTCTCAATCCTATCCTATCCTCTATCCTTTGGTATCCTCTATCCTATCCTATCCTCTATCCTATCCTATCCTCTGTCCTGTCCTATCCTCTATCCTATCCTATCCTCTATCCTATCCTATCCTCTATAATATCGTATCCTGTATCCTATCCTGTAATCTTTCCTATCCTATCATCAATCCTATCCTATCCTCTATCCTATCCTGTCCTCTTTCCAATCCTATCCTCAACCCTATCCTATCCTCAATTCTATCCTATACTCCATCCTATCCTATCCGCTATCCTATCCTATCCTCTATCCTATAATATCCTCTATCCCATCCAATCCTCTATCCTATCCTCTATCCTATCCTCTATCCTATCCTGCTCTATCCTATCCTATCCTCTGTCCTATCCTATCCTCTATCCTATCTTATCCTCTATCCTATCCTATCCTCTATCCTATCCTATCCTCTATAATATCGTATCCTCTATAATATCGTATCCTGTATCCTATCCTGTAATCTTTCCTATCCTATCATCAATCCAATCCTATCCTCTATCGTCTCCTATCCTCTATCCTATCCAATCCCCTATGTTATCCTCTATCCTATCTTATCCTCTATCCTATCCTATCCTCCATCCTATCCTATCCTCTATCCTATCCTATCCTCTATAATATCATATCCTCTATAATATCGTATCCTGTATCCTATCCTGTCCTCTTCCCTATCCTATCATCAATCCTATCCTATCCTCTATCCTATCCAATCCCCTATGTTATCCCCTATCCTATCCTATCCTCTATAATATCGTATCCTCTATCATATCCTATCCTCTTTCCTATAATATCATCTATCCTATCCTATCATCAATCCTATCCTATCCTCTATCGTCTCCTATCCTCTATCCTATCCAATCCCCTATGTTATCCTCTATCCTATCCTATCCTCCATCCTATCCTATCCTCTATCCTATCATATCCTCTATCCTATCCAATCCTCTACCGTCTCCTATCCTCTATCCTATCCAATCCCCTATGTTATCCTCTATCCTATCTTATCCTCTATCCTATCCTATCCTCCATCCTATCCTATCCGTTATCCTATCCTATCCTCTATCCTATAATATCCTCTATCCTATCCAATCCTCTATCCTATCCTCTATCCTATCCAATCCTCTACCGTCTCCTATCCTGTATCCGATCCAATCCCCTATCCTCTATCCTATCCTATTCTCTATCCTATCCTCTATCCTATCCTATCCTCAACCCTATCCTATCCTCAATTCTATCGTATACTCCATACTATCCTATCCGCTATCCTATCCTATCCTCTATCCTATAATATCCTCTATCCTATCCAATCCTCTATCCTATCCTCTATCCTATCCTCTATCCTATCCTCCATCCTATCCTATCCTCTATCCGTATCATATCCTCTATCCTATCCTATCCTCTATCCTATCCTATCCTCTATCCTATCCTATCCTCTATCCTATCATATCCTCTATCCTATCGTATCCTCTATCCCATCCTATCCTCTATCCTATCCTATACTCTATCCTATCGTATCCTCTATCCTATCCTATCCTCTATCCTATCCTATACTCTATCCTCTCCTATCCTCTATCCTATCCTATCCTTCATCCTATCCTATCCTCTATCCTATCCTATCCTCTATAATATCGTATCCTCTATAATATCGTATCCTGTATCCTATCCTGTCGTCTTTCCTATCCTATCCTCAATCCTATCCTATCCTCTATCCTTTGGTATCCTCTATTATATCCAATCATCTATCCTATCCTATCCTCTATCCTATCCTATCCTCTATCCTATCCTATCCTATATCCTATCCTATCCTCTATCCTATCCTCTCCTCTATCCTATCCCATCCTCTATCCTATCCTATCCTCTATAATATCGTATCCTCTATAATATCGTATCCTCTATAATAACGTATCCTGTATCCTATCCTGTAAACTTTCCTATGCTATCATCAATCCTATCCTATCCTCTATCGTCTCCTATCCTCTATCCTATCCAATCCCCTATGTTATACTCTATCCTATCTTATCCTCTATCCTATCCTATCCTCCATCCTATCCTATACCCTAACCTATCCTATCCTCCATAATATCGTATCCACTATCATATCCTATCCTCTTTCCTATAATATCATCTATCCTATCCTATCATCAATCCTATCCTATCCTCTATCGTCTCCTATCCTCTATCCTATCCAATCCCCTATGTTATCCTCTATCCTATCCTATCCTCTATCCTATAATATCCTCTATCCTATCCAATCCTCTATCCTATCCTCTATCCTATCCCCTATTCTATCCTATCCTCTATCCGTATCCTATCCTCTATCCTATCCTATCCTCTATCCTATCCTATCCTCTATAATATCGTATCCTGTATCCTATCCTGTCCTCTTTACTATCCTAACCTCAATCCTATCCTATCCTCTATCCTATGGTATCCTCTATCCTATCCAATCCTCTATCATATCCTATCATCTATCCTATCCTATCCTCTATCCTATCCTATCCTATATCCTATCCTATCCTCTATCCTATCCTATCCTCTATCCTATCCTCTATCCTATCCTATCCTCTATCCTATCCTATCCTCTATCCTATCCTATCCTCTATAATATCGTATCCTCTATAATATCGTATCCTGTATCCTATCCTGTAATCTTTCCTATCCTAACATCGATCCTATCCTATCCTCTATCCTATAATATCCTCTATCCTATCCTATCCTCTATCCTATCCAATCCTCTACCGTCTCCTATCCTGTATCCGATCTAATCCCCTATCCTCTATCCTATCCTATTCTCTATCCTATCCTCTATCGTATCCTATCCTCTATCCTATCCTATCCTCTACCTTCTCCTATCCACTATCCTATCCTATCCTCAACCCTATCCTATCCTCAATTGAATCGTATACTCCATACTATCCTATCCGCTATCCTATCCTATCCTCTATCCTATAATATCCTCTATCCTATCCAATCCTCTATCCTATCCTCTATCCTATCCTCTATTCTATCCTATCCTCTATCCGTATCCTATCCTCTATCCTATCCTATCCTCTATCCTATCCTATCCTCTATCCTATCCTATCCTCTATAATATCGTATCCTGTATCCTATCCTGTCCTCTTTACTATCCTATCCTCAATCCTATCCTATCCTCTATCCTATGGTATCCTCTATCCTATCCAATGCTCTATCCTATCCTATCATCTATCCTATCCTATCCTCTATCCTATCCTATCCTATATCCTATCCTCTCCTCTATAATATCGTATCCTCTATAATATCGTATCCTGTATCCTATCCTGTAATCTTTCCTATCCTAACATCGATCCTATCCTATCCTCTATCCTATAATATCCTCTATCCTATCCTATCCTCTATCCTATCCAATCCTCTACCGTCTCCTATCCTGTATCCGATCCAATCCCCTATCCTCTATCGTATCCTATACTCTATCCTATCCTCTATCGTATCCTATCCTCTATCCTATCCTATCCTCTATCCTATCCTATCCTCTATCCTATCCTATCCTTTATCCAATCCTATCCTCTATCCTATCCTATCCTCTATCCTGTCCTATCCTCTATCCTATCCTATCCTCTATCCTATCCTATCCTCTATCCTATCCTATCCTATATCCTATCCTATCCTCTATCTTATCCTATCCTCTATCCTATCCTATCCTCTATCCTATCCTATCCTCTATCCTATCCTATCCTCTATAATATCGTATCCTCTATAATATCGTATCCTGTATCCTGTCCTGTAATCTTTCCTATCCTATCATCAATCCTGTCCTATCCTCTATCGTCTCCTATCCTCTATCCTATCCAATCCCCTATGTTATCCTCTATCCTATCTTATCCTCTATCCTATCCTATCCTCCATCCTATCCTATCCTCTAGCCTATAATATCCTCTATCCTATCCAATCCTCTACCGTCTCCTATCCTGTATCCGATCCAATCCCCTATCCTCTATACCTATCCTATTCTCTATCCTATCCTCTATCCTATCCTATTCTCTATCCTATCCTATATCCTATCCTATCCTCAACTCTATCCTATCCCCAATTCTATCGTATACTCCATACTATCCTATCCGCTATCCTATCCTATCCTCTATCCTATAATATCCTCTATCCTATCCAATCCTCTATCCTATCCTCTATCCTATCCTCTATCCTATCCTATCCTCTATCCGTATCCTATCCTCTATCCTATCCTATCCTCTATCCTATCCTATCCTCTATCCTATCCTATCCTCTATCCTATCATATCCTCTATCCTATCGTATCCTCTATCCCATCCTATCCTCTATCCTATCCTATACTCGATCCTATCCTATCCTCTATCCTATCCTATCCTCTATCCTATCCTATACTCTATCCTCTCCTATCCTCTATCCTATCCTATCCTTTATCCAATCCTATCCTCTATCCTATCCTATCCTCTATCCTGTCCTATCCTCTATCCTATCCTATCCTCTATCCTATCCTATCCTCTATCCTATCCTATCCTATATCCTATCCTATCCTCTATCCTATCCTATCCTCTATCCTATCCTATCCTCTATCCGATCCTATCCTCTATCCTATCCTATCCTCTATAATATCGTATCCTGTATCCTATCCTGTAATCTTTCCTATCCTATCATCAATCCTATCCTATCCTCTATCGTCTCCTATCCTCTATCCTATCCTATCCTCTATCGTCTCCTATCCTCTATCCTATCCAATCCCCTATGTTATCCTCTATCCTATCTTATCCTCTATCCTATCCAATCCTCTACCGTCTCCTATCCTGTATCCGATCCAATCCCCTATCCTCTATCCTATCCTCTATCGTATCGTATCCTCTATCCTATCCTATCCTCTATCCTATCCTATCCTCTATCCTATCCTGTCCTCTTTCCTATCCTATCCTCAACCCTATCCTAACCTCAATTCTATCCTATACTCCATCCTATCCTATCCGCTATCCTATCCTATCCTCTATCCTATAATATCCTCTATCCTATCCAATCCTCTATCCTATCCTCTATCCTATCCTCTATCCTATCCTGCTCTATCCTATCCTATCCTCTATCCTATCCTATCCTCTATCCTATCCTGTCCTCTTTCCTATCCTATCCTCAACCCTATCCTATCCTCAATTCTATCCTATACTCCATCCTATCCTATCCGCTATCCTATCCTATCCTCTATCCTATAATATCCTCTATCCTATCCAATCCTCTATCCTATCCTCTATCCTATCCTCTATCTTATCCTGCTCTATCCTATCCTATCCTCTATCCTATCCTATCCTCTATAATATCGTATCCTCTATAATATCGTATCCTGTATCCTATCCTGTCCTCTTTCCTATCCTATCCTCTATCCTATCCTATCCTCTATCCTATCCTATCCTGTATCCCATCCTATCCTCTATCCCATCCTATCCTCTATCCTATCCTGTCCTCTTTCCTATCCTATCCTCAACCCTATCCTATCCTCAATTCTATCCTATACTCCATCCTATCCTATCCGCTATCCTATCCTATCCTCTATCCTATAATATCCTCTATCCTATCCAATCCTCTATCCTATCCCCTATCCTATCCTCTATCCTATCCTCTATCCTATCCCATCCTCTATAATATAGTATCCTCTATAATATCGTATCCTGTATCCTATCCTGTCCTCTTTCCTATCCTATCCTCATTCCTATCCTATCCTCTATCCTTTGGTATCCTCTATCCTATCCAATCCTCTATCCTATCCTATCCTCTATCCTATCCTATGCTCTATCCTATCCTATCCTATATCCTATCCTATCCTCTATCCTATCCTATCCTCTATCCTATCCTATCCTCTGTCCTATCCTATCCTCTATCCTATCCTATCCTCTATCCTATCCTATCCTCTATAATATCGTATCCTCTATAATATCTTTTCCTGTATCCTATCCTGTAATCTTTCCTATCCTATCATCAATCCTATCCTATCCTCTATCCTATAATATCCTCTATCCTATCCAATCCTCTACCGTCTCCTATCCCATATCCGATCCAATCCCCTATCCTCTATCCTATCCTATCCTCAACCCTATCCTATCCTCAATTCTATCGTATAATCCATACTATCCTATCCGCTATCCTATCCTATCCTCTATCCTATAATATCCTCTATCCTATCCAATCCTCTATCCTATCCTCTATCCTATCCTCTATCCTATCCTATCCTCTGTCCTATCCTTTCCTCTATCCTATCCTATCCTCTATCCTATCCTATCCTCTATCCTATCCTATCCTCTATCCTATTCTATCCTCTATCCTATCCTATCCTCTATAATATCGTATCCTCTATAATATCGTATCCTCTATAATATCGTATCCTGTATCCTATCCTGTAAACTTTCCTATGCTATCATCAATCCTATCCTATCCTCTATCGTCTCCTATCCTCTATCCTATCCAATCCCCTATGTTATACTCTATCCTATCTTATCCTCTATCCTATCCTATCCTCCATCCTATCCTATACCCTAACCTATCCTATCCTCCATAATATCGTATCCACTATCATATCCTATCCTCTTTCCTATAATATCATCTATCCTATCCTATCATCAATCCTATCCTATCCTCTATCGTCTCCTATCCTCTATCCTATCCAATCCCCTATGTTATCCTCTATCCTATCCTATCCTCTATCCTATAATATCCTCTATCCTATCCAATCCTGTATCCTATCCTCTATCCTATCCCCTATTCTATCCTATCCTCTATCCGTATCCTATCCTCTATCCTATCCTATCCTCTATCCTATCCTATCCTCTATAATATCGTATCCTGTATCCTATCCTGTCCTCTTTACTATCCTAACCTCAATCCTATCCTATCCTCTATCCTATGGTATCCTCTATCCTATCCAATCCTCTATCATATCCTATCATCTATCCTATCCTATCCTCTATCCTATCCTATCCTATATCCTATCCTATCCTCTATCCTATCCTATCCTCTATCCTATCCTATCCTCTATCCTATCCTATCCTCTATCCTATCCTATCCTCTATAATATCGTATCCTCTATAATATCGTATCCTGTATCCTATCCTGTAATCTTTCCTATCCTAACATCGATCCTATCCTATCCTCTATCCTATAATATCCTCTATCCTATCCTATCCTCTATCCTATCCAATCCTCTACCGTCTCCTATCCTGTATCCGATCTAATCCCCTATCCTCTATCCTATCCTATTCTCTATCCTATCCTCTATCGTATCCTATCCTCTATCCTATCCTATCCTCTACCTTCTCCTATCCACTATCCTATCCTATCCTCAACCCTATCCTATCCTCAATTGAATCGTATACTCCATACTATCCTATCCGCTATCCTATCCTATCCTCTATCCTATAATATCCTCTATCCTATCCAATCCTCTATCCTATCCTCTATCCTATCCTCTATTCTATCCTATCCTCTATCCGTATCCTATCCTCTATCCTATCCTATCCTCTATCCTATCCTATCCTCTATCCTATCCTATCCTCTATAATATCGTATCCTGTATCCTATCCTGTCCTCTTTACTATCCTATCCTCAATCCTATCCTATCCTCTATCCTATGGTATCCTCTATCCTATCCAATGCTCTATCCTATCCTATCATCTATCCTATCCTATCCTCTATCCTATCCTATCCTATATCCTATCCTCTCCTCTATAATATCGTATCCTCTATAATATCGTATCCTGTATCCTATCCTGTAATCTTTCCTATCCTAACATCGATCCTATCCTATCCTCTATCCTATAATATCCTCTATCCTATCCTATCCTCTATCCTATCCAATCCTCTACCGTCTCCTATCCTGTATCCGATCCAATCCCCTATCCTCTATCGTATCCTATTCTCTATCCTATCCTCTATCGTATCCTATCCTCTATCCTATCCTATCCTTTATCCAATCCTATCCTCTATCCTATCCTATCCTCTATCCTGTCCTATCCTCTATCCTATCCTATCCTCTACCGTCTCCTATCCCATATCCGATCCAATCCCCTATCCTCTATCCTATCCTATCCTCAACCCTATCCTATCCTCAATTCTATCGTATAATCCATACTATCCTATCCGCTATCCTATCCTATCCTCTATCCTATAATATCCTCTATCCTATCCAATCCTCTATCCTATCCTCTATCCTATCCTCTATCCTATCCTATCCTCTGTCCTATCCTTTCCTCTATCCTATCCTATCCTCGATCCTATCCTATCCTCTATCCTATCCTATCCTCTATCCTATTCTATCCTCTATCCTATCCTATCCTCTATAATATCGTATCCTCTATAATATCGTATCCTGTATCCTATCCTGTAAACTTTCCTATGCTATCATCAATCCTATCCTATCCTCTATCGTCTCCTATCCTCTATCCTATCCAATCCCCTATGTTATACTCTATCCTATCTTATCCTCTATCCTATCCTATCCTCCATCCTATCCTATACCCTAACCTATCCTATCCTCTATAATATCGTATCCACTATCATATCCTATCCTCTTTCCTATAATATCATCTATCCTATCCTATCATCAATCCTATCCTATCCTCTATCGTCTCCTATCCTCTATCCTATCCAATCCCCTATGTTATCCTCTATCCTATCCTATCCTCTATCCTATAATATCCTCTATCCTATCCAATCCTCTATCCTATCCTCTATCCTATCCTCTATTCTATCCTATCCTCTATCCGTATCCTATCCTCTATCCTATCCTATCCTCTATCCTATCCTATCCTCTATCCTATCCTATCCTCTATCCTATCCTATCCTCTATAATATCGTATCCTCTATAATATCGTATCCTGTATCCTATCCTGTAATCTTTCCTATCCTAACATCGATCCTATCCTATCCTCTATCCTATAATATCCTCTATCCTATCCTATCCTCTATCCTATCCAATCCTCTACCGTCTCCTATCCTGTATCCGATCTAATCCCCTATCCTCTATCCTATCCTATTCTCTATCCTATCCTCTATCGTTTCCTATCCTCTATCCTATCCTATCCTCTACCTTCTCCTATCCACTATCCTATCCTATCCTCAACCCTATCCTATCCTCAATTGAATCGTATACTCCATACTATCCTATCCGCTATCCTATCCTATCCTCTATCCTATAATATCCTCTATCCTATCCAATCCTCTATCCTATCCTCTATTCTATCCTATCCTCTATCCGTATCCTATCCTCTATCCTATCCTATCCTCTATCCTATCCTATCCTCTATCCTATCCTATCCTCTATCCTATCCTATCCTCTATCCTATCCTATCCTCTATCCCATCCTATCCTCTATAATATCGTATCCTGTATCCTATCCTGTCCTCTTTACTATCCTATCCTGAATCCTATCCTATCCTCTATCCTATGGTATCCTCTATCCTATCCAATCCTCTATCCTATCCTATCATCTATCCTATCCTATCCTCTATCCTATCCTATCCTATATCCTATCCTCTCCTCTATCCTATCCTATCCTCTATCCTATCCTATCCTCTATCCTATCCTATCCTCTATCCTATCCTATCCTCTATAATATCGTATCCTCTATAATATCGTATCCTGTATCCTATCCTGTAATCTTTCCTATCCTAACATCGATCCTATCCTATCCTCTATCCTATAATATCCTCTATCCTATCCTATCCTCTATCCTATCCAATCCTCTACCGTCTCCTATCCTGTATCCGATCCAATCCCCTATCCTCTATCCTATCCTATTCTCTATCCTATCCTCTATCGTATCCTATCCTCTATCCTATCCTATCCTCTATCCTATCCTATCCTCTATCCTATGCTATCCTCTATCCTATCCTATCGTCTATCCTATCCTATCCTGTATACCATCCTATCCTCTATCCTATCCTATCCTCTATCCTATCCTATCCTCTATCCTATCCTATCCTCTGTCCTATCCTATCCTCTATCCTATAATATCCTCTATCCTATCCTATCCTCTATCCTATCCAATCCTCTACCGTCTCCTATCCTGTATCCGATCCAATCCCCTATCCTCTATCCTATACTATTCTCTATCCTATCCTCTATCGTATCCTATCCTCTATCCTATCCTATCATCTATCTTATCCTATCCTCTATCCTATCCTATCCTCTATCCTATCCTATCGTCTATCCTATCCTATCCTGTATACCATCCTATCCTCTATCCTATCCTATCCTTTATCCTATCCTATCCTCTATCCTATCCTATCCTCTGTCCTATCCTATCCTCTATCCTATCCTATCCTCTATCCTATCCTATCCTCTATCCTATCCTATCCTCTATCCTATCCTATCCTCTACAATATCGTATCCTCTATAATATCGTATCCTGTATCCTATCCTGTCCTCTTTCCTATCCTATCCTCAATCCTATCCTATCCTCTATCCTTTGGTATCCTCTATCCTATCCAATCCGCTATCCTATCCTATCCTCTATCCTATCCTATGCTCTATCCTATCCTATCCTCTATCCTATCCTATCCTCTATCCTATCCTATCCTCTATCCTATCCTATCCTCTATCCTATCCTATCCTCTATAATATCGTATCCCTATAACATCGTATCCTGTATCCTATCCTGTAATCATTCCTTTCACTTTCATCAATCCTATCCTATCCTCTATCCTATAATATCCTCTATCCTATCCAATCCTCTACCGTCTCCTATCCTGTATCCGATCCAATCCCCTATCCTCTATCCTATCCTATTCTCTATCCTATCCTCTATCGTATCCTATCCTCTATCCTATCCTATCCTCTATCCTATCCTATCCTCTATCCTATCCTATCCTCTATAATATCGTATCCCTATAACATCGTATCCTGTATCCTATCCTGTAATCATTCCTTTCCTATCATCAATCCTATCCTATCCTCTATCCTATAATATCCTCTATCCTATCCAATCCTCTACCGTCTCCTATCCTGTATCCGATCCAATCCCCTATCCTCTATCCTATCCTATTCTCTATCCTATCCTCTATCGTATCCTATCCTCTATCCTATCCTATCCTCTATCTTCTCCTATCCTCTATCCTATCCTATCCTCAACCCTATCCTATCCTCAATTCTATCCTATACTCCATCCTATCCTATCCGCTATCCTATCCTATCCTCTATCCTATAATATCCTCTATCCTATCCAATCCTCTATCCTATCCTCTATCCTATCCCGCTCTATCCTATCCTATCCTCTATCCTATCCTATCCTCTATCCTATCTTATCCTCTATCCTATCCTATCCTCTATCCTATCCTATCCTCTATAATATCGTATCCTGTATCCTATCCTGTCCTCTTTCCTATCCTATCCTCACTCCTATCCTATCCTCTATCCTTTGGTATCCTCTATCCTATCCAATCCTATATCGTATCCTATCCTCTATCCTATCCTATCCTCTATCCTATTCTATCCTCTATCCTATCCTATCCTCTATCCTATCCTATCCTCTATCCGTATCCTATCCTCTATCCTATCCTATCCTCTATCCTATCCTATCCTCTGTCCTATCCTATCCTCTATCCTATCCTATCCTCTATCCTATCCTATCCTCTATCCTATCCTATCCTCTATAATATCGTATCCTCTATAATATCGTATCCTCTATAATATCGGATCCTGTATCCTATCCTGTCCTCTTTCCTATCCTATCCTCAATCCTATCCTATCCTCTATCCTTTGGTATCCTCTATCCTATCCAATCATCTATCCTATCCTATCCTCTATCCTATCCTATCCTCTATCCTATCCTATCCTCTATCCTATCCTATCCTATCCTATCCTATATCCTATCCTATCCTCTATCCTATCCTATCCTCTATCCTATCCTATCCTCTATCCTATCCTATCCTCTGTCCTATCCTATCCTCTATCCTATCCTATCCTCTATCCTATCCTATCCTCTATCCTATCCTATCCTCTATAATATCGTATCCTCTATAATATCGTATCCTCTATAATATCGGATCCTCTATCCTATCCTATCCTCTATCCTATCATATCCTCTATCCTATCCTATCCTCTATCCTATCCTATCCTCTATCCCATCCTATCCTCTATCCTATCCTATCCTCTATCCTATTCTATCCTCTATCCTATACTATCCTCTGTCCTATCCTATCCTCTATCCTATCCTATCCTCTATCCTATCCTATCCTCTATCCTATCCTATCCTCTATCCTATCCTATCCTCTATCCTATCCTATCCTCTATAATATAGTATCCTCTATAATATCGTATCCTGTATCCTATCCTGTCCTCTTTCCTATCCTATCCTCATTCCTATCCTATCCTCTATAATATCCTATCCTCTATCCTATCCTATCCTCTGTCTTATCCTATGCTCTATCCTATCCTATCATATATCCTATCCTATCCTCTATCCTATCCTATCCTCTATCCTATCCTATCCTCTATCCTATCCTATCCTCTATCCTATCCTATCCTCTATCCTATCCTATCCTCTATCCTATCCTATCCTCTATCCTATCCTATCCTCTATCCTATCCTATCCTCTATCCTATCCTATCCTCTATAATATCGTATCCTGTATCCTATCCTGTAATCTTTCCTATCCTAACATCAATCCTATCCTATCCTCTATCCTATAATATCCTCTATCCTATCCTATCCTCTATCCTATCCAATCCTCTACCGTCTCCTATCCTGTATCCGATCCAATCCCCTATCCTCTATCCTATCCTATTCTCTATCCTATCCTCTATCGTATCCTATCCTCTATACTATCCTATCCTCTATCCTATCCTATCCTCTATCCTATCCTATCCTCTATCCTATCCTATCGTCTATCCTATCCTATCCTGTATACCATCCTATCCTCTATCCTACCCTATCCTCTATCCTATCCTATCCTCTATCCTATCCTCTATCCTATCCTATCCTCTATCCTATCCTATCCTCTATCCTATCCTATCCTCTATCCTATCCTATCCTCTATCCTATCCTATCCTCTATCCTATCCTATCCTCTATCCTATCCTATCCTCTATCCTATCCTATCCTCTATAATATCGTATCCTCTATAATATCGTATCCTGTATCCTATACTGTCCCCTTTCCTATCCTATCCTCAATCCTATCCTATCCTCTATCCTTTGGTATCCTCTATCCTATCCAATCCTCTATCCTATCCTATCCTTTATCCTATCTTATGCTCTATCCTATCCTATCCTCTATCCTATCCTATCCTCTATCCTATCCTATCCTCTATAATATCGTATCCTGTATCCTATCCTGTAATCTTTCCAATCCTATCATCAATCCTATCCTATCCTCTATCCTATAATATCCTCTATCCTATCCAATCCTCTACCGTCTCCTATCCTGTATCCGATCCAATCCCCTATCCTCTATCCTATCCTATTCTCTATCCTATCCTCTATCGTATCCTATCCTCTATCCTATCCTATCCTCTATCTTCTCCTATCCTCTATCCTATCCTATCCTCAACCCTATCCTATCCTCAATTCTATCGTATACTCCATACTATCCTATCCGCCATCCTATCCTATCCTCTATCCTATAATATCCTCTATCCTATCCAATCCTCTATCCTATCCTCTATCCTATCCTATCCTCTATCCTATCCTATCCTCTATCCTATCCTATCCTCTATCCTATCCTATCCTCTATCCTATCCTATCCTCTATAATATCGTATCCTCTATAATATCGTATCCTCTATAATATCGTATCCTGTATCCCACCCTGTCCTCTTTCCTATTCTATCCTCAATCCTATCCTATCCTCCATCCTTTGGTATCCTCTATAATATCGTATCCTCTATCCTATCCTATCCTCTATCCTATCCTATCCTCTATCCTATCCTATCCTCTATCCTATCCTATCCTCTATCCTATCCTATCCTCTATCCTATCCTATCCTCTATCCTATCCTATCCTCTATCCTATCCTATCCTCTATAATATCGTATCCTGTATCCTATCCTGTCCCCTTTCCTATCCTATCCTCAATCCTATCCTATCCTCTATCCTTTGGTATCCTCTATCCTATCCAATCCTCTATCCTATCCTATCCTCTATCCTATCCTATGCTCTATCCTATCCTATCCTATATCCTATCCTATCCTCTATCCTATCCTATCCTATCCTCTATCCTATCCTATCCTCTATAATATCGTATCCTCTATAATATCGTATCCTGTATCCTATCCTGTAATCTTTCCTATCCTATCATCAATCCTATCCTATCCTCTATCCTTTGGTATCCTCTATCCTATCCAATCCTCTATCCTATCCTATCCTCTATCCTATCCTATGCTCTATCCTATCCTATCCTATATCCTATCCTATCCTCTATCCTATCCTATCCTATCCTCTATCCTATAATGTCCTCTATCCTATCCAATCCTCTATCCTATCCTCTATCCTATCCTCTATCCTATCCTGCTCTATCCTATCCTATCCTCTATCCTATCCTATCCTCTATCCTATCCTATCCTCTATCCTATCCTATCCTCTATCTTCTCCTATCCTCTATCCTATCCTATCCTCTATCCTATCCTATCCTCTATCCTATCCTATCCTCTATCCTATCCTATCCTCTATAATATCGTATCCTCTATAATATCGTATCCTGTATCCTATCCTGTAATCTTTCCTATCCTATCATCAATCCTATCCTATCCTCTATCCTATAATATCCTCTATCCTATCCAATCCTCTACCGTCTCCTATCCCATATCCGATCCAATCCCCTATCCTCTATCCTATCCTATTCTCTATCCTATCCTCTATCCTATCCTTTATCCTATCCTATCCTCTATCCGTATCCTATCCTATCCTCTATCCTATCCTATCCTCTTTCCTATCCTATCCTCTATCCTATCCAATCCTCTATCCTATCCTCTATCCTATCCTTTATCCTATCCTATCCTCTATCCGTATCCTATCCTCTATCCTATCCTATCCTCTATCCTATCCTATCCTCTGTCCTATCCTATCCTCTATCCTATTCTATCCTCTATCCTATCCTATCCTCTATCCTATCCTATCCTCTATCCTATCCTATCCTCTATAATATCGTATCCTCTATAATATCGTATCCTCTATAATATCGTATCCTGTATCCTATCCTGTCCTCTTTCCTATCCTATCCTCAATCCTATCCTATCCTCTATCCTTTGGTATCCTCTATCCTATCCAATCATCTATCCTATCCTATCCTCTATCCTATCCTATGCTCTATCCTATCCTATCCTATATCCTATCCTATCCTCTATCCTATCCTATCCTATCCTCTATCCTATCCTATCCTCTATAATATCGTATCCTCTATAATATCGTATCCTGTATCCTATCCTGTAATCTTTCCTATCCTATCATCAATCCTATCCTATCCTCTATCCTTTGGTATCCTCTATCCTATCCAATCCTCTATCCTATCCTATCCTCTATCCTATCCTATGCTCTATCCTATCCTATCCTATATCCTATCCTATCCTCTATCCTATCCTATCCTATCCTCTATCCTATAATGTCCTCTATCCTATCCAATCCTCTATCCTATCCTCTATCCTATCCTCTATCCTATCCTGCTCTATCCTATCCTATCCTCTATCCTATCCTATCCTCTATCCTATCCTATCCTCTATCCTATCCTATCCTCTATCTTCTCCTATCCTCTATCCTATCCTATCCTCTATCCTATCCTATCCTCTATCCTATCCTATCCTCTATCCTATCCTATCCTCTATAATATCGTATCCTCTATAATATCGTATCCTGTATCCTATCCTGTAATCTTTCCTATCCTATCATCAATCCTATCCTATCCTCTATCCTATAATATCCTCTATCCTATCCAATCCTCTACCGTCTCCTATCCCATATCCGATCCAATCCCCTATCCTCTATAATATCCTATTCTCTATCCTATCCTCTATCCTATCCTTTATCCTATCCTATCCTCTATCCGTATCCTATCCTATCCTCTATCCTATCCTATCCTCTTTCCTATCCTATCCTCTATCCTATCCAATCCTCTATCCTATCCTCTATCCTATCCTTTATCCTATCCTATCCTCTATCCGTATCCTATCCTCTATCCTATCCTATCCTCTATCCTATCCTATCCTCTGTCCTATCCTATCCTCTATCCTATTCTATCCTCTATCCTATCCTATCCTCTATCCTATCCTATCCTCTATCCTATCCTATCCTCTATAATATCGTATCCTCTATAATATCGTATCCTCTATAATATCGTATCCTGTATCCTATCCTGTCCTCTTTCCTATCCTATCCTCAATCCTATCCTATCCTCTATCCTTTGGTATCCTCTATCCTATCCAATCATCTATCCTATCCTATCCTCTATCCTATCCTATCCTCTATCCTATCCTATCCTATATCCTATCCTATCCTCTATCCTATCCTATCCTCTATCCTATCCTATCCTATCCTCTATCCTATACTATCCTCTATCCTATCCTATCCTCTATCCTATCCTATCCTCTATCCTATCCTATCCTCTATCCTATCCTATCCTCTATAATATCGTATCCTGTATCCTATCCTGTAATCTTTCCTATCCTAACATCAATCCTATCCTATCCTCTATCCTATCCTATCCTCTCCTCTATCCTATCCTATCCTCTATCCTATCCTAACCTCTATAATATCGTATCCTCTATAATATCGTATCCTGTATCCTATCCTGTCCCCTTTCCTATCCTATCCTCAATCCTATCCTATCCTCTATCCTTTGGTATCCTCTATCCTATCCAATCCTCTATCCTATCCTATCCTCTATCCTATCCTATGCTCTATCCTATCCTATCCTATATCCTATCCTATCCTCTATCCTATCCTATCCTATCCTCTATCCTATCCTATCCTCTATCCTATCCTATCCTCTATCCTATCCTATCCACTATCCTATCCTATCCTCTATCCTATCCTATCCTCTATAATATCGTATCCTCTATAATATCGTATCCTGTATCCTATCCTGTAATCTTTCCTATCCTATCATCAATCCTATCCTATCCTCTATCCTATAATATCCTCTATCCTATACAATCCTCTACCGTCTCCTATCCCATATCCGATCCAATCCCCTATCCTCTATCCTATCCTATTCTCTATCCTATCCTCTATCGTATCCTATCCTTTATCCTATCCTATCCTCTATCTTCTCCTATCCTCTATCCTATCCTATCCTCAACCCTATCCTGTCCTCAATTCTATCGTATACTCCATACTATCCTATCCGCTATCCTATCCTATCCTCTATCCTATAATATCCTCTATCCTATCCAATCCTCTATCCTATCCTCTATCCTATCCTTTATCCTATCCTATCCTCTATCCGTATCCTATCCTATCCTCTATCCTATCCTATCCTCTTTCCTATCCTATCCTCTATCCTATCCTATCGTCTATCCTATCCTATCCTGTATACCATCCTATCCTCTATCCTATCCTATCCTTTATCCTATCCTATCCTCTATCCTATCCTATCCTCTGTCCTATCCTATCCTCTATCCTATCCTATCCTCTATCCTATCCTATCCTCTATCCTATCCTATCCTCTATCCTATCCTATCCTCTACAATATCGTATCCTCTATAATATCGTATCCTGTATCCTATCCTGTCCTCTTTCCTATCCTATCCTCAATCCTATCCTATCCTCTATCCTTTGGTATCCTCTATCCTATCCAATCCGCTATCCTATCCTATCCTCTATCCTATCCTATGCTCTATCCTATCCTATCCTCTATCCTATCCTATCCTCTATCCTATCCTATCCTCTATCCTATCCTATCCTCTATCCTATCCTATCCTCTATAATATCGTATCCCTATAACATCGTATCCTGTATCCTATCCTGTAATCATTCCTTTCACTTTCATCAATCCTATCCTATCCTCTATCCTATAATATCCTCTATCCTATCCAATCCTCTACCGTCTCCTATCCTGTATCCGATCCAATCCCCTATCCTCTATCCTATCCTATTCTCTATCCTATCCTCTATCGTATCCTATCCTCTATCCTATCCTATCCTCTATCCTATCCTATCCTCTATCCTATCCTATCCTCTATAATATCGTATCCCTATAACATCGTATCCTGTATCCTATCCTGTAATCATTCCTTTCCTATCATCAATCCTATCCTATCCTCTATCCTATAATATCCTCTATCCTATCCAATCCTCTACCGTCTCCTATCCTGTATCCGATCCAATCCCCTATCCTCTATCCTATCCTATTCTCTATCCTATCCTCTATCGTATCCTATCCTCTATCCTATCCTATCCTCTATCTTCTCCTATCCTCTATCCTATCCTATCCTCAACCCTATCCTATCCTCAATTCTATCCTATACTCCATCCTATCCTATCCGCTATCCTATCCTATCCTCTATCCTATAATATCCTCTATCCTATCCAATCCTCTATCCTATCCTCTATCCTATCCCGCTCTATCCTATCCTATCCTCTATCCTATCCTATCCTCTATCCTATCTTATCCTCTATCCTATCCTATCCTCTATCCTATCCTATCCTCTATAATATCGTATCCTGTATCCTATCCTGTCCTCTTTCCTATCCTATCCTCACTCCTATCCTATCCTCTATCCTTTGGTATCCTCTATCCTATCCAATCCTATATCGTATCCTATCCTCTATCCTATCCTATCCTCTATCCTATTCTATCCTCTATCCTATCCTATCCTCTATCCTATCCTATCCTCTATCCGTATCCTATCCTCTATCCTATCCTATCCTCTATCCTATCCTATCCTCTGTCCTATCCTATCCTCTATCCTATCCTATCCTCTATCCTATCCTATCCTCTATCCTATCCTATCCTCTATAATATCGTATCCTCTATAATATCGTATCCTCTATAATATCGGATCCTGTATCCTATCCTGTCCTCTTTCCTATCCTATCCTCAATCCTATCTGTTAAATAAAAGAAGCGTTGGTTGTGTATTTTATTAACAACTGGTTTATTACAATGTATTTTATTAAACATCCAGGTTTTACACGAGGCTCACGTATACAGTGTTTCTATAAGACTGCACACACACATTTAGTAACAGATGGCGCTGTTGCAACAAGGCAGCGTTCTCATGTCTCATGTCTCATTGCGAATGTAAATGTACCCTAATACTCAACACGCCTCCTTACATTTACATTCAACTCTACATTTCTAACATTTTGTACCATTATCATTTTATCCTTAATCTGTCTCTAAACATTTCGAACTTTGTTTTACCCAACGGTTTCGTGAATACATCAGCGACATTTTTCTCCGATTCTATTTTTACTATATCAACAACACCGTCCATATAGTTTTCATTTACATAGTGATATTGCACTTCGATATGTTTGGAATTTTTGGTGTAGTTTCCATACTTGGCTATACACATTGCACCAGAATTGTCTTCATACACCTGAATTGGTTTGTTTATTATTATTTTAAATGATTTTAATACTCCGCGCATAAAATTTATTTCCGTTACCGCCTCTGATAACGCTACGTATTCCGCAAATGTAGACGACTTGGTTACAGTACTCTGTTTTCGCGTTTTCCAAAAAACTACATTTCCAAATAATCTTATTACAAAACCCGATGTTGACTTTCTGTCGGTGACATCGCCTGCCCAATCGGCATCCACAAAACAATCCATTGTGTCTACATTGTAATTATTTTTATAAGTTAACTTTAGATCTCTAGTCAGAAATAGATATTTTAAAACTCTCATCGCATATTTGAAATGTTCTTCTCCATAATCATTTTGGAATCTACTAAGATAATTTACGCTGAACGCTATGTCTGGTCGCGTACCAGAGCTTACATACAACAGTGCGCCTATTAAATTTCTATACTTTACATTTTCATTTAATGCTTTCGCAGGTTCTAATTTTAGATTCATCTCCATTGGTGTGTTATATAGTTTCGCATTTTCTATAGCATATTTGCGCGCTAATGACTCTATATATGTTCTTTGACTTAAGGTCATTACATTTTCATTTTTGCTATACTTATATTCAACATCTATTCCAATATAATTCTTGATTCTACCCATATCTTTCATTTTAAACTTGCTTGACAATTTATTTTTTACATTTATTATTTCCTGTTTATTTTTACCACAAATCAGTAGATCATCAACAAAAACTAAAATATATATTGGTTCAGTGTTATCAAATTTTGTATAGAGACAATAATCATACTCACTCCTACGAAAACCCAATTTCGAAACACATTTGTTAAAGCATTCATACCACAAGCGAGGGCTTTCCTTCAGTCCATATAATGATTTAGCCAGTTTGTAGACTTTGTCGCTATCATCCTCATAGCCAAGCGGTTGTTTCACATAGACCTCTGAATACACATTTCCATTTAGAAATGCCGCTTCTACATCCATCTGTTCAATTTCCAAACCATGTTGACAGCAAAATGATAGTAATATTCTCAATGTTTGCATCTTCGCTACTGGTGAGTATGTGTCTTCGACTTCTTCTTTCTGCTGGAATCCTCTGACGACCAGTCTCGCTTTGTAGGTATTCTCCGACTTCCTTTTATAAATCCATTTCACATCCAAGGCAATTTTATCCTTTGGTTTATTTACTAACGTCCAGGTTTTGTTGCTATTGATACTGCCCATCTCACGATCCATAGCTTCCATCCAATATTTGGCTTCATTGCTCGTGACCGCCTCCTTAAATGTAACAGGTACGTTTGCATTGCAATAATTTACGTATACAAATTTACACGATCCTTCGCTTCCATATCGAGTAGGTGGTCTTCTTTCTCTTGCGGATCTTCTGAGTTTCAGCTCTTCACCCTTTTCTTCTTCCGTGTCGCACTGTTCTTCTCTCAAGTCTATATCTTTATTATCTTGTTCTTCTTCGTCACTTTTGTTATTCCATTGACGTTCATCATCAGTTTCATCGATATCCTTAAATCCAATACACTTTATGTCTTCTTCAATGACATCTACGTGTCGGGCTGTTACTATTTTATTCTTTATGAGAATCCTGTATCCAACATCCGTGTATCCTAGGAGAATTCCAGATTCTGCTTTCTTATCCCACTTTGATTTTCTCTTGACTTCTGGTACTCGAACAAATACTGTACTCCCATATAATCGTAAGTTGTTAACACATGGCCTTTTACCAAAAAATATTTCGAATGGTGTCTTTCTTTCAATGGTATTAGCCAGTGTTCTGTTTTTCAGATAAGCCGCTGCTCTTACAATTTCCGGCCAATAGCATCTATTTACCTTTGATTCATCTAGCAAACATCGTGCCATGTCCATTATTGATCTATTATACCTTTCTGCTGTGCCATTCAGTTCATGGACATATGGAGGGCACGGGTTTATACGAATTCCCTTTTCTCGTGTAAAACGATAAACGTTAGAATTTAAATATTCCTTTCCATTATCGCACCTTAACGTTTTGATACACTTGCCAGTTATATTGTGGACTTCATTTACGTACTCTATGAAGCAGTCAAACACTTGTTCCTTGGATTTAATACAGTAGACCTTTGCCAATTTGCTGAAATCATCAATGAATGACAAAAAATATTTTTCTCCACCATTTCCTGTAGTCGTGTGTGGCCCATTTAGATCCGTATGGACTATTTCCAATATCTCGGTTGCTCTGTTTCTACGTTTTTCAAATGACAAATTGTGCATTTTATTTTGTATGCATATAGCGCATTTCATATATTCAGTCTCCAGCTCCTTTGGTGCCCCAACTAGTAACTTGTTTATTACATTTGCTTTTCTTTCAACCTTTTCTGCATCACAATAGCTTGTCACTTTATATAGTCCATTTTCCTTTTTTGCCATTGCAACCAATTTCCTATTTTGATTGTAAATTTTGGTAATGTCTCCTTTGGATATTATCGTATTCTTGTCTGTCACTTTTGCATAGCTTATCAAATTTGCTTCCATATTTTTTACAAAGTACACGCCTGGTAGCACTACTTTCACCCTTTTATTGTACACTGCGAAGAATGTTGTTATTGTTCCTGACTTGGTTGCTTGCAGTATGCGACCATCGCCGACTTTCACGTTGACTGGAACTTTGAGTGTAATGCATTCATCGAAATACCTATCTTCATTTACAATGTGGTCAGTGCACCCACTGTCCAGCAGCCACTCCAGCTTCATTTCATTTTCTACACCTTTACAGGTTATGTTTGACACGTTTATCTCTGTTACAAAACAACTTCCTTGTGAATCTTTTTCTTGAGGCATTTTATACTCATTTCGAACACTGTGATAATTTCCTCTGTGTTGGTATCTTCCACGTCCACGACGAAACGGTCTATAATTTCCACGAAACGATTCAGATTTGAACGAACGACACTCCTTCTGAAAATGACCAGGTTTGCCACAGTTGTAGCACCTTTGCTTTTTACCGACCGCCGGTATCGAAGCTGCATTGAACACGTTTGACTTGGTAGTCGTTTCTTCTATATTTTCTGTTTCAGGTTTCCTGTCCTCTGCTTCTTTCAACTTTATTTTGCTTTTCACATAATCCACAGTTCTCTCTGCTTCGGGTACCACATCTATAATATCCCCAATATGACTGTATGCTTTCGGTAGCGCTTTCAGCATGTAATTCAATTTTTCTTGTTCACTCACTTGAGCCCCTGCACTTTTTAGTTCGTTTACAGCCTTCTCAAATTCATCAAAAAACTTTGTAACCTCAGAGAAATCTTTCAATTTAATATTTTCCAAATTGCTTCGTCGCACTATTTGTAAGGCTGTTGACTTTTTTAAATACATTTCATCGAACTTTTTCATTATTTCGTACGCAGTTTCAAGTTCGCTCACGTACTCTAATTGCTTATTTGTGATGGCACTGTAAATATAATTTGTTGCCTTTGTATCTTTGTCGTCCCAATCTGGTTGCTTGTCTGTTACTATTTTCTCTCTGACGACAACTTCCTTGCACTTTTTATATTGCAGGAATTTCAATATTCGTATCTTCCAGTTGTTGTAGTCCGATCCATCGAATATCGGAATTACTACGTCGTCAATTTTCATGTTCGCCATTGTTTCAACACGTGGTCGCTGTTTCTCGAACTTTCGATTTCTCTTCACTTGCTAAACTTCTCAACACTTCTTTTCAACTTTATACTTCTACCAACCACGCTCTGCTACCATGTTAAATAAAAGAAGCGTTGGTTGTGTATTTTATTAACAACTGGTTTATTACAATGTATTTTATTAAACATCCAGGTTTTACACGAGGCTCACGTATACAGTGTTTCTATAAGACTGCACACACACATTTAGTAACAGATGGCGCTGTTGCAACAAGGCAGCGTTCTCATGTCTCATGTCTCATTGCGAATGTAAATGTACCCTAATACTCAACACTATCCTATCCTCTATCCTTTGGTATCCTCTATCCTATCCAATCATCTATCCTATCCTATCCTCTATCCTATCCTATCCTCTATCCTATCCTATCCTCTATCCTATCCTATCCTATCCTATCCTATATCCTATCCTATCCTCTATCCTATCCTATCCTCTATCCTATCCTATCCTCTATCCTATCCTATCCTCTATAATATCATATCCTCTATAATATCGTATCCTGTATCCTATCCTATCATCAATCCTATCCTATCCTCTATCCTATCCAATCCCCTATGTTATCCCCTATCCTATCCTCTATAATATCGTATCCTCTATCATATCCTATCCTCTTTCCTATAATATCATCTATCCTATCCTATCCTCTATCCTATCCTATCCTCTATCCTAACATATCCTCTATCCTATCCTATCCTCGCTCCTATCCTATCCTCTATCCTAACATATCCTCTATCCTATCCTATCCTCTATCCTATCCTATCCTCTATCCTATCCTGTCCTCTTTCCTATCCTATCCTCAACCCTATCCTATCCTCAATTCTATCCTATACTCCATCCTATCCTATCCGCTATCCTATCCTATCCTCTATCCTATAATATCCTCTATAATATCCAATCCTCTATCCTATCCTCTATCCTATCCTCTATCCTATCCTCTATCCTATCCTCTATCCTATCCTATCCTCTATCCGTATCCTATCCGCTATCCTATCCTATCCTCTATCCTATAATATCCTCTATCCTATCCATCCTCTATCCTATCCTCTATCCTATCCTATCCTTTATCCTATCCTATCCTCTATCCTATCCTATCCTCTATAATATCGTATCGTCTATAATATCGTATCCTGTATCCTATCCTATCCTCTGTCCTATCCTATCCTCTATCCTATCCTATCCTCTATCCTATCCTATCCTCTATCCTATCCTATCCTCTATCCTGTCCTATCCTCTATCCTATCCTATCCTCTATCCTATCCAGTCCTCTATCCTATCCTATCCTATCCTATCCTATATCCTATCCTATCCTCTATCCTATCCTATCCTCTATCCTATCCAATCCTCTATAGTATTGCGACGAAACGGCGAAATCCGCGTTCCGTCGCGAGCTCGCACAGCGGACCTTAGTGCGAGCCAATCCGCAACCGTCCCGAGCGCGAACCGTTCGCTTCGCGAACATTTCGCGAGACGGCGCGCTCTCCGTGATCCGCGCTTTCTGCATAAATACCGGAGCAGAACGCGTTTAGTTCGGAGTTGGCTTGGAGCTGCTCAACGGGGATCATCCGAAGCTCTTGGCCACTCGCAGCCGCGTGTGAACACGCATACTACGGCTTCTTCCGTGTGTGTGTGCGAACACGCTGGTGCTTGGTGGAACCCGTACTACGGCTTCTTCCGTGTGCGAGCGACACCAGTACCGCGAGGAGGTCTCGAGTGAGCAGACGGACGAGAGCAGTGTCTCCGGGCGCTACTACTCGTCGCGCGCTCCAGCTCTCTCCCCCCTCCCCGATTCCTTTCCGCCGATCCTGCGAAATTCGCTCACCGGTCCGCGACCAGGCGTCTCGTCACATTCGTGACAGTCCTCATCGGATCGCAGCCGCGTTCGGAGCTCGTCTTGCACGAGCTACGACGTTGGTGACGGGAAGCTCGTTCCCTGGGCTCGCCTGGGTGCGAGCGACCCCCACCGCGATCCGATTCGGGGGCGACGAGTGGGGCGTCCCGTCGGTCCGGAGTCGCAGTAAATTCGCGGCCACCGTGCGCTCGGCCATCAGCGAGGAAACATCGATTCACTATCATCTCGCCGAGCCGCGGTGGTTCCCACCGACCAGCCGTAGACCCGGAATCCCGGAAATCCACCGGATCGGAAACACCGTAAAAATAGCGAATCCTGATCGCTCCGCGTTCCGCCGTACCAGCGAATCCTGATCGCTCCGCGTTCCGCCGTACCAGCGAATCCTGATCGCTCCGCGTTCCCGCCGTACCAGCGAATCCTAATCGCTCCGCGTTCCGCCGTAACAGCGAATCCTGATCGCTCCGCGTTCCCGCCGTACCAGCGAATCCTGATCGCTCCGCGTTCCGCCGTAACAGCGAATCCTGATCGCTCCGCGTTTCCGCCGTAAAATAGCGAGTCCCGATCGCTCCGCGTTACCGCCGTATAAGCGAATCCTGCTCGCTTCGCGTTACCGTCATATTAGCGAACTCCGCTCGCTCCGCGTTTCGTCGTAATTTTACCACGTATATATTAGGTTTAGATTAAAGTAAGATTAGGTTAACATGTCGTTTCTCGTGCTGCTTACAGCCAGCCGTCGTACCGGAGCCCGCCAGCCGGGAACCGTCGTCACTACCCGGGGCAGGACGCCGCCGGCAATAAAACACATCTTTTGCTAAAACCGCCTACGTTTATTTTCACCCGCTGTCCTCTCCGCCGACCCTGGCCGCTGAGCAAATCCAGGAGAGGACAGAATTCCTTCCTCTCGCGAGTAACCGCTCGCGTAAGGAAAACGCAACCGTTACAGTATCCTATCCTCTATCCTATAATATCCTCTATCCTATCCTATATCCTATCCTATCCTCTATCCTATCCTATCCTCTATCCTATCCTATCCTCTATCCTATCCTATCCTCTATAATATCGTATCCTGTATCCTATCCCGTAATGTTTCCTATCCTATCATCAATCCTATCCTATCCTCTATCGTCTCCTATCCTCTATCCTATCCAATCCCCTATGTTATCCTCTATCCTATCTTATCCTCTATCCTATCATATCCTCCATCCTATCCTATCCCCTATCCTATCCTATCCTGTATCCGATCCAATCCCCTATCCTCTATCCTATGCTATTCACTATCCTATCCTCCATCGTATCCTATCCTCTATCCTATCCTATCCTCTATCCTATCCTATCCTCTATCCTATCCTATCCTCTATCCTATCCTATCCTCTATCCTATCCTATCCTCTATAATATCGTATCCTGTATCCTATCCTGTAATCTTTCCTATCCTATCATCAATCCTATCCTATCCTCTATCGTCTCCTATCCTCTATCCTATCCAATCCCCTATGTTATCCTCTATCCTATCTTATCCTCTATCCTATCCTATCCTCCATCCTATCCTATCCCCTATCCTATAATATCCTCTATCCTATCCAATCCTCTACCGTCTCCTATCCTCTATCCTATCCAATCCCCTATGTTATCCTCTATGCTATCTTATCCTCTATCCTATCCTATCCTCCATCCTATCCTATCCTCTATCCTATAATATACTCTATCCTATCCAATCCTCTACCGTCTCCTATCCTGTATCCGATCCAATCCCCTATCCTCTATCCTATCCTATTCTCTATCCTATCCTATCCTCTGTCCTATCCTATCCTCTATCCTATCCTATCCTCTATCCTATCCTATCCTCTATAATATCGTATCCTGTATCCTATCCTGTAATCTTTCCTATCCTATCATCAATCCTATCCTATCCTCTATCGTCTCCTATCCTCTATCCTATTCAATCCCCTATGTTATCCTCTATCCTACCTTATCCTCTATCCTATCCTATCCTCCATCCTATCCTATCCCCTATCCTATAATATCCTCTATCCTCTCCAATCCTCTACCGTCTCCTATCCTCTATCCTATCCAATCCCCTATGTTATCCTCTATGCTATCTTATCCTCTATCCTATCCTATCCTCCATCCTATCCTATCCTCTATCCTATAATATACTCTATCCTATCCAATCCTCTACCGTCTCCTATCCTGTATCCGATCCAATCCCCTATCCTCTATCCTATCCTATTCTCTATCCTATCCTATCCTCTGCCCTATCCTATCCTCTATCCTATCCTATCCTCTATCCTATCCTATCCTCTATAATATCGTATCCTGTATCCTATCCTGTAACTTTCCTATCCTATCATCAATCCTATCCTATCCTCTATCGTCTCCTATCCTCTATCCTATTCAATCCCCTATGTTATCCTCTATCCTACCTTATCCTCTATCCTATCCTATCCTCCATCCTATCCTATCCCCTATCCTATAATATCCTCTATCCTATCCAATCCTCTACCGTCTCCTATCCTCTATCCTATCCAATCCCCTATGTTATCCTCTATCCTATCTTATCCTCTATCCTATCCTATCCTCCATCCTATCCTATCCTCTATCCCATAATATACTCTATCCTATCCAATCCTCTACCGTCTCCTATCCTGTATCCGATCCAATCCCCTATCCTCTATCCTATCCTATTCTCTATCCTATCCTCTATCCTATCCTATCCTCAACCCTATCCTATCCTCAATTCTATCGTATACTCCATACTATCCTATCCGCTATCCTACCCTATCCTCTATCCTATAATATCCTCTATCCTATCCAATCCTCTATCCTATCCTATCCTCTATCCTATAATATCCTCTATCCTATCCAATCCTCTATCCTATCCTCTATCCTATCCTCTATCCGTATCCTATCCTCTATCCTATCCTATCCTCTATCCTATCCTATGCTCTATCCTATCCTATCCTATATCCTATCCTATTCTCTATCCTATCCTATCCTATCCTCTATCCTATCCTATCCTCTATCCTATCCTATCCTCTATCCTATCCTATCCTCTATCCTATCCTATCCTCTATCCTATCCTATCCTCTATCCTATCCTATCCTCTATAATATCGTATCCTCTATAATATCGTATCCTGTATCCTATCCTGTAATCTTTCCTATCCTATCATCAATCCTATCCTATCCTCTATCCTATAATATCCTCTATCCTATACAATCCTCTACCGTCTCCTATCCCATATCCGATCCAATCCCCTATCCTCTATCCTATCCTATTCTCTATCCTATCCTCTATCGTATCCTATCCTTTATCCTATCCTATCCTCTATCCTATCCTATCCTCTATAATATCCTATCCTCTATCCTATCCTATCCTCTATCGTATCCTATCCTTTATCCTATCCTATCCTCTATCCTATCCTATCCTCTATAATATCCTATCCTCTATCCTATCCTATCCTCTGTCTTATCCTATCCTCTATCCTATCCTATCCTGTATCCTATCCTATCCTCTATCTTCTCCTATCCTCTATCCTATCCTATCCTCTATCCTATCCTATCCTCTATCCTATCCTATCCTCTATCCTATCCTATCCTCTATCCTATCCTATCCTCTATAATATCGTATCCTCTATAATATCGTATCCTGTATCCTATCCTGTAATCTTTCCTATCCTATCATCAATCCTATCCTATCCTCTATCCTATAATATCCTCTATCCTATACAATCCTCTACCGTCTCCTATCCCATATCCGATCCAATCCCCTATCCTCTATCCTATCCTATTCTCTATCCTATCCTCTATCGTATCCTATCCTTTATCCTATCCTATCCTCTATCTTCTCCTATCCTCTATCCTATCCTATCCTCAACCCTATCCTGTCCTCAATTCTATCGTATACTCCATACTATCCTATCCGCTATCCTATCCTATCCTCTATCCTATAATATCCTCTATCCTATCCAATCCTCTATCCTATCCTCTATCCTATCCTTTATCCTATCCTATCCTCTATCCGTATCCTATCCTATCCTCTATCCTATCCTATCCTCTTTCCTATCCTATCCTCTATCCTATCCAATCCTCTATCCTATCCTCTATCCTATCCTTTATCCTATCCTATCCTCTATCCGTATCCTATCCTCTATCCTATCCTATCCTCTATCCTATCCTATCCTCTGTCCTATCCTATCCTCTATCCTATTCTATCCTCTATCCTATCCTATCCTCTATCCTATCCAATCCTCTATCCTATCCTATCCTCTATAATATCGTATCCTCTATAATATCGTATCCTCTATAATATCGTATCCTGTATCCTATCCTGTCCTCTTTCCTATCCTATCCTCAATCCTATCCTATCCTCTATCCTTTGGTATCCTCTATCCTATCCAATCATCTATCCTATCCTATCCTCTATCCTATCCTATCCTCTATCCTATCCTATCCTATATCCTATCCTATCCTCTATCCTATCCTATCCTCTATCCTATCCTATCCTCTATCCTATACTATCCTCTATCCTATCCTATCCTCTATCCTATCCTATCCTCTATCGTATCCTATCCTCTATAATATCGTATCCTCTATAATATCGTATCCTGTATCCTATCCTGTAATCTTTCCTATCCTAACATCAATCCTATCCTATCCTCTATCCTATAATATCCTCTATCCTATCCTATCCTCTATCCTATCCAATCCTCTACCGTCTCCTATCCTGTATCCGATCCAATCCCCTATCCTCTATCCTATCCTATTCTCTATCCTATCCTCTATCGTATCCTATCCTCTATAATATCCTATCCTCAATTCTATCCTATACTCCATCCTATCCTATCCGCTATCCTATCCTATCCTCTATCCTATAATGTCCTCTATCCTATCCAATCCTCTATCCTATCCTCTATCCTATCCTCTATCCTATCCTGCTCTATCCTATCCTATCCTCTATCCTATCCTATCCTCTATCCTATCCTGTCCTCTTTCCTATCCTATCCTCAACCCTATCCTATCCTCAATTCTATCCTATACTCCATCCTATCCTATCCGCTATCCTATCCTATCCAATCCTCTATCCTATCCTCTATCCTATCCTGCTCTATCCTATCCTATCCTCTATCCTATCCAATCCTCTATCCTATCCTCTATCCTATCCTCTATCCTATCCTGCTCTATCCTATCCTATCCTCTATCCTATCCTATCCTCTATCCTATCCTGTCCTCTTTCCTATCCTATCCTCAACCCTATCCTATCCTCAATTCTATCCTATACTCCATCCTATCCTATCCGCTATCCTATCCTATCCAATCCTCTATCCTATCCTCTATCCTATCCTGCTCTATCCTATCCTATCCTCTATCCTATCCTATCCTCTATCCTATCTTATCCTCTATCCTATCCTATCCTCTATCCTATCCTATCCTCTATAATATCGTATCCTGTATCCTATCCTGTCCCCTTTCCTATCCTATCATCAAACCTATCCTGTCCTCTATCGTCTCCTATGCTCTATGCTATCCAAACCCCTATGTTATCCTCTAACCTATCCTATCCTCTATAATATCCTATCCTCTATCCTATCCTATCCTCTATAATATCCTATCCTCTATCCTATCCTATCCTCTGTCTTATCCTATCCTCTATCCTATCCTATCCTCTATCCTATCCTATCCTCTATCCTATCATATCCTCTATCCTATCCTATCCTCTATCCTATCCTATCCTCTATCCCATCCTATCCTCTATCCTATCCTATCCTCTATCCTATTCTATCCTCTATCCTATACTATCCTCTGTCCTATCCTATCCTCTATCCTATCCTATCCTCTATCCTATCCTATCCTCTATCCTATCCTATCCTCTATCCTATCCTATCCTCTATCCTATCCTATCCTCTATAATATAGTATCCTCTATAATATCGTATCCTGTATCCTATCCTGTCCTCTTTCCTATCCTATCCTCATTCCTATCCTATCCTCTATAATATCCTATCCTCTATCCTATCCTATCCTCTGTCTTATCCTATGCTCTATCCTATCCTATCATATATCCTATCCTATCCTCTATCCTATCCTATCCTCTATCCTATCCTATCCTCTATCCTATCCTATCCTCTATCCTATCCTATCCTCTATCCTATCCTATCCTCTATCCTATCCTATCCTCTATCCTATCCTATCCTCTATCCTATCCTATCCTCTATAATATCGTATCCTGTATCCTATCCTGTAATCTTTCCTATCCTAACATCAATCCTATCCTATCCTCTATCCTATAATATCCTCTATCCTATCCTATCCTCTATCCTATCCAATCCTCTACCGTCTCCTATCCTGTATCCGATCCAATCCCCTATCCTCTATCCTATCCTATTCTCTATCCTATCCTCTATCGTATCCTATCCTCTATACTATCCTATCCTCTATCCTATCCTATCCTCTATCCTATCCTATCCTCTATCCTATCCTATCGTCTATCCTATCCTATCCTGTATACCATCCTATCCTCTATCCTACCCTATCCTCTATCCTATCCTATCCTCTATCCTATCCTCTATCCTATCCTATCCTCTATCCTATCCTATCCTCTATCCTATCCTATCCTCTATCCTATCCTATCCTCTATCCTATCCTATCCTCTATCCTATCCTATCCTCTATCCTATCCTATCCTCTATCCTATCCTATCCTCTATAATATCGTATCCTCTATAATATCGTATCCTGTATCCTATACTGTCCCCTTTCCTATCCTATCCTCAATCCTATCCTATCCTCTATCCTATCCTATCCTCTATCCTATCCTATCCTCTATCCTATCCTATCCTCTATAATATCGTATCCTCTATAATATCGTATCCTCTATAATATCGTATCCTGTATCCCACCCTGTCCTCTTTCCTATTCTATCCTCAATCCTATCCTATCCTCCATCCTTTGGTATCCTCTATAATATCGTATCCTCTATCCTATCCTATCCTCTATCCTATCCTATCCTCTATCCTATCCTATCCTCTATCCTATCCTATCCTCTATCCTATCCTATCCTCTATCCTATCCTATCCTCTATCCTATCCTATCCTCTATAATATCGTATCCTGTATCCTATCCTGTCCCCTTTCCTATCCTATCCTCAATCCTATCCTATCCTCTATCCTTTGGTATCCTCTATCCTATCCAATCCTCTATCCTATCCTATCCTCTATCCTATCCTATGCTCTATCCTATCCTATCCTATATCCTATCCTATCCTCTATCCTATCCTATCCTATCCTCTATCCTATCCTATCCTCTATAATATCGTATCCTCTATAATATCGTATCCTGTATCCTATCCTGTAATCTTTCCTATCCTATCATCAATCCTATCCTATCCTCTATCCTTTGGTATCCTCTATCCTATCCAATCCTCTATCCTATCCTATCCTCTATCCTATCCTATGCTCTATCCTATCCTATGCTCTATCCTATCCTATCCTATATCCTATCCTATCCTCTATCCTATCCTATCCTATCCTCTATCCTATAATGTCCTCTATCCTATCCAATCCTCTATCCTATCCTCTATCCTATCCTCTATCCTATCCTGCTCTATCCTATCCTATCCTCTATCCTATCCTATCCTCTATCCTATCCTATCCTCTATCCTATCCTATCCTCTGTCCTATCCTATCCTCTATCCTATTCTATCCTCTATCCTATCCTATCCTCTATCCTATCCAATCCTCTATCCTATCCTATCCTCTATAATATCGTATCCTCTATAATATCGTATCCTCTATAATATCGTATCCTGTATCCTATCCTGTCCTCTTTCCTATCCTATCCTCAATCCTATCCTATCCTCTATCCTTTGGTATCCTCTATCCTATCCAATCATCTATCCTATCCTATCCTCTATCCTATCCTATCCTCTATCCTATCCTATCCTATATCCTATCCTATCCTCTATCCTATCCTATCCTCTATCCTATCCTATCCTCTATCCTATACTATCCTCTATCCTATCCTATCCTCTATCCTATCCTATCCTCTATCCTATCCTATCCTCTATAATATCGTATCCTCTATAATATCGTATCCTGTATCCTATCCTGTAATCTTTCCTATCCTAACATCAATCCTATCCTATCCTCTATCCTATAATATCCTCTATCCTATCCTATCCTCTATCCTATCCAATCCTCTACCGTCTCCTATCCTGTATCCGATCCAATCCCCTATCCTCTATCCTATCCTATTCTCTATCCTATCCTCTATCGTATCCTATCCTCTATCCTATCCTATCCTCTATCCTATCCTATCCTCTATCCTATCCTATCCTCTATAATATCGTATCCTGTATCCTATCCTGTCCCCTTTCCTATCCTATCCTCAATCCTATCCTATCCTCTATCCTTTGGTATCCTCTATCCTATCCAATCCTCTATCCTATCCTATCCTCTATCCTATCCTATGCTCTATCCTATCCTATCCTATATCCTATCCTATCCTCTATCCTATCCTATCCTATCCTCTATCCTATCCTATCCTCTATAATATCGTATCCTCTATAATATCGTATCCTGTATCCTATCCTGTAATCTTTCCTATCCTATCATCAATCCTATCCTATCCTCTATCCTTTGGTATCCTCTATCCTATCCAATCCTCTATCCTATCCTATCCTCTATCCTATCCTATGCTCTATCCTATCCTATCCTATATCCTATCCTATCCTCTATCCTATCCTATCCTATCCTCTATCCTATAATGTCCTCTATCCTATCCAATCCTCTATCCTATCCTCTATCCTATCCTCTATCCTATCCTGCTCTATCCTATCCTATCCTCTATCCTATCCTATCCTCTATCCTATCCTATCCTCTATCCTATCCTATCCTCTATCTTCTCCTATCCTCTATCCTATCCTATCCTCTATCCTATCCTATCCTCTATCCTATCCTATCCTCTATCCTATCCTATCCTCTATAATATCGTATCCTCTATAATATCGTATCCTGTATCCTATCCTGTAATCTTTCCTATCCTATCATCAATCCTATCCTATCCTCTATCCTATAATATCCTCTATCCTATCCAATCCTCTACCGTCTCCTATCCCATATCCGATACAATCCCCTATCCTCTATCCTATCCTATTCTCTATCCTATCCTCTATCCTATCCTTTATCCTATCCTATCCTCTATCCGTATCCTATCCTATCCTCTATCCTATCCTATCCTCTTTCCTATCCTATCCTCTATCCTATCCAATCCTCTATCCTATCCTCTATCCTATCCTTTATCCTATCCTATCCTCTATCCGTATCCTATCCTCTATCCTATCCTATCCTCTATCCTATCCTATCCTCTATCCTATCCTATCCTCTATCCTATCCTATCCTCTATCCTATCCTATCCTCTATCCTATCCTATCCTCTATCCTATCCTATCCTCTATCCTATCCTATCCTCTATCCTATCCTATCCTCTATCCTATCCTATCCTCTATAATATCGTATCCTGTATCCTATCCTGTAATCTTTCCTATCCTAACATCAATCCTATCCTATCCTCTATCCTATAATATCCTCTATCCTATCCTATCCTCTATCCTATCCAATCCTCTACCGTCTCCTATCCTGTATCCGATCCAATCCCCTATCCTCTATCCTATCCTATTCTCTATCCTATCCTCTATCGTATCCTATCCTCTATACTATCCTATCCTCTATCCTATCCTATCCTCTATCCTATCCTATCCTCTATCCTATCCTATCGTCTATCCTATCCTATCCTGTATACCATCCTATCCTCTATCCTACCCTATCCTCTATCCTATCCTATCCTCTATCCTATCCTCTATCCTATCCTATCCTCTATCCTATCCTATCCTCTATCCTATCCTATCCTCTATCCTATCCTATCCTCTATCCTATCCTATCCTCTATCCTATCCTATCCTCTATCCTATCCTATCCTCTATCCTATCCTATCCTCTATAATATCGTATCCTCTATAATATCGTATCCTGTATCCTATACTGTCCCCTTTCCTATCCTATCCTCAATCCTATCCTATCCTCTATCCTATCCTATCCTCTATCCTATCCTATCCTCTATCCTATCCTATCCTCTATAATATCGTATCCTCTATAATATCGTATCCTCTATAATATCGTATCCTGTATCCCACCCTGTCCTCTTTCCTATTCTATCCTCAATCCTATCCTATCCTCCATCCTTTGGTATCCTCTATAATATCGTATCCTCTATCCTATCCTATCCTCTATCCTATCCTATCCTCTATCCTATCCTATCCTCTATCCTATCCTATCCTCTATCCTATCCTATCCTCTATCCTATCCTATCCTCTATCCTATCCTATCCTCTATAATATCGTATCCTGTATCCTATCCTGTCCCCTTTCCTATCCTATCCTCAATCCTATCCTATCCTCTATCCTTTGGTATCCTCTATCCTATCCAATCCTCTATCCTATCCTATCCTCTATCCTATCCTATGCTCTATCCTATCCTATCCTATATCCTATCCTATCCTCTATCCTATCCTATCCTATCCTCTATCCTATCCTATCCTCTATAATATCGTATCCTCTATAATATCGTATCCTGTATCCTATCCTGTAATCTTTCCTATCCTATCATCAATCCTATCCTATCCTCTATCCTTTGGTATCCTCTATCCTATCCAATCCTCTATCCTATCCTATCCTCTATCCTATCCTATGCTCTATCCTATCCTATGCTCTATCCTATCCTATCCTATATCCTATCCTATCCTCTATCCTATCCTATCCTATCCTCTATCCTATAATGTCCTCTATCCTATCCAATCCTCTATCCTATCCTCTATCCTATCCTCTATCCTATCCTGCTCTATCCTATCCTATCCTCTATCCTATCCTATCCTCTATCCTATCCTATCCTCTATCCTATCCTATCCTCTGTCCTATCCTATCCTCTATCCTATTCTATCCTCTATCCTATCCTATCCTCTATCCTATCCAATCCTCTATCCTATCCTATCCTCTATAATATCGTATCCTCTATAATATCGTATCCTCTATAATATCGTATCCTGTATCCTATCCTGTCCTCTTTCCTATCCTATCCTCAATCCTATCCTATCCTCTATCCTTTGGTATCCTCTATCCTATCCAATCATCTATCCTATCCTATCCTCTATCCTATCCTATCCTCTATCCTATCCTATCCTATATCCTATCCTATCCTCTATCCTATCCTATCCTCTATCCTATCCTATCCTCTATCCTATACTATCCTCTATCCTATCCTATCCTCTATCCTATCCTATCCTCTATCCTATCCTATCCTCTATAATATCGTATCCTCTATAATATCGTATCCTGTATCCTATCCTGTAATCTTTCCTATCCTAACATCAATCCTATCCTATCCTCTATCCTATAATATCCTCTATCCTATCCTATCCTCTATCCTATCCAATCCTCTACCGTCTCCTATCCTGTATCCGATCCAATCCCCTATCCTCTATCCTATCCTATTCTCTATCCTATCCTCTATCGTATCCTATCCTCTATCCTATCCTATCCTCTATCCTATCCTATCCTCTATCCTATCCTATCCTCTATAATATCGTATCCTGTATCCTATCCTGTCCCCTTTCCTATCCTATCCTCAATCCTATCCTATCCTCTATCCTTTGGTATCCTCTATCCTATCCAATCCTCTATCCTATCCTATCCTCTATCCTATCCTATGCTCTATCCTATCCTATCCTATATCCTATCCTATCCTCTATCCTATCCTATCCTATCCTCTATCCTATCCTATCCTCTATAATATCGTATCCTCTATAATATCGTATCCTGTATCCTATCCTGTAATCTTTCCTATCCTATCATCAATCCTATCCTATCCTCTATCCTTTGGTATCCTCTATCCTATCCAATCCTCTATCCTATCCTATCCTCTATCCTATCCTATGCTCTATCCTATCCTATCCTATATCCTATCCTATCCTCTATCCTATCCTATCCTATCCTCTATCCTATAATGTCCTCTATCCTATCCAATCCTCTATCCTATCCTCTATCCTATCCTCTATCCTATCCTGCTCTATCCTATCCTATCCTCTATCCTATCCTATCCTCTATCCTATCCTATCCTCTATCCTATCCTATCCTCTATCTTCTCCTATCCTCTATCCTATCCTATCCTCTATCCTATCCTATCCTCTATCCTATCCTATCCTCTATCCTATCCTATCCTCTATAATATCGTATCCTCTATAATATCGTATCCTGTATCCTATCCTGTAATCTTTCCTATCCTATCATCAATCCTATCCTATCCTCTATCCTATAATATCCTCTATCCTATCCAATCCTCTACCGTCTCCTATCCCATATCCGATACAATCCCCTATCCTCTATCCTATCCTATTCTCTATCCTATCCTCTATCCTATCCTTTATCCTATCCTATCCTCTATCCGTATCCTATCCTATCCTCTATCCTATCCTATCCTCTTTCCTATCCTATCCTCTATCCTATCCAATCCTCTATCCTATCCTCTATCCTATCCTTTATCCTATCCTATCCTCTATCCGTATCCTATCCTCTATCCTATCCTATCCTCTATCCTATCCTATCCTCTGTCCTATCCTATCCTCTATCCTATTCTATCCTCTATCCTATCCTATCCTCTATCCTATCCTATCCTCTATCCTATCCTATCCTCTATAATATCGTATCCTCTATAATATCGTATCCTCTATAATATCGTATCCTGTATCCTATCCTGTCCTCTTTCCTATCCTATCCTCAATCCTATCCTATCCTCTATCCTTTGGTATCCTCTATCCTATCCAATCATCTATCCTATCCTATCCTCTATCCTATCCTATCCTCTATCCTATCCTATCCTATATCCTATCCTATCCTCTATCCTATATTATCCTCTATCCTATCCTATCCTCTATCCTATACTATCCTCTATCCTATCCTATCCTCTATCCTATCCTATCCTCTATCCTATCCTATCCTCTATCCTATCCTATCCTCTATAATATCGTATCCTGTATCCTATCCTGTAATCTTTCCTATCCTAACATCAATCCTATCCTATCCTCTATCCTATCCTATCCTCTCCTCTATCCTATCCTATCCTCTATCCTATCCTAACCTCTATAATATCGTATCCTCTATAATATCGTATCCTGTATCCTATCCTGTCCCCTTTCCTATCCTATCCTCAATCCTATCCTATCCTCTATCCTTTGGTATCCTCTATCCTATCCAATCCTCTATCCTATCCTATCCTCTATCCTATCCTATGCTCTATCCTATCCTATCCTATATCCTATCCTATCCTCTATCCTATCCTATCCTATCCTCTATCCTATCCTATCCTCTATCCTATCCTATCCTCTATCCTATCCTATCCTCTATCCTATCCTATCCTCTATCCTATCCTATCCTCTATAATATCGTATCCTCTATAATATCGTATCCTGTATCCTATCCTGTAATCTTTCCTATCCTATCATCAATCCTATCCTATCCTCTATCCTATAATATCCTCTATCCTATACAATCCTCTACCGTCTCCTATCCCATATCCGATCCAATCCCCTATCCTCTATCCTATCCTATTCTCTATCCTATCCTCTATCGTATCCTATCCTTTATCCTATCCTATCCTCTATCTTCTCCTATCCTCTATCCTATCCTATCCTCAACCCTATCCTGTCCTCAATTCTATCGTATACTCCATACTATCCTATCCGCTATCCTATCCTATCCTCTATCCTATAATATCCTCTATCCTATCCAATCCTCTATCCTATCCTCTATCCTATCCTTTATCCTATCCTATCCTCTATCCGTATCCTATCCTATCCTCTATCCTATCCTATCCTCTTTCCTATCCTATCCTCTATCCTATCCAATCCTCTATCCTATCCTCTATCCTATCCTTTATCCTATCCTATCCTCTATCCGTATCCTATCCTCTATCCTATCCTATCCTCTATCCTATCCTATCCTCTGTCCTATCCTATCCTCTATCCTATTCTATCCTCTATCCTATCCTATCCTCTATCCTATCCAATCCTCTATCCTATCCTATCCTCTATAATATCGTATCCTCTATAATATCGTATCCTGTATCCTATCCTGTCCTCTTTCCTATCCTATCCTCAATCCTATCCTATCCTCTATCCTTTGGTATCCTCTATCCTATCCAATCATCTATCCTATCCTATCCTCAATTCTATCCTATACTCCATCCTATCCTATCCGCTATCCTATCCTATCCAATCCTCTATCCTATCCTCTATCCTATCCTGCTCTATCCTATCCTATCCTCTATCCTATCCTATCCTCTATCCTATCTTATCCTCTATCCTATCCTATCCTCTATCCTATCCTATCCTCTATAATATCGTATCCTGTATCCTATCCTGTCCTCTTTCCTATCCTATCATCAAACCTATCCTGTCCTCTATCGTCTCCTATGCTCTATGCTATCCAAACCCCTATGTTATCCTCTAACCTATCCTATCCTCTATAATATCCTATCCTCTATCCTATCCTATCCTCTATAATATCCTATCCTCTATCCTATCCTATCCTCTGTCTTATCCTATCCTCTATCCTATCCTATCCTCTATCCTATCCTATCCTCTATCCTATCATATCCTCTATCCTATCCTATCCTCTATCCTATCCTATCCTCTATCCCATCCTATCCTCTATCCTATCCTATCCTCTATCCTATTCTATCCTCTATCCTATACTATCCTCTGTCCTATCCTATCCTCTATCCTATCCTATCCTCTATCCTATCCTATCCTCTATCCTATCCTATCCTCTATCCTATCCTATCCTCTATCCTATCCTATCCTCTATAATATAGTATCCTCTATAATATCGTATCCTGTATCCTATCCTGTCCTCTTTCCTATCCTATCCTCATTCCTATCCTATCCTCTATAATATCCTATCCTCTATCCTATCCTATCCTCTGTCTTATCCTATGCTCTATCCTATCCTATCATATATCCTATCCTATCCTCTATCCTATCCTATCCTCTATCCTATCCTATCCTCTATCCTATCCTATCCTCTATCCTATCCTATCCTCTATCCTATCCTATCCTCTATCCTATCCTATCCTCTATAATATCGTATCCTGTATCCTATCCTGTAATCTTTCCTATCCTAACATCAATCCTATCCTATCCTCTATCCTATAATATCCTCTATCCTATCCTATCCTCTATCCTATCCAATCCTCTACCGTCTCCTATCCTGTATCCGATCCAATCCCCTATCCTCTATCCTATCCTATTCTCTATCCTATCCTCTATCGTATCCTATCCTCTATACTATCCTATCCTCTATCCTATCCTATCCTCTATCCTATCCTATCCTCTATCCTATCCTATCGTCTATCCTATCCTATCCTGTATACCATCCTATCCTCTATCCTACCCTATCCTCTATCCTATCCTATCCTCTATCCTATCCTCTATCCTATCCTATCCTCTATCCTATCCTATCCTCTATCCTATCCTATCCTCTATCCTATCCTATCCTCTATCCTATCCTATCCTCTATCCTATCCTATCCTCTATCCTATCCTATCCTCTATCCTATCCTATCCTCTATAATATCGTATCCTCTATAATATCGTATCCTGTATCCTATACTGTCCCCTTTCCTATCCTATCCTCAATCCTATCCTATCCTCTATCCTTTGGTATCCTCTATCCTATCCAATCCTCTATCCTATCCTATCCTTTATCCTATCTTATGCTCTATCCTATCCTATCCTCTATCCTATCCTATCCTCTATCCTATCCTATCCTCTATAATATCGTATCCTGTATCCTATCCTGTAATCTTTCCAATCCTATCATCAATCCTATCCTATCCTCTATCCTATAATATCCTCTATCCTATCCAATCCTCTACCGTCTCCTATCCTGTATCCGATCCAATCCCCTATCCTCTATCCTATCCTATTCTCTATCCTATCCTCTATCGTATCCTATCCTCTATCCTATCCTATCCTCTATCTTCTCCTATCCTCTATCCTATCCTATCCTCAACCCTATCCTATCCTCAATTCTATCGTATACTCCATACTATCCTATCCGCTATCCTATCCTATCCTCTATCCTATAATATCCTCTATCCTATCCAATCCTCTATCCTATCCTCTATCCTATCCTATCCTCTATCCTATCCTATCCTCTATCCTATCCTATCCTCTATCCTATCCTATCCTCTATCCTATCCTATCCTCTATAATATCGTATCCTCTATAATATCGTATCCTCTATAATATCGTATCCTGTATCCCACCCTGTCCTCTTTCCTATCCTATCCTCAATCCTATCCTATCCTCCATCCTTTGGTATCCTCTATAATATCGTATCCTCTATCCTATCCTATCCTCTATCCTATCCTATCCTCTATCCTATCCTATCCTCTATCCTATCCTATCCTCTATCCTATCCTATCCTCTATCCTATCCTATCCTCTATCCTATCCTATCCTCTATCCTATCCTATCCTCTATCCTATCCTATCCTCTATAATATCGTATCCTGTATCCTATCCTGTCCCCTTTCCTATCCTATCCTCAATCCTATCCTATCCTCTATCCTTTGGTATCCTCTATCCTATCCAATCCTCTATCCTATCCTATCCTCTATCCTATCCTATGCTCTATCCTATCCTATCCTATATCCTATCCTATCCTCTATCCTATCCTATCCTATCCTCTATCCTATCCTATCCTCTATAATATCGTATCCTCTATAATATCGTATCCTGTATCCTATCCTGTAATCTTTCCTATCCTATCATCAATCCTATCCTATCCTCTATCCTTTGGTATCCTCTATCCTATCCAATCCTCTATCCTATCCTATCCTCTATCCTATCCTATGCTCTATCCTATCCTATCCTATATCCTATCCTATCCTCTATCCTATCCTATCCTATCCTCTATCCTATAATGTCCTCTATCCTATCCAATCCTCTATCCTATCCTCTATCCTATCCTCTATCCTATCCTGCTCTATCCTATCCTATCCTCTATCCTATCCTATCCTCTATCCTATCCTATCCTCTATCCTATCCTATCCTCTGTCCTATCCTATCCTCTATCCTATTCTATCCTCTATCCTATCCTATCCTCTATCCTATCCAATCCTCTATCCTATCCTATCCTCTATAATATCGTATCCTCTATAATATCGTATCCTCTATAATATCGTATCCTGTATCCTATCCTGTCCTCTTTCCTATCCTATCCTCAATCCTATCCTATCCTCTATCCTTTGGTATCCTCTATCCTATCCAATCATCTATCCTATCCTATCCTCTATCCTATCCTATCCTCTATCCTATCCTATCCTATATCCTATCCTATCCTCTATCCTATCCTATCCTCTATCCTATCCTATCCTCTATCCTATACTATCCTCTATCCTATCCTATCCTCTATCCTATCCTATCCTCTATCCTATCCTATCCTCTATAATATCGTATCCTCTATAATATCGTATCCTGTATCCTATCCTGTAATCTTTCCTATCCTAACATCAATCCTATCCTATCCTCTATCCTATAATATCCTCTATCCTATCCTATCCTCTATCCTATCCAATCCTCTACCGTCTCCTATCCTGTATCCGATCCAATCCCCTATCCTCTATCCTATCCTATTCTCTATCCTATCCTCTATCGTATCCTATCCTCTATAATATCCTATCCTCAATTCTATCCTATACTCCATCCTATCCTATCCGCTATCCTATCCTATCCTCTATCCTATAATGTCCTCTATCCTATCCAATCCTCTATCCTATCCTCTATCCTATCCTCTATCCTATCCTGCTCTATCCTATCCTATCCTCTATCCTATCCTATCCTCTATCCTATCCTGTCCTCTTTCCTATCCTATCCTCAACCCTATCCTATCCTCAATTCTATCCTATACTCCATCCTATCCTATCCGCTATCCTATCCTATCCAATCCTCTATCCTATCCTCTATCCTATCCTGCTCTATCCTATCCTATCCTCTATCCTATCCTATCCTCTATCCTATCTTATCCTCTATCCTATCCTATCCTCTATCCTATCCAATCCTCTATAATATCGTATCCTGTATCCTATCCTGTCCACTTTCCTATCCTATCATCAAACCTATCCTGTCCTCTATCGTCTCCTATGCTCTATGCTATCCAAACCCCTATGTTATCCTCTAACCTATCCTATCCTCTATAATATCCTATCCTCTATCCTATCCTATCCTCTATAATATCCTATCCTCTATCCTATCCTATCCTCTGTCTTATCCTATCCTCTATCCTATCCTATCCTCTATCCTATCCTATCCTCTATCCTATCCTATCCTCTATCCTATCCTATCCTCTATCCTATCCTATCCTCTATCCCATCCTATCCTCTATCCTATCCTATCCTCTATCCTATTCTATCCTCTATCCTATACTATCCTCTGTCCTATCCTATCCTCTATCCTATCCTATCCTCTATCCTATCCTATCCTCTATCCTATCCTATCCTCTATAATATAGTATCCTCTATAATATCGTATCCTGTATCCTATCCTGTCCTCTTTCCTATCCTATCCTCATTCCTATCCTATCCTCTATAATATCCTATCCTCTATCCTATCCTATCCTCTGTCTTATCCTATGCTCTATCCTATCCTATCATATATCCTATCCTATCCTCTATCCTATCCTATCCTCTATCCTATCCTATCCTCTATCCTATCCTATCCTCTATCCTATCCTATCCTCTATCCTATCCTATCCTCTATAATATCGTATCCGGTATCCTATCCTGTAATCTTTCCTATCCTAACATCAATCCTATCCTATCCTCTATCCTATAATATCCTCTATCCTATCCTATCCTCTATCCTATCCAATCCTCTACCGTCTCCTATCCTGTATCCGATCCAATCCCCTATCCTCTATCCTATCCTATTCTCTATCCTATCCTCTATCGTATCCTATCCTCTATACTATCCTATCCTCTATCCTATCCTATCCTCTATCCTATCCTATCCTCTATCCTATCCTATCGTCTATCCTATCCTATCCTGTATACCATCCTATCCTCTATCCTACCCTATCCTCTATCCTATCCTATCCTCTATCCTATCCTCTATCCTATCCTATCCTCTATCCTATCCTATCCTCTATCCTATCCTATCCTCTATCCTATCCTATCCTCTATCCTATCCTATCCTCTATCCTATCCTATCCTCTATCCTATCCTATCCTCTATCCTATCCTATCCTCTATAATATCGTATCCTCTATAATATCGTATCCTGTATCCTATACTGTCCCCTTTCCTATCCTATCCTCAATCCTATCCTATCCTCTATCCTTTGGTATCCTCTATCCTATCCAATCCTCTATCCTATCCTATCCTTTATCCTATCCTATGCTCTATCCTATCCTATCCTCTATCCTATCCTATCCTCTATCCTATCCTATCCTCTATAATATCGTATCCTGTATCCTATCCTGTAATCTTTCCTATCCTATCATCAATCCTATCCTATCCTCTATCCTATAATATCCTCTATCCTATCCAATCCTCTACCGTCTCCTATCCTGTATCCGATCCAATCCCCTATCCTCTATCCTATCCTATTCTCTATCCTATCCTCTATCGTATCCTATCCTCTATCCTATCCTATCCTCTATCTTCTCCTATCCTCTATCCTATCCTATCCTCAACCCTATCCTATCCTCAATTCTATCGTATACTCCATACTATCCTATCCGCTATCCTATCCTATCCTCTATCCTATAATATCCTCTATCCTATCCAATCCTCTATCCTATCCTCTATCCTATCCTATCCTCTATCCTATCCTATCCTCTATCCTATCCTATCCTCTATCCTATCCTATCCTCTATCCTATCCTATCCTCTATAATATCGTATCCTCTATAATATCGTATCCTCTATAATATCGTATCCTGTATCCCACCCTGTCCTCTTTCCTATCCTATCCTCAATCCTATCCTATCCTCCATCCTTTGGTATCCTCTATCCTATCCAATCATCTATCCTATCCTATCCTCTATCCTATCCTATCCTCTATCCTATCCTATCCTATATCCTATCCTATCCTCTGTCCTATCCTATCCTCTATCCTATCCTATCCTCTATCCTATCCTATCCTCTATAATATCGTATCCTCTATAATATCGTATCCTGTATCCTATCCTGTAATCTTTCCTATCCTATCATCAATCCTATCCTATCCTCTATCGTCTCCTATCCTCTATCCTATCCAATCCCCTATGTTATACTCTATCCTACCTTATCCTCTATCCTATCCTATCCTCCATCCTATCCTATCCCCTATCCTATCCTATCCTCTATAATATCGTATCCTCTATCATATCCTATCCTCTTTCCTATAATATCATCTATCCTATCCTATCATCAATCCTATCCTATCCTCTATCGTCTCCTATCCTCTATCCTATCCAATCCCCTATGTTATCCTCAATCCTAGCCTATCCTCTATCCTATGCTATCCTCTATCCTATCCTATCCTCTATCCTATCCTATCCTCTATCCTATCCTATCCTCTATAATATCGTATCCTCTATCCTATCCTATCCTCTATCCTATCCTATCCTCTATCCTATCCTATCCTCTATCCTATCCTATCCTCTATCCTATCCTATCCTCTATCCTATCCTATCCTCTATCCTATCCTATCCTCTATCCTATCCTTTATGCTATCCTATCCTCTATCCGTATCCTATCCTCTATCCTATCCTATCCTCTATCCTATCCTATCCTCTGTCCTATCCTATCCTCTATCCTATTCTATCCTCTATCCTATCCTATCCTCTATCCTATTCTATCCTCTATCCTATCCTATCCTCTATAATATCGTATCCTCTATAATATCGTATCCTCTATAATATCGTATCCTGTATGCTATCCTGTCCTCTTTCCTATCCTATCCTCAATCCTATCCTATCCTCTATCCTTTGGTATCCTCTATCCTATCCAATCATCTATCCTATCCTATCCTCTATCCTATCCTATCCTCTATCCTATCCTATCCTATATCCTATCCTATCCTCTATCCTATCCTATCCTCTATCCTATCCTATCCTCTATCCTATCCTATCCTCTATAATATCGTATCCTCTATAATATCGTATCCTGTATCCTATCCTGTAATCTTTCCTATCCTATCATCAATCCTATACTATCCTCTATCGTCTCCTATCCTCTATCCTATCCAATCCCCTATGTTATCCTCTATCCTATCCTATCCTCTATCCTATGCTATCCTCTATCCTATCATATCCTCTATCCTATCCTATCCTCTATCCTATCCTGTCCTCTTTCCTATCCTATCCTCAACCCTATCCTATCCTCAATTCTATCCTATACTCGATCCTATCCTATCCGCTATCCTATCCTATCCTCTATCCTATAATATCCTCTATTCTATCCAATCCTCTATCCTATCCTCTATCCTATCCTCTATCCTATCCAATCCTCTACCGTCTCCTATCCTGTATCCGATCCAATCCCCTATCCTCTATCCTATCCTATTCTCTATCCTATCCTCTATCGTATCCTATCCTCTATCCTATCCTATCCTCTATCTTCTCCTATCCACTATCCTATCCTATCCTCAACCCTATCCTATCCTCAATTCAATCGTATACTCCATACTATCCTATCCGCTATCCTATCCTATCCTCTATCCTATAATATCCTCTATCCTATCCAATCCTCTATCCTATCCTCTATCCGTATCCTATTCTCTATCCTATCCTATCCTCTATAATATCGTATCCTCTATAATATCGTATCCTGTATCCTATCCTGTCCTCTTTACTATCCTATCCTCAATCCTATCCTATCCTCTATCCTATGGTATCCTCTATCCTATCCTATCATCTATCCTATCCTATCCTCTATCCTATCCTATCCTATATCCTATCCTATCCTCTATCCTATCCTATCCTCTATCCTATCCTATCCGCTATCCTATCCTATCCTCTATCCTATCCTATCCTCTATCTTATCCTATCCTCTATAATATCCTATCCTCTATAATATCGTATCCTGTATCCTATCCTGTAATCTTTCCTATCCTAACATCAATCCTATCCTATCCTCTATCCTATAATATCCTCTAACCTATCCTATCCTCTATCCTATCCTATCCTCTATCCTATCCTATCCTCTATAATATCGTATCCTCTATAATATCGTATCCTGTATCCTATACTGTCGTCTTTCCTATCCTATCCTCAATCCTATCCTATCCTCTATCCTTTGGTATCCTCTATCCTATCCAATCCTCTATCCTATCCTATCCTTTATCCTATCCTATGCTCTATCCTATCCTATCCTCTATCCTATCCTATCCTCTATCCTATCCTATCCTCTATAATATCGTATCCTGTATCCTATCCTGTAATCTTTCCTATCCTATCATCAATCCTATCCTATCCTCTATCCTATAATATCCTCTATCCTATCCAATCCTCTACCGTCTCCTATCCTGTATCCGATCCAATCCCCTATCCTCTATCCTATCCTATTCTCTATCCTATCCTCTATCGTATCCTATCCTCTATCCTATCCTATCCTCTATCTTCTCCTATCCTCTATCCTATCCTATCCTCAACCCTATCCTATCCTCAATTCTATCGTATACTCCATACTATCCTATCCGCTATCCTATCCTATCCTCTATCCTATAATATCCTCTATCCTATCCAATCCTCTATCCTATCCTCTATCCTATCCTATCCTCTATCCTATCCTATCCTCTATCCTATCCTATCCTCTATCCTATCCTATCCTCTATAATATCGTATCCTCTATAATATCGTATCCTCTATAATATCGTATCCTCTATAATATCGTATCCTCTATAATATCGTATCCTGTATCCCACCCTGTCCTCTTTCCTATCCTATCCTCAATCCTATCCAATCCTCTATCCTTTGGTATCCTCTATCCTATCCAATCATCTATCCTATCCTATCCTCTATCCTATCCTATCCTCTATCCTATCCTATCCTATATCCTATCCTATCCTCTGTCCTATCCAATCATCTATCCTATCCTATCCTCTATCCTATCCTATCCTCTATCCTATCCTATCCTATATCCTATCCTATCCTCTATCCTATCCTATCCTCTATCCTATCCTATACTCTATCCTATCCTATCCTCTATAATATCGTATCCTCTATAATATCGTATCCTCTATAATATCGTATCCTCTATAATATCGTATCCTGTATCCTATCCTGTAATCTTTCCTATCCTATCATCAATCCTATCCTATCCTCTATCGTCTCCTATCCTCTATCCTATCCAATCCCCTATGTTATCCTCTATCCTATCCTATCCTCTATCCTATGCTATCCTCTATCCTATCATATCCTCTATCCTATCCTATCCTCTATCCTATCCTGTCCTCTTTCCTATCCTATCCTCAACCCTATCCTATCCTCAATTCTATCCTATACTCGATCCTATCCTATCCGCTATCCTATCCTATCCTCTATCCTATAATATCCTCTATCCTATCCAATCCTCTATCCTATCCTCTATCCTATCCTCTTTCCTATCCAATCCTCTACCGTCTCCTATCCTGTATCCGATCCAATCCCCTATCCTCTATCCTATCCTATTCTCTATCCTATCCTCTATCGTATCCTATCCTCTATCCTATTCTATCCTCTATCTTCTCATATCCTCTATCCTATCCTATCCTCAAACCTATCCTATCCCCAATTCTATGGTATACTCCATACTATCCTATCCGCTATCCTATCCTATCCTCTATCCTTTGGTATCCTCGATCCTATTCAATCATCTATCCTATCCTATCCTCTATCCTATCCTATCCTCTATCCTATCCTATCCTATATCCTATCCTATCCTCTATCCTATCCTATCCTCTATCCTATCCTATCCTCTATCCTATCCTATCCTCTATCCTATCCTATACTCTATCCTCTCCTATCCTGTATCCTATCCTATCCTTTATCCAATCCTATCCTCTATCCTATCCTATCCTCTATCCTGTCCTATCCTCTATCCTGTCCTATCCTCTATCCTATCCAATCCCCTATGTTATCCCCTATGCTATCCTATCCTCTATCCTATCGTATCCTCTATCCCATCCTATCCTCTATCCTATCCTATACTCTATCCTATGCTATCCTCTATCCTATCCTATCCTCTATCCTATCCTATACTCTATCCTCTCCTATCCTGTATCCTATCCTATCCTTTATCCGATCCTATCCTCTATCCTATCCTATCCTCTATCCTGTCCTATCCTCTATCCTATCCTATCCTCTATCCTATCCTATCCTCTATCCTATCCTATCCTATATCCTATCATATCCTCTATCCTATCCTATCCTCTATCCTATCCTATCCTCTATCCTATCCTATCCTCTATAATATCGTATCCTCTATAATATCGTATCCTGAATCCTATCCTGTAATCTTTCCTATCCTATCATCAATCCTATCCTATCCTCTATCGTCTCCTATCCTCTATCCTATCCAATCCCCTATGTTAACCTCTATCCTATCTTATCCTCTATCCTATCCTATCCTCCATCCTATCCTATCCTCTAGCCTATAATATCCTCTATCCTATCCAATCCTCTACCGTCTCCTATCCTGTATCCGATCCAATCCCCTATCCTCTATCCTATCCTCTATCGTATCGTATCCTCTATCCTATCCTATCCTCTATCCTATCCTATCCTCTATCCTATCCTGTCCTCTTTCCAATCCTATCCTCAACCCTATCCTATCCTCAATTCTATCCTATACTCCATCCTATCCTATCCGCTATCCTATCCTATCCTCTATCCTATAATGTCCTCTATCCTATCCAATCCTCTATCCTATCCTCTATCCTATCCTCTATCCTATCCTGCTCTATCCTATCCTATCCTCTATCCTATCCTATCCTCTATCCTATCCTGTCCTCTTTCCTATCCTATCCTCAACCCTATCCTATCCTCAATTCTATCCTATACTCCATCCTATCCTATCCGCTATCCTATCCTATCCAATCCTCTATCATATCCTCTATCCTATCCTGCTCTATCCTATCCTATCCTCTATCCTATCCTATCCTCTATCCTATCTTATCCTCTATCCTATCCTATCCTCAATCCTATCCTATCCTCTATAATATCGTATCCTCTATAATATCGTATCCTGTATCCTATCCTGTCCTCTTTCCTATCCTATCATCAAACCTATCCTGTCCTCTATCGTCTCCTATGCTCTATGCTATCCAATCCCCTATGTTATCCTCTAACCTATCCTATCCTCTATAATATCCTATCCTCTATCCTATCCTATCCTCTATCCTATTCTATCCTCTATCCTATACTATCCTCTGTCCTATCCTATCCTCTATCCTATCCTATCCTCTATCCTATCCTATCCTCTATCCTATCCTATCCTCTATCCTATCCTATCCTCTATAATATAGTATCCTCTATAATATCGTATCCTGTATCCTATCCTGTCCTCTTTCCTATCCTATCCTCATTCCTATCCTATCCTCTATCCTTTGGTATCCTCTATCCTATCCAATCCTCTATCCTATCCTATCCTCTATCCTATCCTATGCTCTCTCCTATCCTATCCTATATCCTATCCTATCCTCTATCCTATCCTATCCTCTATCCTATCCTATCCTCTATCGTATCCTATCCTCTATCCTATCCTATCCTCTATAATATCGTATCCTGTATCCTATCCTGTAATCTTTCCTATCCTAACATCAATCCTATCCTATCCTCTATCCTATAATATCCTCTATCCTATCCTATCCTCTATCCTATCCAATCCTCTACCGTCTCCTATCCTGTATCCGATCCAATCCCCTATCCTCTATCCTATCCTATTCTCTATCCTATCCTCTATCGTATCCTATCCTCTATCCTATCCTATCCTGTATCCTATCCTATCCTCTATCCTATCCTATCCTCTATCCTATCCTATCCTCTATCCTATCCTATCCTATCCTGTATACCATCCTATCCTCTATCCTATCCTATCCTCTATCCTATCCTATCCTCTATCCTATCCTATCCTCTCTCCTAGCCTATCCTCTATCCTATCCTATCCTCTATCCTATCCTATCCTCTATCCTATCCTATCCTCTATAATATCGTATCCTCTATAATATCGTATCCTGTATCCTATCCTGTCCTCTTTCCTATCCTATCCTCAATCCTATCCTATCCTCTATCCTTTGGTATCCTCTATCCTATCGGATCCTCTATCCTATCCTATCCTCTATCCTATCCTATGCTCTATCCTATCCTATCCTCTATCCTATCCTATCCTCTATCCTATATTATCCTCTATCCTATCCTATCCTCTATCCTATCCTATCCTCTATAATATCGTATCCTGTATCCTATCCTGTAATCTTTCCTATCCTATCATCAATCCTATCCTATCCTCTATGCTATAATATCCTCTATCCTATCCAATCCTCTACCGTCTCCTATCCTGTATCCGATCCAATCCCCTATCCTCTATCCTATCCTATTCTCTATCCTATCCTCTATCGTATCCTATCCTCTATCCTATCCTATCCTCTATCTTCTCCTATCCTCTATCCTATCCTATCCTCAACCCTATCCTATCCTCAATTCTATCGTATACTCCATACTATCCTATCCGCTATCCTATCCTATCCTCAATCCTATCCTATCCTCTATCCTTTGGTATCCTCTATCCTATCGAATATTCTATCCTATCCTATCCTCTATCCTATCCTATGCTCTATCCTATCCTATCCTCTATCCTATCCTATCCTCTATCCTATCCTATCCTCTATCCTATCCTATCCTCTATCCTATCCTATCCTCTATCCTATCCTATCCTCTATAATATCGTATCCTGTATCCTATCCTGTAATCTTTCCTATCCTATCATCAATCCTATCCTATCCTCTATGCTATAATATCCTCTATCCTATCCAATCCTCTACCTTCTCCTATCCTGTATCCGATCCAATCCCCTATCCTCTATCCTATCCTATTCTCTATCCTATCCTCTATCGTATCCTATCCTCTATCCTATCCTATCCTCTATCTTCTCCTATCCTCTATCCTATCCTATCCTCAACCCTATCCTATCCTCAATTCTATCGTATACTCCATACTATCCTATCCGCTATCCTATCCTATCCTCAATCCTATCCTATCCTCTATCCTTTGGTATCCTCCATACTATCCTATCCGCTATCCTATCCTATCCTCAATCCTATCCTATCCTCTATCCTTTGGTATCCTCTATCCTATCCAATCCTCTATCCTATCCTATCCTCTATCCTATCCTATACTATATCCTATCCTATCCTCTATCCTATCCTATCCTCTATCCTATCCTATCCTCTATCCTATCCTATCCTCTATAATATCGTATCCTCTATCCTATCCTATCCTCTGTCCTATCCTATCCTCTATCCTATCCTATCCTCTATCCTATCCTATCCTCTATCCTATCCTATCCTCTATCCTATCCTATCCTCTATCCTATCCTATCCTGTATACCATCCTATCCTCTATCCTATCCTATCCTCTATCCTATCCTATCCTCTATCCTATCCTATCCTCTGTCCTATCCTATCCTCTATCCTATCCTATCCTCTATCCTATCCTATCCTCTATCCTATCCTATCCTCTATCCTATCCTATCCTCTATCCTATCCTATCCTCTATCCTATCCTATCCTCTATAATATCGTATCCTCTATAATATCGTATCCTCTATCCTATCCTATCCTCTGTCCTATCCTATCCTCTATCCTATCCTATCCTCTATCCTATCCTATCCTCTATCCTATCCTATCCTCTATCCTATCCAATCCTCTATCCTATCCTCTATCCTATCCTCTATCCTATCCTGCTCTATCCTATCCTATCCTCTATCCTATCCTATCCTCTATCCTATCCTGTCCTCTTTCCTATCCTATCCTCAACCCTATCCTATCCTCAATTCTATGCTATACTCCATCCTATCCTATCCGCTATCCTATCCTATCCTCTATCCTATCCTATCCTCTATAATATCCTATCCTCTATCCTATACTATCCTCTGTCCTGTCCTATCCTCTATCCTATCCTATCCTCTATCCTATCCTATCCTCTATCCTATCCTATCCTCTATCCTATCCTATCCTCTATCCTATCCTATCCTCTATCCTATCCTATCCTCTATCCTATCCTATCCTCTATCCTATCCTATCCTCTATCCTATCCTATCCTCTATCCTATCCTATCCTCTATCCTATCCTATCCTCAACCCTATCCTATCCTCAATTCTATCGTATACTCCATACTATCCTATCCGCTATCCTATCCTATCCTCTATCCTATAATATCCTCTATCCTATCCAATCCTCTATCCTATCCTATCCTCTATCCTATCCTATCCTCTATCCTATCCTATCCTCTATCCTATCCTATCCTCTATCCTATCCTATCCTCTATCCTATCCTATCCTCTATCCTATCCTATCCTCTATCCTATCCTATCCTCTATAATATCGTATCCTCTATCCTATCCTATCCTCTATCCTATCCTATACTATATCCTATCCTATCCTCTATCCTATCCTATCCTCTATCCTATCCTATGCTCTATAATATCGTATCCTCTATAATATCGTATCCTGTATCCTATCCTGTAATCTTTCCTATCCTATCATCAATCCTATCCTATCCTCTATCGTCTCCTATCCTCTATCCTATCCAATCCCCTATGTTATCCTCTATCCTATCCTATCCTCTATCCTATGCTATCCTCTATCCTATCCTATCCTCTATCCTATCATATCCTCTATCCTATCGTATCCTCTATCCCATCCTATCCTCTATCCTATCCTATACTCTATCCTATCCTATCCTCTATCCTATCCTATCCTCTATCCTATCCTATACTCTATCCTCTCCTATCCTCTATCCTATCCTATCCTTTATCCAATCCTATCCTCTATCCTATCCTATCCTCTATCCTGTCCTATCCTCTATCCTATCCTATCCTCTATCCTATCCTATCCTCTATCCTATCCTATCCTATATCCTATCCTATCCTCTATCCTATCCAATCATCTATCCTATCCTATCCTCTATCCTATCCAATCCTCTATCCTATCCTCTATCCTATCCTCTATCCTATCCTGCTCTATCCTATCCTATCCTCTATCCTATCCTATCCTCTATCCTATCCTGTCCTCTTTCCTATCCTATCCTCAACCCTATCCTATCCTCAATTCTATGCTATACTCCATCCTATCCTATCCGCTATCCTATCCTATCCTCTATCCTATCCTATCCTCTATAATATCCTATCCTCTATCCTATACTATCCTCTGTCCTGTCCTATCCTCTATCCTATCCTATCCTCTATCCTATCCTATCCTCTATCCTATCCTATCCTCTATCCTATCCTATCCTCTATCCTATCCTATCCTCTATCCTATCCTATCCTCTATCCTATCCTATCCTCTATCCTATCCTATCCTCTATCCTATCCTATCCTCTATCCTATCCTATCCTCTATCCTATCCTATCCTCTATCCTATCCTATCCTCTATCCTATCCTATCCTCTATCCTATCCTATCCTCTATAATATCGTATCCTGTATCCTATCCTGTAATCTTTCCTATCCTATCATCAATCCTATCCTATCCTCTATCGTCTCCTATCCTCTATCCTAACCTATCCTCTATCTTCTCCTATCCTCTATCCTATCCTATCCTCAACCCTATCCTATCCTCAATTCTATCGTATACTCCATACTATCCTATCCGCTATCCTATCCTATCCTCTATCCTATAATATCCTCTATCCTATCCAATCCTCTATCCTATCCTATCCTCTATCCTATCCTATCCTCTATCCTATCCTATCCTCTATCCTATCCTATCCTCTATCCTATCCTATCCTCTATCCTATCCTATCCTCTATCCTATCCTATCCTCTATCCTATCCTATCCTCTATAATATCGTATCCTCTATCCTATCCTATCCTCTGTCCTATCCTATCCTCTATCCTATCCTATCCTCTATCCTATCCTATCCTCTATCCTATCCTATCCTCTATCCTATCCAATCCTCTATCCTATCCTCTATCCTATCCTCTATCCTATCCTGCTCTATCCTATCCTATCCTCTATCCTATCCTATCCTCTATCCTATCCTGTCCTCTTTCCTATCCTATCCTCAACCCTATCCTATCCTCAATTCTATGCTATACTCCATCCTATCCTATCCGCTATCCTATCCTATCCTCTATCCTATCCTATCCTCTATAATATCCTATCCTCTATCCTATACTATCCTCTGTCCTGTCCTATCCTCTATCCTATCCTATCCTCTATCCTATCCTATCCTCTATCCTATCCTATCCTCTATCCTATCCTATCCTCTATCCTATCCTATCCTCTATCCTATCCTATCCTCTATCCTATCCTATCCTCTATCCTATCCTATCCTCTATCCTATCCTATCCTCTATCCTATCCTATCCTCAACCCTATCCTATCCTCAATTCTATCGTATACTCCATACTATCCTATCCGCTATCCTATCCTATCCTCTATCCTATAATATCCTCTATCCTATCCAATCCTCTATCCTATCCTATCCTCTATCCTATCCTATCCTCTATCCTATCCTATCCTCTATCCTATCCTATCCTCTATCCTATCCTATCCTCTATCCTATCCTATCCTCTATCCTATCCTATCCTCTATCCTATCCTATCCTCTATAATATCGTATCCTCTATCCTATCCTATCCTCTGTCCTATCCTATCCTCTATCCTATCCTATCCTCTATCCTATCCTATCCTCTATCCTATCCTATCCTCTATCCTATCCTATCCTCTATCCTATCCTATCCTGTATACCATCCTATCCTCTATCCTATCCTATCCTCTATCCTATCCTATCCTCTATCCTATCCTATCCTCTGTCCTATCCTATCCTCTATCCTATCCTATCCTCTATCCTATCCTATCCTCTATCCTATCCTATCCTCTATCCTATCCTATCCTCTATCCTATCCTATCCTCTATCCTATCCTATCCTCTATAATATCGTATCCTCTATAATATCGTATCCTGTATCCTATCCTGTCCTCTTTCCTATCCTACCCTCAATCCTATCCTATCCTCTATCCTTTGGTATCCTCTATCCTATCCAATCCTCTATCCTATCCTATCCTCTATCCTATCCTATGCTCTATCCTATCCTATCCTCTATCCTATCCTATCCTCTATCCTATCCTATCCTCTATCCTATCCTATCGTCTATCCTATCCTATCCTGTATACCATCCTATCCTCTATCCTATCCTATCCTCTATCCTATCCTATCCTCTATCCTATCCTATCCTCTGTCCTATCCTATCCTCTATCCTATCCTATCCTCTATCCTATCCTATCCTCTATCCTATCCTATCGTCTATCCTATCCTATCCTTTATACCATCCTATCCTCTATCCTATCCTATCCTCTATCCTATCCTATCCTCTATCCTATCCTATCCTCTGTCCTATCCTATCCTCTATCCTATCCTATCCTCTATCCTATCCTATCCTCTATCCTATCCTATCCTCTATCCTATCCTATCCTCTATAATATCGTATCCTCTATAATATCGTATCCTGTATCCTATCCTATCCTCTGTCCTATCCTATCCTCTGTCCTATCCTATCCTCTATCCTATCCTATCCTCTATCCTATCCTATCCTCTATCCTATCCTATCCTCTATCCTATCCTATCCTCTATCCTATCCTATCCTGTATCCTATCCTTTCAACTATCCTATCCTATCCTCTATCCTCTATCCTATCCTATCCTCTATCCTATCCTATCCTCTGTCCTATCCTATCCTCTATCCTATCCTATCCTCTATCCTATCCTATCCTCTATCCTATCCTATCCTCTATCCTATCCTATCCTCTATAATATCGTATCCTCTATAATATCGTATCCTGTATCCTATCCTGTCCTCTTTCCTATCCTATCCTCAATCCTATCCTATCCTCTATGCTTTGGTATCCTCTATCCTATCCAATCCTCTATCCTATCCTATCCTCTATCCTATCCTATCCTCTATCCTATCCTATCCTATATACTATCCTATCCTCTATCCTATCCTATCCTGTATCCTATCCTATCCTCTATCCTATCCTATCCTCTATCCTATCCTATCCTCTATCCTATCCTATCCTCTATCCTATCCTATCCTCTATAATATCGTATCCTGTATCCTATCCTGTAATCTTTCCTATCCTATCATCAATCCTATCCTATCCTCTATGATCTCCTATCCTCTATCCTATCCAATCCCCTATGTTATCCTCTATCCTATCTTACCCTCTATCCTATCCTATCCTCCATCCTATCCTATCCTCTATCCTATAATATCCTCTATCCTATCCTATCCTCTATCCTATCCACTAATCTATCCTATCCTATCCTCTATCCTATCCTATCCTCTATCCTATCCTATCCTCTATCCTATCCTATCCTCTATCCTATGCTATCCTCTATCCTATCATATCCTCTATCCTATCCTATCCTATATCCTATCCTATCCTCTATCCTATCCTGTCCTCTTTCCTATCCTATCATCAACCCTATCCTATCCTCAATTCTATCCTATACTCGATCCTATCCTATCCGCTATCCTATCCTATCCTCTATCCTATCCTATCCTCTATCCTATCCTATCCTCTATCCTATCCTATCCTCTATCCTATCCTATCCTCTATCCTATCCTATCCTCTATCCTATCCTATCCTCTATAATATCGTATCCTGTATCCTATCCTGTAATCTTTCCTATCCTAACATCAATCCTATCCTATCCTCTATCCTATAATATCCTCTATCCTATCCTATCCTCTATCCTATCCAATCCTCTACCGTCTCCTATCCTGTATCCGATCCAATCCCCTATCCTCTATCCTATCCTATTCTCTATCCTATCCTCTATCGTATCCTATCCTCTATCCTATCCTATCCTCTATCCTATCCTATCCTCTATCCTATCCTATCCTCTATCCTATCCTATCCTCTATCCTATCCTATCCTCTATCCTATCCTATCCTCTATCCTATCCTATCCTCTATCCTATCCTATCCTCTATCCTATCCTATCCTCTATCCTATCCTATCCTCTATAATATCGTATCCTCTATAATATCGTATCCTGTATCCTATCCTGTAATCTTTCCTATCCTATCATCAATCCTATCCTATCCTCTATCCTATAATATCCTCTATCCTATCCAATCCTCTACCGTCTCCTATCCTGTATCCGATCCAATCCCCTATCCTCTATCCTATCCTATTCTCTATCCTATCCTCTATCGTATCCTATCCTCTATCCTATCCTATCCTCTATCCTATCCTATCCTCTATCCTATCCTATCCTCAACCCTATCCTATCCTCAATTCTATCGTATACTCCATACTATCCTATCCGCTATCCTATCCTATCCTCTATCCTATAATATCCTCTATCCTATCCAATCCTCTATCCTATCCTCTATCCTATCCTCTATCCTATCCTCTATCCTATCCAATCCTCTACCGTCTCCTATCCTGTATCCGATCCAATCCCCTATCCTCTATCCTATCCTATTCTCTATCCTATCCTCTATCGTATCCTATCCTCTATCCTATCTTATCCTCTATCTTCTCCTATCCACTATCCTATCCTATCCTCAACCCTATCCTATCCTCAATTCAATCGTATAACTCCATACTATCCTATCCGCTATCCTATCCTATCCTCTATCCTATATTATCCTCTATCCTATCCAATCCTCTATCCTATCCAATCCTCTATCCTATCCTCTATCCTATCCTCTATTCTATCCTATCCTCTATCCGTATCCTATCCTCTATCCTATCCTATCCTCTATCCTATCCTATCCTCTATAATATCGTATCTTGTATCCTATCCTATCCTCAATCCTATCCTATCCTCTATCCTATGGTATCCTCTATCCTATCCAATCCTCTATCCTATCCTATCATCTATCCTATCCTATCCTCTATCCTATCCTATCCTATATCCTATCCTATCCTCTATCCTATCCTATACTCTATCCTATCCTATCCTCTATAATATCGTATCCTGTATCCTATCCTGTAATCTTTCCTATCCTATCATCAATCCTATCCTATCCTCCATCCTATCCTATCCTCTATCCTATAATATCATCTATCCTATTCTATCCTCTATCCTATCCTATCCTCTATCGTCTCCTATCCTCTATGATATCCAATCCCCTATGTTATCCTCTATCCTATCCTATCCTCTATCGTCTCCTATCCTCTATGCTATCCAATCCCCTATATTATCCTCTATCCTATCCTATCCTCTATAATATCCTATCCTCTATCCTATCCTATCCTCTGTCCTATCCTATCCTCTATCCTATCCTATCCTCTATCCTATCCTATCCTCTATCCTATCCTATCCTCTATCCTATCCTATCCTCTATCCTATCCTATCCTGTATCCTATCCTATCAACTATCCTATCCTATCATCTATCCTATCCTATCCTCTATAATATCCTATCCTCTATCCTATCCTATCCTCTGTCCTATCCTATCCTCTATCCTATCCTATCCTCTATCCTATCCTATCCTCTATCCTATCCTATCCTCTATCCTATCCTATCCTCTATCCTATCCTATCCTGTATCCTATCCTATCAACTATCCTATCCTATCATCTATCCTATCCTATCCTCTATCCTATCCTATCCTCTATCCTATCCTATCCTCTATCCTATCCTATCCTCTATCCTATCCTATCCTCTATCCTATCCTATCCTCTATCCTATCCTATCCTCTATCCTATCCTATCCTCTATCCTATCCTATCCTCTATAATATCGTATCCTCTATAATATCGTATCCTGTATCCTATCCTGTAATCTTTCCTATCCTATCATCAATCCTATCCTATCCTCTATCCTATAATATCCTCTATCCTATCCAATCCTCTACCGTCTCCTATCCTGTATCCGATCCAATCCCCTATCCTCTATCCTATCCTATTCTCTATCCTATCCGCTATCCTATCCAATCCCCTATGTTATCCTCTATCCTATCCTATCCTCTATCCTATCCTATCCTCCATCCTATCCTATCCTCTATCCTATAATATCCTCTATCCTATCCAATCCTCTACCGTCTCCTATCCTGTATCCGATCCAATCCCCTATCCTCTGTCCTATCCTTATCGTATCGTATCCTCTATCCTATCCTATCCTCTATCCTATCCTATCCTCTATCCTATCCTGTCCTCTTTCCAATCCTATCCTCAACCCTATCCTATCCTCAATTCTATCCTATACTCCATCCTATCCTATCCGCTATCCTATCCTATCCTCTATCCTATAATATCCTCTATCCCATCCAATCCTCTATCCTATCCTCTATCCTATCCTCTATCCTATCCTGCTCTATCCTATCCTATCCTCTATCCTATCCTATCCTCTATCCTATCTTATCCTCTATCCTATCCTATCCTCTATCCTATCCTATCCTCTATAATATCCTATCCTATATCCTATCCTATCCTCTATCCTATCCTATCCTCTATCCTATCCTATCCTCTATCCTATCCTATCCTCTATAATATCGTATCCTGTATCCTATCCTGTAATCTTTCCTATCCTATCATCAATCCTATCCGATCCTCTACCCTATAATATCCTATATCCTATCCTATACTCTATCCTATCCTATTCTCTATCCTATCCTCTATCCTATCCTATTCTCTATCCTATCCTCTATCGTATCCTATCCTCTATCCTATCCTATCCTAAACCCTATCCTATCCTCAATTCTATCGTATACTCCACACTATCCTATCCGCTATCCTATCCTATCCTCTGTCCTATAATATCCTCTATCCTATCGAATCCTCTATCCTATCCTCTATCCTATCCTCTATCCTATCCTATCCTCTATCCGTATCCTATCCTCTATCCTATCCTATCCTCTGTCCTATCCTATCCTCTATCCTATCCTATCCTCTATCCTATCCTATCCTATCCTCTATCCTATTCTATCCTATCCTCTATCCTATCCTATCCTCTATCCTACCCTATCCTATATAATATCGTATCCTCTATAATATCGTATCCTGTATCCTATCCTGTAATCTTTCCTATCCTATCATCAATCCTATCCTATCCTCTATCCTATCCTATCCTCTATCCTATCCTATCCTCTATCCTATCCTATCCTCTATCCTATCCTATCCTCTATCCTATCCTATCCTCTATAATATCGTATCCTCTATAATATCGTATCCTGTATCCTATCCTGTCCTCTTTCCTATCCTATCCTCAATCCTATCCTATCCTCTATCCTTTGGTATCCTCTATCCTATCCAATTCTCTATCCTATCCTATCCTCTATCCTATCCTATGCTCTATCCTATCCTATCCTATATCCTATCCTATCCTCTATCCTATCCAATCCCCTATGTTATCCCCTATCCTATCCTATCCTCTATAATATCGTATCCTCTATCATATCCTATCCTCTTTCCTATAATATCATCTATCCTATCCTATCATCAATCCTATCCTATCCTCTATAATATCGTATCCTCTATAATATCGTATCCTGTATCCTATCCTGTCCTCTTTCCTATCCTATCATCAAACCTATCCTGTCCTCTATCGTCTCCTATCCTCTATGCTATCCAATCCCCTATGTTATCCTCTAACCTATCCTATCCTCTATAATATCCTATCCTCTATCCTTTGGTATCCTCTATCCTATCCAATCCTCTATCCTATCCTATCCTGTATCCTATCCGATGCTCTATCCTATCCTATCCTATATCCTATCCTATCCTCTATCCTATCCTATCCTCTATCCTATCCTATCCTCTATACTATCGTATCCTCTATAATATCGTATCCTGTATCCTATCCTGTAATCTTTCCTATCCTATTATCAATCCTATCCTATCCTCTATCCTATAATATCCTCTATCCTATCCTATCCTCTATCCTATCCAATCCTCTACCGTCTCCTATCCTGTGTCCGATCCAATCCCCTATCCTCTATCCTATCCTATTCTCTATCCTATCCTCTATCGTATCCTATCCTCTATCCTATCCTATCCTCTATCTTCTCCTATCCTCTATCCTATCCTATCCTCAACCCTATCCTATCCTCAATTCTATCCTATACTCGATCCTATCCTATCCGCTATCCTGTCCTATCCTCTATCCTATCCTATCCTCTATCCTATCCTATCCTCTATCCTATCCTATCCTATATCCTATCCTATCCTCTATCCTATCCTATCCTCTATCCTATCCTATCCTCTATCCTATCCTATACTCTATCCTCTCCTATCCTCTATACTATCCTATCCTTTATCCTATCCTATCCTCTATCCTATCCTATCCTCTATAATATCGTATCCTCTATAATATCCTATCCTCTATCCTATCCTATCCTCTATCCTATCCTATCCTCTATCCTATCCTATCCTCTATCCTATCCTATCCTCTATCCTATCCTATCCTCTATCCTGTCCTATCCTCTATCCTATCCTATCCTCTATCCTATCCTATCCTCTATCCTATCCTATCCTCTATCCTATCCTATCCTCTATAATATCGTATCCTGTATCCTTTCCTGTAATCTTTCCTATCCTATCATCAATCCTATCCTATCCTCTATCGTCTCCTATCCTCTATCCTATCCAATCCCCTATGTTATCCTCTATCCTATCTTTTCCTCTATCCTATCCTATCCTCCATCCTATCCTATCCTCTATCCTATCCTATCCTCTATAATATCGTATCCTGTATCCTTTCCTGTAATCTTTCCTATCCTATCACCAATCCTATCCTATCCTCTATCGTCTCCTATCCTCTATCCTATCCAATCCCCTATGTTATCCTCTATCCTATCTTTTCCTCTATCCTATCCTATCCTCCATCCTATCCTATCCTCTATCCTATAATATCCTCTATCCTATCCAATCCTCTACCGTCTCCTATCCTGTATCCGATCCAATCCCCTATCCTCTATCCTGTCCTCTATCGTATCGTATCCTCTATCCTATCCTATCCTCTATCCTATCCTATCCTCTATCCTATCCTGTCCTCTTTCCTATCCTATCCTCAACCCTATCCTATCCTCAATTCTATCCTATACTCCATCCTATCCTATCCGCTATCCTATCCTATCCTCTATCCTATAATATCCTTTATCTTATCCAATCCTCTATCCTATCCTCTATCCTATCCTCTATCCTATCCTGCTCTATCCTATCCTATCCTCTATACTATCCTATCCTCTGTCCTATCCTATCCTCTATCCTATCCTATCCTCTATCCTATCCTATCCTCTATCCTATCCTATCCTCTATCCTGTCCTATCCTCTATCCTATCCTATCCTCTATCCTATCCTATCCTCTATCCTATCCTATCCTCTATCCTATCCTATCCTCTATAATATCGTATCCTGTATCCTTTCCTGTAATCTTTCCTATCCTATCATCAATCCTATCCTATCCTCTATCGTCTCCTATCCTCTATCCTATCCAATCCCCTATGTTATCCTCTATCCTATCTTTTCCTCTATCCTATCCTATCCTCCATCCTATCCTATCCTCTATCCTATCCTATCCTCTATAATATCGTATCCTGTATCCTTTCCTGTAATCTTTCCTATCCTATCACCAATCCTATCCTATCCTCTATCGTCTCCTATCCTCTATCCTATCCAATCCCCTATGTTATCCTCTATCCTATCTTTTCCTCTATCCTATCCTATCCTCCATCCTATCCTATCCTCTATCCTATCCTATACTCTATCCGTATCCTATCCTCTATCCTATCCTATCCTCTATCCTATCCTATCCTCTATCCTATCCTATCCACTATCCTATCATATCCTCTATCCTATCTTATCCTCTATCCCATCCTATCCTCTATCCTATCCTATACTCTATCCTATCCTATCCTCTATCCTATCCTATCCTCTATCCTATCCTATCCTCAATCCTATCCTATCCTCTATCCTATCCTGTCCTCTTTCCTATCCTATCCTCAACCCTATCCTATCCTCAATTCTATCCTATCCTCTATCCTATCCTCTATCCTATCCTGCTCTATCGTATCCTATCCTCTATCCTATCCTATCCTCTATCCTATCTTATCCTCTATCCTATCCTATCCTCTATCCTATCCTATCCTCTATAATATCGTATCCTGTATCCTATCCTGTCCTCTTTCCTATCCTATCATCAAACCTATCCTGTCCTCTATCGTCTCCTATCCTGTATGCTATCCAATCCCCTATGTTATCCTCTAACCTATCCTATCCTCTATAATATCCGATCCTCTATCCTATCCTATCCTATCCTCTATCCTATCCTATCCACTATCCTATCCTATCCTCTATCCTATCCTCTATCCTATCCTATCCTGTATCCCATCCTATCCTCTCTCCTATCCTATCCTCTATCCTATCCTATCCTCTATCCTATCCTATCATCTATAATATCGTATCCTCTATAATATCGTATCCTGTATCCTATCCTGTCCTCTTTCCTATCCTATCCTCAATCCTATCCTATCCTCTATCCTATGGTATCCTCTATCCTATCCAATCCTCTATCCTATCCTATCCTCTATCCTATCCTATGCTCTATCCTATCCTATCCTATATCCTATCCTATCCTCTATCCTATCCTATCCTCTATCCTATCCTATCCTCTATCCTATCCTATCCTCTATCCTATCCTATCCTCTATAATATCGTATCCTCTATAATATCGTATCCTGTATCCTATCCTATCATCAATCCTATCCTATCCTCTATCCTATAATATCCTCTATCCTATCCTATCCTCTATCCTATCCAATCCTCTACCGTCTCCTATCCTGTATCCGATCCAATTCCCTATCCTCTATCCTATCCTATTCTCTATCCTATCCTCTATCGTATCCTATCCTCTATCCTATCCTATCCTCTATCCTATCCTCTATCCTATCCTATCCTCTATCCTATAATATCCTCTATCCTATCCAATCCTCTATCCTATCCTCTATCCTATCCTATCCTCTATCCGTATCCTATCCTCTATCCTATCCTATCCTATATCCTATCCTATCCTCTATCCTATCCTATCCTCTATCCTATCCTATCCTCTATCCTATCCTATCCTCTATAATATCGTATCCTGTATCCTATCCTGTAATCTTTCCTATCCTATCATCAATCCTATCCGATCCTCTACCCTATAATATCCTATATCCTATCCTATCCTCTATCCTATCCTATTCTCTATCCTATCCTCTATCGTATCCTATCCTCTATCCTATCCTATCCTAAACCCTATCCTATCCTCAATTCTATCGTATACTCCACACTATCCTATCCGCTATCCTATCCTATCCTCTGTCCTATAATATCCTCTATCCTATCGAATCCTCTATCCTATCCTCTATCCTATCCTCTATCCTATCCTATCCTCTATCCGTATCCTATCCTCTATCCTATCCTATCCTCTGTCCTATCCTATCCTCTATCCTATCCTATCCTCTATCCTATCCTATCCTATCCTCTATCCTATTCTATCCTATCCTCTATCCTATCCTATCCTCTATCCTACCCTATCCTATATAATATCGTATCCTCTATAATATCGTATCCTGTATCCTATCCTGTAATCTTTCCTATCCTATCATCAATCCTATCCTATCCTCTATCCTATCCTATCCTCTATCCTATCCTATCCTCTATCCTATCCTATCCTCTATCCTATCCTATCCTCTATAATATCGTATCCTCTATAATATCGTATCCTGTATCCTATCCTGTCCTCTTTCCTATCCTATCCTCAATCCTATCCTATCCTCTATCCTTTGGTATCCTCTATCCTATCCAATTCTCTATCCTATCCTATCCTCTATCCTATCCTATGCTCTATCCTATCCTATCCTATATCCTATCCTATCCTCTATCCTATCCAATCCCCTATGTTATCCCCTATCCTATCCTATCCTCTATAATAACGTATCCTCTATCATATCCTATCCTCTTTCCTATAATATCATCTATCCTATCCTATCATCAATCCTATCCTATCCTCTATAATATCGTATCCTCTATAATATCGTATCCTGTATCCTATCCTGTCCTCTTTCCTATCCTATCATCAAACCTATCCTGTCCTCTATCGTCTCCTATCCTCTATGCTATCCAATCCCCTATGTTATCCTCTAACCTATCCTATCCTCTATAATATCCTATCCTCTATCCTATCCTATCCTCTGTCCTATCCTATCCTCTATCCTATCCTATCCTCTTTCCTATCCTATCCTCTATGCTATCCTATCCTCTATCCTATCCTATCCTCTGTACTATCCTATCCTCTATCCTATCCTATCCTCTATCCTATCCTATCCTCTATCCTATCCTATCCTCTATAATATCGTATCCTGTATCCTATCCTGTCCTCTTTCCTATCCTATCCTCAATCCTATCCTATCCTCTATCCTTTGGTATCCTCTATCCTATCCAATCCTCTATCCTATCCTATCCTGTATCCTATCCGATGCTCTATCCTATCCTATCCTATATCCTATCCTATCCTCTATCCTATCCTATCCTCTATCCTATCCTATCCTCTATAATATCGTATCCTCTATAATATCGTATCCTGTATCCTATCCTGTAATCTTTCCTATCCTATCATCAATCCTATCCTATCCTCTATCCTATAATATCCTCTATCCTATCCTATCCTCTATCCTATCCTATCCTCTATCCTATCCTATCCTATATCCTATCCTATCCTCTATCCTATCCTATCCTCTATCCTATCCTATCCTCTATCCTATCCTATACTCTATCCTCTCCTATCCTCTATACTATCCTATCCTTTATCCTATCCTATCCTCTATCCTATCCTATCCTCTATAATATCGTATCCTCTATAATATCGTATCCTGTATCCTATCCTATCCTCTGTCCTATCCTATCCTCTATCCTATCCTATCCTCTATCCTATCCTATCCTCTATCCTATCCTATCCTCTATCCTGTCCTATCCTCTATCCTATCCTATCCTCTATCCTATCCTATCCTCTATCCTATCCTATCCTCTATCCTATCCTATCCTCTATAATATCGTATCCTGTATCCTTTCCTGTAATCTTTCCTATCCTATCATCAATCCTATCCTATCCTCTATCGTCTCCTATCCTCTATCCTATCCAATCCCCTATGTTATCCTCTATCCTATCTTTTCCTCTATCCTATCCTATCCTCTATCCTATCCTATCCTCAATCCTATCCTATCCTCTATCCTATCCTGTCCTCTTTCCTATCCTATCCTCAACCCTATCCTATCCTCAATTCTATCCTATCCTCTATCCTATCCTCTATCCTATCCTGCTCTATCGTATCCTATCCTCTATCCTATCCTATCCTCTATCCTATCTTATCCTCTATCCTATCCTATCCTCTATCCTATCCTATCCTCTATAATATCGTATCCTGTATCCTATCCTGTCCTCTTTCCTATCCTATCATCAAACCTATCCTGTCCTCTATCGTCTCCTATCCTCTATGCTATCCAATCCCCTATGTTATCCTCTAACCTATCCTATCCTCTATAATATCCGATCCTCTATCCTATCCTATCCTATCCTCTATCCTATCCTATCCACTATCCTATCCTATCCTCTATCCTATCCTCTATCCTATCCTATCCTGTATCCCATCCTATCCTCTCTCCTATCCTATCCTCTATCCTATCCTATCCTCTATCCTATCCTATCATCTATAATATCCTATCCTCTATCCTATCCTATCCTCTATAATATCGTATCCTCTATAATATCGTATCCTGTATCCTATCCTATCATCAATCCTATCCTATCCTCTATCCTATAATATCCTCTATCCTATCCTATCCTCTATCCTATCCAATCCTCTACCGTCTCCTACCCTGTATCCGATCCAATCCCCTATCCTCTATCCTATCCTATTCTCTATCCTATCCTCTATCGTATCCTATCCTCTATCCTATCCTATCCTCTATCCTATCCTCTATCCTATCCTATCCTATCCTCTATCCTATAATATCCTCTATCCTATCCAATCCTCTATCCTATCCTCTATCCTATCCTATCCTCTATCCGTATCCTATCCTCTATCCTATCCTATCCTATATCCTATCCTATCCTCTATCCTATCCTATCCTCTATCCTATCCTATCCTCTATCCTATCCTATCCTCTATAATATCGTATCCTGTATCCTATCCTGTAATCTTTCCTATCCTATCATCAATCCTATCCGATCCTCTACCCTATAATATCCTATATCCTATCCTATCCTCTATCCTATCCTATTCTCTATCCTATCCTCTATCGTATCCTATCCTCTATCCTATCCTATCCTAAACCCTATCCTATCCTCAATTCTATCGTATACTCCACACTATCCTATCCGCTATCCTATCCTATCCTCTGTCCTATAATATCCTCTATCCTATCGAATCCTCTATCCTATCCTCTATCCTATCCTCTATCCTATCCTATCCTCTATCCGTATCCTATCCTCTATCCTATCCTATCCTCTGTCCATTCCTATCCTCTATCCTATCCTATCCTCTATCCTATCCTATCCTATCCTCTATCCTATTCTATCCTATCCTCTATCCTATCCTATCCTCTATCCTACCCTATCCTATATAATATCGTATCCTCTATAATATCGTATCCTGTATCCTATCCTGTAATCTTTCCTATCCTATCATCAATCCTATCCTATCCTCTATCCTATCCTATCCTCTATCCTATCCTATCCTCTATCCTATCCTATCCTCTATCCTATCCTATCCTCTATCCTATCCTATCCTCTATCCTATCCTATCCTCTATAATATCGTATCCTCTATAATATCGTATCCTGTATCCTATCCTGTCCTCTTTCCTATCCTATCCTCAATCCTATCCTATCCTCTATCCTTTGGTATCCTCTATCCTATCCAATCCTCTATCCTATCCTATCCTCTATCCTATCCTATGCTCTATCCTATCCTATCCTATATCCTATCCTATCCTCTATCCTATCCTATCCTCTATCCTATCCTATCCTCTATCCTATCCTATCCTCTATCCTATCCTATCCTCTATAATATCGTATCCTCTATAATATCGTATCCTGTATCCTATCCTATCATCAATCCTATCCTATCCTCTATCCTATAATATCCTCTATCCTATCCTATCCTCTATCCTATCCAATCCTCTACCGTCTCCTATCCTGTATCCGATCCAATCCCCTATCCTCTATCCTATCCTATTCTCTATCCTATCCTCTATCCTATCCTATCCTCTATCCTATCCTATCCTCTATCCTATCCTATCCTCTATAATATCGTATCCTCTATAATATCGTATCCTGTATCCTATCCTGTCCTCTTTCCTATCCTATCCTCAATCCTATCCTATCCTCTATCCTTTGGTATCCTCTATCCTATCCAATTCTCTATCCTATCCTATCCTCTATCCTATCCTATGCTCTATCCTATCCTATCCTATATCCTATCCTATCCTCTATCCTATCCAATCCCCTATGTTATCCCCTATCCTATCCTATCCTCTATAATATCGTATCCTCTATCATATCCTATCCTCTTTCCTATAATATCATCTATCCTATCCTATCATCAATCCTATCCTATCCTCTATAATATCGTATCCTCTATAATATCGTATCCTGTATCCTATCCTGTCCTCTTTCCTATCCTATCATCAAACCTATCCTGTCCTCTATCGTCTCCTATCCTCTATGCTATCCAATCCCCTATGTTATCCTCTAACCTATCCTATCCTCTATAATATCCTATCCTCTATCCTATCCTATCCTCTGTCCTATCCTATCCTCTATCCTATCCTATCCTCTTTCCTATCCTATCCTCTATGCTATCCTATCCTCTATCCTATCCTATCCTCTGTACTATCCTATCCTCTATCCTATCCTATCCTCTATCCTATCCTATCCTCTATCCTATCCTATCCTCTATAATATCGTATCCTGTATCCTATCCTGTCCTCTTTCCTATCCTATCCTCAATCCTATCCTATCCTCTATCCTTTGGTATCCTCTATCCTATCCAATCCTCTATCCTATCCTATCCTGTATCCTATCCGATGCTCTATCCTATCCTATCCTATATCCTATCCTATCCTCTATCCTATCCTATCCTCTATCCTATCCTATCCTCTATAATATCGTATCCTCTATAATATCGTATCCTGTATCCTATCCTGTAATCTTTCCTATCCTATCATCAATCCTATCCTATCCTCTATCCTATAATATCCTCTATCCTATCCTATCCTCTATCCTATCCCATCCTCTATCCTATCCTATCCTATATCCTATCCTATCCTCTATCCTATCCTATCCTCTATCCTATCCTATCCTCTATCCTATCCTATACTCTATCCTCTCCTATCCTCTATACTATCCTATCCTTTATCCTATCCTATCCTCTATCCTATCCTATCCTCTATAATATCGTATCCTCTATAATATCGTATCCTGTATCCTATCCTATCCTCTGTCCTATCCTATCCTCTATCCTATCCTATCCTCTATCCTATCCTATCCTCTATCCTATCCTATCCTCTATCCTGTCCTATCCTCTATCCTATCCTATCCTCTATCCTATCCTATCCTCTATCCTATCCTATCCTCTATCCTATCCTATCCTCTATAATATCGTATCCTGTATCCTTTCCTGTAATCTTTCCTATCCTATCATCAATCCTATCCTATCCTCTATCGTCTCCTATCCTCTATCCTATCCAATCCCCTATGTTATCCTCTATCCTATCTTTTCCTCTATCCTATCCTATCCTCCATCCTATCCTATCCTCTATCCTATAATATCCTCTATCCTATCCAATCCTCTACCGTCTCCTATCCTGTATCCGATCCAATCCCCTATCCTCTATCCTATCCTCTATCGTATCGTATCCTCTATCCTATCCTATCCTCTATCCTATCCTATCCTCTATCCTATCCTGTCCTCTTTCCTATCCTATCCTCAACCCTATCCTATCCTCAATTCTATCCTATACTCCATCCTATCCTATCCGCTATCCTATCCTATCCTCTATCCTATAATATCCTCTATCTTATCCAATCCTCTACCCTATCCTCTATCCTATCCTCTATCCTATCCTGCTCTATCCTATCCTATCCTCTATACTATCCTATCCTCTATCCTATCTTATCCTCTATCCTATCCTATCCTCTATCCTATCCTATCCTCTATAGTATCGTATCCTGTATCCTATCCTGTCCTCTTTCATATCCTATCATCAAACCTATCCTGTCCTCTATCGTCTCCTATCCTCTATGCTATCCAATCCCCTATGTTATCCTCTAACCTATCCTACCCCCTATAATATCCTATCCTCTATCCTATCCTATCCTCTATCCTATCCTATCTTCTGTCCTATCCTATCCTCTATCCTATCCTATCCTCTATCTTCTCCTATCCTCTATCCTATCCTATCCTCTGTCCTATCCTATCCTCTATTCTATCCTATCCTCTATCCTATCCTATCCTCTATCCTATCCTATCCTCTATCCTATCCTATCCTGTATCCCATCCTATCCTTTATCCTATCCTATCCTCTATCCTATCCTATCCTATATCCTATAATATCCTCTATCCTATCCAATCCTCTATCCTATCCTCTATCCTATCCTCTATCCTACCTTATCCTCTATCCGTATCCTATAATCTATCCTATCCTATCCTCTATCCTATCATATCCTCTATCCTATCGTATCCTCTATCCCATCCTATCCTCTATCCTATCCTATACTCTATCCTATCCTATCCTCTATCCTATCCTATCCTCTATCCTATCCTATACTCTATCCTCTCCTATCCTCTATCCTATCCTATCCTCTATCCTATCCTATCCTCTATAATATCGTATCCTCTATAATATCGTATCCTGTATCCTATCCTATCCTCTGTCCTCTCCTATCCTCTATCCTATCCTATCCTCTATCCTATCCTATCCTCTATCCTATCCAATCCTCTATCCTATCCTCTATCCTATCCTCTATCCTATTCTATCCTCTATCCGTATCCTATCCTCTATCCTATCCTATCCACTATCCTATCCTATCCTCTATCCTATCCTATCCTCTATCCTATCATATCCTCTATCCTATCGTATCCTCTATCCCATCCTATCCTCTATCCTATCCTATCCTCTATCCTATCCTATCCTCTATCCTATCCTATCCTCTATCCTATCATATCCTCTATCCTATCGTATCCTCTATCCCATCCTATCCTCTATCCTATCCTATACTCTATCCTATCCTATCCTCTATCCTATCCTATCCTCTATAATATCGTATCCTCTATAATATCGTATCCTGTATCCTATCCTATCCTCTGTCCTATCCTATCCTCTATCCTATCCTATCCTCTATCCTATCCTATCCTCTATCCTATCCTATCCTCTATCCTGGCCTATCCTCTATCCTATCCTATCCTCTATCCTATCCTATCCTCTATCCTATCCTATCCTATATCCTATCCTATCCTCTATCCTATCCTATCCTCTATCCTATCCTATCCTCTATCCTATCCTATCCTCTATCCTATCCTATCCTCTATCCTATCCTATCCTCTATCCTATCCTATCCTCCATCCTATCCTATCATCTATCCTATAATATCCTCTATCCTATCTAATCCTCTACCGTCTCCTATCCTGTATCCGATCCAATCCCCTATCCTCTGTCCTATCCTCTATCGTATCGTATCCTCTATCCTATCCTATCCTCTATCCTATCCTATCCTCTATCCTATCCTGTCCTCTTTCCTATCCTATCCTCAACCCTATCCTATCCTCAATTCTATCCTATACTCCATCCTATCCTATCCGCTATCCTATCCTATCCTGTATCCTATAATATCCTCTATCCTATCCAATCCTCTATCCTATCCTCTATCCTATCCTCTATCCTATCCTGCTCTATCCTATCCTATCCTCTATCCTATCCTATCCTCTATCCTATCTTATCCTCTATCCTATCCTATCCTCTATCCTATCCTATCCTCTATAATATCGTATCCTCTATAATATCGTATCCTGTATTCTATCCTGTCCTCTTTCCTATCCTATCATCAAACCTATCCTGTCCTCTATCGTCTCCTATCCTCTATGCTATCCAATCCCTTATGTTATCCTCTAACCTATCCTATCCTCTATAATATCCTATCCTCTATCCTATCCTATCCTCTGTCCTATCCTATCCTCTATCCTATCCTATCCTCTATCCTATCCTATCCTCTATCCTATCCTATCCTCTATCCTATCCTATCCTCTGTCCTATCCTATCCTCTATCCTATCCTATCCTCTATCCTATTCTATCCACTATCCTATCCTATCCTCTATCCTATCCTATCCTCTATAATATCGTATCCTGTATCCTATCCTGTCCTCTTTCCTATCCTATCCTCTATCCTATCCTATCCTCTATCCTATCCTATCCTCTATCCTATCCTATCCTCTATCCTGGCCTATCCTCTATCCTATCCTATCCTCTATCCTATCCTATCCTCTATCCTATCCTATCCTATATCCTATCCTATCCTCTATCCTATCCTATCCTCTATCCTATCCTATCCTCTATCCTATCCTATCCTCTATCCTATCCTATCCTCTATCCTATCCTATCCTCTATCCTATCCTATCCTCCATCCTATCCTATCATCTATCCTATAATATCCTCTATCCTATCTAATCCTCTACCGTCTCCTATCCTGTATCCGATCCAATCCCCTATCCTCTGTCCTATCCTCTATCGTATCGTATCCTCTATCCTATCCTATCCTCTATCCTATCCTATCCTCTATCCTATCCTGTCCTCTTTCCTATCCTATCCTCAACCCTATCCTATCCTCAATTCTATCCTATACTCCATCCTATCCTATCCGCTATCCTATCCTATCCTGTATCCTATAATATCCTCTATCCTATCCAATCCTCTATCCTATCCTCTATCCTATCCTCTATCCTATCCTGCTCTATCCTATCCTATCCTCTATCCTATCCTATCCTCTATCCTATCTTATCCTCTATCCTATCCTATCCTCTATCCTATCCTATCCTCTATAATATCGTATCCTCTATAATATCGTATCCTGTATTCTATCCTGTCCTCTTTCCTATCCTATCATCAAACCTATCCTGTCCTCTATCGTCTCCTATCCTCTATGCTATCCAATCCCCTATGTTATCCTCTAACCTATCCTATCCTCTATAATATCCTATCCTCTATCCTATCCTATCCTCTGTCCTATCCTATCCTCTATCCTATCCTATCCTCTATCCTATCCTATCCTCTATCCTATCCTATCCTCTATCCTATCCTATCCTCTGTCCTATCCTATCCTCTATCCTATCCTATCCTCTATCCTATCCTATCCACTATCCTATCCTATCCTCTATCCTATCCTATCCTCTATAATATCGTATCCTGTATCCTATCCTGTCCTCTTTCCTATCCTATCCTCAATCCTATCCTATCCTCTATCCTTTGGTATCCTCTATCCTATCCAATCCTCTATCCTATCCTATCCTCTATCCTATCCTATGCTCTATCCTATCCTATCCTATCCTATATCCTATCCTATCCTCTATCCTATCCTATCCTCTATCCTATCCTATCCTCTATAATATCGTATCCTCTATAATATCGTATCCTGTATCCTATCCTGTAATCTTTCCTATCCTATCATTAATCCTATCCTATCCTCTATCCTATAATATCCTCTATCCTATCCTATCCTCTATCCTATCCAATCCTCTACCGTCTCCTATGCTGTGTCCGATCCAATCCCCTATCCTCTATCCTATCCTATTCTCTATCCTATCCTCTATCGTATCCTATCCTCTATCCTATCCTATCCTCTATCTTCTCCTATCCTCTATCCTATCCTATCCTCAACCCTATCCTATCCTCAATTCTATCGTATACTCCATACTATCCTATCCGCTATCCTATCCTATCCTCTATCCTATAATATCCTCTATCCTATCCAATCCTCTATCCTATCCTCTATCCTATCCTCTATCCTATCCTATCCTCTATCCGTATCCTACCCTCTATCCTATCCTATCCTCTAACCTATCCTATCCTCTATCCTATCCTATCCTCTATCCTATCCTATCCTCTATCCTATCCTATCCTCTATCGTCTCCTATCCTCTATCCTATCCAATCCCCTATGTTATCCTCTATCCTATCATATCCTCCATCCTATCCTATCCTCCATCCTATCCTATCATCTATCCTATAATATCCTCTATCCTATCTAATCCTCTACCGTCTCCTATCCTGTATCCGATCAAATCCCCTATCCTCTGTCCTATCCTCTATCGTATCGTATCCTCTATCCTATCCTATCCTCTATCCTATTCTATCCTCTATCCTATCCTGTCCTCTTTCCTATCCTATCCTCAACCCTATCCTATCCTCAATTCTATCCTATACTCCATCCTATCCTATCCGCTATCCTATCCTATCCTCTATCCTATAATATCCTCTATCCTATCCAATCCTCTATCCTATCCTCTATCCTATCCTCTATCCTATCCTGCTCTATCCTATCCTATCCTCTATCCTATCCTATCCTCTATCCTATCCTATCCTCTGTCCTATCCTATCCTCTATCCTATCCTATCCTCTATCCTCTCCTATCCTCTATCCTATCCTATCCTCAACCCTATCCTATCCTCAATTCAATCGTATACTCCATACTATCCTATCCGCTATCCTATCCTATCCTCTATCCTATAATATCCTCTATCCTATCCAATCCTCTATCCTATCCTTTATCCTATCCTCTATCCTATCCTATCCTCTATCCGTATCCTATCCTCTATCCTATCCTATCCTCTATCCTATCCTATCCTCTGTCCTATCCTATCCTCTATCCTATCCTATCCTCTATCCTATCCTATCCTCTATCCTATCCTATCCTCTATCCTTTGGTATCCTCTATCCTATCCAATCATCTATCCTATCCTATCCTCTATCCTATCCTATCCTCTATCCTATCCTATATCCTATCCTATCCTCTATCCTATCCTATCCTCTATCCTATCCTATCCTCTATAATATCGTATCCTCTATAATATCGTATCCTGTATCCTATCCTGTAATCTTTCCTATCCTATCATCAATCCTATCCTGTCCTCTATCGTCTCCTATCCTCTATCCTATCCAATCCCCTATGTTATCCTCTATCCTATCTTATCCTCTATCCTATCCTATCCTCCATCCTATCCTATCCTCTATCCTATCCTATCCTCTATCCTATCCTATTCTCTATAATATCATATCCTCTCTAATATCGTATCCTGTATCCTATCCTGTCCTCTTTCCTATCCTATCATCAATCCTATCCTATCCTCTATCGTCTCCTATCCTCTATCCTATCCAATCCCCTATGTTATCCTCTATCCTATCCTATCCTCTATGCTATCCAATCCCCTATGTTATCCTCTAACCTATCCTATCCTCTATAATATCCTATCCTCTATCCTATCCTATCCTCTATAATATCCTATCCTCTATCCTATCCTATCCTCTGTCCTATCCTATCCTCTATCCTATCCTATCCTCTATAATATCCTATCCTCTATCCTATCCTATCCTCTATCCTGTCCTATCCTCTATCCTATCCTATCCTCTATCCTATCCTATCCTCTGTCCTATCCTATCCTCTATCCTATCCTATCCTCTATCTTCTCCAATCCTCTATCCTATCCTATCCTCAACCCTATCCTCTCCTCAATTCTATCGTATACTCCATACTATCCTATCCGCTATCCTATCCTATCCTCTATCCTATAATATCCTCTATCCTATCCAATCCTCTATCCTATCCTCTATCCTATCCTCTATTCTATCCTATCCTCTATCCGTATCCTATCCTCTATCCTATCCTATCCTCTATCCTATCCTATCCTCTATAATATCGTATCCTGTATCCTATCCTGTCCTCTTTACTATCCTATCCTCAATCCTATCCTATCCTCTATCCTATGGTATCCTCTATCCTCTATCCTATCCTATTCTCTATCCGTATCCTATCCTCTATCCTATCCTATACTCTATCCTCTCCTATCCTCTATCCTATCCTATCCTTTATCCTATCCTATCCTCTATCCTATCCTATCCTCTATAATATCGTATCCTCTATCATATCGTATCCTGTATCCTATCCTATCCTCTGTCCTATCCTATCATCTATCCTATCCTATCCTCTATCCTATCCTATCCTCTATCCTATCCTATCCTCTATCCTGTCCTATCCTCTATCCTATCCTATCCTCTATCCTATCCTATCCTCTATCCTATCCTATCCTATATCCAATCCTATCCTCTATCCAATCCTATCCTCTATCCTATCCTATCCTCTATCCTACCCTATCCTCTATCCTATCCTATCCTCTATCCTATCCTATCCTCTATAATATCGTATCCTCTATAATATCGTATCCTGTATCCTATCCTGTCCTCTTTCCTATCCTATCCTCAATCCTATCCTATTCTCTATCCTTTGGTATCCTCTATCCTATCCAATCATCTATCCTATCCTATCCTCTGTCCTATCCTATCCTCTATGCTATCCTATCCTCTATCCTATCTTATCCTCTATCCTATCCTATCCTCTATAATATCGTATCCTCTATAATATCGTATCCTCTATAATATCGTATCCTCTATAATATCGTATCCTGTATCCTATCCTGTCCTCTTTCCTATCCTATCCTCAATCCTATCCTATCATCTATCCTTTGTTATCCTCTATCCTATCCAATCATCCATCCTATCCTATCCTCTATCCTATCCTATCCTCTATCCTATCCTATCCTATATCCTATCCTATCCTCTATCCTATCCTATCCTCTATCCTATCCTATCCTCTATCCTATCCTATCCTCTATCCTATCCTATCCTCTATCCTATCCTATCCTCTATAATATCGTATCCTGTATCCTATCCTGTAATCTTTCCTATCCTATCATCAATCGAATACTATCCTCTATCGTCTCCTATCCTCTATCCTATCCAATCCCCTATGTTATCCTCTATCCTATCTTATCCTCTATCCTATCCTATCCTCCATCCTATCCTATCCTCTATCCTATCCTATCCTCTATCCTATCCTATCCTCTATAATATCATATCCTCTATAATATCGTATCCTGTATCCTATCCTGTCCTCTTCCCTATCCTATCATCAATCCTATCCTATCCTCTATCCTATCCAATCCCCTATGTTATCCCCTATCCTATCCTATCCTCTATAATATCGTATCCTCTATCATATCCTATCCTCTTTCCTATAATATCATCTATCCTATCCTATCATCAATCCTATCCTATCCTCTATCGTCTCCTATCCTCTATCCTATCCAATCCCCTATGTTATCCTCTATCCTATCCTATCCTCTATCCTATGCTATCCTCTATCCTATCATATCCTCTATCCTATCCTATCCTCTATCCTATCCTGTCCTCTTTCCTATCCTATCCTCAACCCTATCCTATCCTCAATTCTATCCTATACTCGATCCTATCCTATCCGCTATCCTATCCTATCCTCTATCCTATAATATCCTCTATCCTATCCAATCCTCTATCCTATCCTCTATCCTATCCAATCCTCTACCGTCTCCTATCCTGTATCCGATCCAATCCCCTATCCTCTATCCTATCCTATTCTCTATCCTATCCTGTATCGTATCCTATCCTCTATCCTATCCTATCCTCGATCTTCTCCTATCCTCTATCCTACCCTATCCTCAACCCTATCCTATCCTCGATTCAATCGTATACTCCATACTATCCTATCCGCTATCCTATACTATCATCTATCCTATAATATCCTCTATCCTATCCAATCCTCTATCCTATCCTCTATCCTATCCTCTATTGTATCCTATCCTCTATCCGTATCCTATCCTCTATCCTATCCTATCCTCTATCCTATCCTATCCTCTATCCTATCCTATCCTCTATCCTATCCTATCCTCTATCCTATCCTGTCCTCTATAATATCGTATCCTGTATCCTATCCTGTAATCTTTCCTATCCTATCAACAATCCTATCCTATCCTCTATCCTATCCTATCCTCCATCCTATCCTATCCTCTATCCTATAATATCCTCTATCCTATCCAATCCTCTACCGTCTCCTATCCTCTATCCTATCCAATCCCCTATGTTATCCTCTATCCTATCTTATCCTCTATCCTATCCTATCCTCCATCCTATCCTATCCGTTATCCTATCCTATCCTCTATCCTATAATATCCTCTATCCTATCCAATCCTCTATCCTATCCTCTATCCTATCCAATCCTCTACCGTCTCCTATCCTGTATCCTATCCAATCCCCTATCCTCTATCCTATCCTATTCTCTATCCTATCCTCTATCCTATCCTATCCTCAACCCTATCCTATCCTCAATTCTATCGTATACTCCATACTATCCTATCCGCTATCCTATCCTATCCTCTATCCTATAATATCCTCTATCCTATCCAATCCTCTATCCTATCCTCTATCCTATCCTCTATCCTATCCTATCCTCTATCCGTATCATATCCTCTATCCTATCCTATCCTCTATCCTATCCTATCCTCTATCCTACCATATCCTCTATCCGTATCCTATCCTCTATCCTATCCTATCCTCTATCCTATCCTATCCTCTATCCTATCCTATCCTCTATCCTATCATATCCTCTATCCTATCGTATCCTCTATCCTATCCTATCCTATATCCTATCCTATCCTCTATCCTATCCTATACTCTATCCTCTCCTATCCTCTATCCTATCCTATCCTTCATCCTATCCTATCCTCTATCCTATCCTATCCTCTATAATATCGTATCCTCTATAATATCGTATCCTGTATCCTATCCTATCCTCTATCCTATCCTATACTCTATCCTATCCTATCCTCTATCCTATCCTATCCTCTATCCTATCCTATACTCTATCCTCTCCTATCCTCTATCCTATCCTATCCTTTATCCTATCCTATCCTCTATCCTATCGTATCCTCTATCCTATCCTATACTCTATCCTCTCCTATCCTTTATCCTATCCTATCCTCTATCCTATCCTATCCTCTATAATATCGTATCCTGTATCCTATCCTATCCTCTGTCCTATCCTATCCTCCATCCTATCCTATACTCTATCCTATAATATCCTCTATAATATCGTATCCTCTATAATATCGTATCCTCTAAAATATCGTATCCTGTATCCTATCCTGTCCTCTTTCCTATCCTATCCTCAATCCTATCCTATCCTCTATCCTATCCTATCCTATATCCTATCCTATCCTCTATCCTATCCTATCCTCTATCCTACCCTATCCTCTATCCTATCCTATCCTCTATAATATCGTATCCTCTATAATATCGTATCCTCTATAATATCGTATCCTGTATCCTATCCTGTCCTCTTTCCTATCCTATCATCAATCCTATCCTATCCTCTATCCTATCCAATCCCCTATGTTATGCACTATCCTATCCTATCCTCTATAATATCGTATCCTCTATCATATCCTATCCTCTTTCCTATAATATCATCTATCCTATCCTATCATCAATCCTATCCTATCTTCTATCGTCTCCTATCCTCTATCCTATCCAATCCCCTATGTTATCCTCTATCCTATCCTATCCTCTATCCTATGCTATCCTCTATCCTATCATATCCTCTATCCTATCCTATCCTCTATCCTATCCTGTCCTCTTTCCTATCCTATCCTCAGCCCTATCCTATCCTCAATTCTATCCTATACTCGATCCTATCCTATCCGCTATCCTATCCTATCCTCTATCCTATAATATCCTCTATCCTATCCAATCCTCTATCCTATCCTCTATCCTATCCAATCCTCTACCGTCTCCTATCCTGTATCCGATCCAATCCCCTATCATCTATCCTATCCTATCCTCTATCCTATCATATCCTCTATCCTATCGTATCCTCTATCCCATCCTATCCTCTATCCTATCCTATACTCTATCCTATCCTATCCTCTATCCTATCCTATCCTCTATCCTATCCTATACTCTATCCTCTCCTATCCTCTATCCTATCCTATCCTTCATCCTATCCTATCCTCTATCCTATCCTATCCTCTATAATATCGTATCCTCTATAATATCGTATCCTGTATCCTATCCTATCCTCTATCCTATCCTATACTCTATCCTATCCTATCCTCTATCCTATCCTATCCTCTATCCTATCCTGTACTCTATCCTCTCCTATCCTCTATCCTATCCTATCCTTTATCCTATCGTATCCTCTATCCTATCCTATCCTCTATAATATCGTGTCCTGTATCCTATCCTATCCTCTGTCCTATCCTATCCTCCATCCTATCCTATACTCTATCCTATAATATCCTCTATAATATCGTATCGTCTATAATATCGTATCCTGTATCCTATCCTGTCCTATTTCCTATCCTATCCTCAATCCTATCCTATCCTCTATCCTTTGGTATCCTCTATCCTATCCAATCATCTATCCTATCCTATCCTCTATCCTATCCTATCCTCTATCCTATCCTATCCTATATCCTATCCTATCCTCTATCCTATCCTATCCTCTATCCTATCCTATCCTCTATCCTATCCTATCCTATCCTCTATAATATCGTATCCTCTATAATATCGTATCCTCTATAATATCGTAACCTGTATCCTATCCTGTCCTCTTTCCTATCCTATCATCAATCCTATCCTATCCTCTATCCTATCCAATCCCCTATGTTATCCCCTATCCTATCCTATCCTCTATAATATCGTATCCTCTATCATATCCTATCCTCTTTCCTATAATATCATCTATCCTATCCTATCATCAATCCTATCCTATCCTCTATCGTCTCCTATCCTCTATCCTATCCAATCCCCTATGTTATCCTCTATCCTATCCTATCCTCTATCCTATGCTATCCTCTATCCTATCATATCCTCTATCCTATCCTATCCTCTATCCTATCCTGTCCTCTTTCCTATCCTATCCTCAACCCTATCCTATCCTCAATTCTATCCTATACTCGATCCTATCCTATCCGCTATCCTATCCTATCCTCTATCCTATAATATCCTCTATCCTATCCAATCCTCTATCCTATCCTCTATCCTATCCAATCCTCTACCGTCTCCTATCCTGTATCCGATCCAATCCCCTATCCTCTATCCTATCCTATTCTCTATCCTATCCTCTATCGTATCCTATCCTCTATCCTATCCTATCCTCGATCTTCTCCTATCCTCTATCCTACCCTATCCTCAACCCTATCCTATCCTCGATTCAATCGTATACTCCATACTATCCTATCCGCTATCCTATACTATCATCTATCCTATAATATCCTCTATCCTATCCAATCCTCTATCCTATCCTCTATCCTATCCTCTATTGTATCCTATCCTCTATCCGTATCCTATCCTCTATCCTATCCTATCCTCTATCCTATCCTATCCTCTATCCTATCCTATCCTCTATCCTATCCTATCCTCTATCCTATCCTGTCCTCTATAATATCGTATCCTGTATCCTATCCTGTAATCTTTCCTATCCTATCAACAATCCTATCCTATCCTCTATCCTATCCTATCCTCCATCCTATCCTATCCTCTATCCTATAATATCCTCTATCCTATCCAATCCTCTACCGTCTCCTATCCTCTATCCTATCCAATCCCCTATGTTATCCTCTATCCTATCTTATCCTCTATCCTATCCTATCCTCCATCCTATCCTATCCGTTATCCTATCCTATCCTCTATCCTATAATATCCTCTATCCTATCCAATCCTCTATCCTATCCTCTATCCTATCCAATCCTCTACCGTCTCCTATCCTGTATCCTATCCAATCCCCTATCCTCTATCCTATCCTATTCTCTATCCTATCCTCTATCCTATCCTATCCTCAACCCTATCCTATCCTCAATTCTATCGTATACTCCATACTATCCTATCCGCTATCCTATCCTATCCTCTATCCTATAATATCCTCTATCCTATCCAATCCTCTATCCTATCCTCTATCCTATCCTCTATCCTATCCTATCCTCTATCCGTATCATATCCTCTATCCTATCCTATCCTCTATCCTATCCTATCCTCTATCCTACCATATCCTCTATCCGTATCCTATCCTCTATCCTATCCTATCCTCTATCCTATCCTATCCTCTATCCTATCCTATCCTCTATCCTATCATATCCTCTATCCTATCGTATCCTCTATCCTATCCTATCCTATATCCTATCCTATCCTCTATCCTATCCTATACTCTATCCTCTCCTATCCTCTATCCTATCCTATCCTTCATCCTATCCTATCCTCTATCCTATCCTATCCTCTATAATATCGTATCCTCTATAATATCGTATCCTGTATCCTATCCTATCCTCTATCCTATCCTATACTCTATCCTATCCTATCCTCTATCCTATCCTATCCTCTATCCTATCCTATACTCTATCCTCTCCTATCCTCTATCCTATCCTATCCTTTATCCTATCCTATCCTCTATCCTATCGTATCCTCTATCCTATCCTATACTCTATCCTCTCCTATCCTTTATCCTATCCTATCCTCTATCCTATCCTATCCTCTATAATATCGTATCCTGTATCCTATCCTATCCTCTGTCCTATCCTATCCTCCATCCTATCCTATACTCTATCCTATAATATCCTCTATAATATCGTATCCTCTATAATATCGTATCCTCTAAAATATCGTATCCTGTATCCTATCCTGTCCTCTTTCCTATCCTATCCTCAATCCTATCCTATCCTCTATCCTATCCTATCCTATATCCTATCCTATCCTCTATCCTATCCTATCCTCTATCCTACCCTATCCTCTATCCTATCCTATCCTCTATAATATCGTATCCTCTATAATATCGTATCCTCTATAATATCGTATCCTGTATCCTATCCTGTCCTCTTTCCTATCCTATCATCAATCCTATCCTATCCTCTATCCTATCCAATCCCCTATGTTATGCACTATCCTATCCTATCCTCTATAATATCGTATCCTCTATCATATCCTATCCTCTTTCCTATAATATCATCTATCCTATCCTATCATCAATCCTATCCTATCTTCTATCGTCTCCTATCCTCTATCCTATCCAATCCCCTATGTTATCCTCTATCCTATCCTATCCTCTATCCTATGCTATCCTCTATCCTATCATATCCTCTATCCTATCCTATCCTCTATCCTATCCTGTCCTCTTTCCTATCCTATCCTCAGCCCTATCCTATCCTCAATTCTATCCTATACTCGATCCTATCCTATCCGCTATCCTATCCTATCCTCTATCCTATAATATCCTCTATCCTATCCAATCCTCTATCCTATCCTCTATCCTATCCAATCCTCTACCGTCTCCTATCCTGTATCCGATCCAATCCCCTATCATCTATCCTATCCTATCCTCTATCCTATCATATCCTCTATCCTATCGTATCCTCTATCCCATCCTATCCTCTATCCTATCCTATACTCTATCCTATCCTATCCTCTATCCTATCCTATCCTCTATCCTATCCTATACTCTATCCTCTCCTATCCTCTATCCTATCCTATCCTTCATCCTATCCTATCCTCTATCCTATCCTATCCTCTATAATATCGTATCCTCTATAATATCGTATCCTGTATCCTATCCTATCCTCTATCCTATCCTATACTCTATCCTATCCTATCCTCTATCCTATCCTATCCTCTATCCTATCCTGTACTCTATCCTCTCCTATCCTCTATCCTATCCTATCCTTTATCCTATCGTATCCTCTATCCTATCCTATCCTCTATAATATCGTGTCCTGTATCCTATCCTATCCTCTGTCCTATCCTATCCTCCATCCTATCCTATACTCTATCCTATAATATCCTCTATAATATCGTATCGTCTATAATATCGTATCCTGTATCCTATCCTGTCCTATTTCCTATCCTATCCTCAATCCTATCCTATCCTCTATCCTTTGGTATCCTCTATCCTATCCAATCATCTATCCTATCCTATCCTCTATCCTATCCTATCCTCTATCCTATCCTATCCTATATCCTATCCTATCCTCTATCCTATCCTATCCTCTATCCTATCCTATCCTCTATCCTATCCTATCCTATCCTCTATAATATCGTATCCTCTATAATATCGTATCCTCTATAATATCGTAACCTGTATCCTATCCTGTCCTCTTTCCTATCCTATCATCAATCCTATCCTATCCTCTATCCTATCCAATCCCCTATGTTATCCCCTATCCTATCCTATCCTCTATAATATCGTATCCTCTATCATATCCTATCCTCTTTCCTATAATATCATCTATCCTATCCTATCATCAATCCTATCATATCCTCTATCCTATCGTATCCTCTATCCCATCCTATCCTCTGTCCTATCCTATCTTCTATCCTATCCTCTATCCTATCCTATCCTCTATCCTATCCTATCCTCTATCTTATCCTATCCTCTATAATATCGTATCCTCTATAATATCGTATCCTCTATAATATCGTATCCTCTATAATATCGTATCCTGTATCCTATCCTGTCCTCTTTCCTATCCTATCCTCAATCCTATCCTATCCTCTATCCTTTGGTATCCTCTATCCTATCCAATCATCTATCCTATCCTATCCTCTATCCCATCCTATCCTCTATCCTATCCTATCCTCTATCCTATCCTATCCTCTATCCTATCCTATCCTCTATCCTATCCTATCCTCTACCCTATCCTATCCTCTATAATATCGTATCCTCTATAATATCGTATCCTGTATCCTATCCTGTAATCTTTCCTATCCTATCATCAATCCTATCCTATCCTCTATCGTCTCCTATCCTCTATCCTATCCAATCCCCTATGTTATCCTCTATCCTATCTTATCCTCTATCCTATCCTATCCTCCATCCTATCCTATCCTCTATCCTATCCTATCCTCTTTCCTATCCTATCCTCTATAATATCATATCCTCTATAATATCGTATCCTGTATCCTATCCTGTCCTCTTTCCTATCCTATCATCAATCCTATCCTATCCTCTATCCTATCCAATCCCCTATGTTATCCCCTATCCTATCCTATCCTCTATAATATCGTATCCTCTATCATATCCTATCCTCTTTCCTATAATATCATCTATCCTATCCTATCATCAATCCTATCCTATCCTCTATCGTCTCCTATCCTCTATCCTACCCAATCCCCTATGTTATCCTCTATCCTATCTTATCCTCTATCCTATCCTATCCTCCATCCTATCCTATCCTCTATCCTATTCTATCCTCTATCCTATCCTATCCTCTATAATATCATATCCTCTATAATATCGTATCCTGTATCCTATCCTGTCCTCTTTCCTATCCTATCCTCTATAATATCGTATCCTGTATCCTATCCTGTCCTCTTTACTATCCTATCCTCAATCCTATCCTATCATCTATCCTCTATCCTATCCTATCCTCTATCCGTATCCTATCCTCTATCCTATCATATACTCTATCCTCTCCTATCCTCTATCCTATCCTATCCTTTATCCTATCCTATCCTCTATCCTATCCTATCCTCTATAATATCGTATCCTCTATAATATCGTATCCTGTATCCTATCCTATCCTCTGTCCTATCCTATCCTCTATCCTATCCTATCCTCTATCCTATCCTATCCTCTATCCTATCCTATCCTCTATCCTGTCCTATCCTCTATCCTATCCTATCCTCAATCCTATCCTATCCTCTATCCTCTATCCTATCCTATCCTCTATCCTATCCAATCCCCTATGTTATCCCCTATCCTATCCTATCCTCTATAATATCGTATCCTCTATCCTATCCTATCCTCTATCCTATCCTATCCTCTATCCTATCCTATCCTCTATCCTATCCTATCCTCTATCCTATAATATCCTCTATCCTATCCAATCCTCTACCGTCTCCTATCCTCTATCCTATCCAATCCCCTATCGTCTATCCCATCCTATTCTCTATCCTATCCTCTATCGTATCCTATCATCTATCCTATCCTATCCTCTATCCTATCCAATCCCCTATGTTATCCCCTATCCTATCCTATCCTCTATAATATCGTATCCTGTATCCTATCCTGTCCTCTTTACTATCCTATCCTCAATCCTATCCTATCCTCTATCCTATGGTATCCTCTATCCTATCCAATCCTCTATCCTATCCTATCATCTATCCTATCCTATCCTCTATCCTATCCTATCCTCTATAATATCGTATCCTCTATAATATCGTATCCTGTATCCTATCCTGTAATCTTTCCTATCCTATCATCAATCCTATCCTATCCTCTATCGTCTCCTATCCTCTATCCTATCCAAGCCCCTATGTTATCCTCTATCCTATCTTATCCTCTATCCTATCCTATCCTCCATCCTATCCTATCCTCTATCCTATCCTATCCTCTATCCTATCCTATCCTCTATAATATCGTATCCTGTATCCTATCCTGTCCTCTTTCCTATCAGATCATCAATCCTATCCTATCCTCTATCCTATCCAATCCCCTATGTTATCCCCTATCCTATCCTATCCTCTATAATATCGTATCCTCTATCCTATCCTATCCTCTATCCTACCCTATCCTCTATCCTATCCTATCCTCTATCCTATCCTATCCTCTATCCTATTCTATCCTCTATCCTATCCTATCCTCTATAATATAGTATCCTCTATAATATCGTATCCTGTATCCTATCCTGTCCTCTTTCCTATCCTATCCTCATTCCTATCCTATCCTCTATCCTTTGGTATCCTCTATCCTATCCAATCCTCTATCCTATCCTATCCTCTATCCTATCCTATGCTCTATCCTATCCTATCCTATATCCTATCCTATCCTCTATCCTATCCTATCCTCTATCCTATCCTATCCTGTGTCCTATCCTATCCTCTATCCTATCCTATCCTCTATCCTATCCTATCCTCTATAATATCGTATCCTCTATAATATCGTATCCTGTATCCTATCCTGTCCTCTTTCCTATCCTATCCTCAATCCTATCCTATCCTCTATCCTTTGGTATCCTCTATCCTATCCAATCATCTATCCTATCCTATCCTCTATCCTATCCTATCCTCTATCCTGTCCTATCCTCTATCCTATCCTATCCTCTATCCTATCCTATCCTCAATCCTATCCTATCCTCTATCCTTTGGTATCCTCTATCCTATCCAATCCTCTATTATATCCTATCATCTATCATATCCTATGCTCTATCCTATCCTATCCTATATCCTATCCTATCCTCTATCCTATCCTATCCTCTTTCCTATCCTATCCTCAACCCTATCCTATCCTCAATTCTATCCTATCCTCTATCCTATCCTATCCTCTATAATGTCGTATCCTGTATCCTATCCTGTAATCTTTCCTATCCTATCATCAATCCTATCCTATCCTCTATCGTCTCCTATCCTGTATCCTATCCTATCCTCTATAATATCGTATCCTGTATCCTATCCTGTCCTCTTTACTATCCTATCCTCAATCCTATCCTATCCTCTATCCTATGGTATCCTCTATCCTATCCAATCCTCTATCCTATGGTATCCTCTATCCTATCCAATCCTCTATCCTATCCAATCATCTATCCTATCCTATCCTCTATCCTATCCTATCCTCTATAATATCGTATCCTGTATCCTATCCTGTCCTCTTTCCTATCCTATCCTCAATCCTATCCTATCCTCTATCCTTTGGTATCCTCTATCCTATCCAATCATCTATCCTATCCTATCCTCTATCCTATCCTATCCTCTATCCTATCCTATCCTATATCCTATCCTATCCTCTATCCTATTCTATCCTCTATCCTATCCTATCCTCTATCCTATCCTATCCTCTATAATATCGTATCCTGTGTCCTATCCTGTAAACTTTCCTATCCTATCATCAATCCTATCCTATCCTCTATCGTCTCCTATCCTCTATCCTATCCAATCTCCTATGTTATACTCTATCCTATCTTATCCTCTATCCTATCCTATCCTCCATCCTATCCTATACCCTAACCTATCCTATCCTCTATAATATCGTATCCACTATCATACCCTACCCTCTTTCCTATAATATCATCTATCCTATCCTATCATCAATCCTATCCTATCCTCTATCGTCTCCTATCCTCTATCCTATCCAATCCCCTATGTTATCCTCTATCCTATCCTATCCTCTATCCTATGCTATCCTCTATCCTATCATATCCTCTATCCTATCCTATCCTATCCTCTATCCTATCCTATCCTCTATCCTATCCTATCCTCTATCCTGTCCTATCCTCTATCCTGTCCTATCCTCTATCCTATCCTATCCTCTATCCTATCCAATCCTCTATCCTATCCTATCCTATCCTATCCTATATCCTATCCTATCCTCTATCCTATCCTATCCTCTATCCTATCCAATCCTCTATACTATCCTATCCTCTATCCTATAATATCCTCTATCCTATCCTATTCTCTATCCTATCCTCTATCGTATCATATCCTCTATCCTATCCTATGCTCTATCCTATACTCTATCGTATCGTATCCTCGATCATATCCTATCCTCAACCCTATCCTATCCTCAATTCTATCGTATACTAAATCCTATCCTATCCGCTATCCTATCCTATCCTCTATCCTATCCTATCCTCTATGCTATCCTATCATATATCCTATCCTATCCTCTATCCTATCCTATCCTCTATCATATCCTATCCTCTATCCTATCCTGTCCTCTTTCCTATCCTATCCTCAACCCTATCCTATCCCCAATTCTATCCTATACTCCATCCTATCCTATCCGCTATCCTATCCTATCCTCTATCCTATAATATCCTCTATCCTATCCAATCCTCTATCCTATCCTCTATCCTATCCTCTATCCTATCCTATCCTCTATCCGTATCCTATCCGCTATCCTATCCTATCCTCTATCCTATAATATCCTCTATCCTATCCAATCCTCTATCCTATCCTCTATCCTATCCTCTATCCTATCCTATCCTTTATCCTATCCTATCCTCTATCCTATCCTATCCTCTATAATATCGTATTCTCTATAATATCGTATCATGTATCCTATCCTATCCTCTGTCCTATCCTATCCTCTATCCTATCCTATCCTCTATCCTATCCTATCCTCTATCCTATCCTATCCTCTATCCTGTCCTATCCTCTATCCTGTCCTATCCTCTATCCTATCCTATCCTCTATCCTATCCAATCCTCTATCCTATCCTATCCTATCCTATCCTATATCCTATCCTATCCTATCCTCTATAATATCGTATCCTGTATCCTATCCTGTAATCTTTCCTATCCTATCATTAATCCTATCCTATCCTCTATCCGTATCCTATCCGCTATCCTATCCTATCCTCTATCCTATAATATCCTCTATCCTAACCAATCCTCTATCCTATCCTCTATCCTATCCTATCCTTTATCCTATCCTATCCTCTATCCTATCCTATCCTCTATAATATCGTATCCTCTATAATATCGTATCCTGTATCCTATCCTATCCTCTGTCCTATCCTATCCTCTATCCTATCCTATCCTCTATCCTGTCCTATCTTCTATCCTATCCTATCCTCTATCCTATCCAGTCCTCTATCCTATCCTATCCTATCCTATCCTATATCCTATCCTATCCTCTATCCTATCCTATCCTCTATCCTATCCAATCCTCTATACTATCCTATCCTCTATCCTATAATATCCTCTATCCTATCCTATTCTCTATCCTATCCTCTATCGTATCATATCCTCTATCCTATCCTATGCTCTATCCTATACTCTATCGTATCGTATCCTCGATCATATCCTATCCTCAACCCTATCCTATCCTCAATTCTATCGTATACTAAATCCTATCCTATCCGCTATCCTATCCTATCCACTATCCTATAATATCCTCTATCCTACCCAATACTCTATCCTATCCTCTATCCTATCCTCTATCGTATCCTATCCTCTATCCTATCATATCCTCTATCCTATCCTATCCTCTGTCCTATACTATCCTCTATCCTATCCAATCCTCTATCCTATCCTCTATCCTATCCTATCCTCTATGCTATCCTATCCTATATACTATCCTATCCTCTATCCTATCCTATCCTCTATCCTATCCTATCTTCTATCCTATCCTGTCCTCTTTCCTATCCTATCCTCAACCCTATCCTATCCCCAATCTATCCTATAATCCATCCTATCCTATCCGCTATCCTATCCTATCCTCTATCCTATAATATCCTCTATCCTATCCAATCCTCTATCCTATCCTCTATCCTATCCTCTATCCTATCCTCTATCCTATCCTATCCTCTATCCGTATCCTATCCGCTATCCTATCCTATCCTCTATCCTATCCAATCCTCTATCCTATCCTCTATCCTATCCTCTATCCTATCCTATCCTTTATCCTATCCTATCCTCTATCCTATCCTATCCTCTATAATATCGTATTCTCTGTAATATCGTATCCTGTATCCTATCCTATCCTCTGTCCTATCCTATCCTCTATCCTATCCTATCCTCTATCCTATCCTATCCTCTATCCTATCCTATCCTCTATCCTATCCTATCCTCTATCCTGTCCTATCCTCTATCCTATCCTATCCTCTATCCTATTCAATCCTCTATCCTATCCTATCCTATCCTATCCTATCCTATATCCTATCCTATCCTCTATCCTATCCTATCCTCTATCCTATCCTATCCTCTATCCTATCCTATCCTCTATCCTATCCTATCCTCTATCCTATCCTATCCTCTATCCTATCCTATCCTCTATCCTATCCTATCCTCTATCCTATCCTATCCTCTACCCTATCCTATCCTCTATCCTATCCTATCCTCTATAATATCGTATCCTGTATAATATCGTATCCTGTATCCTATCCTGTAATCTTTCCTATCCTATCATTAATCCTATCCTATCCTCTATCGTCTCCTATCCTCTATCCTATCCAATCCCCTATGTTATCCTCTATCCTATCTTATCATCTATCCTATCCTATCCTCCATCCGATCCTATTCTCTATCCTATAATATCCTCTATCCTATCCAATCCTCTACCTTCTCCTATCCTGTATCCGATCCAATCCCCTATCCTCTATCCTATGCTATTCACTATCCTATCCTCCATCGTATCCTATCCTCTATCCTATCCTATCCTCTATCTTCTCCTATCCTCTATCCTATCCTATCCTCAACCCTATCCTATCCTCAATTCTATGGTATACTCCATACTATTATATCCGCTATCCTATCCTATCCTCTATCCTATCCTATCCTCTATCCTATCCTATCCTCTATCCTATCCTATCCTCTATCCTATCCTATCCTCTATAATATCGTATCCTCTATAATATCGTATCCTGTATCCTATCCTGTAATCTTTCCTATCCCATCATTAATCCTATCCTATCCTCTATCGTCTCCTATCCTCTATCCTATCCAATCCCCTATGTTATCCTCTATCCTATCCTATTCTCTATCCAATCCTCCATCGTATCCTATCCTCTATCCTATCCTATCCTCTATCTTCTCCTATCCTCTATCCTATCCTATCCTCAACCCTATCCTATCCTCAATTCTATCGTATACTCCATACTATCCTATGCACTATCCTATCCTATCCTCTATCCTATAATATCCTCAATTCAATCGTATACTCCATACTATCCTATCCGCTATTCTATCCTATCCTCTATCCTATAATATCCTCTATCCTATCCAATCCTCTATCCTATCCTCTATCCTATCCTCTATTCTATCCTATCCTCTATCCGTATCCTATCCTCTATCCTATCCTATCATCTATCCTATCCTATCCTATATCCTATCCTATCCTCTATCCTATCCTATCCTCTATAATATCGTATCCTGTATCCTATCCTGTCCTCTTTACTATCCTATCCTCAATCCTATCCTATCCTCTATCCTATGGTATCCTCTATCCTATCCAATCCTCTATCCTATCCTATCATCTATCCTATCCTATCCTCTATCCTATCCTATCCTATATCCTATCCTATCCTCTATCCTATCCTATCCTCTATAATATCGTATCCTGTATCCTATCCTGTAATCTTTCCTATCCTATCATCAATCCTATCCTATCCTCTATCGTCTCCTATCCTCTATCCTATCCAATCCCCTATGTTATCCTCTATCCTACCTTATCCTCTATCCTATCCTATCGTCCATCCTATCCTATCCCCTATCCTATAATATCCTCTATCCTATCCAATCCTCTACCGTCACCTATCCTCTATCCTATCCAATCCCCTATGTTATCCTCTATCCTATCTTATCCTCTATCCTATCCTATCCTCCATCCTATCCTATCCTCTATCCTATAATATACTCTATCCTATCCAATCCTCTACCGTCTCCTATCCTGTATCCGATCCAATCCCCTATCCTCTATCCTATCCTATTCTCTATCCTATCCTCTATCCTATCCTATCCTCAACCCTATCCTATCCTCAATTCTATCGTATACTCCATACTATCCTATCCGCTATCCTATCCTATCCTCTATCCTATAATATCCTGTATCCTATCCTATCCTCTATCCTATCCTGTCCTCTTTACTATCCTATCCTCAATCCTATCCTATCCACTATCCTATGGTATCCTCTAACCTATCCAATCCTCTATCCTATCCTATCATCTATCCTATCCTATCCTCTATCCTATCCTATCCTATATCCTATCCTATCCTCTATCCTATCCTATCCTCTATCCTATCCTATCCTCTATCCTATCCTATCCTCTATCCTATCCTATCCTCTATCCTATCCTATCCTCTATCCTATCCATATCCTCTATAATATCGTATCCTGTATCCTATCCTGTAATCTTTCCTATCCTATCATCAATCCTATCCTATCCTCTATCGTCTCCTATCCTCTATCCTATCCAATCCCCTATGTTATCCTCTATCCTATCTTATCCTCTATCCTATCCTATCCTCCATCCTATCCTATCCCCTATCCTATCCTATCCTCTATCCTATCCTATCCTCTATCCTATCCTATCCTCTATCCTATCCTATCCTCTATCCTATCCTATCCTCTATCCTATCCTATCCTCTATCCTATCCTATCCTCTATAATATCGTATCCTGTATCGTATCCTGTAATCTTTCCTATCCTATCATCAATCCTATCCTATCCTCTATCGTCTCCTATCCTCTATCCTATCCAATCCCCTATGTTATCCTCTATCCTATCTTATCCTCTATCCTATCCTATCCTCCATCCTATCCTATCCCCTATCCTATAATATCCTCTATCCTATCCAATCCTCTACCGTCTCCTATCCTCTATCCTATCCAATCCCCTATGTTATCCTCTATGCTATCTTATCATCTATCATATCCTATCCTCCATCCTATCCTATCCTCTATCCTATAATATACTCTATCCTATCCAATCCTCTACCGTCTCCTATCCTGTATCCGATCCAATCCCCCATCCTCTATCCTATCCTATTCTCTATCCTATCCTATCCTCTGTCCTATCCTATCCTCTATCCTATCCTATCCTCTATCCTATCCTATCCTCTATCCTATCCTATCCTCTATAATATCGTATCCTGTATCCTATCCTGGCCTCTTTCCTATCCTATCCTCACTCCTATCCTATCCTCTATCCTTTGGTATCCTCTATCCTATCCAATCCTATATCGTATCCTATCCTCTATCCTATCCTATCCTCTATCCTATCCTATCCTCTATCCTATCCTATCCTCTATCCGTATCCTATCCTCTATCCTATCCTATCCTCTATCCTATCCTATCCTCTGTCCTATCCTATCCTCTATCCTATCCTATCCTCTATCCTATCCTATCCTCTATCCTATCCTATCCTCTATAATATCGTATCCTCTATAATATCGGATCCTGTATCCTATCCTGTCCTCTTTCCTATCCTATCCTCAATCCTATCCTATCCTCTATCCTTTGGTATCCTCTATCCTATCCAATCATCTATCCTATCCTATCCTCTATCCTATCCTATCATCTATCCTATCCTATCCTATATCCTATCCAATCCTCTATCCTATCCTATCCTCTATCCTATCCTATCCTCTATCCTATCCTATCCTCTATAATATCATATCCTCTATAATATCGTATCCTGTATCCTATCCTGTCCTCTTTCCTATCCTATCATCAATCCTATCCTATCCTCTATCCTATCCAATTCCCTATGTTATCCCCTATCCTATCCTCTATAATATCGTATCCTCTATCATATCCTATCCTCTTTCCTATAATATCATCTATCCTATACTATCCTCTATCCTATCCTATCCTCTATCCTAACATATCCTCTATCCTATCCTATCCTCTATCCTATCCTATCCTCTATCCTATCCTGTCCTCTTTCCTATCCTATCCTCAACCCTATCCTATCCTCAATTCTATCCTATACTCCATCCAATCCTATCCTCTATCCTATAATATCCTCTATCCTATCCAATCCTCTATCCTATCCTCTATCCTATCCTCTATCCTATCCTCTATCCTATCCTATCCTCTATCCGTATCCTATCCGCTATCCTATCCTATCCTCTATCCTATAATATCCTCTATCCTATCCAATCATCTATCCTATCCTCTATCTTATCCTATCCTTTATCCTATCCTATCCTCTATCCTATCCTATCCTCTATAATATCGTATCCTCTATGATATCGTATCCTGTATCCTATCCTATCCTCTGTCCTATCCGCTCCTCTATCCCATCCTATCCTCTATCCTATCCTATCCTCTATCCTATCCTATCCTCTCTCCTGTCCTATCCTCTATCCTATCCTATCCTCTATCCTATCCAGTCCTCTATCCTATCCTATCCTATCCTATCCTATATCCTATCCTATCCTCTATCCTATCCTAGCCTCTATCCTATCCAATCCTCTATACTATCCTATCCTCTATCCTATAATATCCTCTATCCTATCCTATTCTCTATCCTATCCTCTATCGTATCGTATCCTCTATCCTATCCTATTCTCTATCCTATACTCTATCGTATCGTATCCTCGATCATATCCTATCCTCAACCCTATCCTATCCTCAATTCTATCGTATACTAAATCCTATCCTATCCGCTATCCTATCCTATCCACTATCCTATAATATCCTCTATCCTATCCAATACTCTATCCTATCCTCTATCCTATCCTCTATCGTATCCTATCCTCTATCCTATCCTATCCTCTATCCTATCCTATCCTCTATCCTATCCTGTCCTCTTTCCTATCCTATCCTCAACCCTATCCTATCCCCAATTCTATCCTATACTCCATCCTATCCTATCCGCTATCCTATCCTATCCTCTATCCTATAATATCCTCTATCCTATCCAATCCTCTATCCTATCCTCTATCCTATCCTCTATCCTATCCTATCCTCTATCCGTATCCTATCCGCTATCCTATCCTATCCTCTATCCTATAATATCCTCTATCCTATCCAATCCTCTATCCTATCCTCTATCCTATCCTCTATCCTATCCTATCCTTTATCCTATCCTATCCTCTATCCTATCCTATCCTCTATCCTTTGGTATCCTCTATCCTATCCAATCCTATATCGTATCCTATCCTCTATCCTATCCTATCCTCTATCCTATCCTATCCTCTATCCTATCCTATCCTCTATCCGTATCCTATCCTCTATCCTATCCTATCCTCTATCCTATCCTATCCTCTGTCCTATCCTATCCTCTATCCTATCCTATCCTCTATCCTATCCTATCCTCTATCCTATCCTATCCTCTATAATATCGTATCCTCTATAATATCGGATCCTGTATCCTATCCTGTCCTCTTTCCTATCCTATCCTCAATCCTATCCTATCCTCTATCCTTTGGTATCCTCTATCCTATCCAATCATCTATCCTATCCTATCCTCTATCCTATCCTATCATCTATCCTATCCTATCCTATATCCTATCCAATCCTCTATCCTATCCTATCCTCTATCCTATCCTATCCTCTATCCTATCCTATCCTCTATAATATCATATCCTCTATAATATCGTATCCTGTATCCTATCCTGTCCTCTTTCCTATCCTATCATCAATCCTATCCTATCCTCTATCCTATCCAATTCCCTATGTTATCCCCTATCCTATCCTCTATAATATCGTATCCTCTATCATATCCTATCCTCTTTCCTATAATATCATCTGTCCTATCCTATCCTCTATCCTATCCTATCCTCTATCCTAACATATCCTCTATCCTATCCTATCCTCTATCCTATCATATCCTCTATCCTATCCTGTCCTCTTTCCTATCCTATCCTCAACCCTATCCTATCCTCAATTCTATCCTATACTCCATCCTATCCTATCCGCTATCCTATCCTATCCTCTATCCTATAATATCCTCTATCCTATCCAATCCTCTATCCTATCCTCTATCCTATCCTCTATCCTATCCTCTATCCTATCCTATCCTCTATCCGTATCCTATCCGCTATCCTATCCTATCCTCTATCCTATAATATCCTCTATCCTATCCAATCATCTATCCTATCCTCTATCTTATCCTATCCTATCCTCTATCCTATCCTATCCTCTATAATATCGTATCCTCTATAATATCGTATCCTGTATCCTATCCTATCCTCTGTCCTATCCGCTCCTCTATCCTATCCTATCCTCTATCCTATCCTATCCTCTATCCTATCCTATCCTCTATCCTGTCCTATCCTCTATCCTATCCTATCCTCTATCCTATCCAGTCCTCTATCCTATCCTATCCTATCCTATATCCTATCCTATCCTCTATCCTATCCTAGCCTCTATCCTATCCAATCCTCTATACTATCCTATCCTCTATCCTATAATATCCTCTATCCTATCCTATACTCTATCCTATCCTCTATCGTATCGTATCCTCTATCCTATCCTATTCTCTATCCTATACTCTATCGTATCGTATCCTCGATCATATCCTATCCTCAACCCTATCCTATCCTCAATTCTATCGTATACTAAATCCTATCCTATCCGCTATCCTATCCTATCCACTATCCTATAATATCCTCTATCCTATCCAATACTCTATCCTATCCTCTATCCTATCCTCTATCGTATCCTATCCTCTATCCTATCCTATCCTCTATCCTATCCTATCCTCTATCCTATCCTGTCCTCTTTCCTATCCTATCCTCAACCCTATCCTATCCCCAATTCTATCCTATACTCCATCCTATCCTATCCGCTATCCTATCCTATCCTCTATCCTATAATATCCTCTATCCTATCCAATCCTCTATCCTATCCTCTATGCTATCCTCTATCCTATCCTATCCTCTATCCGTATCCTATCCGCTATCCTATCCTATCCTCTATCCTATAATATCCTCTATCCTATCCAATCCTCTATCCTATCCTCTATCCTATCCTCTATCCTATCCTATCCTTTATCCTATCCTATCCTCTATCCTATCCTATCCTCTATAATATCGTATTCTCTATAATATCGTATCCTGTATCCTATCCTATCCTCTGTCCTATCCTATCCTCTATCCTATCCTATCCTCTATCCTATCCTATCCTCTATCCTATCCATATCCTCTATCCTGTCCTATCCTCTATCCTGTCCTATCCTCTATCCTATCCTATCCTCTATCCTATCCAATCCTCTATCCTATCCTATCCTATCCTATCCTATCCTATCCTATCCTCTATAATATCGTATCCTGTATCCTATTCTGTAATCTTTCCTATCCTATCATTAATCCTGTTGGGAAATCAGTAAATTTAACCCGTGTACGTGTGTAACAATAGAGAGTGGAGAGACACTGGACGGAGTGGAGACGAAAGAGTCGTCTCAACGCATGCGCGAACTTGCGAGAGGTATGGGAGAAGGTATAACGTGGTATGAAAGCGAGTGCGTTAGTTGTAATGGTATAATAAATAATTTGGCTATTATAAATACAAATCGCAGTGTTTGACGGATTCCTACGGTCCAACTTCACATCTAAACATGGTAGCAGAGCGTGGTTGGCAAGAAAATCCGTCCTATGGAAGAAAGGTCGAGAAGCATGACTAAGAGGTTATGGTAACACGTGGCTGTGGTATGAAAAGTGAATCAAGCAGTAAAGTAGAAATAAACGTGGAAAAACTAAGAAGAAGATTTAGGCGAATAGCAGCAAAATTAATAATTCTAAAAAGGGTGATATTTGAAAAATACGAAAGTGAAAAGTTACAAGAAAATATGGCCGACGAATTCAGAATGAAGCTACCGGTATTCGATGGCAACGACTACAGCACGTGGAAGAAAAGAATAACAATATTTCTAAAATTGAAGAAATGTGAAAAAGTTATTCAGCGAGAAAGAAATGAAACAGAAAATGAAGCCTTGTGGAATGAAGCTGACTTGAAAGCAATGAACTATATGTACAGTGCTTTATCGAACAGACAAATGGAACTCATCGATGAAGAGGATACAAGTTACGGAATAATCAAGAAATTAGATAAGGTGTATTTACGTGAATCTACTGCATTGCAGATATGTGTAAGAAACAAGTTGGATAAATTAAAATTGAAAGATTATACTGAAACGAGTGAATTTTACGGTGACTTTGAAAAACTGATCATTGAATTGAAAAATGCTGGTGCTAAAGTGAGTGAAAAGGAAAAGTTAAATTATTTACTGAGAACGCTACCAATCTCGCTAAGTCATATCGGAGATTTGATTGATGTATTGAAAGAAGAAGATCAAACTGTTGAGTTTGTAATGAATAAAATTAAAATGTATGAGGACAAGGAAAAAGAAGAAAATGTAAATACGAAGAACAAAACCGGAAATTCAAATGTGTTCAAAACAGAGACGAAAAAGGAAAGAACATGTTATAAGTGTGGAAAACCCGGACATGTTCAATTCGAATGTACGAGCCAAAGCAGCGCGGGAACCCCGTGGAGAGGTGCTAGAGGAAGAGGACAGCAGTACGTGCGAGGAGGCGCGCGCTATCCGCCTCACACACAACAGCATCGATATGGTGGTAACACAGGAAACTACAGCAGAGGCCGAGGCACATATCAACCAGGACGTGGCGGTCATTGGCAACAATATCCACATCAACACCGACAAAATGCGGATCAAGAAAAACTCACGTTTGCTACGGAGGTGGTAAATATGGTAGGTTGTAATATTGAAGTAAACAATTGTGAAAATAGGTTAGAGTGGGTACTTGACAGTGGTTGCACAGATCATATAATAAATGATGACAGATACTTTGTTAAATCTAGTAGGCTAGAAAATCCCATTAATGTTAAAATAGGGGACGGTAGAACGTTAAAGGCAACTAAAGTAGGTGACATAATAACAAAATTTACAACAAATGATAACGAGGTAGAAGTAAAACTACAAGATGTATTCTATGTAAAAGAAATGAGTGGAAATTTGATGAGTTTTGGAAAAATTGCCGATAAAAATAAAATAGTATCAATTGGAAATACCTCAAAGATTTATAATAAAGAAAATAATTTAGTGGCAGTTGCAAATAAAGTGAATAATTTATACAGAATAAGTAGTTTTGTTGATAAAAAACAGACATATGTAACAGAGAGTATAACTATGACATTGAAAGAAAAATATCATAGAATCCTAGGTCACGTAAACTTCAAGTATTTAGACATTTTGACTAAAAATAACTTAGTTCTTGGTTTGCCAGATAAACTAGAGGGTGAATACTTAAAATGTGGTACCTGTGTACAAAATAAAATGCATAATGTAAGGTTTGAAAATAATAGAACTAGAGCAAAAGATATAGCTGAAATTATACACGCAGATCTAAATGGACCACACAGTACAGTAGGTTTTATGGGTGAAAAATATTTCTTGGTTTTGATAGATGATTATAGTAAAGTTGGAAAAGTGTATACGATTAAAGAAAAAAATGAAGTTTATGATTGTCTTGTAACATATATTAATCAACTTGAAACTCTAACAGGAAAAAAAAACAAAAAGGTTAAGATGCGATAACGGTAGAGAATTCTTAAATAAAGAAATATACAATTTTGCCAAAGAAAAGGGAATGTATATTGAACCGTGTCCTCCGTACGTTCATGAATTGAACGGAACTGCGGAGAGATACAATAGGTCAGTAATGGATACGGCAAGATGTCTATTGGCTGATGCTAAGATACACAACAGATTTTGGCCAGAGGTAGTCAAAACCGCTGTTTATTTGAAAAACAGAACCTTGGCGAATACTATTATAAATAAGACTCCATACGAGATTATGATGGGAGAGAAACCTAACATTAGTAATTTGAAGTTATATGGAAGTAGAGTATTTGTAAGGGTACCAGAGGTTAAAAGGAGGAGTAAATGGGATAAAAAAGCTGACTTGGGGATCATAGTAGGATACGAAAATGTAGGCTACAGAGTGTTGATTAATAATAAAGTAATTGTAGCTCGACATGTAGATATCGTTGACGAGAATGTAAACTTGGTAGGATTTAATGGTAATGAAGAAACTTCTGAAAATATGTCAATTGGAAGCAATGAACATGAAAATGTAGTTGAACGTGGAAATAATGAGAGTGAATCTGAAAGTGAGAGCATAGCGTCTAGGGAAACAAGCGTAACTCCTGAACTAAGAAGATCTAATAGAGTCAAAAAACCACCAGAAAGATATAATCCGCAGATGAATGCCAATTGTATTTATGTAAACTATGTTAGTGTAGACACTCCAGAAAATTATAATGAAGCAATAAGTAGTAGTGATAGTGAACAGTGGCAAGAAGCGATGAATAAAGAAATTGCATGTTTAAATAAAAATGATACATGGAGATTAGTTAACAGACCGAAAGATAAAAAAGTATTAGACCTAAAGTGGATATATACAAAAAAGGCGGACAATAAATTTAAAGCTAGAATTGTTGTAAGAGGGTTCCAACAAAGAGAAGTGTTGGAAGATTTATACTCACCAGTAGCGAGAACGCAAACCTTAAAAATTATGTTAAATTATTGTGTGCAAAATGGTTTAGAGGTAAATCAAATGGATGTAGAGTCTGCATTCTTAAATGGAAAAATAAAATCAGAGGTGTATGTGAAACAGCCTCAAGGTTATGATGACAATACAGGGAAAGTGTGTAAACTCGAAAAGGCGTTGTATGGTTTGCGTGAGAGCCCTCGAGCATGGTATGAGTGTCTAGATGAATATTTGAAAACTTTAGGATTTACTCGGAGCAAAAATGATTATTGTTTATACTTCATGAATAACAAAGATGATAAGGTTTATTTGATAATGTTTGTAGATGATTTGTTGATTTGCAGCAAAAATAAACAAAACCTAGAATACATTAAAAGATCACTAGCAGTAAGATTTCGAATGAAAGACATGGGCCAAATTAAAACTTATTTAGGAATAAATATTGAGTATGATTGTGAAAGAAAAAGTATGACATTAGATCAAAGAAATTATATTAAATCACTCGCGAAGAAATATGGAATTGAAAATGCAAAATTATACGCTACACCCATGGAGCAAAATCTAAAATGTGTACCTGATCCATCAGCATCTAATGATATAAAATATAGAAACTTAATTGGTGCCTTGTTGTATATAGGTTCTGGTACGAGACCAGACATATGTTATAGTGTGAGCTACTTGAGTAGGTTTCAAAACTGTTATGATCAAAGCCATTACAAGTACGCTCTAAGAATTTTAAAATACTTGTATTACACTAAAGATTTAAAATTAAAGTTTGAAAGAAATATAAATGCGGATATATTAGATTGTTGCGTTGATGCTGATTGGGCGGGAGATATTGTCGATAGGAAATCGACAACTGGTTACGTGGTAAGAATGTATGGAAATACTGTATTTTGGAAATCTAAAAAGCAAGACATTGTAACAAAATCGTCGACAGCGGCCGAATATGTGGCTCTATCCATGTGTGTAAGCGAAGTAAAATTAATAAGAGACTTATTAAAGGATTTTGAAATTGAAATTATAAATCCAATACGTATTTATGAGGATAACGCAGGAGCAATATGTATCAGTAAGTTTGGTAATCTCACAAAAAACTCAAAATACATTGAGACACATTACACTTTGTTAACGAAAATTATATGAATCGGATTATTGATGTAATAAAAATAGACTCGAAGAAATCCTGCGGATATATTTACTAAATCTCTAGGGCGAACTAAGTTCGAAACGTTTAGAGTAAGTTTAAAGATATGTTAGTATAGATAAGAGAATAAAATTTATAAAACCAAAGAAAACTATGTAAACGAATGTAAGTGCAATATGTAGGTTAAATTTAAGGAGGCGTGTTGGGAAATCAGTAAATTTAACCCGTGTACGTGTGTAACAATAGAGAGTGGAGAGGACACTGGACGGAGTGGAGACGAAAGAGTCGTCTCAACGCATGCGCGAACTTGCGAGAGGTATGGGAGAAGGTATAACGTGGTATGAAAGCGAGTGCGTTAGTTGTAATGGTATAATAAATAATTTGGCTATTATAAATACAAATCGCAGTGTTTGACGGATTCCTACGGTCCAACTTCACATCTAAACAAATCCTATCCTATACTCTATCGTATCGTATCCTCGATCATATCCTATCCTCAACCCTATCCTATCCTCAATTCTATCGTATACTCCATCCTATCCTATCCGCTATCCTATCCTATCCTCTATCCTATCCTATCCTCTATAATATCGTATCCTGTATCGTATCCTGTAATCTTTCCTATCCTATCATCAATCCTATCCTATCCTCTATCGTCTCCTATTATCTATCCTATCCAATCCCCTATGTTATCCTCTATCCTATCTTATCCTCTATCCTATCCTATCCTCCATCCTATCCTATCCCCTATCCTATAATATCCTCTATCCTATCCAATCCTCTACCGTCTCCTATCCTCTATCCTATCCAATCCCCTATGTTATCCTCTATGCTATCTTATCCTCTATCATATCCTATCCTCCATCCTATCCTATCCTCTATCCTATAATATACTCTATCCTATCCAATCCTCTACCGTCTCCTATCCTGTATCCGATCCAATCCCCTATCCTCTATCCTATCCTATTCTCTATCCTATCCTATCCTCTGTCCTATCCTATCCTCTATCCTATCCTATCCTCTATCCTATCCTATCCTCTATCCTATCCTATCCTCTATAATATCGTATCCTGTATCCTATCCTGTCCTCTTTCCTATCCTATCATCAATCCTATCCTATCCTCTATCCTATCCAATCCCCTATGTTATCCCCTATCCTATCCTCTATAATATCGTATCCTCTATCATATCCTATCCTCTTTCCTATAATATCATCTATCCTATCCTATCCTCTATCCTATCCTATCCTCTATCCTAACATATCCTCTATCCTATCCTATCCTCTATCCTATCCTATCCTCTATCCTATCCTGTCCTCTTTCCTATCCTATCCTCAACCCTATCCTATCCTCAATTCTATCCTATACTCCATCCTATCCTATCCGCTATCCTATCCTATCCTCTATCCTATAATATCCTCTATAATATCCAATCCTCTATCCTATCCTCTATCCTAACCTCTATCCTATCCTCTATCCTATCCTATCCTCTATCCGTATCCTATCCGCTATCCTATCCTATCCTCTATCCTATAATATCCTCTATCCTATCCAATCATCTATCCTATCCTCTATCCTATCCTATCCTTTATCCTATCCTATCCTCTATCCTATCCTATCCTCTATAATATCGTATCCTCTATAATATCGTATCCTGTATCCTATCCTATCCTCTGTCCTATCCGCTCCTCTATCCTATCCTATCCTCTATCCTATCCTATCCTCTATCCTATCCTATCCTCTATCCTGTCCTATCCTCTATCCTATCCTATCCAGTCCTCTATCCTATCCTATCCTATCCTATCCTATATCCTATCCTATCCTCTATCCTATCCTAGCCTCTATCCTATCCAATCCTCTATACTATCCTATCCTCTATCCTATAATATCCTCTATCCTATCCTATTCTCTATCCTATACTCTATCGTATCGTATCCTCGATCATATCCTATCCTCAACCCTATCCTATCCTCAAGTCTATCGTATACTAAATCCTATCCTATCCGCTATCCTATCCTATCCACTATCCTATAATATCTTCTATCCTATCCAATACTCTATCCTATCCTCTATCCTATCCTCTATCGTATCCTATCCTCTATCCTATCCTATCCTCTATCCTATCCTATCCTCTATCCTATCCTGTCCTCTTTCCTATCCTATCCTCAACCCTATCCTATCCCCAATTCTATCCTATACTCCATCCTATCCTATCCGCTATCCTATCCTATCCTCTATCCTATAATATCCTCTATCCTATCCAATCCTCTATCCTATCCTCTATCCTATCCTCTATCCTATCCTATCCTCTATCCGTATCCTATCCGCTATCCTATCCTATCCTCTATCCTATAATATCCTCTATCCTATCCAATCCTCTATCCTATCCTCTATCCTATCCTCTATCCTATCCTATCCTTTATCCTATCCTATCCTCTATAATATCGTATTCTCTATAATATCGTATCCTGTATCCTATCCTATCCTCTGTCCTATCCTATCCTCTATCCTATCCTATCCTCTATCCTATCCTATCCTTTATCCTATCCTATCCTCTATCCTGTCCTATCCTCTATCCTGTCCTATCCTCTATCCTATCCTATCCTCTATCCTATCCAATCCTCTATCCTATCCTATCCTATCCTATCCTATATCCTATCCTATCCTATCCTCTATAATATCGTATCCTGTATCCTATTCTGTAATCTTTCCTATCCTATCATTAATCCTATCCTATACTCTATCGTATCGTATCCTCGATCATATCCTATCCTCAACCCTATCCTATCCTCAATTCTATCCTATACTCCATCCTATCCTATCCGCTATCCTATCCTATCCTCTATCCTATAATATCCTCTATCCTATCCAATCCTCTATCCTATCCAATCCTCTATCCTATCCTCTATCCTATCCTCTATCCTATCCTATCCTTTATCCTATCCTATCCTCTATCCTATCCTATCCTCTATAATATCGTATTCTCTATAATATCGTATCCTGTATCCTATCCTATCCTCTGTCCTATCCTATCCTCTATCCTATCCTATCCTCTATCCTATCCTCTATCCTATCCTCTATCCTATCCTCTATCCTATCCTATCCTCTATCCTGTCCTATCCTGTATCCTATCCTATCCTCTATCCTATTCAATCCTCTATCCTATCCTATCCTATCCTATCCTATATCCTATCCTATCCTCTATCCTATCCTATCCTCTATCCTATCCTATCCTCTATCCTATCCTATCCTCTATCCTATCCTATCCTCTATCCTATCCTATCCTCTATCCTATCCTATCCTCTATCCTATCCTATCCTCTATCCTATCCTATCCTCTATCCTATCCTATCCTCTATCCTATCCTATCCTCTATCCTATCCTATCCTATCCTCTATCCTATCCTACCCTCTATCCTATCCTATCCTCTCTCCTATCCTATCCTCTATCCTATCCTATCCTCTATCCTATCCTATCCTCTATAATATCGTATCCTCTATAATATCGTATCCTGTATCCTATCCTGTAATCTTTCCTATCCTATCATTAATCCTATCCTATCCTCTATCGTCTCCTATCCTCTATCCTATCCAATCCCCTATGTTATCCTCTATCCTATCTTATCCTCTATCCTATCCTATCCTCCATCCTATCCTATCCTCTATCCTATAATATCCTCTATCCTATCCTATCCTCTATCTTCTCCTATCCTCTATCCTATCCTATCCTCAACCCTATCCTATCCTCAATTCTATCGTATACTCCATACTATCCTATCCGCTATCCTATCCTATCCTCTATCCTATAATATCCTCTATCCTATCCAATCCTCTATCCTATCCTCTATCCTATCCTCTATCCTATCCTATCCTCTATCCTATCCTATCCTCTATCCTATCCTATCCTCCATCCTATCCTATCCTCTATCCTATAATATCCTCTATCCTATCCAATCCTCTACCGTCTCCTATCCTGTATCCGATCCAATCCCCTATCCTCTATCCTATCCTTTTTTTTTTTTTTTTTTAAAGGTATTTGCCTCTATTTAACTTTTCAATTTCTACAAAATCGTTAAAAATCTATTATCGCTGGTCGCGCATGTACTTAATTTAATTTAATCTAATCGATTCGCTTAAACTTAATCTCTTTTATATATACTAACACTTAAAGTAACTAAACTCGAGATTAACCCTAAGATTACAAATCTAAAACCTAAACTCTAAAAATTTACTAGCTAAACCTTATTAACCAAAAACCAAAAAAAACCAACACAAACAGTTGTAATTCTAATTTTTTCTATTAACCTAACCTATCTTATCTAAAATTCGCACAGAATCGCCGAGGTCCGCAGAAATCTACTTAGCGGCTACGATATTCTCTCTACCTACTAGCTACGAAAATTTGACGAAATTCGCAAAATTGTAAGAATTTTTTAAGAAATCTCGTGCGATCGACGGGAAAAATTCTAAAATCGCTTCGAATTATCTAAAATCGTCTGAAAGTGACGAAAAAACGCTAAGAAATGCTAAAATTCTGCTAATTTCTGGATTTCGCAAGAGGGAAGTGGGGGTTTTTGGATAGTTGACCCCCACTTATTCTTATATGTTTGTAAAGCCCTCGTTGAATGCGTAACTTGCCTCGTTGAAAGTTTTTTGGAGAATCAGCTCCTTCCCCTTGTCCGTGTTGTTATCTCGAAAAGGGGGGGGGGGGTTTCGACAAATTTTTTGCCTTGGGGAACCATGTTCCCCAGATCACAGACACCCCTTAGATTCCCCTAACGAGTCGACCCACGTACTCAGATTTTTTAGGATCCGAAATTATTTGGTCACCCGGTATGCACGCTAATTTTCAACTTTCACCGATTCCGGCGTTCAGCGGCTCGTTGTAACGGTACGGGCGAGCACTTTACTTTCGTCTGGTCCGTTTCCCTAATTTCCGTAAAATAAGCCTGCTAATCGCTATATCTCCGAAATGGGTGGGTGCAGAGCAAAAAAGTTTTCGGGGGGGAGAATAACTTCTCCTTTCCGACCCCCTTCGACTCGCCACCCTTCGAAATGGGCGGCCCTAAAATTTTATTGAGATCGGCCTATTTTTGTATTTTACCCGAGTTCTATCTCTTTCTCCTAAGACTTTATATCCGGTGTATAATTACTACTGGTTATCCCTCTGCGGTTTTAACTCTTCTAGTTCCTACCTTACTTTAGGTAACACCGTCCGACCGACCCCTCACGTTGTGTGAACTTCTCGGCTTGGCCTTTCGGGTGTTCTCTATCCTCTCTTGTTCTATGTATTTTCTCTCTATCTCTCTCGTCACTTGACACTTGGAAATTCTAAACTGCTTTATAGTCCACTTGGTATTAATCTATCGAGTGTAATTGTTCGTTTTCTAACACTGTTATTTCACCGGTTTTAATTATTTATTTATTTTTAAAATTTAATTGACATCTCTACTATTTTTAAAAACTTCTAGTCTTTTTCTATTTCTTTCTTTTCAGGTATATGCAGTTTTTCGGCACTCCCGTTTCCCGGATTTTGCTGGAAGTATCTTATTTTCACGTAAGTGTACCCGATTTAATTTTAAGAGTTTAATCTTTTCTTTTTCTTTTTCAGATGTTCGCGTTTGGTTTTTCGAGATTCTATAGTTGATGATCTGCTATTTTCTTTCAAGTTATTTTCCTCTTAGGAGTTTATCCGCCCCTGAGGGGTTTTTAACCCGAACTCCGCGTGAATCGCGTCTTTATTCGCGTTTTGGCTTTATAGTCCTTTTGGTTTTGAATTTTCCACTCACTTTTTACTTTTATATATACTCATACTTATTATTTCGAGTAAGAATAAATTAAAGTAAAACTCGCGAGTGCGGTTGAAATTTTCGCGTTTCTATGCTCTCTTACGATGTTAGCTCGGTGAGATTTCGATTCGCTCTGCTTTTCAAATTCAATCCTGAGGCACGGGAGGCCTCGGTGACTTTCCCCCTCCCTACCCGTTTCTCCGAGCGTTTTTCGGTCGTGGTGTGTTGTGTTACGCCGAGACAATGTAGTTGAACTCGAGTAACCCCATCATTTCAAAATTTTGATATTTTGATTGCTTTGACCTGAGTTGTTCTATCGTTAACGTCCTCGTCTTATGATTTTTTCCAGTTTTACCCTTGTGGTATGGAAACAGAGGGGCAAGTGTCCTATTTCTTCTTCTATTTTCGGTTAGTATATTGCCTAACTGTCTAATTTTAAAATATATTCTATGCTATCCGGTTAATACTTTCCTCCTAATAAACTTTCTTCGTGCTACCCGCCCGTGTTCTGGAAACGACTATGTACATATTATACTATTACCGTGGCCTGAGCCGCGTATTCTGTGCTCCACGAAATTTCTTTTAGCTATAAAATCAAGATTTTTAATATTTTATCTGGTCAAATTTTTGACGGGCGTTTAGAAAGGTGCAAATTTTTATTTTCATCTTAATTTTTTAGCCCCCCCCCCCTCTTGAAAATATCTTTTAAAATAGACCCTTTTCAGTTGTTTTTTCTATATCAAAAAATTCGCCGTTTCCAAAAAACGTCGGGTTTACAATCTGGCACGTTAAAAGTTCCCCTAACCCTTATAATTTAATAAAATACAATTCGCCACGTGTTGATAGCGTCGTCCGCCATCTTGTCGCTTAGTGCTAAGCAATACGCCGCTGGGAGTATGCCCCTGATTTACCTTGTCACTTCTCGCCCGCTATCTTCGCTTTCTCGCGCGATTCCTACTTTATCCTACTTTTCGCGGTGTCGCGCTCTGCCCGGAGTCGGTAAGTGGCGCCTGGGAAGCTGCAACCGGAGCCGCAAGTAATACGCCGCTGGTCCTTTGGCTTCGTTGCCTTCCACCGTCTGCTCCGTGCTACAGCGTCCCCGGGGGAGTGTGGAGGGGCCAGGGGGGGGGGGAGCCGAGATGCTGAAGGGTTGTCTGCGTTGAGCTTGGAAGTTTCTCCCTCTACTTAGCGGTGGTTGATCTCCTTGTTGTCGCCCTAGCCTGGTCCCGCGTATTCGCTTCTTCACAGGCGTCGGTTGACCTTCGGCATCCTCCACCGTCTATTGAGGCCTCCTTTTCCCGCGATGTCCTCCGCTCCTCGGTCCCCCCCCCCCCCCCCGGGAAGCGCTGCAACACAGAGAGATTACATTTATTTTAGCGAGTATCATACTTTCTAATATTTATTTTTACTAGTCGCAAATTAGGATCTGATTAATACTTATCTAGAGGTCTCCCATGATTTCGGCATCGGCAGATTCCAGATCTTCGTCTGTACCTCTTATTATCGGATTGTCTATCAGCTCTTTCTCTCTTCTTCTTTCCTCTTCTTCCTTCGTGCTTAGGATGTTTCTGCAGAGGACCATAAATATTTTCCAAGTAGGTTCGCTCTCTAGGATACCGTCCATTATTTTCTCCGTAGACAGAGATTCCGCATCGGTTCGTAGGGCTTCCAAGAGCGGCTTCCTCTCCTCCGTCCATCTCTGGCATGAGACAATAGTGTGTTCCGGTGTGTCAGTGGTTCCCGGATGGAACCAGCACTCATCTGATTCGGTTTTGCCAATGCGTTTTCTAAACAAATTAAAAACTCCGTGCCCGGTAAGGGCTTGTGTTAGGTAAAAGTTCAACTCGCCGTGTTTCCTATTTACCCATTTATCTATATCAGGAATAAGTTTGTGTGTCCATCGGCCTACAACGTTGTGGTTCCATTCATCTTGCCACTTTTGGAGAGTGATTTCTTTATTTTGTTTCCTGATTTGTTTTTTGAACCTGGAAATTGCTAATTCAACTATTTCTTCCGTAGTTTCTTCCTCTATGCCAGTAGTTGGTGGTGGATTTTGTCCTCTATTCTCCGCGGCGTTAGGCCCATGTTCTCTCAAAAATGACGTCATATCATTTTCTTCCTCGAAGATTCTTCTTCTTTCCAAAACTTTGAGATCCCAGGGGGGGATCCCCGCTAAGACTGCTAAAGTTTCTAACGGTACCGATCTATAGGCTGCTACTACTCTTGTAAGCCCCATTTTTTGCGTTTTTCTGAGTAATCTTCTAAAGAAAATTTTTTCCGCAGCTTCGGCCCATATTGGTGCTCCGTATAACACGATCGATTCCATAGTCATAAAGTACAGCTTTCTTCCTGTTTGTCTAGTCTTAATTTTATTTGTCATAATCCTGCTGAGGGCAGACATCGTTCTTATGGCCTTATTAGTTGCCTTCTCGATTTGTTTTTTAAAACTTTTATTGGATTCGAAGATTATTCCGAGGTATTTCAATTCATTCTTCGGTATTATCTCAGCGTCTCCTATTCTGAAACAAAGGTTCGGGTCAACATATTTACAATTCAGCCACATGATTTCTGTTTTGTCTTCCGCTAGGGACAGTCCGGCCGTGGTCATCCACTGTTTGGTGTCCTCAGCGATTTCTTCTGCTCTCAGCTTGAGTCTATTGGTGGTAGAAGCCTGAATAATAATGGCCAAGTCGTCTGCAAAGGCAATTTTTTGTGTCATCGGCGGTGTCGATCTATTTAGAAGTCCATCGTACACCAAATTCCACAAAAAAGGGCCGAGGACTGAGCCTTGAGGGACTCCCATTTTCATATTCAGTTCTATTGATTTTTCCGATGCTTCGTATTCTACCATTCTGCCCCTGAAATAGTCACTTATTATCCGGACGAGATACTCGGATACTTTCCTGTTTTTTAATTCGTTGTCGATTGCCTTCCAGCTCAAAGAGTTAAAGGCGTTTTTTACGTCAAGGGCGATCATGACCGCAAATCTGTTTTTTGCCGAGGCCTCAATTGCCGCTTTCCTGACGATTTCCATTGCATGTATGGTTGATGTTCCCTTAGTGAATCCAAATTGATTTGAGCTGAAAGGTCTTTCTCCTAGCTCTCCATGTAATCTCGCCCGGATGACATATTCCAGGAGCTTGGCCACAGCATCTAGAATACAAATTGGTCTGTAGGCAGAGTGGGAGGAAGGGTCCTTACCTTCTTTTCTAAGAAGAATTGTTCTTGCTACTTTCCATTGCTGTGGTATACTCCCTCTAATTAGAATGCCCTTGAAGAGGGCAGCAAATCTGTCCGGCCTTGTTTCTGCTAATAATTTTATAATTTCAGGTTGCATACCGTCTTTTCCCGGGGCTTTTCCGGATTTCAGCAATTTGGAAGCAGCTATGATTTCTTCCGAGGTAACCTCGGGTATTTTTCTTCCGATTGTCTCCTCTTGGTTTCTCAGGCTATTTTCCCTTTCTGTCTCATTGTTCTCGCTTCCGTTGTTTCCACTTGGTTGCTCGTCAGGTTGTCTAAAAACTTGTGGGAATAATCCCTCCATCACGTTTGCTGCACACTCTGCTGAGAGAGAGGCTGGAGGATTGTCTTTTTTAACCTGTCTTAGGATTATTTTATAGGGCTTGCCCCATATGTCCTTATTAATAGTTTCGCATAGTTCGTTCCATGATATCTCTTTCTGTTTGGAAATTAGTCTTTGTAGGTTCTTCTTAGCTCGTTTGTATAGGAAGGTTAAGGCCTCCCTTTCGTCGTCCTTACCCTTCCTCCTCGCTTTTTGGACTGACCTTCTAAGTTTCTGGGTTTTATCTCTTTCTTTCTTTAACTCAGGAGTCCACCAGATATTACTTTTAACCTTTCTATGCGTTGATTCGGGTTTATCTAGCTCTTCGTCGCAGATTTTATAAATATTGTTTAGAAACTTAGTTTCCTCGTCTTTATTAAAATAGTTTGCTTCGTTGAGTCCTTCCTCTATGATAGATCTTTGCAGCGCCGTCCCCAGCCTGAGGAGTCCTGTTCTCGTTAATTTCCATTTATTGCTTTGACTTCCCTTGTTCCTTTGCATCTCGTCCTTAGTTTGAATCTCTGTGAACAAATATTTGTGATCGGATGCTGTTTCTTTGTTAAGTACTTTATTAATGATTTTGTTGTCTTTTTCTTGTAGGTCCCGGGTAGTTGCTATGAAATCCAGATTTGAGGTGGATTTCCCTCTCTCAAAGGTGTGTCCTCCCTCAGGGATACAGGGGAAGATGTTTATCCTTAGCATTTCTTCCAATAATATTGTTCCTTTAAGATTCTGTTCTACAGATCCCCAGGCTGGGGATTTAGCATTAAAGTCTCCTCCTAACAAAATTCTTTTTCCTTTCAGGCGTTCCTGGTCGACAAACTGCATTAGTTTCTTTATTTTGTGTGTGTAGAGATCCGTAGAGATATTTGGAGAAATGTAGGTACTTACTATCGTGAGGTTATCAATTCTTACCGCAACGTAGTCTTCCTGTACCCTGTCTCCGTCCTCTTGTCTTTTAAAGCCGTTTGTATTAGTGACCCAGATTGCTGCTGAATTTCCAGTTGAGTAAATCCAGTTTCCTGGATTGTAAAGTGGCTCTGAAATCAGAACGATGTCCACCCCCGTTTCTGCGACTGTTTGTGTTAGCAAGCAGTGAGCGAGCCTACAATGGTTCAGATTAATTTGCAATAATTTTAAATTGAATTTTATGCGTTACTCCTAGCTGATTGCTCCAAAAATTTTTTATATTGCGGGCAGTTTACCGCCCCCGCAACATGTTCGGCCTTCGATGCGTGTATCCCTTCTCGGATGCAGAGGACACAGCATCTTATTGCCTCACAGCCATTAATTTGGTGTCCTATTGCCCCGCATCTCCTGCAGAGTTCTTGACCCTTCAGATCTAACGTGCAGTTGTACGATAAGTGCCCGAAAGCGTGGCACTTGTAGCATCTTAGAATGTTCTGAGTCCTTTTGACTCTGCAGTTTGTAAAGCCGATTTTTAATTTATTTTCCTGTCCCAATTGTTCCAATATTTTAGCCGGAAGGGCAACTATGGCCATCCGAGTTCCTCCGTATCCGAATCGGATATTTTTGACCTCTATTTCATCTTTCTGAATTCCTAGAATTTTTTCGAGTTCCTCCTGGAGTTCCCCTCTGTCGATTGTTGGATCGAGATCTTTTATTTCGTACACTACCTTGGGGGCCATTCTCCTGATTTTGCAATCTCCCCCTAGGGTGTCCTTCGCGAATTTTTCCAGATCTCCGCCAGTGGTACCCTTTTCCATCTCTATAACGAGATCTCCTCCCCTGGACTTTCTTACGGTATGAATTCCATTCAATCTATCTCCAGCATTGGTCTTTAGTTGTTTAAATAAATCCGCGAAGGTCCTTGTTTCTGATGTTTTAATGATTATAGCTTCCGATTTTGGAGGCGGAGGAAGCTTGTTTCTTTTTTCTCGTTCCTTTTCTTGTTCCCGTTTCCTTTTCTCTGCTTCTGCTGCTTCTTCCTCTTCTTTCTTCTTTTTCCTTAAAGCTTTCTTCTCCTCGTTTTTATTTCTATTCTCGACTGTCTTCCATTCGTTTTCTTTCTCTTTATCATGGTCGATTTCCTTGTTCAATTTGCCGCTTGCTTCTTCCGCTTCACTTTCATACATTAATCTTTTCTTCAGTCCTTCTGCTGTCTTTTTATGCTTTTCGGGTTTCGGTGGAACATTATTTTCATTTTTAGCTAAGGAGCATTGCGTTCCCATATCTCTATGCAGTATACTATTTTTGAGTTGTTTATTTTCTATTATTAGTTCAATGTTTTTTAGCTTGGTGATCGCCACTTCGAGCAGTCTATCCGCTTGGCTGGCGTGACATTTCGTCACGTTTTTTACCTCCGTTAGTGGGTCCGCACAATAATTTTTAACCTCGCGTGTTGAATTTTTAGTTTTTTTGAGGATTTTTATTAGTTGCCCTATTAGTTTTAATACGTCGTCCTCCTCATCCTTCTCTTCGTCGTCGGTCTGGTTGATTGCGTACAAAGTTATGTCTTCTAGTCGTTTCTTTTTTAATGCCGTACTTCCGACCAAGATTACGTCCGAGATTACCGAATCTGTGTCGGTTTCCTCTTCATTTTCTCTTGGTCTTTTAATCAATGATCTATCCTTTTCTTTTTCCGCGCTATGCTTTATTTTTGAGCTTTTCTTGAAGACATTGCCTTTCGCTGCTGGTTGCATTGGTGTGAGGAATTTTTCTTCCTCGTCCATCTTCTTTCTTATTTTGTTCTCTCTTTCTTTCGTCTTCTTTTCGATATGCTATTGTTCTTTTACTATCGTATTGATTTGAAACCGTATTGTCTGTTTGTGCTAACGTATGTGTCAAGTGAATGCTGTATGTGTCTTTGTTTGTGGGTGTCCGTGGTGGCGGTCGTTTCGTCCTCGGTGCGTGTTATTGTATTAGGTTGTCTCTTACTTTGTCCTCTCGCTTTCGCTCGGGGTCGGCCGTTACGATTCCGTCTGTTCGGTATCTTTAACCCCCCCTGGCTCTCCCCTTCTGTACCTATCGTTTTCCCAGCGTTTTTTAACCTACCCTTTCCCTTTCCTCTCTTTCCTTAATGCCTTTTTCCCTGTTTCTCTCTGTCCTGATTAGGCTTTAAAAATTTTTTTTTTATATTTTAGCTTTTAACTACGAAAGTTTTCTGCTATTAGTATATTTTTCTGCTATTAGTATATTAATCTTACTACATTTTATTTATTTTATATAACTACTACTATCTTGACTTTTATCTACTATCTTGTCTTTTGAAGGGTGATTTTTCTGACAAATTGTCGCTTTTTTATTACTAATAGAGGGCTAAGCAATTTGATTTTACTACTATTTCTTTCTAATACTGGTTTCTTGTTTTTTAATTCTATTAAGCTATTGTATTTTATTCTTTATTTTATTACATTTAATTGTATTATTTGTAGGTTGGGGAAGGCAGTAAGTCGGAAAACACGGAGAATTAAAGGTATTTGCCTCTATTTAACTTTTCAATTTCTACAAAATCGTTAAAAATCTATTATCGCTGGTCGCGCATGTACTTAATTTAATTTAATCTAATCGATTCGCTTAAACTTAATCTCTTTTATATATACTAACACTTAAAGTAACTAAACTCGAGATTAACCCTAAGATTACAAATCTAAAACCTAAACTCTAAAAATTTACTAGCTAAACCTTATTAACCAAAAACCAAAAAAAACCAACACAAACAGTTGTAATTCTAATTTTTTCTATTAACCTAACCTATCTTATCTAAAATTCGCACAGAATCGCCGAGGTCCGCAGAAATCTACTTAGCGGCTACGATATTCTCTCTACCTACTAGCTACGAAAATTTGACGAAATTCGCAAAATTGTAAGAATTTTTTAAGAAATCTCGTGCGATCGACGGGAAAAATTCTAAAATCGCTTCGAATTATCTAAAATCGTCTGAAAGTGACGAAAAAACGCTAAGAAATGCTAAAATTCTGCTAATTTCTGGATTTCGCAAGAGGGAAGTGGGGGTTTTTGGATAGTTGACCCCCACTTATTCTTCTATGTTTGTAAAGCCCTCGTTGAATGCGTAACTTGCCTCGTTGAAAGTTTTTTGGAGAATCAGCTCCTTCCCCTTGTCCGTGTTGTTATCTCGAAAAGGGGGGGGGGGGGTTTCGACAAATTTTTTGCCTTGGGGAACCATGTTCCCCAGATCACAGACACCCCTTAGATTCCCCTAACGAGTCGACCCACGTACTCAGATTTTTTAGGATCCGAAATTATTTGGTCACCCGGTATGCACGCTAATTTTCAACTTTCACCGATTCCGGCGTTCAGCGGCTCGTTGTAACGGTACGGGCGAGCACTTTACTTTCGTCTGGTCCGTTTCCCTAATTTCCGTAAAATAAGCCTGCTAATCGCTATATCTCCGAAATGGGTGGGTGCAGAGCAAAAAAGTTTTCGGGGGGGAGAATAACTTCTCCTTTCCGACCCCCTTCGACTCGCCACCCTTCGAAATGGGCGGCCCTAAAATTTTATTGAGATCGGCCTATTTTTGTATTTTACCCGAGTTCTATCTCTTTCTCCTAAGACTTTATATCCGGTGTATAATTACTACTGGTTATCCCTCTGCGGTTTTAACTCTTCTAGTTCCTACCTTACTTTAGGTAACACCGTCCGACCGACCCCTCACGTTGTGTGAACTTCTCGGCTTGGCCTTTCGGGTGTTCTCTATCCTCTCTTGTTCTATGTATTTTCTCTCTATCTCTCTCGTCACTTGACACTTGGAAATTCTAAACTGCTTTATAGTCCACTTGGTATTAATCTATCGAGTGTAATTGTTCGTTTTCTAACACTGTTATTTCACCGGTTTTAATTATTTATTTATTTTTAAAATTTAATTGACATCTCTACTATTTTTAAAAACTTCTAGTCTTTTTCTATTTCTTTCTTTTCAGGTATATGCAGTTTTTCGGCACTCCCGTTTCCCGGATTTTGCTGGAAGTATCTTATTTTCACGTAAGTGTACCCGATTTAATTTTAAGAGTTTAATCTTTTCTTTTTCTTTTTCAGATGTTCGCGTTTGGTTTTTCGAGATTCTATAGTTGATGATCTGCTATTTTCTTTCAAGTTATTTTCCTCTTAGGAGTTTATCCGCCCCTGAGGGGTTTTTAACCCGAACTCCGCGTGAATCGCGTCTTTATTCGCGTTTTGGCTTTATAGTCCTTTTGGTTTTGAATTTTCCACTCACTTTTTACTTTTATATATACTCATACTTATTATTTCGAGTAAGAATAAATTAAAGTAAAACTCGCGAGTGCGGTTGAAATTTTCGCGTTTCTATGCTCTCTTACGATGTTAGCTCGGTGAGATTTCGATTCGCTCTCATCCTCTATCCTATCCTATTCTCTATCCTATCCTCTATCGTATCCTATCCTCTATCCTATCCAATCCTCTATCCTATCCTCTATCCTATCCTCTATCCTATCCTATCCTCTATCCTATCCTATCCTCTATCCTATCCTATCCTCCATCCTATCCTATCCTCTATCCTATAATATCCTCTATCCTATCCAATCCTCTACCGTCTCCTATCCTGTATCCGATCCAATCCCCTATCCTCTATCCTATCCTATTCTCTATCCTATCCTCTATCGTATCCTATCCTCTATCCTATCCTATCCTTTATCCTATCCTATCCTCTATCCTATCCTATCCTCTATAATATCGTATCCTCTATAATATCGTATCCTCTATAATATCGTATCCTGTATCCTATCCTATCCTCTGTCCTATCCTATCCTCTATCCTATCCTATCCTCTATCCTATCCTATCCTCTATCCTATACTATCCTCTATCCTGTCCTATCCTCTATAATATCGTATCCTCTATAATATCGTATCCTGTATCCTATCCTGTCATCTTTACTATTCTATCCTCAATCCTATCCTATCCTCTATCCTATCCAATCCTCTATCCTATCCTATCCTATCCTCTATCCTATCCTATCCCCTATCCTATCCAATCCTCTATCCTATCCTATCCTCTATCCTATCCTATCCTCTATCCTATCCTATCCTCTATCCTATCCTATCCTCTATCCTATCCTATCCTCTATCCTATCCTATCCTCTATCCTATCCAATCCTATATCCTATCCTGTATCCTATCCTATCCTCCATCCTATCCTATCCTCTATCCTATAATATCATCTATCCTATCCTATATTCTATCCTATCCTATCCTCAATTCTTTCCTATGCTCTATCATCTGCTCTATCCTCTCCTATCCTCAATCCTATCCTATCCTCTATCCGATCCTATCCTCTATCCTATCCAATCCTATATCCTATCCTCTATCCTATCCTATCCTCCATCCTATCCTATCCTCTATCCTATAATATCATCTATCCTATCCTATCCTCTATCGTCTCCTATCCTCTATGCTATCCAATCCCCTATGTTATCCTCTATCCTATCCTATCCTCTATAATATCCTATCCTCTATCCTATCCTCTGTCCTATCCTATCCTCCATCCTATCCTATCCTCTATCCTATCCTATCCTCTATCCTATCCTATCCTCTATCCTGTCCTATCCTCCATCCTATCCTATCCTGTATCCTATAACATCATCTATCCTATCCTACTCTCTATCCTATCCTATATTCTATCCTATCCTATCCTCAATTCTTTCCTATGCTCTATCATCTGCTCTATCCTCTCCTATCCTCAATCCTATCCTATCCTCTATCCGATCCTATCCTGTATCCTATCCAATCCTATATCCTATCCTCTATCCTATAATATCATCTATCCTATTCTATTGTCTATCCTATCCTATCCTCTATCGTCTCCTATCCTCTATGCTATCCAATCCCCTATGTTATCCTCTATCCTATCCTATCCTCTATCGTCTCGTATCCTCTATGCTATCCAATCCCCTATCCTATCCTCTATCCTATCCTATCCTCTATCCTATCCTATCCTATATCCTATCCTATCCTCCATCCTGATCCTATCCTCTATCCTATCCTATCCTCTATCCTATCCTATCCTCTATAATATCGTATCCTCTATAATATCGTATAATGTATCCTATCCTGTAATCTTTCCTATCCTATCATCAATCCTATCCTATCCTCTATGGTCTCCTATCATCTATCCTATCCAATCCCCTATGTTATCCTCTATCCTATCTTATCCTCTATCCTATCCTATCCTCCATCCTATCCTATCCTCTATCCTATAATATCCTCTATCCTATCCTATCCTCTATCCTATCCAATCCTCTACCGTCTCCTATCCTGTATCCGATCCAATCCCCTACCCTCTATCCTATCCTATTCTCTATCCTATAATCTATCGTATCCTATCCTCTATCCTATCCTATTCTCTATCCTATAATCTATCGTATCCTATCCTCTATCCTATCCTATCCTCTATCTTCTCCTATCCTCTATCCTATCCTATCCTCAACCCTATCCTATCCTCAATTCTATCGTATACTCCATCCTATCCTATCCGCTATCCTATCCTATCCTCTATCCTATCCTATCCTCTATAATATCGTATCCTCTATCATATCCTGTAATCTTTCCTATCCTATCATCAATCCTATCCTATCCTCTATCGTCTCCTATTATCTATCCTATCCAATCCCCTATGTTATCCTCTATCCTATCTTATCCTCTATCCTATCCTATCCTCCATCCTATCCTATCCCCTATCCTATAATATCCTCTATCCTATCCAATCCTCTACCGTCTCCTATCCTCTATCCTATCCAATCCCCTATGTTATCCTCTATGCTATCTTATCCTCTATCATATCCTATCCTCCATCCTATCCTATCCTCTATCCTATAATATACTCTATCCTATCCAATCCTCTACCGTCTCCTATCCTGTATCCGATCCAATCCCCTATCCTCTATCCTATCCTATTCTCTATCCTATCCTATCCTCTGTCCTATCCTATCCTCTATCCTATCCTATACTCTATCGTATCGTATCCTCGATCATATCCTATCCTCAACCCTATCCTATCCTCAATTCTATCCTATACTCCATCCTATCCTATCCGCTATCCTATCCTATCCTCTATCCTATAATATCCTCTATCCTATCCAATCCTCTATCCTATCCAATCCTCTATCCTATCCTCTATCCTATCCTCTATCCTATCCTATCCTTTATCCTATCCTATCCTCTATCCTATCCTATCCTCTATAATATCGTATTCTCTATAATATCGTATCCTGTATCCTATCCTATCCTCTGTCCTATCCTATCCTCTATCCTATCCTATCCTCTATCCTATCCTCTATCCTATCCTCTATCCTATCCTCTATCCTATCCTATCCTCTATCCTGTCCTATCCTGTATCCTATCCTATCCTCTATCCTATTCAATCCTCTATCCTATCCTATCCTATCCTATCCTATATCCTATCCTATCCTCTATCCTATCCTATCCTCTATCCTATCCTATCCTCTATCCTATCCTATCCTCTATCCTATCCTATCCTCTATCCTATCCTATCCTCTATCCTATCCTATCCTCTATCCTATCCTATCCTCTATCCTATCCTATCCTATCCTCTATCCTATCCTACCCTCTATCCTATCCTATCCTCTCTCCTATCCTATCCTCTATCCTATCCTATCCTCTATCCTATCCTATCCTCTATAATATCGTATCCTCTATAATATCGTATCCTGTATCCTATCCTGTAATCTTTCCTATCCTATCATTAATCCTATCCTATCCTCTATCGTCTCCTATCCTCTATCCTATCCAATCCCCTATGTTATCCTCTATCCTATCTTATCCTCTATCCTATCCTATCCTCCATCCTATCCTATCCTCTATCCTATAATATCCTCTATCCTATCCTATCCTCTATCTTCTCCTATCCTCTATCCTATCCTATCCTCAACCCTATCCTATCCTCAATTCTATCGTATACTCCATACTATCCTATCCGCTATCCTATCCTATCCTCTATCCTATAATATCCTCTATCCTATCCAATCCTCTATCCTATCCTCTATCCTATCCTCTATCCTATCCTATCCTCTATCCTATCCTATCCTCTATCCTATCCTATCCTCCATCCTATCCTATCCTCTATCCTATAATATCCTCTATCCTATCCAATCCTCTACCGTCTCCTATCCTGTATCCGATCCAATCCCCTATCCTCTATCCTATCCTATTCTCTATCCTATCCTCTATCGTATCCTATCCTCTATCCTATCCTATCCTCTATCCTATCCTATCCTCTATCCTATCCTGTCCTCTTTCCTATCCTATCCTCAACCCTATCCTATCCCCAATTCTATCCTATACTCCATCCTATCCTATCCGCTATCCTATCCTATCCTCTATCCTATAATATCCTCTATCCTATCCAATCCTCTATCCTATCCTCTATCCTATCCTCTATCCTATCCTATCCTCTATCCGTATCCTATCCGCTATCCTATCCTATCCTCTATCCTATAATATCCTCTATCCTATCCAATCCTCTATCCTATCCTCTATCCTATCCTCTATCCTATCCTATCCTTTATCCTATCCTATCCTCTATAATATCGTATTCTCTATAATATCGTATCCTGTATCCTATCCTATCCTCTGTCCTATCCTATCCTCTATCCTATCCTATCCTCTATCCTATCCTATCCTCTATCCTATCCTATCCTCTATCCTGTCCTATCCTCTATCCTGTCCTATCCTCTATCCTATCCTATCCTCTATCCTATCCAATCCTCTATCCTATCCTATCCTATCCTATCCTATATCCTATCCTATCCTATCCTCTATAATATCGTATCCTGTATCCTATTCTGTAATCTTTCCTATCCTATCATTAATCCTATCCTATACTCTATCGTATCGTATCCTCGATCATATCCTATCCTCAACCCTATCCTATCCTCAATTCTATCCTATACTCCATCCTATCCTATCCGCTATCCTATCCTATCCTCTATCCTATAATATCCTCTATCCTATCCAATCCTCTATCCTATCCAATCCTCTATCCTATCCTCTATCTTATCCTCTATCCTATCCTATCATCTATCCGTATCCTATCCGCTATCCTATCCTATCCTCTATCCTATAATATCCTCTATCCTATCCAATCCTCTATCCTATCCTCTATCCTATCCTCTATCCTATCCTATCCTTTATCCTATCCTATCCTCTATCCTATCCTATCCTCTATAATATCGTATTCTCTATAATATCGTATCCTGTATCCTATCCTGTAATCTTTCCTATCCTATCATTAATCCTATCCTATCCTCTATCGTCTCCTATCCTCTATCCTATCCAATCCCCTATGTTATCCTCTATCCTATCTTATCCTCTATCCTATCCTATCCTCTATCCTATCCTATCCTCTATCCTGTCCTATCCTGTATCCTATCCTATCCTCTATCCTATTCAATCCTCTATCCTATCCTATCCTATCCTATCCTATCCTATATCCTATCCTATCCTCTATCCTATCCTATCCTCTATCCTATCCTATCCTCTATCCTATCCTATCCTCTATCCTATCCTATCCTCTATCCTATCCTATCCTCTATCCTATCCTATCCTCTATCCTATCCTATCCTATCCTCTATCCTATCCTACCCTCTATCCTATCCTATCCTCTCTCCTATCCTATCCTCTATCCTATCCTATCCTCTATCCTATCCTATCCTCTATAATATCGTATCCTCTATAATATCGTATCCTGTATCCTATCCTGTAATCTTTCCTATCCTATCATTAATCCTATCCTATCCTCTATCGTCTCCTATCCTCTATCCTATCCAATCCCCTATGTTATCCTCTATCCTATCTTATCCTCTATCCTATCCTATCCTCCATCCTATCCTATCCTCTATCCTATAATATCCTCTATCCTATCCTATCCTCTATCTTCTCCTATCCTCTATCCTATCCTATCCTCAACCCTATCCTATCCTCAATTCTATCGTATACTCCATACTATCCTATCCGCTATCCTATCCTATCCTCTATCCTATAATATCCTCTATCCTATCCAATCCTCTATCCTATCCTCTATCCTATCCTCTATCCTATCCTATCCTCTATCCTATCCTATCCTCTATCCTATCCTATCCTCCATCCTATCCTATCCTCTATCCTATAATATCCTCTATCCTATCCAATCCTCTACCGTCTCCTATCCTGTATCCGATCCAATCCCCTATCCTCTATCCTATCCTATTCTCTATCCTATCCTCTATCGTATCCTATCCTCTATCCTATCCAATCCTCTATCCTATCCTCTATCCTATCCTCTATCCTATCCTATCCTCTATCCTATCCTATCCTCTATCCTATCCTATCCTCCATCCTATCCTATCCTCTATCCTATAATATCCTCTATCCTATCCAATCCTCTACCGTCTCCTATCCTGTATCCGATCCAATCCCCTATCCTCTATCCTATCCTATTCTCTATCCTATCCTCTATCGTATCCTATCCTCTATCCTATCCTATCCTTTATCCTATCCTATCCTCTATCCTATCCTATCCTCTATAATATCGTATCCTCTATAATATCGTATCCTCTATAATATCGTATCCTCTATAATATCGTATCCTGTATCCTATCCTATCCTCTGTCCTATCCTATCCTCTATCCTATCCTATCCTCTATCCTATCCTATCCTCTATCCTATACTATCCTCTATCCTGTCCTATCCTCTATAATATCGTATCCTCTATAATATCGTATCCTGTATCCTATCCTGTCATCTTTACTATTCTATCCTCAATCCTATCCTATCCTCTATCCTATCCAATCCTCTATCCTATCCTATCCTATCCTCTATCCTATCCTATCCCCTATCCTATCCAATCCTCTATCCTATCCTATCCTCTATCCTATCCTATCCTCTATCCTATCCTATCCTCTATCCTATCCTATCCTCTATCCTATCCTATCCTCTATCCTATCCTATCCTCTATCCTATCCAATCCTATATCCTATCCTGTATCCTATCCTATCCTCCATCCTATCCTATCCTCTATCCTATAATATCATCTATCCTATCCTATATTCTATCCTATCCTATCCTCAATTCTTTCCTATGCTCTATCATCTGCTCTATCCTCTCCTATCCTCAATCCTATCCTATCCTCTATCCGATCCTATCCTCTATCCTATCCAATCCTATATCCTATCCTCTATCCTATCCTATCCTCCATCCTATCCTATCCTCTATCCTATAATATCATCTATCCTATCCTATCCTCTATCGTCTCCTATCCTCTATGCTATCCAATCCCCTATGTTATCCTCTATCCTATCCTATCCTCTATAATATCCTATCCTCTATCCTATCCTCTGTCCTATCCTATCCTCCATCCTATCCTATCCTCTATCCTATCCTATCCTCTATCCTATCCTATCCTCTATCCTGTCCTATCCTCCATCCTATCCTATCCTGTATCCTATAACATCATCTATCCTATCCTACTCTCTATCCTATCCTATATTCTATCCTATCCTATCCTCAATTCTTTCCTATGCTCTATCATCTGCTCTATCCTCTCCTATCCTCAATCCTATCCTATCCTCTATCCGATCCTATCCTGTATCCTATCCAATCCTATATCCTATCCTCTATCCTATAATATCATCTATCCTATTCTATTGTCTATCCTATCCTATCCTCTATCGTCTCCTATCCTCTATGCTATCCAATCCCCTATGTTATCCTCTATCCTATCCTATCCTCTATCGTCTCGTATCCTCTATGCTATCCAATCCCCTATCCTATCCTCTATCCTATCCTATCCTCTATCCTATCCTATCCTATATCCTATCCTATCCTCCATCCTGATCCTATCCTCTATCCTATCCTATCCTCTATCCTATCCTATCCTCTATCCTATCCTATCCTCTATAATATCGTATCCTCTATAATATCGTATAATGTATCCTATCCTGTAATCTTTCCTATCCTATCATCAATCCTATCCTATCCTCTATGGTCTCCTATCATCTATCCTATCCAATCCCCTATGTTATCCTCTATCCTATCTTATCCTCTATCCTATCCTATCCTCCATCCTATCCTATCCTCTATCCTATAATATCCTCTATCCTATCCTATCCTCTATCCTATCCAATCCTCTACCGTCTCCTATCCTGTATCCGATCCAATCCCCTACCCTCTATCCTATCCTATTCTCTATCCTATAATCTATCGTATCCTATCCTCTATCCTATCCTATCCTCTATCTTCTCCTATCCTCTATCCTATCCTATCCTCAACCCTATCCTATCCTCAATTCTATCGTATACTCCATACTATCCTATCCGCTATCCTATCCTATCCTATCCTCTATCCTATCCTATACTCTATCCTCTCCTATCCTCTATCCTATCCTATCCTTTATCCTATCCTATCCTTTATCCTATCCTATCCTCTATCCTATCCTATCCTCTATAATATCGTATCCTCTATACTATAGTATCCTCTATCCAATAACAACATCTATCCTATCCTATTCTCTATCCTATTATATATTCTATCCTATCCTATCCTCAATTCTTTCCTATGCTCTATCATCTGCTCTATCCTCTCCTATCCTCAATCCTATCCTATCCTCTATCCAATCCTATCCTCTATCCTATCCAATCCTATATCCTATCCTCTATAATATCCTATCCTCTATCCTATCCTATCCTCTGTCCTATCCTATCATCTATCCTATCCTATCCTCTATCCTATCCTATCCTCTATCCTATCCTATCCTATCCTCTATCCTATCCTATCCTATATCCTATCCTATCCTCTATAATATCGTATCCTGTATCCTATCCTGTCCTCTTTCCTATCCTATCATCAATCCTATCCTATCCTCTATCCTATCCAATCCCCTATGTTATCCCCTATCCTATCCTCTATAATATCGTATCCTCTATCATATCCTATCCTCTTTCCTATAATATCATCTATCCTATCCTATCCTCTATCCTATCCTATCCTCTATCCTAACATATCCTCTATCCTATCCTATCCTCTATCCTATCCTATCCTCTATCCTATCCTGTCCTCTTTCCTATCCTATCCTCAACCCTATCCTATCCTCAATTCTATCCTATACTCCATCCTATCCTATCCGCTATCCTATCCTATCCTCTATCCTATAATATCCTCTATAATATCCAATCCTCTATCCTATCCTCTATCCTAACCTCTATCCTATCCTCTATCCTATCCTATCCTCTATCCGTATCCTATCCGCTATCCTATCCTATCCTCTATCCTATAATATCCTCTATCCTATCCAATCATCTATCCTATCCTCTATCCTATCCTATCCTTTATCCTATCCTATCCTCTATCCTATCCTATCCTCTATAATATCGTATCCTCTATAATATCGTATCCTGTATCCTATCCTATCCTCTGTCCTATCCGCTCCTCTATCCTATCCTATCCTCTATCCTATCCTATCCTCTATCCTATCCTATCCTCTATCCTGTCCTATCCTCTATCCTATCCTATCCAGTCCTCTATCCTATCCTATCCTATCCTATCCTATATCCTATCCTATCCTCTATCCTATCCTAGCCTCTATCCTATCCAATCCTCTATACTATCCTATCCTCTATCCTATAATATCCTCTATCCTATCCTATTCTCTATCCTATACTCTATCGTATCGTATCCTCGATCACATCCTATCCTCAACCCTATCCTATCCTCAAGTCTATCGTATACTAAATCCTATCCTATCCGCTATCCTATCCTATCCACTATCCTATAATATCCTCTATCCTATCCAATACTCTATCCTATCCTCTATCCTATCCTCTATCGTATCCTATCCTCTATCCTATCCTATCCTCTATCCTATCCTATCCTCTATCCTATCCTGTCCTCTTTCCTATCCTATCCTCAACCCTATCCTATCCCCAATTCTATCCTATACTCCATCCTATCCTATCCGCTATCCTATCCTATCCTCTATCCTATAATATCCTCTATCCTATCCAATCCTCTATCCTATCCTCTATCCTATCCTCTATCCTATCCTGTCCTCTATCCGTATCCTATCCGCTATCCTATCCTATCCTCTATCCTATAATATCCTCTATCCTATCCAATCCTCTATCCTATCCTCTATCCTATCCTCTATCCTATCCTATCCTTTATCCTATCCTATCCTCTATAATATCGTATTCTCTATAATATCGTATCCTGTATCCTATCCTATCCTCTGTCCTATCCTATCCTCTATCCTATCCTATCCTCTATCCTATCCTATCCTCTATCCTATCCTATCCTCTATCCTGTCCTATCCTCTATCCTGTCCTATCCTCTATCCTATCCTATCCTCTATCCTATCCAATCCTCTATCCTATCCTATCCTATCCTATCCAATATCCTATCCTATCCTATCCTCTATAATATCGTATCCTGTATCCTATTCTGTAATCTTTCCTATCCTATCATTAATCCTATCCTATACTCTATCGTATCGTATCCTCGATCATATCCTATCCTCAACCCTATCCTATCCTCAATTCTATCCTATACTCCATCCTATCCTATCCGCTATCCTATCCTATCCTCTATCCTATAATATCCTCTATCCTATCCAATCCTCTATCCTATCCAATCCTCTATCCTATCCTCTATCCTATCCTCTATCCTATCCTATCATCTATCCGTATCCTATCCGCTATCCTATCCTATCCTCTATCCTATAATATCCTCTATCCTATCCAATCCTCTATCCTATCCTCTATCCTATCCTCTATCCTATCCTATCCTTTATCCTATCCTATCCTCTATCCTATCCTATCCTCTATAATATCGTATTCTCTATAATATCGTATCCTGTATCCTATCCTATCCTCTGTCCTATCCTATCCTCTATCCTATCCTATCCTCTATCCTATCCTCTATCCTATCCTCTATCCTATCCTCTATCCTATCCTATCCTCTATCCTGTCCTATCCTGTATCCTATCCTATCCTCTATCCTATTCAATCCTCTATCCTATCCTATCCTATCCTATCCTATCCTCTATCCTATCCTATCCTCTATCCTGTCCTATCCTCTATCCTATCCTATCCTCTATCCTATCCTATCCTCTATCCTATCGCATCCTCTAGGCTATCCAATCCTCTATCCTATCCTATCCTCTATCCTATCCTATCCTCTATCCTATCCTATCCTCTATCCTGTCCTATCCTCCATCATATCCTATCCTCTATCCAATAACAACATCTATCCTATCCTATTCTCTATCCTATTATATATTCTATCCTATCCTATCCTCAATTCTTTCCTATGCTCTATCATCTGCTCTATCCTCTCCTATCCTCAATCCTATCCTATCCTCTATCCAATCCTATCCTCTATCCTATCCAATCCTATATCCTATCCTCTATAATATCCTATCCTCTATCCTATCCTCTATCCTATCCTATCATCTATCCGTATCCTATCCGCTATCCTATCCTATCCTCTATCCTATAATATCCTCTATCCTATCCAATCCTCTATCCTATCCTCTATCCTATCCTCTATCCTATCCTATCCTTTATCCTATCCTATCCTCTATCCTATCCTATCCTCTATAATATCGTATTCTCTATAATATCGTATCCTGTATCCTATCCTATCCTCTGTCCTATCCTATCCTCTATCCTATCCTATCCTCTATCCTATCCTCTATCCTATCCTCTATCCTATCCTCTATCCTATCCTATCCTCTATCCTGTCCTATCCTGTATCCTATCCTATCCTCTATCCTATTCAATCCTCTATCCTATCCTATCCTATCCTATCCTATCCTCTATCCTATCCTATCCTCTATCCTGTCCTATCCTCTATCCTATCCTATCCTCTATCCTATCCTATCCTCTATCCTATCGCATCCTCTAGGCTATCCAATCCTCTATCCTATCCTATCCTCTATCCTATCCTATCCTCTATCCTATCCTATCCTCTATCCTGTCCTATCCTCCATCATATCCTATCCTCTATCCAATAACAACATCTATCCTATCCTATTCTCTATCCTATTATATATTCTATCCTATCCTATCCTCAATTCTTTCCTATGCTCTATCATCTGCTCTATCCTCTCCTATCCTCAATCCTATCCTATCCTCTATCCAATCCTATCCTCTATCCTATCCAATCCTATATCCTATCCTCTATAATATCCTATCCTCTATCCTATCCTATCCTCTGTCCTATCCTATCATCTATCCTATCCTATCCTCTATCCTATCCTATCCTCTATCCTATCCTATCCTATCCTCTATCCTATCCTATCCTCTATCCTATCCTATCCTCTATAATATCGTATCCTGTATCCTATCCTGTAATCTTTCCTATCCTATCATCAATCCTATCCTACCCTCTATGGTCTCCTATCCTCTATTCTATCCTATCCTATCCTCTATCCTATCCTATCCTCTATCCTATCCTATCCTCTATCCTATCCTATCCTCTATCCTATCCTATCCTCTATCCTGTCCTATCCTCTATCCTATCCTATCCTCTATCCTATCCTATCCTCTATCCTATCGCATCCTCTATCCTATCCAATCCTCCATCCTATCCTATCCTCTATCCTATCCTATCCTCTATCCTATCCTATCCTCTATCCTATCCTATCCTCTATCCTGTCCTATCCTCTATAATATCGTATCCTCTATAATATCGTATCCTGTATCCTATCCTATCCTCTGTCCTATCCTATCCTCTATCCTATCCTATCCTCTATCCTATCCTATCCTCTATCCTATACTATCCTCTATCCTGTCCTATCCTCTATAATATCGTATCCTCTATAATATCGTATCCTGTATCCTATCCTATCCTCTGTCCTATCCTATCCTCTATCCTATCCTATCCTCTATCCTATCCTATCCTCTATCCTATACTATCCTCTATCCTGTCCTATCCTCTATAATATCGTATCCTCTATAATATCGTATCCTGTATCCTATCCTGTCATCTTTACTATTCTATCCTCAATCCTATCCTATCCTCTATCCTATCCAATCCTCTATCCTATCCTATCCTATCCTCTATCCTATCCTATCCTCTATCCTATCCAATCCTCTATCCTACCCTATCCTCTATCCTATCCTATCCTCTATCCTATCCTATCCTCTATCCTATCCTATCCTCTATCCTATCCTATCCTCTATCCTATCCAATCCTATATCCTATCCTCTATCCTATCCTATCCTCCATCCTATCCTATCCTCTATCCTATAATATCATCTATCCTATCCTATATTCTATCCTATCCTATCCTCAATTCTTTCCTATGCTCTATCATCTGCTCTATCCTCTCCTATCCTCAATCCTATCCTATCCTCTATCCGATCCTATCCTCTATCCTATCCAATCCTATATCCTATCCTCTATCCTATAATATCCTCCATCGTATCCTATCCTCTATCCTATAATATCATCTATCCTATCCTATCCTCTATCGTCTCCTATCCTCTATGCTATCCAATCCCCTATGTTATCCTCTATCCTATCCTATCCTCTATAATATCCTATCCTCTATCCTATCCTCTGTCCTATCCTATCCTCCATCCTATCCTATCCTCTATCCTATCCTATCCTCTATCCTATCCTATCCTCTATCCTGTCCTATCCTCCATCCTATCCTATCCTGTATCCTATAACATCATCTATCCTATCCTACTCTCTATCCTATCCTATATTCTATCCTATCCTATCCTCAATTCTTTCCTATGCTCTATCATCTGCTCTATCCTCTCCTATCCTCAATCCTATCCTATCCTCTATCCGATCCTATCCTGTATCCTATCCAATCCTATATCCTATCCTCTATCCTATAATATCATCTATCCTATTCTATTGTATATCCTATCCTATCCTCTATCGTCTCCTATCCTCTATGATATCCAATCCCCTATGTTATCCTCTATCCTATCCTATCCTCTATCGTCTCGTATCCTCTATGCTATCCAATCCCCTATCCTATCCTCTATCCTATCCTATCCTCTATCCTATCCTATCCTATATCCTATCCTATCCTCCATCCTGATCCTATCCTCTATCCTATCCTATCCTCTATCCTATCCTATCCTCTATAATATCGTATCCTCTATAATATCGTATAATGTATCCTATCCTGTAATCTTTCCTATCCTATCATCAATCCTATCCTATCCTCTATGGTCTCCTATCATCTATCCTATTCAATCCCCTATGTTATCCTCTATCCTATCTTATCCTCTATCCTATCCTATCCTCCATCCTATCCTATCCTCTATCCTATAATATCCTCTATCCTATCCTATCCTCTATCCTATCCAATCCTCTACCGTCTCCTATCCTGTATCCGATCCAATCCCCTACCCTCTATCCTATCCTATTCTCTATCCTATAATCTATCGTATCCTATCCTCTATCCTATCCTATCCTCTATCTTCTCCTATCCTCTATCCTATCCTATCCTCAACCCTATCCTATCCTCAATTCTATCGTATACTCAATACTATCCTATCCGCTATCCTATCCTATCCTCTATCCTATCCTATACTCTATCATCTCCTATCCTCTATCCTATCCTATCCTTTATCCTATCCTATCCTTTATCCTATCCTATCCTCTATCCTATCCTATCCTCTATAATATCGTATCCTCTATACTATCGTATCCTCTATCCTATCCTATCCTCTATCTTCTCCTATCCTCTATCCTATCCTATCCTCTATCCTATCCTATCCTCTATCCTGTCCTATCCTCTATCCTATTCTATCCTCTATCCTATCCTATCCTCTATCCTATCGCATCCTCTAGCCTATCCAATCCTCTATCCTATCCTATCCTCTATCCTATCCTATCCTCTATCCTATCCTATCCTCTATCCTGTCCTATCCTCCATCATATCCTATCCTCTATCCAATAACAACATCTATCCTATCCTATTCTCTATCCTATCCTATATTCTATCCTATCCTATCCTCAATTCTTTCCTATGCTCTATCATCTGCTCTATCCTCTCCTATCCTCTATCCTATCCTATCCTCTATCCTATCCTATCCTCTATCCTATCCTATCCTCCATCCTATCCTATCCTCTATCCTATCCTACCCTCTATAATATCGTATCCTCTATAATATCGTATCCTGTATCCTATCCTGTAATCTTTCCTATCCTATCATCAATCCTATCCTCTCCTCTATCCTATCCAATCCCCTATGTTATCCTCTATCCTATCTTATCCTCTATCCTATCCTATCCTCTATCCTATCCTATCCTCTATAATATCGTATCCTGTATCCTATCCTGTAATCTTTCCTATCCTATCATCAATCCTATCCTATCCTCCATCGTCTCCCATCCTCTATCCTATCCAATCCCCTATGTTATCCTCTATCCTATCTTATCCTCTATCCTATCCTATCCTCTATCCTATCCTATCCTCTATCCTATCCTATCCTCTATCCTATACTATCCTCTATCCTATCCTATCCTCTATCCTATCCTATCGTCTATCCTATCCTATCCTGTATCCTATCCTATCAACTATCCTATCCTATCCTCTATCCTATCCTATCCTATCAACTATCCTATCCTATCCTCTATCCTATCCTCTCCTCTATCCTATCCTATCCTCTATCCTATCCTATCCTCTACAATATCCTATCCTCTATAATATCGTATCCTGTATCCTATCCTGTCCTCTTTCCTATCCTATCCACAATCCTATCCTATCCTCTATCCTTTGGTATCCTCTATCATATCCTATCCTCTATCCTATCCTATCCTCTATCCTATCCTATCCTCTATCCTATCCTATCCTGTATCCTATCATATCAACTATCCTATCCTATACTCTATCCTATCCTATCCTCTATCCTATCCTATCCTATATCCTATCCTATCCTATCCTCTATCCTATCCTATCCTCTATCCTATCCTATCCTCCATCCTATCCTATCCTCTATCCTATCCTATCCTCTATAATATCGTATCCTCTATAATATCGTATCCTGTATCCTATCCTGTAATCTTTCCTATCCTATCATCAATCCTATCCTATCCTCTATCCTATCCAATCCCCTATGTTATCCTCTATCCTATCTTATCCTCTATCCTATTCTATCCTCCATCCTATCATATCCTCTATCCTATAATATCCTCTATCCTATCCAATCCTCTACCGCCTCCTATCCTGTATCCGATCCAATCCCCTATCCTCTATCCTATCCTATTCTATATCGTATCCTCTATCGTATCCTATCCTCTATCCTATCCTATCCTCTATCCTATCCTATCCTCTATAATATCGTATCCTCTATAATATCGTATCCTGTATCCTATCCTGTAATCTTTCCTACCCTATCCTGTATCCTATCATATCAACTATCCTATCCTATCCTCTATCCTATCCTATCCTCTATCCTATTCTATCCTATATCCTATCCTATCCTATCCTATCCTCTATCCTATCCTATCCTCTATCCTATCCTATCCTCTATCCTATCCTATCCTCCATCCTATCCTATCCTCTATCCTATAACATCATCTATCCTATCCTATCCTCTATCCTATCCTATCCTCTATCCTATCCTATCCTCTATCCTATCATATCCTCTATCCTATCCTATCCTCTATCCTATCCTGTCCTCTATCCTATCCTATCCTCTATCCTATTCTATCCTCCATCCTATCCTATCCTCTATCCTATCCTATCCTCTATCCTATCCTATCCTCTATCCTATCCTATCCTCTATCCTATCCTGTCCTCTATCCTATCCTATCCTCTATCCTATCCTATCCTCTATCCTATCCTATCCTCTATCCTATCCTATCCTCTATCCTATCCTATCCTCTATCCTATCCTATCCTCTATCCTATCCTATCCTCCATCCTATCCTATCCTGTATCCTATCCTATCCTCTATAATATCGTATCCTGTATCCTATCCTGTAATCTTTCCTATCCTATCATCAATCCTATCCTATCCTCTATCGTCTCCTATCCTCTATCCTATCCAATCCCCTATGTTATCCTCTATCCTATCTTATCCTCTATCCTATTCTATCCTCCATCCTATCATATCCTCTATCCTATAATATCCTCTATCCTATCCAATCCCCTATGTTATCCTCTATCCTATCTTATCCTCTATCCTATCCTATCCTCCATCCTATACTATCCTCTATCCTATCCTATCCTCTATCCTATCCTATCCTCTATCCTCTCCTATCCTGTATCCTATCCTATCAACTATCCTATCCTATCCTCTATCCTATCCTATCCTATCAACTATCCTATCCTATCCTCTATCCTATCCTATCCTCTGTCCTATCCTATCCTCTCTCCTATCCTCTCCTCTATCCTATCCTATCCTCTATCCTATCCTACCCTCTACAATATCGTATCCTCTATAATATCGTATCCTCTATCCTATCCTATCCTCTATCCTATCCTATCCTCTATCCTATCCTGTCCTCTATCCTATCCTATCCTCTATCCTATCCTATCCTCTATCCTATCCTATCCTCTATCCTATCCTATCCTCTATCCTATCCTATCCTCTATCCTATCCTATCCTGTATCCTATCATATCAACTATCCTATCCTATCCTCTATCCTATCCTATCCTCTATCCTATCCTATCCCATATCCTATCCTATCCTATCCTCTATCCTATCCTATCCTCTATCCTATCCTATCCTCCATCCTATCCTATCCTCTATCCTATCCTATCCTCTATAATATCGTATCCTCTATAATATCGTATCCTGTATCCTATCCTGTAATCTTTCCTATCCTATCATCAATCCTATCCTATACTCTATCGTCTCCTATCCTCTATCCTATCCAATCCCTTTATGTTATCCTCTACCCTATCTTATCCTCTATCCTATTCTATCCTCCATCCTATCATATCCTCTATCCTATAATATCCTCTATCCTATCCAATCCTCTACCGTCTCCTATCCTGTATCCGATCCAATCCCCTATCCTCTATCCTATCCTATTCTATATCGTATCCTCTATCGTATCTTATCCTCTATCCTATCCTATCCTCTATCGTATCCTATCCTCTATAATATCGTATCCTCTATAATATCGTATCCTGTATCCTATCCTGTAATCTTTCCTATCCTATCATCAATCCTATCCTATCCTCTATTTTCTCCTCTCCTCTATCCTATCCAATCCCCTATGTTATCCTCTATCCTATCTTATCCTCTATCCTATCCTATCCTCTATCCTATCCTATCCTCTATCCTATCCTATCCTCTATCCTATACTATCCTCTATCCTATCCTATCCTCTATCCTATCCTATCGTCTATCCTATCCTATCCTGTATCCTATCCTATCAACTATCCTATCCTATCCTCTATCCTATCCTATCCTATCAACTATCCTATCCTATCCTCTATCCTATCCTCTCCTCTATCCTATCCTATCCTCTATCCTATCCTATCCTCTACAATATCGTATCCTCTATAATATCGTATCCTGTATCCTATCCTGTCCTCTTTCCTATCCTATCCACAATCCTATCCTATCCTCTATCCTTTGGTATCCTCTATCATATCCTATCCTCTATCCTATCCTATCCTCTATCCTATCCTATCCTCTATCCTATCCTATCCTGTATCCTATCATATCAACTATCCTATCCTATACTCTATCCTATCCTATCCTCTATCCTATCCTATCCTATATCCTATCCTATCCTATCCTCTATCCTATCCTATCCTCTATCCTATCCTATCCTCCATCCTATCCTATCCTCTATCCTATCCTATCCTCTATAATATCGTATCCTCTATAATATCGTATCCTGTATCCTATCCTGTAATCTTTCCTATCCTATCATCAATCCTATCCTATCCTCTATCCTATCCAATCCCCTATGTTATCCTCTATCCTATCTTATCCTCTATCCTATTCTATCCTCCATCCTATCATATCCTCTATCCTATAATATCCTCTATCCTATCCAATCCTCTACCGTCTCCTATCCTGTATCCGATCCAATCCCCTATCCTCTATCCTATCCTATTCTATATCGTATCCTCTATCGTATCCTATCCTCTATCCTATCCTATCCTCTATCCTATCCTATCCTCTATAATATCGTATCCTCTATAATATCGTATCCTGTATCCTATCCTGTAATCTTTCCTATCCTATCCTGTATCCTATCATATCAACTATCCTATCCTATCCTCTATCCTATCCTATCCTCTATCCTATTCTATCCTATATCCTATCCTATCCTATCCTATCCTCTATCCTATCCTATCCTCTATCCTATCCTATCCTCCATCCTATCCTATCCTCTATCCTATCCTATCCTCTATAATATCGTATCCTCTATAATATCGTATCCTATATCCTATCCTGTAATCTTTCCTATCCTATCATCAATCCTATCCTATCCTCTATCGTCTCCTATCCTCTATCCTATCCAATCCTCTATCCTATCCTATCCTCTATCCTATCCTATCCTCTATCCTATCCTATCCTCTATCCTATCCTATCCTCTATCCTATCCTATCCTCTATCCTATCCTATCCTCTATCCTATCCTATCCTCTATCCTATCCTATCCTCTATCCTATCCTATCCTCTATCCTATCCTATCCTCTATCCTATCCTATCCTCTATAATTTCGTATCCTGTATCCTACCCTGTCCTCTTTCCTATCCTATCCTCAATCCTATCGTTTCGTCTATCCTATGGTATCCTCTATCCTATCCAATCCTCTATCCTATCCTATCCTCTATCCTATCCTATCCTCTATCCTATCCTATCCTATATCCTATCCTATCCTCTATCGTATCCTATCCTCTATCCTATCCTATCCTCTATCCTATCCTATCCTCTATCCTATCCTATCCTCTATCGTATCCTATCCTCTATAATATCGTATCCTCTATAATATCGCATCCTGTATCCTATCCTGTAATCTTTCCTATCCTATCCTCTATCCTATCCTATCCTCTATCCTAGCCTATCCTGTATCCTATCATATCAACTATCCTATCCTATCCTCTATCCTATCCTATCCTCCATCCTATCCTATCCTCTATCCTATCCTATCCTCTATAATATCGTATCCTGTATCCTATCCTGTAATCTTTCCTATCCTATCATCAATCCTATCCTATCCTCTATCCTATCCAATCCCCTATGTTATCCTCTATCCTATCTTATCCTCTATCCTATTCTATCCTCCATCCTATCATATCCTCTATCCTATAATATCCTCTATCCTATCCAATCCTCTACCGTCTCCTATCCTGTATCCGATCCAATCCCCTATCCTCTATCCTATCCTATTCTATATCGTATCCTCTATCGTATCCTATCCTCTATCCTATCCTATCCTCTATCCTATCCTATCCTCTATAATATCGTATCCTCTATAATATCGTATCCTGTATCCTATCCTGTAATCTTTCCTATCCTATCCTCTATCCTATCCTATCCTGTATCCTATCATATCAACTATCCTATCCTATCCTCTATCCTATCCTATCCTCTATAATATCGTATCCTCTATAATATCGTATCCTGTATCCTATCCTGTAATCTTTCCTATCCTATCATCAATCCTATCCTCTCCTCTATCCTATCCAATCCCCTATGTTATCCTCTATCCTATCTTATCCTCTATCCTATCCTATCCTCTATCCTATCCTATCCTCTATAATATCGTATCCTGTATCCTATCCTGTAATCTTTCCTATCCTATCATCAATCCTATCCTATCCTCCATCGTCTCCCATCCTCTATCCTATCCAATCCCCTATGTTATCCTCTATCCTATCTTATCCTCTATCCTATCCTATCCTCTATCCTATCCTATCCTCTATCCTATCCTATCCTCTATCCTATACTATCCTCTATCCTATCCTATCCTCTATCCTATCCTATCGTCTATCCTATCCTATCCTGTATCCTATCCTATCAACTATCCTATCCTATCCTCTATCCTATCCTATCCTATCAACTATCCTATCCTATCCTCTATCCTATCCTCTCCTCTATCCTATCCTATCCTCTATCCTATCCTATCCTCTACAATATCCTATCCTCTATAATATCGTATCCTGTATCCTATCCTGTCCTCTTTCCTATCCTATCCACAATCCTATCCTATCCTCTATCCTTTGGTATCCTCTATCATATCCTATCCTCTATCCTATCCTATCCTCTATCCTATCCTATCCTCTATCCTATCCTATCCTGTATCCTATCATATCAACTATCCTATCCTATACTCTATCCTATCCTATCCTCTATCCTATCCTATCCTATATCCTATCCTATCCTATCCTCTATCCTATCCTATCCTCTATCCTATCCTATCCTCCATCCTATCCTATCCTCTATCCTATCCTATCCTCTATAATATCGTATCCTCTATAATATCGTATCCTGTATCCTATCCTGTAATCTTTCCTATCCTATCATCAATCCTATCCTATCCTCTATCCTATCCAATCCCCTATGTTATCCTCTATCCTATCTTATCCTCTATCCTATTCTATCCTCCATCCTATCATATCCTCTATCCTATAATATCCTCTATCCTATCCAATCCTCTACCGCCTCCTATCCTGTATCCGATCCAATCCCCTATCCTCTATCCTATCCTATTCTATATCGTATCCTCTATCGTATCCTATCCTCTATCCTATCCTATCCTCTATCCTATCCTATCCTCTATAATATCGTATCCTCTATAATATCGTATCCTGTATCCTATCCTGTAATCTTTCCTACCCTATCCTGTATCCTATCATATCAACTATCCTATCCTATCCTCTATCCTATCCTATCCTCTATCCTATTCTATCCTATATCCTATCCTATCCTATCCTATCCTCTATCCTATCCTATCCTCTATCCTATCCTATCCTCTATCCTATCCTATCCTCCATCCTATCCTATCCTCTATCCTATAACATCATCTATCCTATCCTATCCTCTATCCTATCCTATCCTCTATCCTATCCTATCCTCTATCCTATCATATCCTCTATCCTATCCTATCCTCTATCCTATCCTGTCCTCTATCCTATCCTATCCTCTATCCTATTCTATCCTCCATCCTATCCTATCCTCTATCCTATCCTATCCTCTATCCTATCCTATCCTCTATCCTATCCTATCCTCTATCCTATCCTGTCCTCTATCCTATCCTATCCTCTATCCTATCCTATCCTCTATCCTATCCTATCCTCTATCCTATCCTATCCTCTATCCTATCCTATCCTCTATCCTATCCTATCCTCTATCCTATCCTATCCTCCATCCTATCCTATCCTGTATCCTATCCTATCCTCTATAATATCGTATCCTGTATCCTATCCTGTAATCTTTCCTATCCTATCATCAATCCTATCCTATCCTCTATCGTCTCCTATCCTCTATCCTATCCAATCCCCTATGTTATCCTCTATCCTATCTTATCCTCTATCCTATTCTATCCTCCATCCTATCATATCCTCTATCCTATAATATCCTCTATCCTATCCAATCCCCTATGTTATCCTCTATCCTATCTTATCCTCTATCCTATCCTATCCTCCATCCTATACTATCCTCTATCCTATCCTATCCTCTATCCTATCCTATCCTCTATCCTATCCTATCCTGTATCCTATCCTATCAACTATCCTATCCTATCCTCTATCCTATCCTATCCTATCAACTATCCTATCCTATCCTCTATCCTATCCTATCCTCTGTCCTATCCTATCCTCTCTCCTATCCTCTCCTCTATCCTATCCTATCCTCTATCCTATCCTACCCTCTACAATATCGTATCCTCTATAATATCGTATCCTCTATGCTATCCTATCCTCTATCCTATCCTATCCTCTATCCTATCCTGTCCTCTATCCTATCCTATCCTCTATCCTATCCTATCCTCTATCCTATCCTATCCTCTATCCTATCCTATCCTCTATCCTATCCTATCCTCTATCCTATCCTATCCTGTATCCTATCATATCAACTATCCTATCCTATCCTCTATCCTATCCTATCCTCTATCCTATCCTATCCCATATCCTATCCTATCCTATCCTCTATCCTATCCTATCCTCTATCCTATCCTATCCTCCATCCTATCCTATCCTCTATCCTATCCTATCCTCTATAATATCGTATCCTCTATAATATCGTATCCTGTATCCTATCCTGTAATCTTTCCTATCCTATCATCAATCCTATCCTATCCTCTATCGTCTCCTATCCTCTATCCTATCCAATCCCCTATGTTATCCTCTACCCTATCTTATCCTCTATCCTATTCTATCCTCCATCCTATCATATCCTCTATCCTATAATATCCTCTATCCTATCCAATCCTCTACCGTCTCCTATCCTGTATCCGATCCAATCCCCTATCCTCTATCCTATCCTATTCTATATCGTATCCTCTATCGTATCTTATCCTCTATCCTATCCTATCCTCTATCGTATCCTATCCTCTATAATATCGTATCCTCTATAATATCGTATCCTGTATCCTATCCTGTAATCTTTCCTATCCTATCATCAATCCTATCCTATCCTCTATTTTCTCCTCTCCTCTATCCTATCCAATCCCCTATGTTATCCTCTATCCTATCTTATCCTCTATCCTATCCTATCCTCTATCCTATCCTATCCTCTATCCTATCCTATCCTCTATCCTATACTATCCTCTATCCTATCCTATCCTCTATCCTATCCTATCGTCTATCCTATCCTATCCTGTATCCTATCCTATCAACTATCCTATCCTATCCTCTATCCTATCCTATCCTATCAACTATCCTATCCTATCCTCTATCCTATCCTCTCCTCTATCCTATCCTATCCTCTATCCTATCCTATCCTCTACAATATCGTATCCTCTATAATATCGTATCCTGTATCCTATCCTGTCCTCTTTCCTATCCTATCCACAATCCTATCCTATCCTCTATCCTTTGGTATCCTCTATCATATCCTATCCTCTATCCTATCCTATCCTCTATCCTATCCTATCCTCTATCCTATCCTATCCTGTATCCTATCATATCAACTATCCTATCCTATACTCTATCCTATCCTATCCTCTATCCTATCCTATCCTATATCCTATCCTATCCTATCCTCTATCCTATCCTATCCTCTATCCTATCCTATCCTCCATCCTATCCTATCCTCTATCCTATCCTATCCTCTATAATATCGTATCCTCTATAATATCGTATCCTGTATCCTATCCTGTAATCTTTCCTATCCTATCATCAATCCTATCCTATCCTCTATCCTATCCAATCCCCTATGTTATCCTCTATCCTATCTTATCCTCTATCCTATTCTATCCTCCATCCTATCATATCCTCTATCCTATAATATCCTCTATCCTATCCAATCCTCTACCGTCTCCTATCCTGTATCCGATCCAATCCCCTATCCTCTATCCTATCCTATTCTATATCGTATCCTCTATCGTATCCTATCCTCTATCCTATCCTATCCTCTATCCTATCCTATCCTCTATAATATCGTATCCTCTATAATATCGTATCCTGTATCCTATCCTGTAATCTTTCCTATCCTATCCTGTATCCTATCATATCAACTATCCTATCCTATCCTCTATCCTATCCTATCCTCTATCCTATTCTATCCTATATCCTATCCTATCCTATCCTATCCTCTATCCTATCCTATCCTCTATCCTATCCTATCCTCCATCCTATCCTATCCTCTATCCTATCCTATCCTCTATAATATCGTATCCTCTATAATATCGTATCCTATATCCTATCCTGTAATCTTTCCTATCCTATCATCAATCCTATCCTATCCTCTATCGTCTCCTATCCTCTATCCTATCCAATCCTCTATCCTATCCTATCCTCTATCCTATCCTATCCTCTATCCTATCCTATCCTCTATCCTATCCTATCCTCTATCCTATCCTATCCTCTATCCTATCCTATCCTCTATCCTATCCTATCCTCTATCCTATCCTATCCTCTATCCTATCCTATCCTCTATCCTATCCTATCCTCTATCCTATCCTATCCTCTATAATTTCGTATCCTGTATCCTACCCTGTCCTCTTTCCTATCCTATCCTCAATCCTATCGTTTCGTCTATCCTATGGTATCCTCTATCCTATCCAATCCTCTATCCTATCCTATCCTCTATCCTATCCTATCCTCTATCCTATCCTATCCTATATCCTATCCTATCCTCTATCGTATCCTATCCTCTATCCTATCCTATCCTCTATCCTATCCTATCCTCTATCCTATCCTATCCTCTATCGTATCCTATCCTCTATAATATCGTATCCTCTATAATATCGCATCCTGTATCCTATCCTGTAATCTTTCCTATCCTATCCTCTATCCTATCCTATCCTCTATCCTAGCCTATCCTGTATCCTATCATATCAACTATCCTATCCTATCCTCTATCCTATCCTATCCTCCATCCTATCCTATCCTCTATCCTATCCTATCCTCTATAATATCGTATCCTGTATCCTATCCTGTAATCTTTCCTATCCTATCATCAATCCTATCCTATCCTCTATCCTATCCAATCCCCTATGTTATCCTCTATCCTATCTTATCCTCTATCCTATTCTATCCTCCATCCTATCATATCCTCTATCCTATAATATCCTCTATCCTATCCAATCCTCTACCGTCTCCTATCCTGTATCCGATCCAATCCCCTATCCTCTATCCTATCCTATTCTATATCGTATCCTCTATCGTATCCTATCCTCTATCCTATCCTATCCTCTATCCTATCCTATCCTCTATAATATCGTATCCTCTATAATATCGTATCCTGTATCCTATCCTGTAATCTTTCCTATCCTATCCTCTATCCTATCCTATCCTGTATCCTATCATATCAACTATCCTATCCTATCCTCTATCCTATCCTATCCTCTATCCTATTATATCCTATATCCTATCCTATCCTATCCTATCCTCTATCCTATCCTATCCTCTATCCTATCCTATCCTCCATCCTATCCTATCCTCTATCCTATCCTATCCTCTATAATATCGTATCCTCTATAATATCGTATCCTGTATCCTATCCTGTAATCTTTCCTATCCTATCATCAATCCTATCCTATCCTCTATCGTCTCCTATCCTCTATCCTATCCAATCCTCTATCCTATCCTATCCTCTATCCTATCCTATCCTCTATCCTATCCTATCCTCTATCCTATCCTATCCTCTATCCTATCCTATCCTCTATCCTATCCTATCCTCTATCCTATCCTATCCTCTATCCTATCCTATCCTCTATCCTATCCTATCCTCTATCCTATCCTATCCTCTATCCTATCCTATCCTCTATAATTTCGTATCCTGTATCCTACCCTGTCCCCTTTCCTATCCTATCCTCAATCCTATCGTTTCGTCTATCCTATGGTATCCTCTATCCTATCCAATCCTCTATCCTATCCTATCCTCTATCCTATCCTATCCTCTATCCTATCCTATCCTATATCCTATCCTATCCTCTATCGTATCCTATCCTCTATCCTATCCTATCCTCTATCCTATCCTATCCTCTATCCTATCCTATCCTCTATCGTATCCTATCCTCTATAATATCGTATCCTCTATAATATCGTATCCTGTATCCTATCCTGTAATCTTTCCTATCCTATCCTCTATCCTATCCTATCCTCTATCCTATCCTATCCTGTATCCTATCCTATCAACTATCCTATCCTATCCTCTATCCTATCCTATCCTCTATTCTATCCTATCCTCTATCCTATCCTATCCTCTGTCCTATCCTATCCTCTCTCTTATCCTCTCCTCTATCCTATCCTATCCTCTACAATATCGTATCCTCTATAATATCGTATCCTGTATCCTATCCTGTCCTCTTTCCTATCCTATCCACAATCCTATCCTATCCTCTATCCTTTGGTATCCTCTATCATATCCTATCCTCTATCCTATCCTATCCTCTATCCTATCCTATCCTGTATCCTATCTTATCAAATATCCTATCCTATCCTCTATCCTATCCTATCCTCTATCCTATCCTATCCTATATCCTATCCTATCCTATCCTCTATCCTATCCTATCCTCTATCCTATCCTATCCTCCATCCTATCCTATCCTCTATCCTATCCTATCCTCTATAATATCGTATCCTGTATCCTATCCTGTAATCTTTCCTATCCTATCATCAATCCTATCCTATCCTCTATCGTCTCCTATCCTCTATCCTATCCAATCCCCTATGTTATCCTCTATCCTATCTTATCCTCTATCCTATTCTATCCTCCATCCTATCATATCCTCTATCCTATAATATCCTCTATCCTATCCAATCCTCTACCGTCTCCTATCCTGTATCCGATCCAATCCCCTATCCTCTATCCTATCCTATTCTATATCGTATCCTCTATCGTATCCTATCCTCTATCCTATCCTATCCTCTATCCTATCCTATCCTCTATCCTATCCTATCCTCTATAATATCGTATCCTGTATCCTATCCTGTAATCTTTCCTATCCTATCATCAATCCTATCCTATCCTCCATCGTCTCCCATCCTCTATCCTATCCAATCCCCTATGTTATCCTCTATCCTATCTTATCCTCTATCCTATCCTATCCTCTATCCTATACTATCCTCTATCCTATCCTATCCTCTATCCTATACTATCCTCTATCCTATCCAATCCTCTATCCTATCCTATCCTCTATCCTATCCTATCCTCTATCCTATCCTATCCTATATCCTATCCTATCCTCTATCCTATCCTATCCTCTGTCCTATCCTATCCTCTCTCCTATCCTCTCCTCTATCCTATCCTATCCTCTATCCTATCCTATCCTCTACCCTATCCTATCCTCTACAATATCGTATCCTCTATAATATCGTATCCTGTATCCCATCCTGTCCTCTTTCCTACCCTATCCTCAATCCTATCCTATCCTCTATCCTTTGGTATCCTCTATCCTATCCAATCCTCTATCCTATCCTATCCTCTATCCTATCCTATCCTCTATCCTATCCTATCCTCTATCCTATCCTATCCTCTATCATATACTATCCTCTATCCTATCCTATCGTCTATCCTATCCTATCCTCTATCCTATCCTATCCTGTATCCTATCCTATCAACTATCCTATCCTATCCTCTATCCTATCCTATCCTATCAACTATCCTATCCTATCCTCTATCCTATCCTATCCTCTATTCTATCCTATCCTCTATCCTATCCTATCCTCTGTCCTATCCTATCCTCTCTCTTATCCTCTCCTCTATCCTATCCTATCCTCTACAATATCGTATCCTCTATAATATCGTATCCTGTATCCTATCCTGTCCTCTTTCCTATCCTATCCACAATCCTATCCTATCCTCTATCCTTTGGTATCCTCTATCATATGCTATCCTCTATCCTATCCTATCCTCTATCCTATCCTATCCTGTATCCTAGCATATCAAATATCCTATCCTATCCTCTATCCTATCCTATCCTCTATCCTATCCTATCCTATATCCTATCCTATCCTATCCTCTATCCTATCCTATCCTCTATCCTATCCTATCCTCCATCCTATCCTATCCTCTATCCTATCCTATCCTCTATAATATCGTATCCTCTATAATATCGTATCCTGTATCCTATCCTGTAATCTTTCCTATCCTATCATCAATCCTATCCTATCCTCTATCGTCTCCTATCCTCTATCCTATCCAATCCCCTATGTTATCCTCTATCCTATCTTATCCTCTATCCTATTCTATCCTCCATCCTATCATATCCTCTATCCTATAATATCCTCTATCCTATCCAATCCTCTACCGTCTCCTATCCTGTATCCGATCCAATCCCCTATCCTCTGTCCTATCCTATTCTATATCGTATCCTCTATCCTATCTTATCCTCTATCCTATCCTATCCTCTATCCTATCCTATCCTCTATCCTATCCTATCCTCTATCATATACTATCCTCTATCCTATCCTATCCTCTATCCTATCCTATCCTCTATCCTATCCTATCCTGTATCCTATCCTATCCTCTATCCTATCCTATCCTCTATCCTATCCTATCCTCTATAATATCGTATCCTCTATAATATCGTATCCTGCATCCTATCCTGTAATCTTTCCTATCCTATCATCAATCCTATCCTATCCTCTATCGTCTCCTATCCTCTATCCTATCCAATCCCCTATGTTATCCTCTATCCTATCTTATCCTCTATCCTATTCTATCCTCCATCCTATCATATCCTCTATCCTATAATATCCTCTATCCTATCCAATCCTCTACCGTCTCCTATCCTGTATCCGATCCAATCCCCTATCCTCTGTCCTATCCTATTCTATATCGTATCCTCTATCCTATCTTATCCTCTATCCTATCCTATCCTCTATCCTATCCTATCCTCTATCCTATCCTATCCTATATCCTATCCTATCCTCTATCCTATCCTATCCTCTGTCCTATCCTATCCTCTCTCCTATCCTCTCCTCTATCCTATCCTATCCTCTATCCTATCCTATCCTCTACCCTATCCTATCCTCTACAATATCGTATCCTCTATAATATCGTATCCTGTATCCCATCCTGTCCTCTTTCCTATCCTATCCTCAATCCTATCCTATCCTCTATCCTTTGGTATCCTCTATCCTATCCAATCCTCTATCCTATCCTATCCTCTATCCTATCCTATGCTCTATCCTATCCTATTCTATATCCTATCCTATCCTCTATCCTATCCTATCCTCTATCCTATCCTATCCTCTATCCTATCCTATCCTCTATCCTATCCTATCCTCTATCCTATCCTATCCTCTATAATATCGTATCCTCTATAATATCGTATCCTGTATCCTATCCTATCCTCTATCCTATCCTATCCTATATCCTATCCTATCCTCTATCCTATGCTATCCTCTATCCTATCCTATCCTCCATCCTATCCTATCCTCTATCCTATCCTATCCTCTATAATATCGTATCCTCTATAATATCGTATCCTGTATCCTATCCTGTCCTCTTTCCTATCCTATCCACAATCCTATCCTATCCTCTATCCTTTGGTATCCTCTATCACATCCTATCCTCTATCCTATCCTATCCTCTATCCTATCCTATCCTGTATCCTATCATATCAAATATCCTATCCTATCCTCTATCCTATCCTATCCTCTATCCTATCCTATCCTCTATAATATCGTATCCTCTATAATATCGTATCCTGTATCCTATCCTATCCTCTATCCTATCCTATCCTATATCCTATCCTATATCCTATCCTATCCTCTATCCTATGCTATCCTCTATCCTATCCTATCCTCCATCCTATCCTATCCTCTATCCTATCCTATCCTCTATAATGTCTTATCCTCTATAATATCGTATCCTGTATCCTATCCTGTAATCTTTCCTATCCAATCATCAATCCTATCCTATCCTCCATCGTCTCCCATCCCCTATCCTATCCAATCCCCTATGTTATCCTCTATCCTATCCTATCCTCCATCCTATCCTATCCTCTATCCTATAATATCCTCTATCCTATCCAATCCTCTATCCTATCCTCTATTCTCTCCTCTATCCTATCCTATCCTCTATCCTATCCTACCCTCTATCGTATCCTATCCTCTATAATATCGTATCCTCTATAATATCGTATCCTGTATCCTATCCTGTAATCTTTCCTATCCTATCATCAATCCTATCCTATCCTCTATGGTCTCCTCTCCTCTATCCTATCCAATCCCCTATGTTATCCTCTATCCTATCTTATCCTCTATCCTATCCTATCCTCTATCCTATCCTATCCTCTATAATATCGTATCCTGTATCCTATCCTGTAATCTTTCCTATCCTATAATCAATCCTATCCTATCCTCCATCGTCTCCCATCCTCTATCCTATCCAATCCCCTATGTTATCCTCTATTCTATCTTATCCTCTATCCTATCCTATCCTCTATCCTATCCTATCCTCTATCCTATCCTATCCTCTATCATATACTATCCTCTATCCTATCCTATCCTCTATCCTATCCTATCCTCTATCCTATCCTATCCTGTATCCTATCCTATCAACTATCCTATCCTATCCTCTATCCTATCCTATCCTATCAACTATCCTATCCTATCCTCTATCCTATCCTATCCTCTATTCTATCCTATCCTCTATCCTATCCTATCCTCTGTCCTATCCTATCCTCTCTCTTATCCTCTCCTCTATCCTATCCTATCCTCTACAATATCGTATCCTCTATAATATCGTATCCTGTATCCTATCCTGTCCTCTTTCCTATCCTATCCACAATCCTATCCTATCCTCTATCCTTTGGTATCCTCTATCATATCCTATCCTCTATCCTATCCTATCCTCTATCCTATCCTATCCTGTATCCTATCATATCAAATATCCTATCCTATCCTCTATCCTATCCTATCCTCTATCCTATCCTATCCTATATCCTATCCTATCCTATCCTCTATCCTATCCTATCCTCTATCCTATCCTATCCTCCATCCTATCCTATCCTCTATCCTATCCTATCCTCTATAATATCGTATCCTCTATAATATCGTATCCTGTATCCTATCCTGTAATCTTTCCTATCCTATCATCAATCCTATCCTATCCTCTATCGTCTCCTATCCTCTATCCTATCCAATCCCCTATGTTATCCTCTATCCTATCTTATCCTCTATCCTATTCTATCCTCCATCCTATCATATCCTCTATCCTATAATATCCTCTATCCTATCCAATCCTCTACCGTCTCCTATCCTGTATCCGATCCAATCCCCTATCCTCTATCCTATCCTATTCTATATCGTATCCTCTATCGTATCCTATCCTCTATCCTATCCTATCCTCTATCCTATCCTATCCTCTATAATATCGTATCCTCTATAATATCGTATCCTGTATCCTATCCTGTAATCTTTCCTATCCTATCATCAATCCTATCCTATCCTCCATCGTCTCCCATCCTCTATCCTATCCAATCCCCTATGTTATCCTCTATCCTATCTTATCCTCTATCCTATCCTATCCTCTATCCTATACTATCCTCTATCCTATCCTATCCTCTATCCTATACTATCCTCTATCCTATCCAATCCTCTATCCTATCCTATCCTCTATCCTATCCTATCCTCTATCCTATCCTATCCTATATCCTATCCTATCCTCTATCCTATCCTATCCTCTGTCCTATCCTATCCTCTCTCCTATCCTCTCCTCTATCCTATCCTATCCTCTATCCTATCCTATCCTCTACCCTATCCTATCCTCTACAATATCGTATCCTCTATAATATCGTATCCTGTATCCCATCCTGTCCTCTTTCCTATCCTATCCTCAATCCTGTCGTATCGTCTATCCTATGGTATCCTCTATCCTATCCAATCCTCTATCCTATCCTATCCACTATCCTATCCTATCCTCTAGCCTATCCTATCCTATATCCTATCCTATCCTCTATCGTATCCTATCCTCTATCCTATCCTATCCTCTATCCTATCCTATCCTGTATCCTATCATATCAACTATCCTATCCTATCATCAATCCTATCCTATCCTCTATCGTCTCCTATCCTCTATCCTATCCAATCCCCTATGTTATCCTCTATCCTATCTTATCCTCTATCCTATTCTATCCTCCATCCTATCATATCCTCTATCCTATCCTATCCTCTACAATATCGTATCCTCTATAATATCGTATCCTGTATCCCATCCTGTCCTCTTTCCTATCCTATCCTCAATCCTATCCTATCCTCTATCCTTTGGTATCCTCTATCCTATCCAATCCTCTATCCTATCCTATCCTCTATCCTATCCTATGCTCTATCCTATCCTATCCTATATCCTATCCTATCCTCTATCCTATCCTATCCTCTATCCTATCCTATCCTCTATCCTATCCTATCCTCTATCCTATCCTATCCTCTATCCTATCCTATCCTCTATAATATCGTATCCTCTATAATATCGTATCCTGTATCCTATCCTATCCTCTATCCTATCCTATCCTATATCCTATCCTATCCTCTATCCTATGCTATCCTCTATCCTATCCTATCCTCCATCCTATCCTATCCTCTATCCTATCCTATCCTCTATAATATCGTAACCTCTATAATATCGTATCCTGTATCCTATCCTGTAATCTTTCCTATCCTATCATCAATCCTATCCTATCCTCCATCGTCTCCCATCCTCTATCCTATCCAATCCCCTATGTTATCCTCTATCCTATCCTATCGTCCATCCTATCCTATCCTCTATCCTATAATATCCTCTATCCTATCCAATCCTCTATCCTATCCTCTATTCTCTCCTCTATCCTATCCTATCCTCTATCCTATCCTATCCTCTATCGTATCCTATCCTCTATAATATCGTATCCTCTATAATATCGTATCCTGTATCCTATCCTGTAATCTTTCCTATCCTATCATCAATCCTATCCTATCCTCTATGGTCTCCTCTCCTCTATCCTATCCAATCCCCTATGTTATCCTCTATCCTATCTTATCCTCTATCCTATCCTATCCTCTATCCTATCCTATCCTCTATAATATCGTATCCTGTATCCTATCCTGTAATCTTTCCTATCCTATAATCAATCCTATCCTATCCTCCATCGTCTCCCATCCTCTATCCTATCCAATCCCCTATGTTATCCTCTATCCTATCTTATCCTCTATCCTATCCTATCCTCTATCCTATCCTATCCTCTATCCTATCCTATCCTCTATCATATACTATCCTCTATCCTATCCTATCCTCTATCCTATCCTATCCTCTATCCTATCCTATCCTGTATCCTATCCTATCAACTATCCTATCCTATCCTCTATCCTATCCTATCCTATCAACTATCCTATCCTATCCTCTATCCTATCCTATCCTCTATTCTATCCTATCGTCTATCCTATCCTATCCTCTGTCCTATCCTATCCTCTCTCTTATCCTCTCCTCTATCCTATCCTATCCTCTACAATATCGTATCCTCTATAATATCGTATCCTGTATCCTATCCTGTCCTCTTTCCTATCCTATCCACAATCCTATCCTATCCTCTATCCTTTGGTATCCTCTATCACATCCTATCCTCTATCCTATCCTATCCTCTATCCTATCCTATCCTGTATCCTATCATATCAAATATCCTATCCTATCCTCTATCCTATCCTATCCTCTATCCTATCCTATCCTATCCTCTATCCTATCCTATCCTCTATCCTATCCTATCCTCCATCCTATCCTATCCTCTATCCTATCCTATCCTCTATAATATCGTATACTCTATCGTATCCTGTCCTCTATCCTATCCTATCCTCTATCCTATCCTATCCTCTATAATATCGTATCCTCTATAATATCGTATCCTGTATCCTATCCTGTAATCTTTCCTATCCTATCATCAATCCTATCCTATCCTCCATCGTCTCCCATCCTCTATCCTATCCAATCCCCTATGTTATCCTCTATCCTATCTTATCCTCTATCCTATCCTATCCTCTATCCTATACTATCCTCTATCCTATCCTATCCTCTATCCTATACTATCCTCTATCCTATCCAATCCTCTATCCTATCCTATCCTCTATCCTATCCTATCCTCTATCCTATCCTATCCTATATCCTATCCTATCCTCTATCCTATCCTATCCTCTGTCCTATCCTATCCTCTCTCCTATCCTCTCCTCTATCCTATCCTATCCTCTATCCTATCCTATCCTCTACCCTATCCTATCCTCTACAATATCGTATCCTCTATAATATCGTATCCTGTATCCCATCCTGTCCTCTTTCCTATCCTATCCTCAATCCTATCCTATCCTCTATCCTTTGGTATCCTCTATCCTATCCAATCCTCTATCCTATCCTATCCTCTATCCTATCCTATCCTCTATCCTATCCTATCCTCTATCCTATCCTATCCTCTATCATATACTATCCTCTATCCTATCCTATCCTCTATCCTATCCTATCCTCTATCCTATCCTATCCTGTATCCTATCCTATCAACTATCCTATCCTATCCTCTATCCTATCCTATCCTATCAACTATCCTATCCTATCCTATCCTCTATCCTATCCTATCCTCTATTCTATCCTATCCTCTATCCTATCCTATCCTCTGTCCTATCCTATCCTCTCTCTTATCCTCTCCTCTATCCTATCCTATCCTCTACAATATCGTATCCTCTATAATATCGTATCCTGTATCCTATCCTGTCCTCTTTCCTATCCTATCCACAATCCTATCCTATCCTCTATCCTTTGGTATCCTCTATCATATCCTATCCTCTATCCTATCCTATCCTCTATCCTATCCTATCCTGTATCCTATCATATCAAATATCCTATCCAATCCTCTATCCTATCCTATCCTCTATCCTATCCTATATCCTATCCTATCCTATCCTCTATCCTATCCTATCCTCTATCCTATCCTATCCTCCATCCTATCCTACCCTCTATCCTATCCTATCCTCTATAATATCGTATCCTCTATAATATCGTATCCTGTATCCTATCCTGGAATCTTTCCTATCCTATCATCAATCCTATCCTATCCTCTATCGTCTACTATCCTCTATCCTATCCAATCCCCTATGTTATCCTCTATCCTATCTTATCCTCTATCCTATTCTATCCTCCATCCTATCATATCCTCTATCCTATAATATCCTCTATCCTATCCAATCCTCTACCGTCTCCTATCCTGTATCCGATCCAATCCCCTATCCTCTATCCTATCCTATTCTATATCGTATCCTCTATCGTATCCTATCCTCTATCCTATCCTATCCTCTATCCTATCCTATCCTCTATAATATCGTATCCTCTATAATATCGTATCCTGTATCCTATCCTGTAATCTTTCCTATCCTATCATCAATCCTATCCTATCCTCCATCGTCTCCCATCCTCTATCCTATCCAATCCCCTATGTTATCCTCTATCCTATCTTATCCTCTATCCTATCCTATCCCCTATCCTATACTATCCTCTATCCTATCCTATCCTCTATCTTATACTATCCTCTATCCTATCCAATCCTCTATCCTATCCTATCCTCTATCCTATCCTATCCTCTATCCTATCCTATCCTATATCCTATCCTATCCTCTATCCTATCCTATCCTCTGTCCTATCCTATCCTCTCTCCTATCCTCTCCTCTATCCTATCCTATCCTCTATCCTATCCTATCCTCTACCCTATCCTATCCTCTACAATATCGTATCCTCTATAATATCGTATCCTGTATCCCATCCTGTCCTCTTTCCTATCCTATCCTCAATCCTATCCTATCCTCTATCCTTTGGTATCCTCTATCCTATCCAATCCTCTATCCTATCCTATCCTCTATCCTATCCTATGCTCTATCCTATCCTATCCTATATCCTATCCTATCCTCTATCCTATCCTATCCTCTATCCTATCCTATCCTCTATCCTATCCTATCCTCTATCCTATCCTATCCTCTATAATATCGTATCCTCTATAATATCGTATCCTGTATCCTATCCTATCCTCTATCCTATCCTATCCTATATCCTATCCTATCCTCTATCCTATGCTATCCTCTATCCTATCCTATCCTCCATCCTATCCTATCCTCTATCCTATCCTATCCTCTATAATATCTTATCCTCTATAATATCGTATCCTGTATCCTATCCTGTAATCTTTCCTATCCAATCATCAATCCTATCCTATCCTCCATCGTCTCCCATCCCCTATCCTATCCAATCCCCTATGTTATCCTCTATCCTATCCTATCCTCCATCCTATCCTATCCTCTATCCTATAATATCCTCTATCCTATCCAATCCTCTATCCTATCCTCTATTCTCTCCTCTATACTATCCTATCCTCTATCCTATCCTACCCTCTATCGTATCCTATCCTCTATAATATCGTATCCTCTATAATATCGTATCCTGTATCCTATCCTGTAATCTTTCCTATCCTATCATCAATCCTATCCTATCCTCTATGGTCTCCTCTCCTCTATCCTATCCAATCCCCTATGTTATCCTCTATCCTATCTTATCCTCTATCCTATCCTATCCTCTATCCTATCCTATCCTCTATAATATCGTATCCTGTATCCTATCCTGTAATCTTTCCTATCCTATAATCAATCCTATCCTATCCTCCATCGTCTCCCATCCTCTATCCTATCCAATCCCCTATGTTATCCTCTATCCTATCTTATCCTCTATCCTATCCTATCCTCTATCCTATCCTATCCTCTATCCTATCCTATCCTCTATCATATACTATCCTCTATCCTATCCTATCCTCTATCCTATCCTATCCTCTATCCTATCCTATCCTGTATCCTATCCTATCCTATCCTCTATCCTATCCTATCCTATCAACTATCCTATCCTTTCCTCTATCCTATCCTATCCTCTATTCTATCCTATCCTCTATCCTATCCTGTCCTCTGTCCTATCCTATCCTCTCTCTTATCCTCTCCTCTATCCTATCCTATCCTCTACAATATCGTATCCTCTATAATATCGTATCCTGTATCCTATCCTGTCCTCTTTCCTATCCTATCCACAATCCTATCCTATCCTCTATCCTTTGGTATCCTCTATCATATCCTATCCTCTATCCTATCCTATCCTGTATCCTATCATATCAAATATCCTATCCTATCCTCTATCCTATCCTATCCTCTATCCTATCCTATCCTATATCCTATCCTATCCTATCCTCTATCCTATCCTATCCTCTATCCTATCCTATCCTCCATCCTATCCTATCCTCTATCCTATCCTATCCTCTATAATATCGTATCCTCTATAATATCGTATCCTGTATCCTATCCTGTAATCTTTCCTATCCTATCATCAATCCTATCCTATCCTCCATCGTCTCCCATCCTCTATCCTATCCAATCCCCTATGTTATCCTCTATCCTATCTTATCCTCTATCCTATCCTATCCTCTATCCTATACTATCCTCTATCCTATCCTATCCTCTATCCTATACTATCCTCTATCCTATCCAATCCTCTATCCTATCCTATCCTCTATCCTATCCTATCCTCTATCCTATCCTATCCTATATCCTATCCTATCCTCTATCCTATCCTATCCTCTGTCCTATCCTATCCTCTCTCCTATCCTCTCCTCTATCCTATCCTATCCTCTATCCTATCCTATCCTCTACCCTATCCTATCCTCTACAATATCGTATCCTCTATAATATCGTATCCTGTATCCCATCCTGTCCTCTTTCCTATCCTATCCTCAATCCTATCGTATCGTCTATCCTATGGTATCCTCTATCCTATCCAATCCTCTATCCTATCCTATCCTCTATCCTATCCTATCCTCTAGCCTATCCTATCCTATATCCTATCCTATCCTCTATCGTATCCTATCCTCTATCCTATCCTATCCTCTATCCTATCCTATCCTGTATCCTATCATATCAACTATCCTATCCTATCATCAATCCTATCCTATCCTCTATCGTCTCCTATCCTCTATCCTATCCAATCCCCTATGTTATCCTCTATCCTATCTTATCCTCTATCCTATTCTATCCTCCATCCTATCATATCCTCTATCCTATAATATCCTCTATCCTATCCTATCCTCTATAATATCGTATCCTGTATCCTATCCTGTAATCTTTCCTATCCTATCATCAATCCTATCCTATCCTCCATCGTCTCCCATCCTCTATCCTCTCCAATCCCCTATGTTATCCTCTATCCTATCTCATCCTCTATCCTATCCTATCCTCTATCCTATCCTATCCTCTATCCTATCCTATCCTCTATCCTATACTATCCTCTATCCTATCCAATCCTCTATCCTATCCTATCCTCTATCCTATCCTATCCTCTATCCTATCCTATCCTATATCCTATCCTATCCTCTATCCTATCCTATCCTCTGTCCTATCCTATCCTCTCTCCTATCCTCTCCTCTATCCTATCCTATCCTCTATCCTATCCTATCCTCTACCCTATCCTATCCTCTACAATATCGTATCCTCTATAATATCGTATCCCGTATCCCATCCTGTCCTCTTTCCTATCCTATCCTCCATCCTATCCTATCCTCTATCCTATCCTATCCTCTATAATATCGTATCCTCTATAATATCGTATCCTGTATCCTATCCTGTAATCTTTCCTATCCTATCATCAATCCTATCCTATCCTCTATGGTCTCCTCTCCTCTATCCTATCCAATCCCCTATGTTATCCTCTATCCTATCGTATCCTCAACCCTATCCTATCCTCAATTCTATCGTATACTCCATACTATCCTATCCGCTATCCTATCCTATCCTCTATTATATAATATCCTCTATCCTATCCTATCCTCTATCCGTATCCTATTCTCTATCCTATCCTATCCTCTATCCTGTCCTATCCTCTATCCTATCCTATCCTGTATCCTATACTATCCTCTATCCTATCCTATCCTCTATCCTATCCTATCCTCTATAATTTCGTATCCTCTATAATATCGTATCCTGTATCCTACCCTGTCCTCTTTCCTATCCTATCCTCAATCCTATCGTATCGTCTATCCTATGGTATCCTCTATCCTATCCAATCCTCTATCCTATCCTATCCTCTATCCTATCCTATCCTCTAGCCTATCCTATCCTATATCCTATCCTATCCTCTATCGTATCCTATCCTCTATCCTATCCTATCCTCTATCCTATCCTATCCTGTATCCTATCATATCAACTATCCTATCCTATCATCAATCCTATCCTATCCTCTATCGTCTCCTATCCTCTATCCTATCCAATCCCCTATGTTATCCTCTATCCTATCTTATCCTCTATCCTATTCTATCCTCCATCCTATCATATCCTCTATCCTATAATATCCTCTATCCTATCCAATCCTCTACCGTCTCCTATCCTGTATCCGATCCAATCCCCTATCCTCTATCCTATCCTATTCTATATCGTATCCTCTATCGTATCTTATCCTCTATCCTATCCTATCCTCTATCGTATCCTATCCTGTATAATATCGTATCCTCTATAATATCGTATCCTGTATCCTATCCTGTAATCTTTCCAATCCTATCATCAATCCTATCCTATCCTCTATGGTCTCCTCTCCTCTATCCTATCCAATCCCCTATGTTATCCTCTATCCTATCTTATCCTCTATCCTATCCTATCCTCTATCCTATCCTATCCTCTATAATATCGTATCCTGTATCCTATCCTGTAATCTTTCCTATCCTATCATCAATCCTATCCTATCCTCCATCGTCTCCCATCCTCTATCCTCTCCAATCCCCTATGTTATCCTCTATCCTATCTTATCCTCTATCCTATCCTATCCTCTATCCTATCCTATCCTCTATCCTATCCTATCCTCTATAATATCGTATCCTCTATAATATCGTATCCTGTATCCTATCCTGTAATCTTTCCTATCCTATCATCAATCCTATCCTATCCTCCATCGTCTCCCATCCTCTATCCTATCCAATCCCCTATGTTATCCTCTATCCTATCTTATCCTCTATCCTATCCTATCCTCTATCCTATACTATCCTCTATCCTATCCTATCCTCTATCCTATACTATCCTCTATCCTATCCAATCCTCTATCCTATCCTATCCTCTATCCTATCCTATCCTCTATCCTATCCTATCCTATATCCTATCCTATCCTCTATCCTATCCTATCCTCTGTCCTATCCTATCCTCTCTCCTATCCTCTCCTCTATCCTATCCTATCCTCTATCCTATCCTATCCTCTACCCTATCCTATCCTCTACAATATCGTATCCTCTATAATATCGTATCCTGTATCCCATCCTGTCCTCTTTCCTATCCTATCCTCAATCCTATCGTATCGTCTATCCTATGGTATCCTCTATCCTATCCAATCCTCTATCCTATCCTATCCTCTATCCTATCCTATCCTCTAGCCTATCCTATCCTATATCCTATCCTATCCTCTATCGTATCCTATCCTCTATCCTATCCTATCCTCTATCCTATCCTATCCTGTATCCTATCATATCAACTATCCTATCCTATCATCAATCCTATCCTATCCTCTATCGTCTCCTATCCTCTATCCTATCCAATCCCCTATGTTATCCTCTATCCTATCTTATCCTCTATCCTATTCTATCCTCCATCCTATCATATCCTCTATCCTATAATATCCTCTATCCTATCCTATCCTCTATAATATCGTATCCTGTATCCTATCCTGTAATCTTTCCTATCCTATCATCAATCCTATCCTATCCTCCATCGTCTCCCATCCTCTATCCTCTCCAATCCCCTATGTTATCCTCTATCCTATCTCATCCTCTATCCTATCCTATCCTCTATCCTATCCTATCCTCTATCCTATCCTATCCTCTATCCTATACTATCCTCTATCCTATCCAATCCTCTATCCTATCCTATCCTCTATCCTATCCTATCCTCTATCCTATCCTATCCTATATCCTATCCTATCCTCTATCCTATCCTATCCTCTGTCCTATCCTATCCTCTCTCCTATCCTCTCCTCTATCCTATCCTATCCTCTATCCTATCCTATCCTCTACCCTATCCTATCCTCTACAATATCGTATCCTCTATAATATCGTATCCCGTATCCCATCCTGTCCTCTTTCCTATCCTATCCTCCATCCTATCCTATCCTCTATCCTATCCTATCCTCTATAATATCGTATCCTCTATAATATCGTATCCTGTATCCTATCCTGTAATCTTTCCTATCCTATCATCAATCCTATCCTATCCTCTATGGTCTCCTCTCCTCTATCCTATCCAATCCCCTATGTTATCCTCTATCCTATCGTATCCTCAACCCTATCCTATCCTCAATTCTATCGTATACTCCATACTATCCTATCCGCTATCCTATCCTATCCTCTATTATATAATATCCTCTATCCTATCCTATCCTCTATCCGTATCCTATTCTCTATCCTATCCTATCCTCTATCCTGTCCTATCCTCTATCCTATCCTATCCTGTATCCTATACTATCCTCTATCCTATCCTATCCTCTATCCTATCCTATCCTCTATAATTTCGTATCCTCTATAATATCGTATCCTGTATCCTACCCTGTCCTCTTTCCTATCCTATCCTCAATCCTATCGTATCGTCTATCCTATGGTATCCTCTATCCTATCCAATCCTCTATCCTATCCTATCCTCTATCCTATCCTATCCTCTAGCCTATCCTATCCTATATCCTATCCTATCCTCTATCGTATCCTATCCTCTATCCTATCCTATCCTCTATCCTATCCTATCCTGTATCCTATCATATCAACTATCCTATCCTATCATCAATCCTATCCTATCCTCTATCGTCTCCTATCCTCTATCCTATCCAATCCCCTATGTTATCCTCTATCCTATCTTATCCTCTATCCTATTCTATCCTCCATCCTATCATATCCTCTATCCTATAATATCCTCTATCCTATCCAATCCTCTACCGTCTCCTATCCTGTATCCGATCCAATCCCCTATCCTCTATCCTATCCTATTCTATATCGTATCCTCTATCGTATCTTATCCTCTATCCTATCCTATCCTCTATCGTATCCTATCCTGTATAATATCGTATCCTCTATAATATCGTATCCTGTATCCTATCCTGTAATCTTTCCAATCCTATCATCAATCCTATCCTATCCTCTATGGTCTCCTCTCCTCTATCCTATCCAATCCCCTATGTTATCCTCTATCCTATCTTATCCTCTATCCTATCCTATCCTCTATCCTATCCTATCCTCTATAATATCGTATCCTGTATCCTATCCTGTAATCTTTCCTATCCTATCATCAATCCTATCCTATCCTCCATCGTCTCCCATCCTCTATCCTCTCCAATCCCCTATGTTATCCTCTATCCTATCTTATCCTCTATCCTATCCTATCCTCTATCCTATCCTATCCTCTATCCTATCCTATCCTCTATCCTATACTATCCTCTATCCTATCCAATCCTCTATCCTATCCTATCCTCTATCCTATCCTATCCTCTATCCTATCCTATCCTATATCCTATCCTATCCTCTATCCTATCCTATCCTCTGTCCTATCCTATCCTCTCTCCTATCCTCTCCTCTATCCTATCCTATCCTCTATCCTATCCTATCCTCTACCCTATCCTATCCTCTACAATATCGTATCCTCTATAATATCGTATCCTGTATCCCATCCTGTCCTCTTTCCTATCCTATCCTCAATCCTATCCTATCCTCTATCCTATCCTATCCTATATCCTATCCTATCCTCTATCCTATCCTATCCTCTATCCTATCCTATCCTCTATCCTATCCTATCCTCTATCCTATCCTATCCTCTATAATATCGTATCCTCTATAATATCGTATCCTGTATCCTATCCTATCCTCTATCCTATCCTCCATCCTGTCCTATCCTCTATCCTATCCTATCCTCTATAATATCGTATCCTCTATAATATCGTATCCTGTATCCTATCCTGTAATATTTCCTATCCTATCATCAATCCTATCCTATCCTCCATCGTCTCCCATCCTCTATCCTATCCTCTATTCTCTCCTCTATCCTATCCTATCCTCTATCCTATCCTATCCTCTATCCTATCCTATCCTCTATCCTATCCTATCCTCTATCCTATCCTATCCTCTATCCTATCCTATCGTCTATCCTATCCTATCCTCTATCCTATCCTAGCCTCTACAATATCGTATCCTCTATAATATCGTATCCTGTAACCTATCCTGTCCTCTTTCCTATCCAATCCTCTATCCTATCCTCTATCCTATCCTATCCTCTATCCGTATCCTATCCTCTATCCGTATCCTATCCTCTATCCTATCCTATCCTCTATCCTACCCTATCCTATATCCTATCCTATCCTCTATCCTATCCTATCCTCTATCCTATCCTATCCTCTATAATTTCGTATCCTCTATAATATCGTATCCTGTATCCTACCCTGTCCTCTTTCCTATTCTATCCTCAATCCTATCGTTTCGTCTATCCTATGGTATCCTCTATCCTATCCAATCCTCTATCCTATCCTATCCTCTATCCTATCCTATCCTCTATCCTATCCTATCCTCTATCCTATCCTATCCTCTATAATATCGTATCCTCTATAATATCGTATCCTGTATCCTATCCTGTAATCTTTCCTATCCTATCATCAATCCTATCCTATCCTCCATCGTCTCCCACCCTCTATCCTATCCAATCCCCTATGTTATCCTCTATCCTATCTTATCCTCTATCCTATCCTATCCTCTATCCTATCCTATCCTCTATCCTATCCTATCCTCTATCCTATACTATCCTCTATCCTATCCTATCCTCTATCCTATCCTATCCTCTATCCTATCCTATCCTATCCTCTATCCTATCCTATCCTCTATCCTATCCTATCCTCTGTCCTATCCTATCCTCTCTCCTATCCTCTCCTCTATCCTATCCTATCCTCTATCCTATCCTATCCTCTACAATATCGTATCCTCTATAATATCGTATCCTGTATCCTATCCTGTCCTCTTTCCTATCCTATCCACAATCCTATTCTATCCTCTATCCTTTGGTATCCTCTATCATATCCAATCCTCTATCCTATCCTATCCTCTATCCTATCCTATCCTCTATCCTATCCTATCCTATATCCTATCCTATCCTCTATCCTATCCTATCCTCTGTCCTATCCTATCCTCTCTCCTATCCTCTCCTCTATCCTATCCTATCCTCTATCCTATCCTATCCTCTACCCTATCCTATCCTCTACAATATCGTATCCTCTATAATATCGTATCCTGTATCCCATCCTGTCCTCTTTCCTATCCTATCCTCAATCCTATCCTATCCTCTATCCTTTGGTGTCCTCTATCCTATCCTATCCTCTATCCTATCCTATCCTCTATAATATCGTATCCTCTATAATATCGTATCCTGTATCCTATCCTATCCTCTATCCTATCCTATCCTATATCCTATCCTATCCTCTATCCTATGCTATCCTCTATCCTATCCTATCCTCCATCCTATCCTATCCTCTATCCTATCCTATCCTCTATAATATCGTATCCTGTATCCTATCCTGTAATATTTCCTATCCTATCATCAATCCTATCCTATCCTCCATCGTCTCCCATCCTCTATCCTATCCAATCCCCTATGTTATCCTCTATCCTATCCTATCCTCCATCCTATCCTATCCTCTATCCTATAATATCCTCTATCCTATCCAATCCTCTATCCTATCCTCTATCCTCTCCTCTATCCTATCCTCTCCTCTATCCTATCCTATCCTCTATCCTATCCTATCCTCTATCCGTATCCTATCCTCTATCCTATCCTATCCTCTATCCTATCCTATCCTCTATCCTAGCCTATCCTCTATCCTATCCTATCCTCTATCCTATCCTATCCTCTATCCTATCCTATCCTCTATAATATCGTATCCTCTATAATATCGTATCCTGTAACCTATCCTGTCCTCTTTCCTATCCTATCCTCAATCCTATCCTATCGTCTATCCTAAGGTATCCTCTATCCTATCCAATCCTCTATCCTATCCTATCCTCTATCCTATCCTATCCTCTATACTATCCTATCCTCTATCCTATCCTATCCTATATCCTATCCTATCCTCTATCGTATAATATCCTCTATCCTATCCTATCCTCTATCCTATCCTATCCTCTATCCTATCCTATCCTCTATCGTATCCTATCCTCTATCCTATCCAATCCCCTATGTTATCCTCTATCCCATCCTATCCACCATCCTATCCTATCCTCTATCCTATAATATCCTCTATCCTATCCAATCCTCTATCCTATCCTATCCTCTATCCGTATCCTATCCTCTATCGTATCCTATCCTCTATAATATCGTATCCTGTATCCTATCCCGTAATCTTTCCTATCCTATCATCAATCCTATCCTATAATCTATCGTCTCCTATCCTCTATCCTATCCAATCCCCTATGTTATCCTCTATCTTATCTTATCCTCTATCCTATTATATCCTCCATCCTATTATATCCTCTATCCTATAATATCCTCTATCCTATCCTATCCTCTATCCTATCCAATCCTCTACCGTCTCCTATCCTGTATCCGATTCAATCCCCTATCCTCTATCCTATCCTATTCTCTAGCCTATCCTCTACCGTATCCTATCCTCTATCCTATCCTATCCTCTATCCTATCGTATCCTCAACCCTATCCTATCCTCAATTCTATCGTATACTCCATACTATCCTATCCGCTATCCTATCCTATCCTCTATCCGTATCCTATCCTCTATCCTATCCTCTATCCTATCCTATCCTCTATCCTATACTATCCTCTATCCTATCCAATCCTCTATCCTATCCTATCCTCTATCCTATCCTATCCTCTATCCTATCCTATCCTATATCCTATCCTATCCTCTATCCTATCCTATCCTCTGTCCTATCCTATCCTCTCTCCTATCCTCTCCTCTATCCTATCCTATCCTCTATCCTATCCTATCCTCTACCCTATCCTATCCTCTACAATATCGTATCCTCTATAATATCGTATCCTGTATCCCATCCTGTCCTCTTTCCTATCCTATCCTCAATCCTATCCTATCCTCTATCCTATCCTATCCTATATCCTATCCTATCCTCTATCCTATCCTATCCTCTATCCTATCCTATCCTCTATCCTATCCTATCCTCTATCCTATCCTATCCTCTATCCTATCCTATCCTCTATAATATCGTATCCTCTATAATATCGTATCCTGTATCCTATCCTATCCTCTATCCTATCCTATCCTATATCCTATCCTATCCTCTATCCTATGCTATCCTCTATCCTATCCTATCCTCCATCCTGTCCTATCCTCTATCCTATCCTATCCTCTATAATATCGTATCCTCTATAATATCCTATCCTGTATCCTATCCTGTAATATTTCCTATCCTATCATCAATCCTATCCTATCCTCCATCGTCTCCCATCCTCTATCCTATCCAATCCCCTATGTTATCCTCTATCCTATCCTATCCTCCATCCTATCCTATCCTCTATAATATAATATCCTCTATCCTATCCAATCCTCTATCCTATCCTCTATTCTCTCCTCTATCCTATCCTATCCTCTATCCTATCCTATCCTCTATCCTATCCTATCCTCTATCCTATCCTATCCTCTATCCTATCCTATCCTCTATCCTATCCTATCCTCTATCCTATCCTATCCTCTATGCTATCCTATCCTCTATCCTATCCTATCCTCTATCCTATCCTATCCTCTATCCTATCCTAGCCTCTACAATATCGTATCCTCTATAATATCGTATCCTGTAACCTATCCTGTCCTCTTTCCTATCCTATCCTCAATCCTATCCTATCGTCTATCCTATGGTATCCTCTATCCTATCCAATCCTCTATCCTATCCTATCCTCTATCCTATCCTATCCTCTATCCTATCCTATCCTATATCCTATCCTATCCTCTATCGTATCCTATCCTCTATCCTATCCTATCCTCTATCCTATCCTATCCTCTATCCTATCCTATCCTCTATCGTATCCTATCCTCTATCCTATCCAATCCCCTATGTTATCCTCTATCCTATCCTATCCTCCATCCTATCCTATCCTCTATCCTATAATATCCTCTATCCTATCCAATCCTCTATCCTATCCTCTATCCTATCCTATCCTCTATCCGTATCCTATCCTCTATCCGTATCCTATCCTCTATCCTATCCTATCCTCTATCCTATCCTATCCTATATCCTATCCTATCCTCTATCCTATCCTATCCTCTATCCTATCCTATCCTCTATAATTTCGTATCCTCTATAATATCGTATCCTGTATCCTACCCTGTCCTCTTTCCTATCCTATCCTCAATCCTATCGTTTCGTCTATCCTATGGTATCCTCTATCCTATCCAATCCTCTATCCTATCCTATCCTCTATCCTATCCTATCCTCTATCCTATCCTATCCTCTATCCTATCCTATCCTCTATAATATCGTATCCTCTATAATATCGTATCCTGTATCCTATCCTGTAATCTTTCCTATCCTATCATCAATCCTATCCTATCCTCCATCGTCTCCCATCCTCTATCCTATCCAATCCCCTATGTTATCCTCTATCCTATCTTATCCTCTATCCTATCCTATCCTCTATCCTATCCTATCCTCTATCCTATCCTATCCTCTATCCTATACTATCCTCTATCCTATCCTATCCTCTATCCTATCCTATCCTCTATCCTATCCTATCCTCTATCCTATCCTATCCTATCCTCTATCCTATCCTATCCTCTATCCTATCCTATCCTCTGTCCTATCCTATCCTCTCTCCTATCCTCTCCTCTATCCTATCCTATCCTCTATCCTATCCTATCCTCTACAATATCGTATCCTCTATAATATCGTATCCTGTATCCTATCCTGTCCTCTTTCCTATCCTATCCACAATCCTATTCTATCCTCTATCCTTTGGTATCCTCTATCATATCCAATCCTCTATCCTATCCTATCCTCTATCCTATCCTATCCTCTATCCTATCCTATCCTATATCCTATCCTATCCTCTATCCTATCCTATCCTCTGTCCTATCCTATCCTCTCTCCTATCCTCTCCTCTATCCTATCCTATCCTCTATCCTATCCTATCCTCTACCCTATCCTATCCTCTACAATATCGTATCCTCTATAATATCGTATCCTGTATCCCATCCTGTCCTCTTTCCTATCCTATCCTCAATCCTATCCTATCCTCTATCCTTTGGTGTCCTCAATCCTATCCTATCCTCCATCGTCTCCCATCCTCTATCCTATCCAATCCCCTATGTTATCCTCTATCCTATCCTATCCTCCATCCTATCCTATCCTCTATCCTATAATATCCTCTATCCTATCCAATCCTCTATCCTATCCTCTATCCTCTCCTCTATCCTATCCTATCCTCTATCCTATCCTATCCTCTATCCGTATCCTATCCTCTATCCTATCCTATCCTCTATCCTATCCTATCCTCTATAATATCGTATCCTCTATAATATCGTATCCTGTATCCTATCCTGTAATCTTTCCTATCCTATCATCAATCCTATCCTATCCTCCATCGTCTCCCATCCTCTATCCTATCCAATCCCCTATGTTATCCTCTATCCTATCTTATCCTCTATCCTATCCTATCCTCTATCCTATCCTATCCTCTATCCTATACTATCCTCTATCCTATCCTATCCTCTATCCTATCCTATCCTCTATCCTATCCTATCCTCTATCCTATCCTATCCTATCCTCTATCCTATCCTATCCTCTATCCTATCCTATCCTCTGTCCTATCCTATCCTCTCTCCTATCCTCTCCTCTATCCTATCCTATCCTCTATCCTATCCTATCCTCTACAATATCGTATCCTCTATAATATCGTATCCTGTATCCTATCCTGTCCTCTTTCCTATCCTATCCACAATCCTATTCTATCCTCTATCCTTTGGTATCCTCTATCATATCCAATCCTCTATCCTATCCTATCCTCTATCCTATCCTATCCTCTATCCTATCCTATCCTATATCCTATCCTATCCTCTATCCTATCCTATCCTCTGTCCTATCCTATCCTCTATCCTATCCTATCCTCTATCCTATCCTATCCTCTATCCTATCCTATCCTCTCTCCTATCCTCTCCTCTATCCTATCCTATCCTCTATCCTATCCTATCCTCTACAATATCGTATCCTCTATAATATCGTATCCTGTATCCCATCCTGTCCTCTTTCCTATCCTATCCTCAATCCTATCCTATCCTCTATCCTTTGGTGTCCTCTATCCTATCCTATCCTCTATCCTATCCTATCCTCTATAATATCGTATCCTCTATAATATCGTATCCTGTATCCTATCCTATCCTCTATCCTATCCTATCCTATATCCTATCCTATCCTCTATCCTATGCTATCCTCTATCCTATCCTATCCTCCATCCTATCCTATCCTCTATCCTATCCTATCCTCTATAATATCGTATCCTGTATCCTATCCTGTAATATTTCCTATCCTATCATCAATCCTATCCTATCCTCCATCGTCTCCCATCCTCTATCCTATCCAATCCCCTATGTTATCCTCTATCCTATCCTATCCTCCATCCTATCCTATCCTCTATCCTATAATATCCTCTATCCTATCCAATCCTCTATCCTATCCTCTATCCTCTCCTCTATCCTATCCTCTCCTCTATCCTATCCTATCCTCTATCCTATCCTATCCTCTATCCGTATCCTATCCTCTATCCTATCCTATCCTCTATCCTATCCTATCCTCTATCCTATCCTATCCTCTATCCTATCCTATCCTCTATCCTATCCTATCCTCTATCCTATCCTATCCTCTATAATATCGTATCCTCTATAATATCGTATCCTGTAACCTATCCTGTCCTCTTTCCTATCCTATCCTCAATCCTATCCTATCGTCTATCCTAAGGTATCCTCTATCCTATCCAATCCTCTATCCTATCCTATCCTCTATCCTATCCTATCCTCTATACTATCCTATCCTCTATCCTATCCTATCCTATATCCTATCCTATCCTCTATCGTATAATATCCTCTATCCTATCCTATCCTCTATCCTATCCTATCCTCTATCCTATCCTATCCTCTATCGTATCCTATCCTCTATCCTATCCAATCCCCTATGTTATCCTCTATCCCATCCTATCCACCATCCTATCCTATCCTCTATCCTATAATATCCTCTATCCTATCCAATCCTCTATCCTATCCTCTATCCTCTCCTCTATCCTATCCTATCCTCTATCCGTATCCTATCCTCTATCGTATCCTATCCTCTATAATATCGTATCCTGTATCCTATCCTGTAATCTTTCCTATCCTATCATCAATCCTATCCTATAATCTATCGTCTCCTATCCTCTATCCTATCCAATCCCCTATGTTATCCTCTATCTTATCTTATCCTCTATCCTATTATATCCTCCATCCTATTATATCCTCTATCCTATAATATCCTCTATCCTATCCTATCCTCTATCCTATCCAATCCTCTACCGTCTCCTATCCTGTATCCGATCCAATCCCCTATCCTCTATCCTATCCTATTCTCTAGCCTATCCTCTACCGTATCCTATCCTCTATCCTATCCTATCCTCTATCCTATCGTATCCTCAACCCTATCCTATCCTCAATTCTATCGTATACTCCATACTATCCTATCCGCTATCCTATCCTATCCTCTATCCGTATCCTATCCTCTATCCTATCCTCTATCCTATCCTATCCTCTATCCTATACTATCCTCTATCCTATCCAATCCTCTATCCTATCCTATCCTCTATCCTGTCCTATCCTCTATCCTATCCTATCCTATATCCTATCCTATCCTCTATCCTATCCTATCCTCTGTCCTATCCTATCCTCTCTCCTATCCTCTCCTCTATCCTATCCTATCCTCTATCCTATCCTATCCTCTACCCTATCCTATCCTCTACAATATCGTATCCTCTATAATATCGTATCCTGTATCCCATCCTGTCCTCTTTCCTATCCTATCCTCAATCCTATCCTATCCTCTATCCTATCCTATCCTATATCCTATCCTATCCTCTATCCTATCCTATCCTCTATCCTATCCTATCCTCTATCCTATCCTATCCTCTATCCTATCCTATCCTCTATCCTATCCTATCCTCTATAATATCGTATCCTCTATAATATCGTATCCTGTATCCTATCCTATCCTCTATCCTATCCTATCCTATATCCTATCCTATCCTCTATCCTATGCTATCCTCTATCCTATCCTATCCTCCATCCTGTCCTATCCTCTATCCTATCCTATCCTCTATAATATCGTATCCTCTATAATATCGTATCCTGTATCCTATCCTGTAATATTTCCTATCCTATCATCAATCCTATCCTATCCTCCATCGTCTCCCATCCTCTATCCTATCCAATCCCCTATGTTATCCTCTATCCTATCCTATCCTCCATCCTATCCTATCCTCTATAATATAATATCCTCTATCCTATCCGATCCTCTATCCTATCCTCTATTCTCTCCTCTATCCTATCCTATCCTCTATCCTATCCTATCCTCTATCCTATCCTATCCTCTATCCTATCCTATCCTCTATCCTATCCTATCCTCTATCCTATCCTATCCTCTATCCTATCCTAGCCTCTACAATATCGTATCCTCTATAATATCGTATCCTGTAACCTATCCTGTCCTCTTTCCTATCCTATCCTCAATCCTATCCTATCGTCTATCCTATGGTATCCTCTATCCTATCCAATCCTCTATCCTATCCTATCCTCTATCCTATCCTATCCTCTATCCTATCCTATCCTATATCCTATCCTATCCTCTATCGTATCCTATCCTCTATCCTATCCTATCCTCTATCCTATCCTATCCTCTATCCTATCCTATCCTCTATCGTATCCTATCCTCTATCCTATCCAATCCCCTATGTTATCCTCTATCCTATCCTATCCTCCATCCTATCCTATCCTCTATCCTATAATATCCTCTATCCTATCCAATCCTCTATCCTATCCTCTATCCTATCCTATCCTCTATCCGTATCCTATCCTCTATCCGTATCCTATATTCTATCCTATCCTATCCTCTATCCTATCCTATCCTATATCCTATCCTATCCTCTATCCTATCCTATCCTCTATCCTATCCTATCCTCTATAATTTCGTATCCTCTATAATATCGTATCCTGTATCCTACCCTGTCCTCTTTCCTATCCTATCCTCAATCCTATCGTTTCGTCTATCCTATGGTATCCTCTATCCTATCCAATCCTCTATCCTATCCTATCCTCTATCCTATCCTATCCTCTATCCTATCCTATCCTCTATCCTATCCTATCCTCTATAATATCGTATCCTCTATAATATCGTATCCTGTATCCTATCCTGTAATCTTTCCTATCCTATCATCAATCCTATCCTATCCTCCATCGTCTCCCATCCTCTATCCTATCCAATCCCCTATGTTATCCTCTATCCTATCTTATCCTCTATCCTATCCTATCCTCTATCCTATCCTATCCTCTATCCTATCCTATCCTCTATCCTATACTATCCCCTATCCTATCCTATCCTCTATCCTATCCTATCCTCTATCCTATCCTATCCTCTATCCTATCCTATCCTATCCTCTATCCTATCCTATCCTCTATCCTATCCTATCCTATCCTCTATCCTATCCTATCCTCTGTCCTATCCTATCCTCTCTCCTATCCTCTCCTCTATCCTATCCTATCCTCTATCCTATCCTATCCTCTACAATATCGTATCCTCTATAATATCGTATCCTGTATCCTATCCTGTCCTCTTTCCTATCCTATCCACAATCCTATTCTATCCTCTATCCTTTGGTATCCTCTATCATATCCAATCCTCTATCCTATCCTATCCTCTATCCTATCCTATCCTCTATCCTATCCTATCCTATATCCTATCCTATCCTCTATCCTATCCTATCCTCTGTCCTATCCTATCCTCTCTCCTATCCTCTCCTCTATCCTATCCTATCCTCTATCCTATCCTATCCTCTACCCTATCCTATCCTCTACAATATCGTATCCTCTATAATATCGTATCCTGTATCCCATCCTGTCCTCTTTCCTATCCTATCCTCAATCCTATCCTATCCTCTATCCTTTGGTGTCCTCAATCCTATCCTATCCTCCATCGTCTCCCATCCTCTATCCTATCCAATCCCCTATGTTATCCTCTATCCTATCCTATCCTCCATCCTATCCTATCCTCTATCCTATAATATCCCCTATCCTATCCAATCCTCTATCCTATCCTCTATCCTCTCCTCTATCCTATCCTATCCTCTATCCTATCCTATCCTCTATCCGTATCCTATCCTCTATCCTATCCTATCCTCTATCCTATCCTATCCTCTATCCTATCCTATCCTCTATCCTATCCTATCCTCTATCCTATCCTATCCTCTATCCTATCCTATCCTCTATCCTATCCTATCCTCTATAATATCGTATCCTCCATCCTATCCTATCCTCTATCCTATCCTATCCTCTATCCTATCCTATCCTCTATCCTATCCTATCCTCTATCCTATCCTATCCTCTATAATATCGTATCCTCTATAATATCGTATCCTGTAACCTATCCTGTCCTCTTTCCTATCCTATCCTCAATCCTATCCTATCGTCTATCCTAAGGTATCCTCTATCCTATCCAATCCTCTATCCTATCCTATCCTCTATCCTATCCTATCCTCTATACTATCCTATCCTCTATCCTATCCTTTCCTATATCCTATCCTATCCTCTATCGTATAATATCCTCTATCCTATCCTATCCTCTATCCTATCCTATCCTCTATCCTATCCTATCCTCTATCGTATCCTATCCTCTATCCTATCCAATCCCCTATGTTATCCTCTATCCCATCCTATCCACCATCCTATCCTATCCTCTATCCTATAATATCCTCTATCCTATCCAATCCTCTATCCTATCCTCTATCCTCTCCTCTATCCTATCCTATCCTCTATCCGTATCCTATCCTCTATCGTATCCTATCCTCTATAATATCGTATCCTGTATCCTATCCTGTAATCTTTCCTATCCTATCATCAATCCTATCCTATAATCTATCGTCTCCTCTCCTCTATCCTATCCAATCCCCTATGTTATCCTCTATCTTATCTTATCCTCTATCCTATTATATCCTCCATCCTATTATATCCTCTATCCTATAATATCCTCTATCCTATCCTATCCTCTATCCTATCCAATCCTCTACCGTCTCCTATCCTGTATCCGATCCAATCCCCTATCCTCTATCCTATCCTATTCTCTAGCCTATCCTCTACCGTATCCTATCCTCTATCCTATCCTATCCTCTATCCTATCGTATCCTCAACCCTATCCTATCCTCAATTCTATCGTATACTCCATACTATCCTATCCGCTATCCTATCCTATCCTCTATCCGTATCCTATCCTCTATCCTATCCTCTATCCTATCCTATCCTCTATCCTGTCCTATCCTCTATCCTATCCTATCCTGTATCCTATACTATCCTCTATCCTATCAGATCCTCTATCCTCTCCTATCCTCTATCCTATCGCATCCTCTATCCTATCCAATCTCATATCCTATCCTATCCTCTATCATATCCTATCCTCTATCGTATCCTGTCTTCTATTCTATCCAATCCTCTATCTTATCCTCCATCCTATCCTATCCTCTATCCTATCCTATCCTCTATGCTATCCTATCCTCTATCCTATCCTATCCTCTATCCTATCCTATCCTCTATCCTATCCTATCCTCTATAATTTCGTATCCTCTATAATATCGTATCCTGTATCCTACCCTGTCCTCTTTCCTATCCTATCCTCAATCCTATCGTATCGTCTATCCTATGGTATCCTCTATCCTATCCAATCCTCTATCCTATCCTATCCTCTATCCTATCCTATCCTCTAGCCTATCCTATCCTATATCCTATCCTATCCTCTATCGTATCCTATCCTCTATCCTATCCTATCCTCTATCCTATCCTATCCTCTATCCTATCCAATCCTCTATCGTATCCTATCCTCTACAATATCCTATCCTCTATCCTATCCTATCCTCTATCGTATAATATCCTCTATCCTATCCTATCCTCTATCCTATCCTATCCTCTATCGTCTCCTATCCTCTATCCTATCCAATCCCCTATGTTATCCTCTATCCCATCCTATCCACCATCCTGTCCTATCCTCTATCCTATAATATCCTCTATCCTATCCAATCCTCTATCCTATCCTCTATCCTCTCCTCTATCCTATCCTATCCTCTATCCGTATCCTATCCTCTATCGTATCCTATCCTCTATAATATCGTATCCTGTATCCTATCCTGTAATCTTTCCTATCCTATCATCAATCCTATCCTATAATCTATCGTCTCCTATCCTCTATCCTATCCAATCCCCTATGTTATCCTCTATCTTATCTTATCCTCTATCCTATCCTATCCTCCATCGTATTATATCCTCTATCCTATAATATCCTCTATCCTATCCTATCCTCTATCCTATCCAATCCTCTACCGTCTCCTATCCTGTATCCGATCCAATCCCCTATCCTCAATCCTATCCTATTCTCTATCCTATCCTCTATCCTATCCTATCCTCTATAATATCGTATCCTGTATCCTATCCTGTCCTCTTTCCTATCCTATCCTCTATCCTATGGTATCCTCTATCCTATGGTATCCTCTATCCTATCCAATCCTCTATCCTATCCTATCCTCTATCCTATCCTATCCTATATCCTATCCTATCCTCTATCGTATCCTATTCTCTATCCTATCCTATCCTCTATCCTATCCTATCCTCTATCCTATCCTATCCTCTATCGTATCCTATCCTCTATAATATCGTATCCTGTATCCTATCCTGTAATCTTTCCTATCCTATCATGAAACCTATCCTATCCTCTATCGTCTCCTATCCTCTATCCTATCCAATCACCTATGTTATCCTCTATCCTATCTTATCCTCTATCCTATCCTATCCTCCATCCTATTATATCCTCTATCCTATAATATCCTCTATCCTATCCTATACTCTATCCTATCCAATCCTCTACCGTCTCCTATCCTGTATCCGATCCAATCCCCTATCCTCTATCCTATCCTATTCTCTATCCTATCCTCTACCGTATCCTATCCTCTATCCTATCCTATCCTCTATCTTCTCCTATCCTCTATCCTATCGTATCCTCAACCCTATCCAATCCTCAATTCTATCGTATACTCCATACTATCCTATCCTATCCTCTATCCTATCCTATCCTCTATCCTATCTTATCCTCTATCCTATCCTATCCTCAATCCTATCCTATCCTGAATCCTATCCTATCTTCTATCCTATCCTATCCTCTGTCCAATCCTATCCTATCCTCATTCCTATGCTATCCTCAATCCTATCCTATAATCTATCCTATAGTATCCTCTATCCATTCCTATCCTCTATCCTATTCTAGCCTCTATCATATCCTATCCTCAATCCAATCCTATCCTCTATCCTATCCAATCCTCTATCCTATCCTCTATCCTATCCTCTATCCTATCCTATCCTCTATCGTATGCTCTATCCTATCCTATCCTCTATGCTATCCAATCCCCTATCCTATCCTCTATCCTATCCTAACCTTTACCCTATAATACCATGTATCCTATACTATTCTCTATCCTGCCCTATCCTATCCTCTATCGTATGCTCTATCCTATCCTATCCACAATCCTATAGTATCCTCTATCCTATCCTATCCTCTATTCTATAATATCCTCTATCCTATCCTAATCTCTATCCTATCAATCCCCTATCCTATCCTCTATCCTATCCTATCCTCTATCCTATCCTATCCTCTATCCTATCCTATCCTCTATCCTATCCTATCCTATATCCTATCCTATCCTCTATCGTATCCTATCCTCTATCCTATCCTATCCTCTATCCTATCCTATCCTCTATCCTATCCTATCCTCTATCGTATCCTATCCTCTATCCTATCCAATCCCCTATGTTATCCTCTATCCTATCCTATCCACCATCCTATCCTATCCTCTATCCTATAATATCCTCTATCCTATCCTCTATCCTCTCCTCTATCCTATCCTATCCTCTATCCTATCCTATCCTCTATCCTATCCTATCCTCTATCGTATCCTATCCTCTATCCTATCCAATCCCCTATGTTATCCTCTATCCTATCCTATCCACCATCCTATCTTATCCTCTATCCTATAATATCCTCTATCCTATCCAATCCTCTATCCTATCCTCTATCCTCTCCTCTATCCTATCCTATCCTCTATCCGTATCCTATCCTCTATCGTATCCTATCCTCTATAATATCGTATCCTGTATCCTATCCTGTAATCTTTCCTATCCTATCATCAATCCTATCCTATAATCTATCGTCTCCTATCCTCTATCCTATCCAATCCCCTATGTTATCCTCTATCTTATCTTATCCTCTATCCTATTATATCCTCCATCCTATTATATCCTCTATCCTATAATATCCTCTATCCTATCCTATCCTCTATCCTATCCAATCCTCTACCGTCTCCTATCCTGTATCCGATCCAATCCCCTATCCTCTATCCTATCCTATTCTCTAGCCTATCCTCTACCGTATCCTATCCTCTATCCTATCCTATCCTCTATCCTATCGTATCCTCAACCCTATCCTATCCTCAATTCTATCGTATACTCCATACTATCCTATCCGCTATCCTATCCTATCCTCTATTATATAATATCCTCTATCCTATCCTATCCTCTATCCGTATCCTATCCTCTATCCTATCCTCTATCCTATCCTATCCTCAATCCTATCCTATCCTCAATCCTATCCTATCCTCTATCCTATCCAATCCTCTATCCTATCATCTATCCTATCCTATCCTCTATCCTATCCTATCCTGTATCCTATCCAATCTCATATCCTATCCTATCCTCCATCCTATCCTATCCTCTATCCTATCCTATCCTCTATGCTATCCTATCCTCTATCCTATTCTATCCTCTATCCTATCTTATCCTGTATCCTATCCTATCCTCTATCCTATCCTATCCTAAATCCTATCCTATCCTCTGTCCTATCCTATCCCCTTATCGTATCCTATCCTCTATCCTATCCTATCCTCTATGCTATCCTATCCTCTATCCTATTCTATCCTCTATCCTATCCTATCCTGTATCCTATCCTATCCTCTATCCTATCCTATCCTAAATCCTATCCTATCCTCTGTCCTATCCTATCCCCTTATCGTATCCTATCCTCTATCCTAACCTCTATCCTATCCTCTTCTCTATCCTATCTTCTATCCTATCCAATCCTCTATCCTATGCCCAATCATATCCTATCCTCTATCCTATCCTATCCTCTATGCTATCCTATCCTCTATCCTATTCTATCTCTATCCTATCTATCCTCAATCCAATCCTATCCTCTATCCTATCCTATCCTCTATCCTATCCAATCCTCTATCCTATCCTCTATCCTATCCTCTATCGTATGCTCTATCCTATCCTATCCTCTATCCTATCCTATCCTCTACCCTATAATACCATGTATCCTATACTATTCTCTATCCTACCCTATCCTATCCTCTATCGTATGCTCTATCCTATCCTATCCACTATCCTATCCTAACCTCAATCCTAACCTATCCTCTATCATATCCTATCCTTTATCGTATCCTATCCACTATCCTATCCTATCCTCTATCCTATCTTATCCTCTATCCTATCCTGTCCTCTATTCTATCCTATCCTCTATCTTATCCTATCCTCTTATCGTATCCTACCCTCTATCCTATCCTATCCTATCCTCATTCCTATGCTATCCTCAATCCTATCCTATAATCTATCCTATAGTATCCTCTATCCTTTCCTATCCTCTATCCTATCCTATCCTCTATCGTATGCTCTATCCTATCCTATCCTCTATCCTATCCTATACTCTATCATATCCTATCCTATATCCTATACTATCCTCTATCCTATCCTATCCTCTATCCTATCCTATCCTCTAATCTATCCTATCCTCTATCGAATCCTATCCTCAATCCTATCCTATCCTCATTCCTATCCTATCCTCAATCCTATCCTATAATCTATCCTATAGTATCCTCTATCCTATCCAATCCTCTATCCTATCCTATCCTCAATCCTATCTTCTCTTCAATCCTATCCTATCCTCTATCCTATCCTCTATCGTATGCTCTATCCTATCCTATCCTCTATGCTATCCAATCCCCTATCCTATCCTCTATCCTATCCTATCCTCTACCCTATAATACCATGTATCCTATACTATTCTCTATCCTACCCTATCCTATCCTCTATCGTATGCTCTATCCTATCCTATATCACTATCCTATCCTAACCTCAATCCTATCCTATCCTCTATCCTATCCTATCCTCTATCCTATCCAATCCTCTATCCTATCCTATCCTCTATCCTATCCTATTCCCTATCCTATCCTATCCTCTATCCTATCCTATCCTATCCTATCCTATCCAAACCTATCCTATCCTATCCTATCCTATCCTATCCTTTATCCTATCCTCTATCCTATCCTCTATCCTATCCTATCCTATCCTATCCAATCCTATCCTATCCTATCCTATCCTATCCTATCCTATCCTTTATCCTTTCCTCTATCCTATCCTCTATCCTATCCTATCCTCTATCCTATCCTATCCTCAATCCTATCCTATCCTCAATCCTATCTTATCCTCAATCCTAACCTATCCTCTATCCTATCCTATCCTCTATCTTATCCTATCCTCTATCCAATCCAATCCTCAATCCTATCCTATCCTCTATCCTATCCTATCCTCTATCCTCTATCCTATCCTATCCTCTATCCTATCATATCCTCTATCCTATCCTATCCTATCCTATCCTATCCTATCCTATCCTATCCTATCCTATCCTCTATCCTATTCTATCCTATCCTATCCTATCCTATCCTATCCTCTATCCTATCCTATCCTCTATCCTATCCTATCCTCTATCCTATCCTATTCCTATCCTATCCTATCCTCAATCCTAACCTATCCTCTATCCTATCCTATCCTCTATCTTATCCTATCCTCTATCCAATCCAATCCTCAATCCTATCCTATGCTCTATCCTATTCTATCCTCTATCCTATCCTATCCTCTATCCTATCCTATCCTCTATCCTATCCTATCCTCTATCCTATCCTCTTCTCTATCCTATCCTATCCTCTATCCTATCCTATCCTCTATCCTATCCTCTTCTCTATCCTATCCTATCCTCTATCGTATGCTCTATCCTATCCTATCCTCTATCCTATCCAATCCCCTATCCTATCCTCTATCCTATCCTATCCTCTATCGTATTCTCTATCCTATCCTATCCTCTATCCTATCCAATCCCCTATCCTATCAGCTACCCTATCCTATCCTTTACTCTATAATACCATGTATCCTATCCTATTCTCTATCCTATCCTATCCTATCCTCTATCGTATGCTCTATCCTAACCTATCCACTATCCTATACTATCCTATCCTCAGTCCTATCCTCTCCTCTATCATATCCTATCCTCTATCCTATCCTATCCTCTATCCTATCCTATCCTCTATCGTATTCTATCCTCTATCCTATCCAATCCCCTATCCTATCCTGTGTCCTATCCTATCCTCTATCCTATCCTTTCCTCTATAATATCGTATCTTCTATCGTATCCTATCCTCTATCCTATCCTGTCCTCCATTCTATCCTATCTTCTATCTTATCCTATCCTCTATCCTATCCTCTCTTCTATCCTATCCTATCCTCTATCCTATCCTATCCTCAATCCTATCCTATCCTCGATCGTATCCTATCCTCTTATCGTATCCTACCCTCTATCCTATCCTCTATCCTATCCATTCCTCTATAATATCGTATCTTCTATCGTATCCTATCCTCTATTCTATCCTATCCTCTATCCTATCCTATCCTATCCTATCCTATCCTCTATCCTATCCTCTATCCTATCCTGTATCCTATCCTATACTCTATCCTATCCTATCCTCTATCCTATCCTATCCTCAATCGTATCCTATCCTCAATCCTAACCCATCCTCTATCCTATCCTATCCTCTATCCTATCCTATCCTCTATCCTATCCTATCCTCTATAGTATCCTATCCTCTATCCTATCCAATCCTCTATCCTATCCTATCCTCTATCCTATGCTATCCTCTATCCTATCCACTCCTCTATCCTATCCTATCCTCTATCGTATGCTCTATCCTATCCTATCCTCAATCCTAACCTATCCTCCATCCTATCCTATCCTCAATCCTAACCTATCCTCTATAGTATCCTATCCTCTATCTTATCCTATCCTCTATGCAATCCAATCCTCAATCCTATCCTATCCTCTATCCTATCCTGTCCTCCATTCTATCCTATCCTCAATCCTATCCTATCCTCAATCCTATCCTATAGTCTATCCTATAGTATCCTCTATCCATCCTATCGTCTATCCTATCCTCTCCTCTATCCTATCCTATCCTCTATCCTATCCTATCCTCAATCCTAACCTATCCTCTATCCTATCCTATCCTCTATATTATCCTATTCTCTATCCAATCCAATCCTCAATCCTATCCTATCCTCTATCCTATCCTATCCTCTATCCTATCCTATCCTATCTATCCTCAATCCAATCCTATCCTCTATCCTATCCTATCCTCTATCCTATCCAATCCTCTATCCTATCCTATCCTCTATCCTATCCTATTCCTATCCTATCCTATCCTCAATCCTAACCTATCCTCTATCCTATCCTATCCTCTATCTTATCCTATCCTCTATCCAATCCAATCCTCAATCCTATCCTATGCTCTATCCTATTCTATCCTCTATCCTATCCTATCCTCTATCCTATCCTATCCTCTATCCTATCCTATCCTCTATCCTATCCTCTTCTCTATCCTATCATATCCTCTATCGTATGCTCTATCCTATCCTATCCTCTATCCTATCCAATCCCCTATCCTATCCTCTATCGTATGCTCTATCCTATCCTATCCTCTATCCTATCCAATCCCCTATCCTATCAGCTACCCTATCCTATCCTTTACTCTATAATACCATGTATCCTATCCTATTCTCTATCCTATCCTATCCTATCCTCTATCGTATGCTCTATCCTATCCTATCCTCTATCCTATCCAATCCCCTATCCTATCAGCTACCCTATCCTATCCTTTACTCTATAATACCATGTATCCTATCCTATTCTCTATCCTATCCTATCCTATCCTCTATCGTATGCTCTATCCTAACCTATCCACTATCCTATACTATCCTATCCTCAGTCCTATCCTCTCCTCTATCATATCCTATCCTCTATCCTATCCTATCCTCTATCCTATCCTATCCTCTATCGTATTCTATCCTCTATCCTATCCAATCCCCTATCCTATCCTGTGTCCTATCCTATCCTCTATCCTATCCTTTCCTCTATAATATCGTATCTTCTATCGTATCCTATCCTCTATCCTATCCTGTCCTCCATTCTATCCTATCTTCTATCTTATCCTAACCTCTATCCTATCCTCTCTTCTATCCTATCCTATCCTCTATCCTATCCTATCCTCAATCCTATCCTATCCTCGATCGTATCCTATCCTCTTATCGTATCCTACCCTCTATCCTATCCTCTATCCTATCCATTCCTCTATAATATCGTATCTTCTATCGTATCCTATCCTCTATTCTATCCTATCCTCTATCCTATCCTATCCTATCCTATCCTATCCTCTATCCTATCCTCTATCCTATCCTCTATCCTATCCTGTATCCTATCCTATACTCTATCCTATCCTATCCTCTATCCTATCCAATCCTCAATCGTATCCTATCCTCAATCCTAACCCATCCTCTATCCTATCCTATCCTCTATCCTATCCTATCCTCTATCCTATCCTATCCTCTATAGTATCCTATCCTCTATCCTATCCAATCCTCTATCCTATCCTATCCTCTATCCTATGCTATCCTCTATCCTATCCACTCCTCTATCCTATCCTATCCTCTATCGTATGCTCTATCCTATCCTATCCTCAATCCTAACCTATCCTCCATCCTATCCTATCCTCAATCCTAACCTATCCTCTATAGTATCCTATCCTCTATCTTATCCTATCCTCTATGCAATCCAATCCTCAATCCTATCCTATCCTCTATCCTATCCTGTCCTCCATTCTATCCTATCCTCAATCCTATCCTATCCTCAATCCTATCCTATAGTCTATCCTATAGTATCCTCTATCCATCCTATCGTCTATCCTATCCTCTCCTCTATCCTATCCTATCCTCTATCCTATCCTATCCTCAATCCTAACCTATCCTCTATCCTATCCTATCCTCTATATTATCCTATTCTCTATCCAATCCAATCCTCAATCCTATCCTATCCTCTATCCTATCCTATCCTCTATCCTATCCTATCCTATCTATCCTCAATCCAATCCTATCCTCTATCCTATCCTATCCTCTATCCTATCCAATCCTCTATCCTATCCTCTATCCTATCCTCTATCCTATCCTATCCTCTATCCTATCCTATCCTATCCTATCCTATCCTATCCTATCCTATCCTATCCTATCCTCTATCCTTTCCTCTATCCTATCACCTATCCTATCCTATCCTCTATCCTATTCTATCCTCTATCCTATCCTATCCTCAATCCTATCCTATCCTCAAAACTAACCTATCCTCTATCCTATCCTATCCTCTATCCTATCCTATCCTATCCTATCCTATCCTATCCTATCCTATCCTATCCTATCCTATCCTTTATCCTATCCTCTATCCTATCCTCAATCCTATCCTATCCTCAATCCTAACGTATCCTCTATAATATCCTATCCTCAATCCTATCCTATCCTCTATCCTATCCTCTCCTCTATCCTATCCTCTCCTCTATCCTATCCTCTCCTCTATCCTATCCTCTCCTCTATCCTATCCTATCCTCTATCGTATGCTCTATCCTATCCAATCCCCTATAATATCCTCTATCCTATCCTATCCTCTATCGTATGCTCTATCCTATCCTATCCTCTATCCTATCCAATCCCCTATCCTATCCTCTATCCTATCCTATCCTCCACTCTATAATACCATGTATCATATCCTATTCTCTATCCTATCCTATCCTATCCTCTATCGTATGCTCTATCCTATCCTGTTCTCTATCCTATCGTTTCCTCTATAATATCGTATCTTCTATCGTATCCTATCCTCTATTCTATCCTATCCTCTATCCTATCCTATCCTCTATCCTATCCTATCCTCTATCCTATCCTATCCTGTATCCTATCCTATCCTCTATCCTATCCTATCCTCTATCCTATCCTATCCTCTATCCTATCCTATCCTCTATCCTATCCTCTCCTCTATCCTATCCTATCCTCTATCGTATGCTCTATCCTGTCCTATCCTCTATCCTATCCAATCCCCTATCCTATCCTCTATCCTATCCTATCCTCTATCGTATGCTCTATCCTATCCTATCCTCTATCCTATCCAATCCCCTATCCTATCCTCTATCCTATCCTATCCTCTATCGTATGCTCTATCCTATCCTATCCTCTATCCTATCCTATCCTATCCTATCCTATCCTATCCTATCCTATCCTATCCTATCCTTTATCCTATCCTCTATCCTATCCTGTATCCTATCCTATCCTCTATCCTATCCTATCCTCTATCCTATCCTATCCTCAATCTAATCCTATCCTCAATCCTATACTATCCTCTATCCCATCCAATCTTCTATCCTATCCTATCCTCAATCCTATCCTATCCTCAATCCTATCCTATCCTCTATCATATCCTCTCCTCTATCCTACCCTATCCTCTATCCTATTCTAAACTCAATCCTATCCTATCCTCTATCCTATCCTATCCTCTATCTTATCCTATTCTCTATCCAATCCAATCCTCAATCCTATCCTATCCTCTATCCTATCCTATCCTCTATCCTATCCTATCCTCTATCATATCCTATCCTCTATCGTATCCTATCCTCTATGCTACCCTCTTCTCTATCCTATTCTATCCGATATCCTATCTATCCTCAATCCAATCCTATCCTCTATCCTATCCTATCCTCTATCCTATCCAATCCTCTGTCCTATCCTCTATCCTATCCTATCCTCTATCCTATCCTATCCTCTATCCTATCCAATCCTTTATCCTATCCTCTATCCTATCCTATCATCTATCCTATCCTATCCCCTATCCTATCCTATCCTCTATCCTATCCTATTCTCTATCCTATCCTATCCTCTATCCTATCCTATCCTGTATCGTATGCTCTATCCTATCCTATCCTCAATCCTATCCTATCCTCAATCCTATCATATCCTCTATCCTATCCTATCCTCTATCCTATCCTATCCTCTATCGTATGCTCTATCCTATCCTATCCTCTATCCTATCCAATCCCCTATCCTATCCTCTATCCTATCCTATCCTCTATCCTATCCTATCCTCTATCGTATACTCTATCCTTTCCTATCCACTATCCTATCCTATTCTCAATCCTATCCTATCCTCTATCATATCCTATCCTCTATCCTATCCTATCCACTATCCTATCCTATCCTCTATCCTATCCTATCCGCTATCCTATCCTATCCTGTATACTATCCTAATCTCTATCCTATCAATCCCCTATCCTATCCTCTATCCTACCCTATCCTCTATCCTATCCAATTCTCTATCCTCTATCCAATCCTATCCTCAATTCTATTCTATCCTCTATCCTATCCTATCCTATCCTCAATCCTAACCTATTCTCTATCCTATCCTATCCTCTATCCTATCCTATCCTCTATCCTATCCTATCCTATCCTCAATCCTAACCTATTCTCTATCCTATCCTATCCTCTATCCTATCCTATCCTCTATCATATCCTATCCTCTCTCCTATACTATCCTCTATCCTATGCTATCCTCTATCATATCCTATCCTCTATCCTATACTATCCTCTATCCTATCCTATCCTCTATAGTATACTCTATCCTTTCCTATCCACTATCCCATCCTATCCTCAATCCTATCCTATCCTCTATCATATCCTATCCTCTATCCTATCCTATCCACTATCCTATCCTATCCTCTATCCTATCCTATCCGCTATCCTATCCTATCCTCTATACTATCCTAATCTCTATAAAACCAATCCCCTATCCTATCCTCTATCGTACCCTATCCTCTATCCTATCCAATTCTCAATCCTCTATCCAATCCTATCCTCAATTCTATTCTATCCTCTATCCTATCCTATCCTATCCTCAATCCTAACCTATTCTCTATCCTATCCTATCCTCTATCCTATCCTATCCTATCCTCAATCCTAACCTATTCTCTATCCTATCCTATCCTCTATCCTATCCTATCCTCTATCCTATCCTATCCTCTATAATATCGTATCTCCTATCCTATCCTATCCTCTATCCTATCCTATCCTTTATCCTATCCTATCCTCTATCCTATCCTATCGTCAATCCTTTTCTATCCTCTATCCTATCCTATCCGCTATCCTATCCTATCCTCTATACTATCCTAATCTCTATCCTATCAAACCCCTATCCTATCCTCTATCGTACCCCATCCTCTATCCTATCCAATTCTCTATCCACTATCCCATCCTATCCTCAATCCTATCCTATCCTCTATCATATCCTATCCTCTATCCTATCCTATCCACTATCCTATCCTATCCTCTATCCTATCCTATCCGCTATCCTATCCTATCCTCTATACTATCCTAATCTCTATAAAACCAATCCCCTATCCTATCCTCTATCGTACCCTATCCTCTATCCTATCCAATTCTCAATCCTCTATCCAATCCTATCCTCAATTCTATTCTATCCTCTATCCTATCCTATCCTATCCTCAATCCTAACCTATTCTCTATCCTATCCTATCCTCTATCCTATCCTATCCTATCCTCAATCCTAACCTATTCTCTATCCTATCCTATCCTCTATCCTATCCTATCCTCTATCCTATCCTATCCTCTATAATATCGTATCTCCTATCCTATCCTATCCTCTATCCTATCCGATCCTTTATCCTATCCTATCCTCTATCCTATCCTATCGTCAATCCTTTTCTATCCTCTATCCTATCCTATCCGCTATCCTATCCTATCCTCTATACTATCCTAATCTCTATCCTATCAAACCCCTATCCTATCCTCTATCGTACCCCATCCTCTATCCTATCCAATTCTCTATCCTCTATCCAATCCTATCCTCAATTCTATTCTATCCTCTATCCTATCCTATCCTATCCTCAATCCTAACCTATTCTCTATCCTATCCTATCCTCTATCCTATCCTATCCTCTATCCTATCCTATCCTCTATAATATCGTATCTCCTATCCTATCCTACCCTCTATCGTATCCTATCCTCTATAATATCGTATCTCCTATCCTATCCTATCCTCTATCCTATCCTATCCTTTATCCTATCCTATCCTCTATCCTATCCTATCGTCAATCCTTTTCTGTCCTCTATCCTATACTATCCTATCCTATCCTATCCTATCCTCTATCAGATCCTCTATTAGATCCTCTATCCTATCCTCTATCCTATCCTATCCTCTATCCTACCCTATCCTCTATCCTATCCAATTCTCTATCCTCTATCCAATCCTATCCTCAATTCTATTCTATCCTCTATCCTATCCTATCCTATCCTCAATCCTAACCTATTCTCTATCCTATCCTATCCTCTATCCTATCCTATCCTCTATCATATCCTATCCTCTCTCCTATACTATCCTCTATCCTATCCTATCCTCTATCATATCCTATCCTCTATCCTATACTATCCTCTATCCTATCCTATCCTCTATCGTATACTCTATCCTTTCCTATCCACTATCCCATCCTATCCTCAATCCTATCCTATCCTCTATCATATCCTATCCTCTATCCTATCCTATCCACTATCCTATCCTATCCTCTATCCTATCCTATCCGCTATCCTATCCTATCGTCTATCCCATCCAATCCTCTATCCTATGCTATCCTCTATCCTATTCTATCGTCAATCCTATCATATCCTCAATCCTATCCTATCCTCTATCCTATCCTATCCTCTATCCTATCCTATCCTCCTTCCTATCCAATCTCATATCCTATCGAATCTCATATCCTATTCTATCCTCTATCATATCCTATCCTCTATCGTATCCAGTCTTCTATCCTATCCTCTATCCTATCCTATCCTCTATCCTATCCTATTCTCTATCCTATCCTATCCCATATCCTATCCTATCCTCTATCCTATCCTATTCTCTATCCTATCCTATCCTCTATCCTATCCTATCCTATCCTATCCTATCCTATCCTATCCTATCCTATCCTATCCTATCCTATCCTATCCTATCCTATCCTATCCTCTATCAGATCCTCTATCCTATCCTCTATCCTATCCTATCCTCTATCCTATCCTATCCTCTATCCTATCCTATTCTCTATCCTATCCTATCCCCTATCCTATCCTATCCTCTATCCTATCCTATTCTCTATCCTATCCTATCCTATCCTATCCTATCCTATCCTATCCTATCCTATCCTCTATCAGATCCTCTATCAGATCCTCTATCCTATCCTCTATCCTATCCTATCCTCTATCCTATCCTATCCTCTATCCTATCCTATCCTCTATCCTATCCTATTCTCTATCCTATCCTATCCCCTATCCTATCCTATCCTCTATCCTATCCTATCCTCTATCCCATCCAATCCTCTATCCTATTCTATCCTCAATCCTATCATATCCTCAATCCTATCCTATCCTCTACCCTATCCTATCCTCTATCCTATCCTATCCTCTATCCTATCCTATCCTCTATCCTATCCTATCGTAATTCGTTTCCAATCCTCTATCCTATCCTATCCTCTTATCGTATCCTCTCCTCTATCCAATCCACCATCCTATCCTATTCTCTATCCTATCCTTTCCTCTCTAATATCGTATCTTCTATCGTATCCTATCCTCTATCCTATCCTATCCTCTATCCTATCCAATCTCAAATCCTATCCAATCTCATATCCTATTCTATCCTCTATCATATCCTATCCTCTATCCTATCCTCTATCCTATCCTATCCTGTATCGTATGCTCTATCCTATCCTATCCTCTATCCTATCCTATCCTCTATCCTATCCTATCCTCTATCCTATCCTATCCTCTATCCTATCCTATCCTCTATCCTATCCTATCCTCTATCCTATCCTATCCTCTATCCTATCCTATCCTATCCTCTATCCTATCCAATCCTCTATCCTATCCTCTATCCTATCCTATCCTCAATCCTATCCTATCCTCAATCCTATCATATCCTCTATCCTATCCTATCCTCTATCCTATCCTATCCTCTATCGTATGCTCTATCCTATCCTATCCTCTATCCTATCCAACCCCCTATCCTATCCTCTATCCTATCCTATCCTCTATCCTATCCTATCCTCTATCGTATACTCTATCCTTTCCTATCCACTATCCTATCCTATCCTCAATCCTATCCTATCCTCTATCATATCCTATCCTCTATCCTATCCTATCCACTATCCTATCCTATCCTCTATCCCATCCTCTATCCAATCCTATCCTTTATCCTATCCAGTCCTCTATCCTATCTTATCACCTATCCTATCCTATCATCTATCCTATCCTATCCGCTATCCTATCCTATCCTCTATACTATCGTAATCTCTATCCTATCAATCCCCTATCCTATCCTCTATCGTACCCTATCCTCTATCCTATCCAATTCTCTATCCTCTATCCAATCCTATCCTCAATTCTATTCTATCCTCTATCCTATCCTATCCCATCCTCAATCCTAACCTATTCTCTATCCTATCCTATCCTCTATCCTATCCTATCCTCTATCCTATTCTATCCTCAATCCTATCATATCCTCAATCCTATCCTATCCTCTATCCTATCCTATCCTCTATCCTATCCTATCCTCCTTCCTATCCAATCTCATATCCTATCGAATCTCATATCCTATTCTATCCTCTATCATATCCTATCCTCTATCGTATCCAGTCTTCTATCCTATCCTCTATCCTATCCTATCCTCTATCCTATCCTATTCTCCATCCTATCCTATCCCATATCCTATCCTATCCTCTATCCTATCCTATTCTCTAGCCTATCCTATCCTCTATCCTATCCTATCCTGTATCGTATGCTCTATCCTATCCTATCCTCTATCCTATCCTATCCTCTATCCTATCCTATTCTCTATCCTATCCTATCCTCTATCCTATCCTATCCTATCCTATCCTATCCTATCCTATCCTATCCTATCCTATCCTATCCTATCCTATCCTATCCTATCCTATCCTATCCTATCCTATCCTATCCTCTATCAGATCCTCTATCCTATCCTCTATCCTATCCTATCCTCTATCCTATCCTATCCTCCATCGTATCCTATTCTCTATCCTATCCTATCCCCTATCCTATCCTTTCCTCTATCCTATCCTATTCTCTATCCTATCCTATCCTATCCTATCCTATCCTATCCTATCCTATCCTATCCTATCCTATCCTATCCTATCCTATCCTATCCTATCCTATACTATCCTATCCTATCCTATCCTATCCTATCCTATCCTACCCTATCCTATCCTATCCTATCCTATCCTATCCTCTATCAGATCCTCTATCAGATCCTCTATCCTATCCTCTATCCTATCCTATCCTCTATCCTATCCTATCCTCAATCCTATCCTATCCTCAATCCTATAATATCCTCAATCCTAACCTATCCTCTAACCTATCCTCCATCCTATCCTATTCTCTATCCTATCCTATCCCCTATCCTATCCTATCCTCTATCCTATCCTATCCTATTCTCTATCCTATCCTATCCTATCCTATCCTATCCTATCCTATCCTATCCTATCCTATCCTATCCTATCCTATCCTATCCTATCCTATCCTATCCTATCCTATCCTATCCTATCCTATCCTATCATATCCTATCCTATATCCTATCCTCAATCCTATCCTATCCTCTATCCTATCCTATCCTCTATCCTATCCTATCCTATAATATCCTATCCTATCCTGTATCAGATCCTCTATTAGATCCTCTATCCTATCCTCTATCCTATCCTATCCTCTATCCTATCCTATCCTCTATCCTATCCTATCCTCTATCCTATCCTATTCTCTATCCTATCCTATCCCCTAACCTATCCTATCCTCTATCCTCTCCTATTCTCTATCCTATCCTATCCTCTATTATATCCTATCCTGTATCGTATGCTCTATCCTATCCTATCCTCTATCCTATCCTATCCTCTATCCTATCCTATTCTCTATCCTATCCTATCCTCTATCCTATCCAATCCCCTATCCTATCCTCTATCCTATCCTATCCTCTATCCTATCCTATCCTCTATCGTATACTCTATCCTTTCCTATCCACTATCCTATCCTATCCTCAATCCTATCCTATCCTCTATCATATCCTATCCTCTATCCTAACCTATCCTCTATCCTATCCAATCTCATATCCTATCCAACATCATATCCTATCCTATCCTCTATCATATCCTATCCTCTATCCTATACTATCCTCTATCCTATCCTATCCTCTATCCCATCCAATCCTCTATCCTATGCTATCCTCTATCCTATTCTATCCTCAATCCTATCATATCCTCAATCCTATCCTATCCTGTATCGTATGCTCTATCCTTTCCTATCCACTATCCTATCCTATTCTCTATCCTTTCCTATCCACTATCCTATCCTATTCTCAATCCTCCAATCCCTGATTCTCAATCCTATCCTATCCTATCCTATCCTCTATCCTATCCTATTCTCTAGCCTATCCTATCCTCTATCCTATCCTATCCTCTATACTATCGTATCCTCTATAATATCGTATCCTGTATCCTATCCTGTCCTCTTTCCTATCCTATCCTCTATCCTATCCTATCCTATATCCTATCATATCCTCTATAATATCGCATCCTCTATAATATCGTATCCTCTATAATATCGTATCCTGTATACTATCCTGTCCTGTTTCCTATCCTATCCTCTATCATATCCTATCCTCTATCCTATCCTATCCTCTATCCTACCCCATCCTCTATCCTATCATATCCTCTATCCTATCATATCTTCTATCCTATCCTATCCTCTATCCTATCCTATCCTCTATCCTATCCTATACTCTATCTTTTCCTATCCTCTATCCTACCCTATCCTTTATCCTATCCTATCCTCTATCCTATCCTATCCTCTATAATATCGTATCCTGTATCCTATCTTATCCTTTGTCCTATCCTATCCTCAATCCTATCCTATCCTCTATCCTATCGCATCCTCTATCCTATCCAATCCTCTATCCTATCCTATCCTCTATCCTATCCTATCCTCTATCCTATCCTATCCTCTATCCTATCCTATCCTCTATCCTATCCTATCCTCTATCCTATCCTATCCTCTATAATATCATATCCTCTATAATATCGTATCCTGTATCCTATCCTGTCCTCTTTCCTATCCTATCATCAATCCTATCCTATCCTCTATCCTATCCAATCCCCTATGTTATCCTCTATCCTATCCTATCCTCTATAATATCGTATCCTCTATCATATCCTATCCTCTTTCCTATAATATCATCTATCCTATCCTATCCTCTATCCTACCCTATCCTTTATCCTATCCTATCCTCTATCCTATCCTATCCTCTATAATATCGTATCCTGTATAATATCTTATCCTCTATCCTATCCAATCCTCTATCCTATCCTATCCTCTATCCTATCCTATCCTCTATCCTACCTATCCTCTATCCTATCCTATCCTCTATCCTATCCTATCCTCTATCCTATCCTATCCTCTATCCTATCCTATCCTCTATCCTATCCTATCCTCTATCCTATCCAATCCTCTATCCTATCCTATCCCCTGTCCTATCCTATCATCTATCCTATCCTATCCTATATCCTATCCTATCCTCTATCCTATCCTATCCTCTATCCTATCCTATTCTCTATCCTATCCTATCCTCTATCCTATCCTATCCTCTATCCTATCCTACCCTCTATCCTATCCTATCGTCTATCCCATCGTATCCTCTATCCTATCCAATCCTCTATCCTACCCTATCCTCTATCCTATCCTATCCTATATCCTATCATATCCTCTATAATATCGTATCCTCTATAATATCGTATCTTGTATACTATCCTGTCCTCTTTCCTATCCTATCCTCTATCCTATCCTCTATCATATCCTATCCTCTATCCTATCCTATCCTCTATCCTACCCTATCCTCTATCCTATGCTATTCTCTATCATATCCTATCCTCTATCCTATCCTATCCTCTATCCTATCCTATCCTCTATCCTATCCTATCCTCTATCCTATCCTATCCTCTATACTATCGTATCCTCTATAATATCGTATCCTCTATAATATCGTATCCTGTATCCTATCCTGTCCTCTTTCCTATCATATCCTCTATCCTATCCTCTATCCTATCCTATCCTTTATCCTATCCTATCCTCTATCCTATCCTATCCTCTATAATATCGTATCCTGTATCCTATCTTATCCTTTGTCATATCCTATCCTCAATCCTATCCTATCCTCAATCCTATCCTATCCTCTATCCTATCGCATCCTCTATCCTATCCAATCCTCTATCCTATCCTATCTTCTATCCTATCCTATCCTCTATCCTATCCTATCCTCTATCCTATCCAATCCGCTATCCTATCCTATCCTCTATCCTATCCTATCCTCTATCCTATCCTATCCTCTATCCTATCCTCTATCGTATCCTATCCTCTATCCTATCCTATCCTCTATCCTATCCTATCCTCTATCCTATCCTATCCTCTATCCTATCCTATCCTCTATCCTATCCCATCCTCTATCCTATCCTATCCTCTAACCTATCCTATCCTCTATCCTATCCTATCCTCTATCCTATCCTATCCTCTATCCTATCCTATCCTCTATCCTATCCTATCCTCTATCCTATCCTATCCTCTATCCTATCCTATCCTCTATCCTATCCTATCCTCTATCCTATCCTATCCTCTATCCTATCCTATCCTCTATCCTATCCCAGACTCTATCCTATCCCATCCTCTATCCTATCCTATCCTTTATCCTATCCTATTCTCTATCCTATCCTATCCTCTATAATATCGTATCCTGTATCCTATCGCATCCTCTATCCTATACAATCCTCTATCCTATCCTATCCTCTATCCTATCCTATCCTCTATCCTATCTTATCCTCTATCGTATCCTATCCTCCATCATATCCTATCCTCTATCCTATAATATCCTCTATCCTATCCTATCCTCTATCCTATCCAATCCTCTACCGTCTCCTATCCTGTATCCGATTCAATCCCCTATCCTCTATCCTATCCTATTATATATCCTATCCTCTATCGTATCGTATCCTCTATCCTATCCTATCCTCTATCTTCTCCTATCCTCGATCCTATCCTATCCTCAACCCTATCCTATCCTCAATTCTATCGTATACTCCATCCTACCCTATCCGCTATCGTATCCTATCCTCTATCCTATAATATCCTCTATCCTATCCAAAACTCTATCCTATCCTCTATCCTATCCTCTATCGTATCCTATCCTCTATCCTATCCTATCCTCTATCCTATCCTATCCTGTATCCTATCCTATCCTCTATCATGTCCTATCCTCTATCATATCCTATCCTCTATCCTACACCATCCTCTATCCTATCATATCCTCTATCCTATCCTATCCTCTATCCTATCCTATCCTCTATCCTATCCTATCCTCTATCCTATCCTATCCTCTATCCTATCCTAGCCTCTATACTATCGTATCCTCTATAATATCGTATCCTCTATAATATCGTATCCTGTATCCTATCCTGTCCTCTTTCCTATCCTATCCTCTATCCTATCCTCTATCCTATCCTATCCTGTATCCTATCCTATGCTCTATCATATCCTATCCTCTATCCTATCCTATCCTCTATCCTACCCCATCCTCTATCCTATCATATCCTCTATCCTATCATATCCTCTATCCTATCCTATCCTCTATCCTATCCTAGCCTCTATACTATCGTATCCTCTATAATATCGTATCCTCTATAATATCGTATCCTGTATCCTATCCTGTCCTCTTTCCTATCCTATCCTCTATCCTATCCTCTATCCTATCCTATCCTGTATCCTATCCTATGCTCTATCATATCCTATCCTCTATCCTATCCTATCCTCTATCCTACCCCATCCTCTATCCTATCCTATCCTCTATCCTATCCTATCCTCTATCCTATCCTATCCTCTATCCTATCCTATCCTCTATCCTATCCTATCCTCTATACTATCGTATCCTCTATAATATCGTATCCTCTATAATATTGTATCCTGTATCCTATCCTGTCCTCTTTCCTATCATATCCTCTATCCTATCCTCTATCCTATCCTATCCTGTATCCTATCCAATCCTCTATCATATCCTATCCTCTATCATATCCTATCCTCTATCCTACCCCATCCTCTATCCTATCATATCCTCTATCCTATCATATCCTCTATTATATCCTATCCTCTATCCTATCCTATCCTCTATCCTATCCTATACTCTATCCTATCCTATCCTCTATCCTACCCTATCCTTTATCCTATCCTATCCTCTATCCTATCCTATCCTCTATAATATCGTATCCTGTATCCTATCTTATCCTTTGTCCTATCCTATCCTCAATCCTATCCTATCCTCTATCCTATCGCATCCTATATCCTATCCAATCCTCTATCCTATCCTATCCTCTATCCTATCCTATCCTCTATCCTATCCTATCCTCTATCCTATCCTATCCTCTATAATATCGTATCCTCTATCCTATCATATCCTCTATCCTATCATATCTTCTATCCTATCCTATCCTCTATCCTATCCTATCCTCTATCCTATCCTATACTCTATCTTTTCCTATCCTCTATCCTACCCTATCCTTTATCCTATCCTATCCTCTATCCTATCCTATCCTCTATAATATCGTATCCTGTATCCTATCTTATCCTTTGTCCTATCCTATCCTCAATCCTATCCTATCCTCTATCCTATCGCATCCTCTATCCTATCCAATCCTCTATCCTATCCTATCCTCTATCCTATCCTATCCTCTATCCTATCCTATCCTCTATCCTATCCTATCCTCTATCCTATCCTATCCTCTATCCTATCCTATCCTCTATCCTATCCTATCCTCTATAATATCATATCCTCTATAATATCGTATCCTGTATCCTATCCTGTCCTCTTTCCTATCCTATCATCAATCCTATCCTATCCTCTATCCTATCCAATCCCCTATGTTATCCTCTATCCTATCCTATCCTCTATAATATCGTATCCTCTATCATATCCTATCCTCTTTCCTATAATATCATCTATCCTATCCTATCCTCTATCCTACCCTATCCTTTATCCTATCCTATCCTCTATCCTATCCTATCCTCTATAATATCGTATCCTGTATAATATCTTATCCTCTATCCTATCCAATCCTCTATCCTAACCTATCCTCTATCCTATCCTATCCTCTATCCTACCTATCCTCTATCCTATCCTATCCTCTATCCTATCCTATCCTCTATCCTATCCTATCCTCTATCCTATCCTATCCTCTATCTTATCCTATCCTCTATCCTATCCAATCCTCTATCCTATCCTATCCCCTATCCTATCCTATCATCTATCCTATCCTATCCTATATCCTATCCTATCCTCTATCCTATCCTATCCTCTATCCTATCCTATTCTCTATCCTATCCTATCCTCTATCCTATCCTATCCTCTATCCTATCCTACCCTCTATCCTATCCTATCGTCTATCCCATCGTATCCTCTATCCTATCCAATCCTCTATCCTACCCTATCCTCTATCCTATCCTATCCTATATCCTATCATATCCTCTATAATATCGTATCCTCTATAATATCGTATCTTGTATACTATCCTGTCCTCTTTCCTATCCTATCCTCTATCCTATCCTCTATCATATCCTATCCTCTATCCTATCCTATCCTCTATCCTACCCTATCCTCTATCCTATGCTATTCTCTATCATATCCTATCCTCTATCCTATCCTATCCTCTATCCTATCCTATCCTCTATCCTATCCTATCCTCTATCCTATCCTATCCTCTATACTATCGTATCCTCTATAATATCGTATCCTCTATAATATCGTATCCTGTATCCTATCCTGTCCTCTTTCCTATCATATCCTCTATCCTATCCTCTATCCTATCCTATCCTGTATCCTATCCTATCCTCTATCATATCCTATCCTCTATCATATCCTATCCTCTATCCTACCCCATCCTCTATCCTATCATATCCTCTATCCTATCATATCCTCTATTATATCCTATCCTCTATCCTATCCTATCCTCTATAATATCGTATCCTGTATCCTATCTTATCCTTTGTCCTATCCTATCCTCAATCCTATCCTATCCTCTATCCTATCGCATCCTCTATCCTATCCAATCCTCTATCCTATCCTATCCTCTATCCTATCCTATCCTCTATCCTATCCTATCCTCTATCCTATCCTATCCTCTATAATATCGTATACTCTATAATATCGTATCCTGTATCCTATCCTGTCCTCTTTCCTATCCTATCCTCAATCCAATACTATCCTCTATCCTATCGTATCCTCTATCCTATCCTATCTTCTTTCCTATCCTATCCTCTATCCTATCCTATCCTCTATAATATCGTATCCTGTATCCTATCTTATCCTCTGTCCTATCCTATCCTCAATCCAATCCTATCCTCTATCCTATCCTATCCTCTATCCTATCCTATCCTCTATAATACCGTATCCTGTATCCTATCTTATCCTTTGTCATATCCTATCCTCAATCCTATCCTATCCTCAATCCTATCCTATCCTCTATCCTATCGCATCCTCTATCCTATCCAATCCTCTATCCTATCCTATCTTCTATCCTATCCTATCCTCTATCCTATCCAATCCGCTATCCTATCCTATCCTCTATCCTATCCTATCCTCTATCCTATCCTATCCTCTATCCTATCCTCTATCGTATCCTATCCTCTATCCTATCCTATCCTCTATCCTATCCTATCCTCTATCCTATCCTATACTCTATCCTATCCTATCCTCTATCCTACCCTATCCTTTATCCTATCCTATCCTCTATCCTATCCTATCCTCTATAATACCGTATCCTGTATCCTATCTTATCCTTTGTCATATCCTATCCTCAATCCTATCCTATCCTCAATCCTATCCTATCCTCTATCCTATCGCATCCTCTATCCTATCCAATCCTCTATCCTATCCTATCTTCTATCCTATCCTATCCTCTATCCTATCCTATCCTCTATCCTACCCTATCCTCTATCCTATGCTATTCTCTATCATATCCTATCCTCTATCCTATCCTATCCTCTATCCTATCCTATCCTCTATCCTATCCTATCCTCTATCCTATCCTATCCTCTATACTATCGTATCCTCTATAATATCGTATCCTCTATAATATCGTATCCTGTATCCTATCCTGTCCTCTTTCCTATCATATCCTCTATCCTATCCTCTATCCTATCCTATCCTGTATCCTATCCTATCCTCTATCATATCCTATCCTCTATCATATCCTATCCTCTATCCTACCCCATCCTCTATCCTATCATATCCTCTATCCTATCATATCCTCTATTATATCCTATCCTCTATCCTATCCTATCCTCTATAATATCGTATCCTGTATCCTATCTTATCCTTTGTCCTATCCTATCCTCAATCCTATCCTATCCTCTATCCTATCGCATCCTCTATCCTATCCAATCCTCTATCCTATCCTATCCTCTATCCTATCCTATCCTCTATCCTATCCTATCCTCTATCCTATCCTATCCTCTATAATATCGTATACTCTATAATATCGTATCCTGTATCCTATCCTGTCCTCTTTCCTATCCTATCCTCAATCCAATACTATCCTCTATCCTATCGTATCCTCTATCCTATCCTATCTTCTTTCCTATCCTATCCTCTATCCTATCCTATCCTCTATAATATCGTATCCTGTATCCTATCTTATCCTCTGTCCTATCCTATCCTCAATCCAATCCTATCCTCTATCCTATCCTATCCTCTATCCTATCCTATCCTCTATAATACCGTATCCTGTATCCTATCTTATCCTTTGTCATATCCTATCCTCAATCCTATCCTATCCTCAATCCTATCCTATCCTCTATCCTATCGCATCCTCTATCCTATCCAATCCTCTATCCTATCCTATCTTCTATCCTATCCTATCCTCTATCCTATCCAATCCGCTATCCTATCCTATCCTCTATCCTATCCTATCCTCTATCCTATCCTATCCTCTATCCTATCCTCTATCGTATCCTATCCTCTATCCTATCCTATCCTCTATCCTATCCTATCCTCTATCCTATCCTATACTCTATCCTATCCTATCCTCTATCCTACCCTATCCTTTATCCTATCCTATCCTCTATCCTATCCTATCCTCTATAATACCGTATCCTGTATCCTATCTTATCCTTTGTCATATCCTATCCTCAATCCTATCCTATCCTCAATCCTATCCTATCCTCTATCCTATCGCATCCTCTATCCTATCCAATCCTCTATCCTATCCTATCTTCTATCCTATCCTATCCTCTATCCTATCCTATCCTCTATCCTATCCAATCCGCTATCCTATCCTATCCTCTATCCTATCCTATCCTCTATCCTATCCTATCCTCTATCCTATCCTCTATCGTATCCTATCCTCTATCCTATCCTATCCTCTATCCTATCCTATCCTCTATCCTATCCTATCCTCTATCCTATCCTATCCTCTATCCTATCCCATCCTCTATCCTATCCTATCCTCTAACCTATCCTATCCTCTATCCTATCCTATCCTCTATCCTATCCTATCCTCTATCCTATCCTATCCTCTATCCTATCCTATCCTCTATCCTATCCTATCCTCTATCCTATCCTATCCTCTATCCTATCTTATCCTCTATCCTATCCTATCCTCCATCATATCCTATCCTCTATCCTATAATATCCTCTATCCTATCCTATCCTCTATCCTATCCAATCCTCTACCGTCTCCTATCCTGTATCCGATTCAATCCCCTATCCTCTATCCTATCCTATTATATATCCTATCCTCTATCGTATCGTATCCTCTATCCTATCCTATCCTCTATCTTCTCCTATCCTCGATCCTATCCTATCCTCAACCCTATCCTATCCTCAATTCTATCGTATACTCCATCCTACCCTATCCGCTATCGTATCCTATCCTCTATCCTATAATATCCTCTATCCTATCCAAAACTCTATCCTATCCTCTATCCTATCCTCTATCGTATCCTATCCTCTATCCTATCCTATCCTCTATCCTATCCTATCCTGTATCCTATCGTATCCTCTATCATGTCCTATCCTCTATCATATCCTATCCTCTATCCTACACCATCCTCTATCCTATCATATCCTGTATCCTATCCTATCCTCTATCCTATCCTATCCTCTATCCTATCCTATCCTCTATCCTATCCTATCCTCTATCCTATCCTATCCTCTATAATATCGTATCCTCTATCATATCCTATCCTCTTTCCTATAATATCACCTATCCTATCCTATCCTCTATCCTACCCTATCCTTTATCCTATCCTATCCTCTATCCTATCCTATCCTCTATAATATCGTATCCTGTATAATATCCAATCCTCTATCCTATCCTATCCTCTATCCTATCCTATCCTCTATCCTATCCTATCCTCTATCCTATCCTATCCTCTATCTTATCCTATCCTATCCTCTATCCTATCCTATTCTCTATCCTATCCTATCCTCTATCCTATCCTATCCTCCATCCTATCCTAGCCTCTATACTATCGTATCCTCTATAATATCGTATCCTCTATAATATCGTATCCTGTATCCTATCCTGTCCTCTTTCCTATCCTATCCTCTATCCTATCCTCTATCCTATCCTATCCTGTATCCTATCCTATGCTCTATCATATCCTATCCTCTATCCTATCCTATCCTCTATCCTATCCAATTCTCTATCCTCTATCCAATCCTATCCTCAATTCTATTCTATCCTCTATCCTATCCTATCCCATCCTCAATCCTAACCTATTCTCTATCCTATCCTATCCTCTATCCTATCCTATCCTCTATCCTATTCTATCCTCAATCCTATCATATCCTCAATCCTATCCTATCCTCTATCCTATCCTATCCTCTATCCTATCCTATCCTCCTTCCTATCCAATCTCATATCCTATCGAATCTCATATCCTATTCTATCCTCTATCATATCCTATCCTCTATCGTATCCAGTCTTCTATCCTATCCTCTATCCTATCCTATCCTCTATCCTATCCTATTCTCCATCCTATCCTATCCCATATCCTATCCTATCCTCTATCCTATCCTATTCTCTAGCCTATCCTATCCTCTATCCTATCCTATCCTGTATCGTATGCTCTATCCTATCCTATCCTCTATCCTATCCTATCCTCTATCCTATCCTATTCTCTATCCTATCCTATCCTATCCTCTATCCTATCCTATCCTATCCTATCCTATCCTATCCTATCCTATCCTATCCTATCCTATCCTATCCTATCCTATCCTATCCTATCCTATCCTATCCTGTCCTATCCTATCCTATCCTATCCTATCCTATCCTATCCTATCCTATCCTATCCTATCCTCTATCAGATCCTCTATCCTATCCTCTATCCTATCCTATCCTCTATCCTATCCTATCCTCCATCCTATCCTATTCTCTATCCTATCCTATCCCCTATCCTATCCTTTCCTCTATCCTATCCTATTCTCTATCCTATCCTATCCTATCCTATCCTATCCTATCCTATCCTATCCTATCCTATCCTATCCTATCCTATCCTATCCTATACTATCCTATCCTATCCTATCCTATCCTATCCTATCCTATCCTATCCTATCCTATCCTATCCTATCCTATCCTATCCTCTATCAGATCCTCTATCAGATCCTCTATCCTATCCTCTATCCTATCCTATCCTCTATCCTATCCTATCCTCAATCCTATCCTATCCTCAATCCTATAATATCCTCAATCCTAACCTATCCTCTATCCTATCCTCCATCCTATCCTATTCTCTATCCTATCCTATCCCCTATCCTATCCTATCCTCTATCCTATCCTATCCTATTCTCTATCCTATCCTATCCTATCCTATCCTATCCTATCCTATCCTATCCTATCCTATCCTATCCTATCCTATCCTATCCTATCCTATCCTATCCTATCCTATCCTATCCTATCATATCCTATCCTATATCCTATCCTCAATCCTATCCTATCCTCTATCCTATCCTATCCTCTATCCTATCCTATCCTATAATATCCTATCCTATCCTGTATCAGATCCTCTATTAGATCCTCTATCCTATCCTCTATCCTATCCTATCCTCTATCCTATCCTATCCTCTATCCTATCCTATCCTCTATCCTATCCTATTCTCTATCCTATCCTATCCCCTAACCTATCCTATCCTCTATCCTCTCCTATTCTCTATCCTATCCTATCCTCTATTATATCCTATCCTGTATCGTATGCTCTATCCTATCCTATCCTCTATCCTATCCTATCCTCTATCCTATCCTATTCTCTATCCTATCCTATCCTCTATCCTATCCAATCCCCTATCCTATCCTCTATCCTATCCTATCCTCTATCCTATCCTATCCTCTATCGTATACTCTATCTTTTCCTATCCACTATCCTATCCTATCCTCAATCCTATCCTATCCTCTATCATATCCTATCCTCTATCCTATCCTATCCTCTATCCTATCCAATCTCATATCCTATCCAACATCATATCCTATCCTATCCTCTATCATATCCTATCCTCTATCCTATACTATCCTCTATCCTATCCTATCCTCTATCCCATCCAATCCTCTATCCTATGCTATCCTCTATCCTATTCTATCCTCAATCCTATCATATCCTCAATCCTATCCTATCCTGTATCGTATGCTCTATCCTTTCCTATCCACTATCCTATCCTATTCTCTATCCTTTCCTATCCACTATCCTATCCTATTCTCAATCCTCCAATCCCTGATTCTCAATCCTATCCTATCCTATCCTATCCTCTATCCTATCCTATTCTCTAGCCTATCCTATCCTCTATCCTATCCTATCCTCTATACTATCGTATCCTCTATAATATCGTATCCTGTATCCTATCCTGTCCTCTTTCCTATCCTATCCTCTATCCTATCCTATCCTATATCCTATCATATCCTCTATAATATCGCATCCTCTATAATATCGTATCCTCTATAATATCGTATCCTGTATACTATCCTGTCCTCTTTCCTATCCTATCCTCTATCCTATCCTCTATCATATCCTATCCTCTATCCTATCCTATCCTCTATCCTACCCCATCCTCTATCCTATCATATCCTCTATCCTATCATATCTTCTATCCTATCCTATTCTCTATCCTATCTTATCCTCTATCCTATCCTATACTCTATCTTTTCCTATCCTCTATCCTACCCTATCCTTTATCCTATCCTATCCTCTATCCTATCCTATCCTCTATAATATCGTATCCTGTATCCTATCTTATCCTTTGTCCTATCCTATCCTCAATCCTATCCTATCCTCTATCCTATCGCATCCTCTATCCTATCCAATCCTCTATCCTATCCTATCCTCTATCCTATCCTATCCTCTATCCTATCCTATCCTCTATCCTATCCTATCCTCTATCCTATCCTATCCTCTATCCTATCCTATCCTCTATCCTATCCTATCCTCTATAATATCATATCCTCTATAATATCGTATCCTGTATCCTATCCTGTCCTCTTTCCTATCCTATCATCAATCCTATCCTATCCTCTATCCTATCCAATCCCCTATGTTATCCTCTATCCTATCCTATCCTCTATAATATCGTATCCTCTATCATATCCTATCCTCTTTCCTATAATATCATCTATCCTATCCTATCCTCTATCCTACCCTATCCTTTATCCTATCCTATCCTCTATCCTATCCTATCCTCTATAATATCGTATCCTGTATAATATCTTATCCTCTATCCTATCCAATCCTCTATCCTAACCTATCCTCTATCCTATCCTATCCTCTATCCTACCTATCCTCTATCCTATCCTATCCTCTATCCTATCCTATCCTCTATCCTATCCTATCCTCTATCCTATCCTATCCTCTATCCTATCCTATCCTCTATCCTATCCAATCCTCTATCCTATCCTATCCCCTATCCTATCCTATCATCTATCCTATCCTATCCTATATCCTATCCTATCCTCTATCCTATCCTATCCTCTATCCTATCCTATTCTCTATCCTATCCTATCCTCTATCCTATCCTATCCTCTATCCTATCCTACCCTCTATCCTATCCTATCGTCTATCCCATCGTATCCTCTATCCTATCCAATCCTCTATCCTACCCTATCCTCTATCCTATCCTATCCTATATCCTATCATATCCTCTATAATATCGTATCCTCTATAATATCGTATCTTGTATACTATCCTGTCCTCTTTCCTATCCTATCCTCTACCCTATCCTCTATCCTATCCTATCCTATATCCTATCATATCCTCTATAATATCGTATCCTCTATAATATCGTATCTTGTATACTATCCTGTCCTCTTTCCTATCCTATCCTCTATCCTATCCTCTATCATATCCTATCCTCTATCCTATCCTATCCTCTATCCTACCCTATCCTCTATCCTATGCTATTCTCTATCATATCCTATCCACTATCCTATCCTATCCTCTATCCTATCCTATCCTCTATCCTATCCTATCCTCTATCCTATCCTATCCTCTATACTATCGTATCCTCTATAATATCGTATCCTCTATAATATCGTATCCTGTATCCTATCCTGTCCTCTTTCCTATCATATCCTCTATCCTATCCTCTATCCTATCCTATCCTGTATCCTATCCTATCCTCTATCATATCCTATCCTCTATCATATCCTATCCTCTATCCTACCCCATCCTCTATCCTATCATATCCTCTATCCTATCATATCCTCTATTATATCCTATCCTCTATCCTATCCTATCCTCTATAATATCGTATCCTGTATCCTATCTTATCCTTTGTCCTATCCTATCCTCAATCCTATCCTATCCTCTATCCTATCGCATCCTCTATCCTATCCAATCCTCTATCCTATCCTATCCTCTATCCTATCCTATCCTCTATCCTATCCTATCCTCTATCCTATCCTATCCTCTATAATATCGTATACTCTATAATATCGTATCCTGTATCCTATCCTGTCCTCTTTCCTATCCTATCCTCAATCCAATACTATCCTCTATCCTATCGTATCCTCTATCCTATCCTATCTTCTTTCCTATCCTATCCTCTATCCTATCCTATCCTCTATAATATCGTATCCTGTATCCTATCTTATCCTCTGTCCTATCCTATCCTCAATCCAATCCTATCCTCTATCCTATCCTATCCTCTATCCTATCTTATCCTCTATCCTATCATATCCTCTATCCTATCCTATCCTCTATCCTATCCTATCCTCTATCCTATCCTATACTCTATCCTATCCTATCCTCTATCCTACCCTATCCTTTATCCTATCCTATCCTCTATCCTATCCTATCCTCTATAATATCGTATCCTGTATCCTATCTTATCCTTTGTCATATCCTATCCTCAATCCTATCCTATCCTCAATCCTATCCTATCCTCTATCCTATCGCATCCTCTATCCTATCCAATCCTCTATCCTATCCTATCTTCTATCCTATCCTATCCTCTATCCTATCCTATCCTCTATCCTATCCAATCCGCTATCCTATCCTATCCTCTATCCTATCCTATCCTCTATCCTATCCTATCCTCTATCCTATCCTCTATCGTATCCTATCCTCTATCCTATCCTATCCTCTATCCTATCCTATCCTCTATCCTATCCTATCCTCTATCCTATCCTATCCTCTATCCTATCCCATCCTCTATCCTATCCTATCCTCTAACCTATCCTATCCTCTATCCTATCCTATCCTCTATCCTATCCTATCCTCTATCCTATCCTATCCTCTATCCTATCCTATCCTCTATCCTATCCTATCCTCTATCCTATCCTATCCTCTATCCTATCCTATCCTCTATCCTATCCCAGACTCTATCCTATCCCATCCTCTATCCTATCCTATCCTTTATCCTATCCTATTCTCTATCCTATCCTATCCTCTATAATATCGTATCCTGTATCCTATCGCATCCTCTATCCTATACAATCCTCTATCCTATCCTATCCTCTATCCTATCCTATCCTCTATCCTATCTTATCCTCTATCCTATCCTATCCTCCATCATATCCTATCCTCTATCCTATAATATCCTCTATCCTATCCTATCCTCTATCCTATCCAATCCTCTACCGTCTCCTATCCTGTATCCGATTCAATCCCCTATCCTCTATCCTATCCTATTATATATCCTATCCTCTATCGTATCGTATCCTCTATCCTATCCTATCCTCTATCTTCTCCTATCCTCGATCCTATCCTATCCTCAACCCTATCCTATCCTCAATTCTATCGTATACTCCATCCTACCCTATCCGCTATCGTATCCTATCCTCTATCCTATAATATCCTCTATCCTATCCAAAACTCTATCCTATCCTCTATCCTATCCTCTATCGTATCCTATCCTCTATCCTATCCTATCCTCTATCCTATCCTATCCTGTATCCTATCCTATCCTCTATCATGTCCTATCCTCTATCATATCCTATCCTCTATCCTACACCATCCTCTATCCTATCATATCCTGTATCCTATCCTATCCTCTATCCTATCCTATCCTCTATCCTATCCTATCCTCTATCCTATCCTATCCTCTATCCTATCCTATCCTCTATAATATCGTATCCTCTATCATATCCTATCCTCTTTCCTATAATATCACCTATCCTATCCTATCCTCTATCCTACCCTATCCTTTATCCTATCCTATCCTCTATCCTATCCTATCCTCTATAATATCGTATCCTGTATAATATCTTATCCTCTATCCTATCCTATCCTCTATCCTATCCAATCCTCTATCCTATCCTATCCCCTATCCTATCCTATCATCTATCCTATCCTATCCTATATCCTATCCTATCCTCTATCCTATCCTATCCTCTATCCTATCCTATTCTCTATCCTATCCTATCCTCTATCCTATCCTATCCTCCATCCTATCCTATCCTCTATCCTATCCTAGCCTCTATACTATCGTATCCTCTATAATATCGTATCCTCTATAATATCGTATCCTGTATCCTATCCTGTCCTCTTTCCTATCCTATCCTCTATCCTATCCTCTATCCTATCCTATCCTGTATCCTATCCTATGCTCTATCATATCCTATCCTCTATCCTATCCTATCCTCTATCCTACCCCATCCTCTATCCTATCATATCCTCTATCCTATCATATCCTCTATCCTATCCTATCCTCTATCCTATCCTAGCCTCTATACTATCGTATCCTCTATAATATCGTATCCTCTATAATATCGTATCCTGTATCCTATCCTGTCCTCTTTCCTATCCTATCCTCTATCCTATCCTCTATCCTATCCTATCCTGTATCCTATCCTATGCTCTATCATATCCTATCCTCTATCCTATCCTATCCTCTATCCTACCCCATCCTCTATCCTATCCTATCCTCTATCCTATCCTATCCTCTATCCTATCCTATCCTCTATCCTATCCTATCCTCTATCCTATCCTATCCTCTATACTATCGTATCCTCTATAATATCGTATCCTCTATAATATTGTATCCTGTATCCTATCCTGTCCTCTTTCCTATCATATCCTCTATCCTATCCTCTATCCTATCCTATCCTGTATCCTATCCTATCCTCTATCATATCCTATCCTCTATCATATCCTATCCTCTATCCTACCCCATCCTCTATCCTATCATATCCTCTATCCTATCATATCCTCTATTATATCCTATCCTCTATCCTATCCTATCCTCTATCCTATCCTATACTCTATCCTATCCTATCCTCTATCCTACCCTATCCTTTATCCTATCCTATCCTCTATCCTATCCTATCCTCTATAATATCGTATCCTGTATCCTATCTTATCCTTTGTCCCATCCTATCCTCAATCCTATCCTATCCTCTATCCTATCGCATCCTATATCCTATCCAATCCTCTATCCTATCCTATCCTCTATCCTATCCTATCCTCTATCCTATCCTATCCTCTATCCTATCCTATCCTCTATCCTATCCTATCCTCTATCCTATCCTATCCTCTATAATATCGTATACTCTATAATATCGTATCCTGTATCCTATCCTGTCCTCTTTCCTATCCTATCCTCAATCCAATACTATCCTCTATCCTATCGTATCCTCTATCCTATTCTATCTTCTTTCCTATCCTATCCTCTATCCTATCCTATCCTCTATCCTATCCTATCCTGTATCCTATCCTATCCTCTATCATATCCTATCCTCTATCATATCCTATCCTCTATCCTACCCCATCCTCTATCCTATCATATCCTCTATCCTATCATATCCTCTATTATATCCTATCCTCTATCCTATCCTATCCTCTATCCTATCCTATACTCTATCCTATCCTATCCTCTATCCTACCCTATCCTTTATCCTATCCTATCCTCTATCCTATCCTATCCTCTATAATATCGTATCCTGTATCCTATCTTATCCTCTGTCCTATCCTATCCTCAATCCAATCCTATCCTCTATCCTATCCTATCCTCTATCCTATCTTATCCTCTATCCTATCATATCCTCTATCCTATCCTATCCTCTATCCTATCCTATCCTCTATCCTATCCTATACTCTATCCTATCCTATCCTCTATCCTACCCTATCCTTTATCCTATGATATCCTCTATCCTATCCTATCCTCTATAATATCGTATCCTGTATCCTATCTTATCCTTTGTCATATCCTATCCTCAATCCTATCCTATCCTCAATCCTATCCTATCCTCTATCCTATCCTATCCTCTATCCTATCCTATCCTCTATCCTATCCAATCCGCTATCCTATCCTATCCTCTATCCTATCCTATCCTCTATCCTATCCTATCCTCTATCCTATCCTATCCTCTATCCTATCCTATCCTCTATCCTATCCTCTATCGTATCCTATCCTCTATCCTATCCTATCCTCTATCCTATCCTATCCTCTATCCTATTCTATCCTCTATCCTATCCTATCCTCTATCCTATCCCATCCTCTATCCTATCCTATCCTCTATCCTGTCCTATCCTCTATCCTATCCTATCCTCTATCCTATCCTATCCTCTATCCTATCCTATCCTCTATCCTATCCTATCCTCTATCCTATCCTATCCTCTATCCTATCCTATCCTCTATCCTATCCTATCCTCTATCCTATCCTATCCTCTATCCTATCCTATCCTCTATCCTATCCTATCCTATATCCTATCCCAGACTCTATCCTATCCTATCCTCTATCCTATCTTATCCTCTATCCTATCCTATCCTCCATCATATCCTATCCTCTATCCTATAATATCCTCTATCCTATCCTATCCTCTATCCTATCCAATCCTCTACCGTCTCCTATCCTGTATCCGATTCAATCCCCTATCCTCTATCCTATCCTATTATATATCCTATCCTCTATCGTATCGTATCCTCTATCCTATCCTATCCTCTATCTTCTCCTATCCTCGATCCTATCCTATCCTCAACCCTATCCTATCCTCAATTCTATCGTATACTCCATCCTACCCTATCCGCTATCGTATCCTATCCTCTATCCTATAATATCCTCTATCCTATCCAAAACTCTATCCTATCCTCTATCCTATCCTCTATCGTATCCTATCCTCAATCCAATCCTATCCTCTATCCTATCCTATCCTCTATCCTATCTTATCCTCTATCCTATCATATCCTCTATCCTATCCTATCCTCTATCCTATCCTATCCTCTATCCTATCCTATACTCTATCCTATCCTATCCTCTATCCTACCCTATCCTTTATCCTATGATATCCTCTATCCTATCCTATCCTCTATAATATCGTATCCTGTATCCTATCTTATCCTTTGTCATATCCTATCCTCAATCCTATCCTATCCTCAATCCTATCCTATCCTCTATCCTATCGCATCCTCTATCCTATCCAATCCTCTATCCTATCCTATCTTCTATCCTATCCTATCCTCTATCCTATCCTATCCTCTATCCTATCCAATCCGCTATCCTATCCTATCCTCTATCCTATCCTATCCTCTATCCTATCCTATCCTCTATCCTATCCTATCCTCTATCCTATCCTATCCTCTATCCTATCCTATCCTCTATCCTATCCTATCCTCTATCCTATCCTATCCTCTATCCTATCCTATCCTCTATCCTATCCTCTATCGTATCCTATCCTCTATCCTATCCTATCCTCTATCCTATCCTATCCTCTATCCTATTCTATCCTCTATCCTATCCTATCCTCTATCCTATCCCATCCTCTATCCTATCCTATCCTCTATCCTATCCTATCCTCTATCCTATCCTATCCTCTATCCTATCCTATCCTCTATCCTATCCTATCCTCTATCCTATCCTATCCTCTATCCTATCCTATCCTCTATCCTATCCTATCCTCTATCCTATCCTATCCTCTATCCTATCCTATCCTCTATCCTATCCCAGACTCTATCCTATCCTATCCTCTATCCTATCTTATCCTCTATCCTATCCTATCCTCCATCATATCCTATCAACTATCCTATAATATCCTCTATCCTATCCTATCCTCTATCCTATCCAATCCTCTACCGTCTCCTATCCTGTATCCGATTCAATCCCCTATCCTCTATCCTATCCTATTATATATCCTATCCTCTATCGTATCGTATCCTCTATCCTATCCTATCCTCTATCTTCTCCTATCCTCGATCCTATCCTATCCTCAACCCTATCCTATCCTCAATTCTATCGTATACTCCATCCTACCCTATCCGCTATCGTATCCTATCCTCTATCCTATAATATCCTCTATCCTATCCAAAACTCTATCCTATCCTCTATCCTATCCTCTATCGTATCCTATCCTCTATCCTATCTTATCCTCTATCCTATCATATCCTCTATCCTATCCTATCCTCTATCCTATCCTATCCTCTATCCTATCCTATACTCTATCCTATCCTATCCTCTATCCTACCCTATCCTTTATCCTATGATATCCTCTATCCTATCCTATCCTCTATAATATCGTATCCTGTATCCTATCTTATCCTTTGTCATATCCTATCCTCAATCCTATCCTATCCTCAATCCTATCCTATCCTCTATCCTATCCTATCCTCTATCCTATCCTATCCTCTATCCTATCCAATCCGCTATCCTATCCTATCCTCTATCCTATCCTATCCTCTATCCTATCCTATCCTCTATCCTATCCTATCCTCTATCCTATCCTATCCTCTATCCTATCCTCTATCGTATCCTATCCTCTATCCTATCCTATCCTCTATCCTATCCTATCCTCTATCCTATTCTATCCTCTATCCTATCCTATCCTCTATCCTATCCTATCCTCTATCCTATCCTATCCTCTATCCTATCCTATCCTCTATCCTATCCTATCCTCTATCCTATCCTATCCTCTATCCTATCCTATCCTCTATCCTATCCTATCCTCTATCCTATCCTATCCTCTATCCTATCCTATCCTCTATCCTATCCTATCCTATATCCTATCCCAGACTCTATCCTATCCTATCCTCTATCCTATCTTATCCTCTATCCTATCCTATCCTCCATCATATCCTATCCTCTATCCTATAATATCCTCTATCCTATCCTATCCTCTATCCTATCCAATCCTCTACCGTCTCCTATCCTGTATCCGATTCAATCCCCTATCCTCTATCCTATCCTATTATATATCCTATCCTCTATCGTATCGTATCCTCTATCCTATCCTATCCTCTATCTTCTCCTATCCTCGATCCTATCCTATCCTCAACCCTATCCTATCCTCAATTCTATCGTATACTCCATCCTACCCTATCCGCTATCGTATCCTATCCTCTATCCTATAATATCCTCTATCCTATCCAAAACTCTATCCTATCCTCTATCCTATCCTCTATCGTATCCTATCCTCAATCCAATCCTATCCTCTATCCTATCCTATCCTCTATCCTATCTTATCCTCTATCCTATCATATCCTCTATCCTATCCTATCCTCTATCCTATCCTATCCTCTATCCTATCCTATACTCTATCCTATCCTATCCTCTATCCTACCCTATCCTTTATCCTATGATATCCTCTATCCTATCCTATCCTCTATAATATCGTATCCTGTATCCTATCTTATCCTTTGTCATATCCTATCCTCAATCCTATCCTATCCTCAATCCTATCCTATCCTCTATCCTATCGCATCCTCTATCCTATCCAATCCTCTATCCTATCCTATCTTCTATCCTATCCTATCCTCTATCCTATCCTATCTTCTATCCTATCCAATCCGCTATCCTATCCTATCCTCTATCCTATCCTATCCTCTATCCTATCCTATCCTCTATCCTATCCTATCCTCTATCCTATCCTATCCTCTATCCTATCCTATCCTCTATCCTATCCTATCCTCTATCCTATCCTCTATCGTATCCTATCCTCTATCCTATCCTATCCTCTATCCTATCCTATCCTCTATCCTATTCTATCCTCTATCCTATCCTATCCTCTATCCTATCCCATCCTCTATCCTATCCTATCCTCTATCCTATCCTATCCTCTATCCTATCCTATCCTCTATCCTATCCTATCCTCTATCCTATCCTATCCTCTATCCTATCCTATCCTCTATCCTATCCTATCCTCTATCCTATCCTATCCTCTATCCTATCCTATCCTCTATCCTATCCCAGACTCTATCCTATCCTATCCTCTATCCTATCTTATCCTCTATCCTATCCTATCCTCCATCATATCCTATCCTCTATCCTATAATATCCTCTATCCTATCCTATCCTCTATCCTATCCAATCCTCTACCGTCTCCTATCCTGTATCCGATTCAATCCCCTATCCTCTATCCTATCCTATTATATATCCTATCCTCTATCGTATCGTATCCTCTATCCTATCCTATCCTCTATCTTCTCCTATCCTCGATCCTATCCTATCCTCAACCCTATCCTATCCTCAACCCTATCCTATCCTCAATTCTATCGTATACTCCATCCTACCCTATCCGCTATCGTATCCTATCCTCTATCCTATAATATCCTCGGTCCTATCCAAAACTCTATCCTATCCTCTATCCTATCCTCTATCGTATCCTATCCTCTATCCTATCCTATCCTCTATCCTATCCTATCCTGTATCCTATCCTATCCTCTATCATATCCTATCCTCTATCATATCCTATCCTCTATCCTACCCCATCCTCTATCCTATCATATCCTCTATCCTATCCTATCCTCTATCCTATCCTATCCTCTTATCCGATCCTATCCTCTATCCTATCCTATCCTCTATCCTATCCTATCCTCTATCCTATCCTCTATCGTATCCTATCCTCTATCCTATCCTATCCTCTATCCTATCCTATCCTCTATCCTATCCTATCCTCTATCCTATCCTATCCTCTATCCTATCCCATCCTCTATCCTATCCTATCATCTATCCTATCCTATCCTCTATCCTATCCTATCCTATCCTCTATCCTATCCTATCCTCTATCCTATACTATCCTCTATCCTATCCTAACCTCTATCCTATCCTATCCTCTATCCTATCCTATCCTCTATCCTATCCTATCCTCTATCCTATCCTATCCTCTATCCTATCCCAGACTCTATCCTATCCTATCCTCTATCCTATCCTATCCTTTATCCTATCCTATTCTCTATCCTATCCTATCCTCTATAATATCGTATCCTGTATCCTATCGCATCCTCTATCCTATCCCCTATCCTATCCTATCCTCTATCCTATCCCATCCTCTATCCTATCCTATCCTCTATCCTATCCTATCCTCTATCCTATCCTATCCTATCCTCTATCCTATCCTATCCTATATCCTATTATATCCTCTATCCTATCCTATCCTCTATCCTATCCTCTCCTGTATACTATCGTATGCTCTATAATATCGTATCCTCTATAATATCGTATCCTGTATCCTATCTTATCCTTTGTCATATCCTATCCTCAATCCTATCCTATCCTGTATCCTATCCTATCCTCTATCATATCCTATCCTCTATCCTATCCTATCCTCTATCCTACCCCATCCTCTATCCTATCCTATTCTCTATCCTATCCTATCCTCTATCCTATCCTATCCTCTATCCTATCCTATCCTCTATCCTATCCTATCCTCTATCCTATCATATCCTCTATCCTATCCTATCCTCTATCCTATCCTATCCTCTATCCTATCCTATCCTCTATACTATCGTATCCTCTATAATATCGTATCCTCTATCATATCCTATCCTCTTTCCTATAATATCATCTATCCTATCCTATCCTCTATCCTATCCTATCCTCTATCCTATCATATCCTCTATCCTATCCTATCCTCTATCCTATCCTATCCTCTATCCTATCCAATCCTCTATCCTATCCTATCCCCTATCCTATCCTATCATCTATCCTATCCTATCCTATATCCTATCCTATCATCTATCCTATCCTATCCTCTATCCTATCCTATTCTCTATCCTATCCTATCCTCTATCCTATCCTATCCTATATCCTATCCTATCCTCTATCCTATCCTATCCTCTATAATATCGTATCCTCTATAATATCGTATCCTGTATCCTATCCTGTCCTCTTTCCTATCCTATACTATATCCTATCATATCCTCTATCCTATCCTATCCTCTATCCTATCCTATCCTCTATCCTATCCTATCGTCTATCCCATCCTATCCTCTATCCTATCCAAACCTCTATCCTATCCTATCCTCTATCCTATCCTATCCTATATCCTATCATGTCCTCTATAATATCGTATCCTCTATAATATCGTATCCTCTATAATATCGTATCCTCTATAATATCGTATCCTCTATAATATCGTATCCTGTATCCTATCCTGTCCTCCTTCCTATCCTATCCTCTATCATATCCTATCCTCTATCCTATCCTATCCTCTATCCTACCCTATCCTCTATCCTATCATATCCTCTATCCTATCCTATCCTCTATCCTATCCTATCGTCTATCCCATCCTATCCTCTATCCTATCCAAACCTCTATCCTATCCTATCCTCTATCCTATCCTATCCTATATCCTATCATGTCCTCTATAATATCGTATCCTCTATAATATCGTATCCTCTATAATATCGTATCCTCTATAATATCGTATACTGTATCCTATCCTGTCCTCCTTCCTATCCTATCCTCTATCCTATCCAATCCTCTATCCTATCCTATCCTCTATCCTATCCTATCCTCTATCCTATCCTATCCTCTATCCTATCCTATCCTCTATCCTATCCTATCCTCTATCCTATCCTATCCTCTATCCTATCCTATCCTCTATACTATCGTATCCTCTATAATATCGTATCCTCTATAATATCGTATCCTGTATCCTATCCTGTCCTCTTTCCTATCCTATACTATATCCTATCATATCCTCTATCCTATCCTATCCTCTATCCTATCATATCCTCTATCCTATCCTATCCTCTATCCTATCCTATCCTCCATCCTATCCTATCCTCTATCCTATCCTATCGTCTATCCTATCCTATCCTCCATCCTATCCTATCCTCTATCCTATCCAATCCCCTATGTTATCCTCTATCCTATCCTATCCTCTATCATATCGTATCCTCTATCATATCCTATCCTCTTTCCTATAATATCATCTATCCTATCCTATCCTCTATCCTATCCTATCCTCTATCCTATCCAATCCTCTATCCTATCCTATCCCCTATCCTATCCTATCATCTATCCTATCCTATCCTATATCCTATCCTATCATCTATCCTATCCTATCCTCTATCCTATCCTATTCTCTATCCTATCCTATCCTCTATCCTATCCTATCCTCTATCCTATCCTATACTCTATCATATCCTATCCTCTTTCCTATAATATCATCTATCCTATCCTGTGCTCTATCCTATCCAATCCTCTATCCTATCATATCCTCTATCCTATCCTATCCTCTATCCTATCCTATCCTCCATCCTATCCTATCCTCTATCCTATCCTATCCTCTATCCTATCCTATCCTCCATCCTATCCTATCCTCTATCCTATCCAATCCCCTATAATATCATCTATCCTATCCTATCCTCCATCCTATCCTATCCTCTATCCTATCCAATCCCCTATGTTATCCTCTATCCTATCCTATCCTCTATAATATCGTATCCTCTATAATATCGTATCCTCTATCCTATCCTATCCTCTATCCTATCCTATCCTCTATCCTATTTTATCCTCTATCCTATCCTATCCTCTATCCTAGCCTATCCTCTATCCTATCCTATCCTCTATCCTATCCTATACTCTATCCTATCCTATCCTCTATCCTATCCTATCCTTTATCCTATCCTATCCTCTATCCTATCCTATCCTATCCTGTATCCTATCCTATCCTCTATCCTATCCTATCCTCTATCCTATCCTATCCTCTATCCTATCATATCCTCTATAATATCGTATCCTCTATAATATCGTATCCTCTATAATATCGTATCCTCTATCCTATCCTATCCTCTATCCTATCCTATCCTCTATCCTATCCTATACTGTATCCTATCCTATCCTCAATTCTATCCTATACTCCATCCTATCCTATCCGCTATCCTATCCTATCCTCTATCCTATAATATCCTCTATCCTATCCAATCCTCTATACTATCCTCTATCCTATCCTCTATCCTATCCTATCCTCTATCCTATCGTATCCTCTGTCCTATCCAATCCTCTATCCTATCCTATCCTCTATCCTATCCTATCCTCTATCCTATCCTATCCTCTATCCTATCGCATCCTCTATCCTATACAATCCTCTATCCTATCCTATACTCTATCCTATCCTATCCTCTATCCTATCCTATCCTCCATCCTATCCTATCCTCTATCCTATCCTATCCTCTATCCTATCCTATCCTCCATCCTATCCTATCCTCTATCCTATCCAATCCCCTATGTTATCCTCTATCCTATCCTATCCTCTATAATATCGTATCCTCTATCATATCCTATCCTCTTTCCTATAATATCATCTATCCTATCCTATCCTCTATCCTATCCTATCCTCTATCCTATCCAATCCTCTATCCTATCCTATCCCCTATCCTATCCTATCATCTATCCTATCCTATCCTATATCCTATCCTATCATCTATCCTATCCTATCCTCTATCCTATCCTATTCTCTATCCTATCCTATCCTCTATCCTATCCTATCCTCTATCCTATCCTATCCTCTATCCTATCCTATCCTCTATCATATCCTATCCTCTTTCCTATAATATCATCTATCCTATCCTATCCTCTATCCTATCCTATCCTCTATCCTATCATATCCTCTATCCTATCCTATCCTCTATCCAATCCTATCCTCCATCCTATCCTATCCTCTATCCTATCCTATCCTCTATCCTATCCTATCCTCCATCCTATCCTATCCTCTATCCTATCCAATCCCCTATGTTATCCTCTATCCTATCCTATCCCCTATAATATCGTATCCTCTATCATATCCTATCCTCTTTCCTATAATACCATCTATCCTATCCTATCCTCTATCCTACCCTATCCTTTATCCTATCCTATCCTCTATAATATCCTATCCTCTATAATATCGTATCCTGTATCGTATCTTATGCTCTGTCCTATCCTATCCTCAATCTGATCCTATCCTCTATCCTATCGCATCCTCTTTCCTATCCAATCCCCTATCCTATCCTATCCTCTATCCTATCCTATCCTCTATCCTATCCTATCCTCTATCCTATCGCATCCTCTATCCTATCCAATCCTCTATCCTTTCCTATCCTCTATCCTATCCTATCCTCTATCCTATCCTATCCTATATCCTATCCTATCCTCTATCCTATCCTATCCTACATAATATCGTATCCTCTATAATATCGTATCCTGTATCCTATCCTGTCCTCTTTCCTATCCTATCCTCAATCCAATCCTATCCTCTATCCTATCGTATCCTCTATCCTATCCTATCTTCTTTCCTATCCTATCCTCTATCCTATCCTATCCTCTATCCTATCATATCCTCTATCCTATCCTATCCTCTATCCTATCCTATCCTCCATCCTATCCTATCCTCTATCCTATCCTATCGTCTATCCTATCCTATCCTCCATCCTATCCTATCCTCTATCCTATCCAATCCCCTATGTTATCCTCTATCCTATCCTATCCTCTATAATATCGTATCCTCTATCATATCCTATCCTCTTTCCTATAATATCATCTATCCTATCCTATCCTCTATCCTATCCTATCCTCTATCCTATCCAATCCTCTATCCTATCCTATCCCCTATCCTATCCTATCATCTATCCTATCCTATCCTATATCCTATCCTATACTCTATCATATCCTATCCTCTTTCCTATAATATCATCTATCCTATCCTATGCTCTATCCTATCCAATCCTCTATCCTATCATATCCTCTATCCTATCCTATCCTCTATCCTATCCTATCCTCCATCCTATCCTATCCTCTATCCTATCCTATCCTCTATCCTATCCTATCCTCCATCCTATCCTATCCTCTATCCTATCCAATCCCCTATAATATCATCTATCCTATCCTATCCTCCATCCTATCCTATCCTCTATCCTATCCAATCCCCTATGTTATCCTCTATCCTATCCTATCCTCTATAATATCGTATCCTCTATAATATCGTATCCTCTATCCTATCCTATCCTCTATCCTATCCTATCCTCTATCCTATCCTATACTGTATCCTATCCTATCCTCAATTCTATCCTATACTCCATCCTATCCTATCCGCTATCCTATCCTATCCTCTATCCTATAATATCCTCTATCCTATCCAATCCTCTATACTATCCTCTATCCTATCCTCTATCCTATCCTATCCTCTATCCTATCGTATCCTCTATCCTATCCAATCCTCTATCCTATCCTATCCTCTATCCTATCCTATCCTCTATCCTATCCTATCCTCTATCCTATCCTATCCTCTATCCTATCCAATCCCCTATGTTATCGTCTATCCTAACCTATCCTCTATAATATCGTATCCTCTATCATATCCTATCCTCTTTCCTATAATATCGTCTATCCTATCCTATTCCCTATCCTATCCTATCCTCTATCCTATTCTATCCTCTATCCTATCCTATCCTATCCTCCATCCTATCCTATCCTCTATCCTATCCTATCCTCTATCCTATCCTATCCTCTATCCTATCGCATCCTCTATCCTATACAATCCTCTATCCTATCCTATCCTCTATCCTATCCTATCCTCTATCCTATCTTATCCTCTATCCTATCCTATCCTCTGTCCTATCCTATCCTCTATCCTATAATATCCTCTGTCCTATCCCATCCTCTATCCTATCATATCCTCTATCCTATCCTATCCTCTATCCTATCCTATCCTCCATCCTATCCTATCCTCTATCCTATCCTATCCTCTATCCTATGCTATCCTCCATCCTATCCTATCCTCTATCCTATCCAATCCCCTATGTTATCCTCTATCCTAACCTATCCTCTATAATATCGTATCCTCTATCATATCCTATCCTCTTTCCTATAATATCATCTATCCTATCCTATCCTCTATCCTATCCTATCCTCTATCCTATCCAATCCTCTATCCTATCCTATCCTATATCCTATCCTATCATCTATCCTATCCTATCCTCTATCCTATCCTATTCTCTATCCTATCCTATCCTCTATCCTATCCTATCCTCTATCCTATCCTATCCTCTATCCTATCCTATCCTCTATCATATCCTATCCTCTTTCCTATAATATCATCTATCCTATCCTATCCTCTATCCTATCCTATCCTCTATCCTATCATATCCTCTATCCTATCCTATCCTCTATCCTATCCTATCCTCCATCCTATCCTATCCTCTATCCTATCCTATCCTCTATCCTATCCTATCCTCCATCCTATCCTATCCTCTATCCTATCCAATCCCCTATGTTATCCTCTATCCTATCCTATCCTCTATAATATCGTATCCTCTATCATATCCTATCCTCTTTCCTATAATACCATCTTTCCTATCCTATCCTCTATCCTACCCTATCCTTTATCCTATCCTATCCTCTATAATATCCTATCCTCTATAATATCGTATCCTGTATCGTATCTTATCCTCTGTCCTATCCTATCCTCAATCTGATCCTATCCTCTATCCTATCGCATCCTCTTTCCTATCCAATCCCCTATCCTATCCTATCCTCTATCCTATCCTATCCTCTATCCTATCCTATCCTCTATCCTATCCTATCCTCTATCCTATCGCATCCTCTATCCTATCCAATCCTCTATCCTTTCCTATCCTCTATCCTATCCTATCCTCTATCCTATCCTATCCTATATCCTATCCTATCCTCTATCCTATCCTATCCTCCATAATATCGTATCCTCTATAATATCGTATCCTGTATCCTATCCTGTCCTCTTTCCTATCCTATCCTCAATCCAATCCTATCCTCTATCCTATCGTATCCTCTATCCTATCCTATCTTCTTTCCTATCCTATCCTCTATCCTATCCTATCCTCTATAATATCGTATCCTTTATCCTATCTTATCCTCTGTCCTATCCTATCCTCAATCCTACCCTATCCTCTATCCTATCGCATCCTCTATCCTATCCAATCCTCTATCCTATCCTATCCTCTATCCTATCCTATCCTCTATCCTATCCTATCCTATCCTATCCTCTATCCTATCCTATCCTCCATAATATCGTATCCTGTATAATATCGTATCCTGTATCCTATCCTGTCCTCTTTCCTATCCTATACTATATCCTATCATATCCTCTATCCTATCGTATCCTCTATCCTATCCTATCCTCTATCCTATCCTATCGTCTATCCCATCCTATCCTCTATCCTATCCAATCCTCTATCCTATCCTATCCTATCCTATATCCTATCATATCCTCTATAATATCGTATCCTCTATAATATCGTATCCTGTATCATATCCTGTCCTCTTTCCTATCCTATCATCAATCCTATCCTATCCTCTATCCTATACAATCCCCTATGTTATCCTCTATCCTATCCTATCCTCTATAATATCGTATCCTCTATCATATCCTATCCTCTTTCCTATAATATCATCTATCCTATCCTATCCTCTATCCTATCCTATCCTCCATCCTATCCTATCCTCTATCCTATCCTATCCTCTATCCTATCCTATCCTCCATCCTATCCTATCCTCTATCCTATCCAATCCCCTATGTTATCCTCTATCCTATCCTATCCTCTATAATATCGTATCCTCTATCATATCCTATCCTCTTTCCTATAATACCATCTATCCTATCCTATCCTCTATCCTACCCTATCCTTTATCCTATCCTATCCTCTATAATATCCTATCCTCTATAATATCGTATCCTGTATCGTATCTTATCCTCTGTCCTATCCTATCCTCAATCTGATCCTATCCTCTATCCTATCGCATCCTCTTTCCTATCCAATCCCCTATCCTATCCTATCCTCTATCCTATCGTATCCTCTATCCTATCCTATCCTCTATCCTATCCTATCCTCTATCCTATCGCATCCTCTATCCTATCCAATCCTCTATCCTTTCCTATCCTCTATCCTATCCTATCCTCTATCCTATCCTATCCTATATCCTATCCTATCCTCTATCCTATCCTATCCTCCATAATATCGTATCCTCTATAATATCGTATCCTGTATCCTATCCTGTCCTCTTTCCTATCCTATCCTCAATCCAATCCTATCCTCTATCCTATCGTATCCTCTATCCTATCCTATCTTCTTTCCTATCCTATCCTCTATCCTATCCTATCCTCTATAATATCGTATCCTGTATCCTATCTTATCCTCTGTCCTATCCTATCCTCAATCCTACCCTATCCTCTATCCTATCGCATCCTCTATCCTATCCAATCCTCTATCCTATCCTATCCTCTATCCTATCCTAACCTCTATCCTATCCTATCCTATCCTATCCTCTATCCTATCCTATCCTCCATAATATCGTATCCTGTATAATATCGTATCCTGTATCCTATCCTGTCCTCTTTCCTATCCTATACTATATCCTATCATATCCTCTATCCTATCGTATCCTCTATCCTATCCTATCCTCTATCCTATCCTATCGTCTATCCCATCCTATCCTCTATCCTATCCAATCCTCTATCCTATCCTATCCTATCCTATATCCTATCATATCCTCTATAATATCGTATCCTCTATAATATCGTATCCTGTATCATATCCTGTCCTCTTTCCTATCCTATCATCAATCCTATCCTATCCTCTATCCTATACAATCCCCTATGTTATCCTCTATCCTATCCTATCCTCTATAATATCGTATCCTCTATCATATCCTATCCTCTTTCCTATAATATCATCTATCCTATCCTATCCTCTATCCTATCCTATCCTCCATCCTATCCTATCCTCTATCCTATCCTATCCTCTATCCTATCCTATCCTCCATCCTATCCTATCCTCTATCCTATCCAATCCCCTATGTTATCCTCTATCCTATCCTATCCTCTATAATATCGTATCCTCTATCATATCCTATCCTCTTTCCTATAATACCATCTATCCTATCCTATCCTCTATCCTACCCTATCCTTTATCCTATCCTATCCTCTATAATATCCTATCCTCTATAATATCGTATCCTGTATCGTATCTTATCCTCTGTCCTATCCTATCCTCAATCTGATCCTATCCTCTATCCTATCGCATCCTCTTTCCTATCCAATCCCCTATCCTATCCTATCCTCTATCCTATCGTATCCTCTATCCTATCCTATCCTCTATCCTATCCTATCCTCTATCCTATCGCATCCTCTATCCTATCCAATCCTCTATCCTTTCCTATCCTCTATCCTATCCTATCCTCTATCCTATCCTATCCTATATCCTATCCTATCCTCTATCCTATCCTATCCTCCATAATATCGTATCCTCTATAATATCGTATCCTGTATCCTATCCTGTCCTCTTTCCTATCCTATCCTCAATCCAATCCTATCCTCTATCCTATCGTATCCTCTATCCTATCCTATCTTCTTTCCTATCCTATCCTCTATCCTATCCTATCCTCTATAATATCGTATCCTGTATCCTATCTTATCCTCTGTCCTATCCTATCCTCAATCCTACCCTATCCTCTATCCTACCCTATCCTCTATAATATCCTATCCTCTATACTATCCTATCCTCTGTCCTATCCTATCCTCTATCCTATCCTATCCTCTATCCTATCCTATCCTCTATCCTATCCTATCCTCTATCCTATCCTATCCTCTATCCTATCCTATCCTCTATCCTATCCTATCCTGTATCCTATCCTATCCTCTATCCTATCCGATCCTCTATTCTATCCTATCCTCTATCGTCTCCTATCCTCTATGCTATCCAATCCCCTATGTTATCCTCTATCCTATCCTATCCTCTATAATATCCTATCCTCTATACTATCCTATCATCTGTCCTATCCTATCATCTATCCTATCCTATCCTCTATCCTATCCTATCCTCTATCCTATCCTATCCTCTATCCTATCCTCTATCCTATCCTCTATCCTATCCTATCCTCTATCCTGTCCTATCCTGTATCCTATCCTCTATACTATCCTATTCTCTATCCTATCCGATCTTCTATCCTATCCTATCCTCTATCCTATCCTATCCTCTGTCCTATCCTATCCTCTATAATATCGTATCCTGTATCCTATCCTGTCCTCTTTCCTATCCTATCCTCTATCCTATCCTATCCTCTATCCTATCCTATCCTCTATCCTATCCTATCCTCTATAATATCGTATCCTCTATAATATCATATCCTGTATCCTATCCTATCCTGTGTAGTATCCTATCCTCTATCCTATCGCATCCTCGATCCTATCCAATCCTCTGTCCTATCCTATCCTCTATCCTATCCTATCATGTATCCTATAATATCCTATCCTCTATCCTATCATATCTTCTATAATATCGTATCCTCTATAATATCGTATCCTCTATCCTATCCTATCCTCTATCCTATCCTATCCTCTATCCTATTCAATCCTCTATCCTATCCTATCCTCTATCCTATCCTATCCTCTACCCTATCCTATCCTATATCCTATCCTATCCTCTATCCTATCCTATCCTCTATCGTATCGCATCCTCTATCCTATCCTATCCTCTATCTTCTCCTATCCTCGATCCTATCCTATCCTCAACCCTATCGTATCCTCAATTCTATCGTATACTCCATCCTATCCTATCCGCTATCCTATCCTATCCTCTATCCTATAATATCCTCTATCCTATCCAATACTCTATCCTATCCTCTATCCTATCCTCTATCGTATCCTATCCTCTATCCTATCCTATCCTCTATAATATCGTATCCTCTATAATATCGTATCCTGTATCCTATCCTATCCTGTGTAGTATCCAATCCTCTGTCCTATCCTATCCTCTATCCTATCCTAGCCTGTATCCTATCCTATCCTCTATCCTATCCTATCCTCTATCCTATCATATCCTCTATAATATCGTATCCTCTATAATATCGTATCCTCTATCCTATCCTATCCTCTATCCTATCCTATCCTCTATCCTATTCAATCCTCTATCCTATCCTATCCTCTATCCTATCCTATCCTCTACCCTATCCTATCCTATATCCTATCCTATCCTCTATCCTATCTTATCCTCTATCGTATCGCATCCTCTATCCTATCCTATCCTCTATCTTCTTCTATCCTCGATCCTATCCTATCCTCAACCCTATCCTATCCTCAATTCTATCGTATACTCCATCCTATCCTATCCGCTATCCTATCCTATCCTCTATCCTATAATATCCTCTATCCTATCCAATACTCTATCCTATCCTCTAGCCTAACCTCTATCCTATCCCATCCTCTATCCTATCCTATCCTCTATCCTATCCCATCCTCTATCCTATCCTATACTCTATCCTATCCTATCCTCTATCCTAGCCTATCCTCTATCCTATCCTATCCTCTATCCTATCCTATACTCTATCCTATCCTATCCTCTATCCTATCCTATCCTTTATCCTATCCTATCCTCTATCCTATCCTATCCTATCCTGTATCCTATCCTATCCTCTATCCTATAATATCCTCTATAATATCGTATCCTCTATAATATCGTATCCTCTATAATATCGTATCCTCTATCCTATCCTATCCTCTATCCTATCCTATCCTCTATCCTATCCTATCCTCTATCCTATCCTATATTGTATCCTATCCTATCCTCAATTCTATCCTATACTCCATCCTATCCTATCCGCTATCCTATCCTATCCTCTATCCTATAATGTCCTCTATCCTATCCAATCCTCTATACTATCCTCTATCCTATCCTCTATCCTATCCTATCCTCTATCCTATCGTATCCTCTATCCTATCCAATCCTCTATCCTATCCTATCCTCTATCCTATCCTATCCTCTATCCTATCCTATCCTCTATCCTATCCAATCCCCTATGTTATCGTCTATCCCATCCTATCCTCTATAATATCGTATCCTCTATCATATCCTATCCTCTTTCCTATAATATCGTCTATCCTATCCTATTCCCTATCCTATCCTATCCTCTATCCTATTCTATCCTCTATCCTATCCTATCCTATCCTCCATCCTATCCTATCCTCTATCCTATCCTATCCTCTATCCTATCCTATCCTCTATCCTATCGCATCCTCTATCCTATACAATCCTCTATCCTATCCTATCCTCTGTCCTATCCTATCCTCTATCCTATAATATCCTCTGTCCTATCCTATCCTCTATCCTATCCTAGCCTCTATCCTATCCTATCCTCTATTATATCCTATCCTCTATCCTATCCTATCCTCTATCCTATCCTATCCTCTATCCTATCCTATCCTGTATCCTATCCTATCCTCTATACTATCCTATCCTCTATCCTACCCCATCCTCTATCCTATCATATCCTCTATCCTATCATATCCTCTATCCTATCCTATCCTCTATACTATCGTATCCTCTATAATATCGTATCCTCTATAATATCGTATCCTGTATCCTATCCTGTCCTCTTTCCTATCCTATCCTCTATCCTATCCTCTATCCTATCCTATCCTGTATCCTATCCTATCCTCTATCATATCCTACCCTCTATCCTATCCTATCCTCTATCCTACCCCATCCTCTATCCTATCATATCCTCTATCCTATCATATCCTCTATCCTATCCTATCCTCTATCCTACCCTATCCTCTATCCTATAATATACTCTATCCTATCCTATCCACTATCCTACCCTATCCTTTATCCTATCCTATCCTCTATCCTATCCTATCCTCTATGATATCGTATCCTGTATCCTATCTTATCCTTTGTCCTATCCTATCCTCAATCCTATCCTATCCTCTATCCTATCGCATCCTCTATCCTATCCAATCCTCTATCCTATCCTATCCTCTATCCTATCCTATCCTCTATCCTATCCTATCCTCTATCCTATCCTATCCTCTATACTATCCTATCCACTATCCTATCCTATCCTCTATAATATCGTATCCTCTATAATATCGTATCCTGTATCCTATCCTGTCCTCTTTCCTATCCTATCATCAATCCAATCCTATCCTCTATCCTATCGTATCCTCTATCCTATCCTATCTTCTTTCCTATCCTATCCTCTATCCTATCCTATCCTCTATAATATCGTATCCTGTATCCTATCTTATTCTCTGTCCTATCCTATCCTCAATCCAATCCTATCCTCTATCCTATCACATCCTCTATCCTATCCAATCCTCTATCGTATCCTATCCTCTATCCTATCCTATCCTCTATCCTATCCTATCCTCTATCCTATCCTATCCTCTATCCTATCCGATCCTCTATAATATCGTATCCTCTATAATATCGTATCCTCTATAATATCGTATCCTGTATCCTATCCTGTCCTCTTTCCTATCCTATCCTCAATCCAATCCTATCCTCTATCCTATCCTATATTCTATCCTATCCAATCCTCTATCCTATCCTATCCTCTATCCTATCCTATCCTCTATCCTAACCTATCCTCTATCCCATCCTATCCTCTATCCTATCCTATCCTCTATCCTATCCTATCCGCTATCCTATCCTATCCTCTATCCTATCCTATCCTCTATCCTATCCTATCCTCTATAATATCGTATCCTGTATCCTATCCTGTCCTCTTTCCTATCCTATCATCAATCCTATCCTATCCTCTATCCTATCCAATCCCTTATGTTATCCTCTATCATATCCTATCCTCTATAATATCGTATCCTCTATCATATCCTATCCTCTTTCCTATAATATCATCTATCCTATCCTATCCTCTATCCTATCCTATCCTCTATCCTATCACATCCTCTATCCTATCCAATCCTCTATCGTATCCTATCCTCTATCCTATCCTATCCGCTATCCTATCCTATCCTCTATCCTATCCTATCCTCTATCCTATCCGATCCTCTATCCTATCCTATCCTGTATCCTATCCTATCCTCTATCCTATCCGATCCTCTATTCTATCCTATCCTCTATCGTCTCCTATCCTCTATGCTATCCAATCCCCTATGTTATCCTCTATCCTATCCTATCCTCTATAATATCCTATCCTCTATACTATCCTATCATCTGTCCTATCCTATCCTCTATCCTATCCTATCCTCTATCCTATCCTATCCTCTATCCTATCCTATCCTCTATCCTATCCTCTATCCTATCCTCTATCCTATCCTATCCTCTATCCTGTCCTATCCTGTATCCTATCCTCTATACTATCCTATTCTCTATCCTATCCGATCTTCTATCCTATCCTATCCTCTATCCTATCCTATCCTCTGTCCTATCCTATCCTCTATAATATCGTATCCTGTATCCTATCCTGTCCTCTTTCCTATCCTATCCTCTATCCTATCCTATCCTCTATCCTATCCTATCCTCTATCCTATCCTATCCTCTATAATATCGTATCCTCTATAATATCATATCCTGTATCCTATCCTATCCTGTGTAGTATCCTATCCTCTATCCTATCGCATCCTCGATCCTATCCAATCCTCTGTCCTATCCTATCCTCTATCCTATCCTATCATGTATCCTATAATATCCTATCCTCTATCCTATCATATCTTCTATAATATCGTATCCTCTATAATATCGTATCCTCTATCCTATCCTATCCTCTATCCTATCCTATCCTCTATCCTATTCAATCCTCTATCCTATCCTATCCTCTATCCTATCCTATCCTCTACCCTATCCTATCCTATATCCTATCCTATCCTCTATCCTATCCTATCCTCTATCGTATCGCATCCTCTATCCTATCCTATCCTCTATCTTCTCCTATCCTCGATCCTATCCTATCCTCAACCCTATCGTATCCTCAATTCTATCGTATACTCCATCCTATCCTATCCGCTATCCTATCCTATCCTCTATCCTATAATATCCTCTATCCTATCCAATACTCTATCCTATCCTCTATCCTATCCTCTATCGTATCCTATCCTCTATCCTATCCTATCCTCTATAATATCGTATCCTCTATAATATCGTATCCTGTATCCTATCCTATCCTGTGTAGTATCCAATCCTCTGTCCTATCCTATCCTCTATCCTATCCTATCCTGTATCCTTTCCTATCCTCTATCCTATCCTATCCTCTATCCTATCATATCCTCTATAATATCGTATCCTCTATAATATCGTATCCTCTATCCTATCCTATCCTCTATCCTATCCTATCCTCTATCCTATTCAATCCTCTATCCTATCCTATCCTCTATCCTATCCTATCCTCTATCCTATCATATCCTCTATAATATCGTATCCTCTATAATATCGTATCCTCTATAATATCGTATCCTCTATCCTATCCTATCCTCTATCCTATCCTATCCTCTATCCTATCCTATACTGTATCCTATCCTATCCTCAATTCTATCCTATACTCCATCCTATCCTATCCGCTATCCTATCCTATCCTCTATCCTATAATATCCTCTATCCTATCCAATCCTCTATACTATCCTCTATCCTATCCTCTATCCTATCCTATCCTCTATCCTATCGTATCCTCTGTCCTATCCAATCCTCTATCCTATCCTATCCTCTATCCTATCCTATCCTCTATCCTATCCTATCCTCTATCCTATCGCATCCTCTATCCTATACAATCCTCTATCCTATCCTATACTCTATCCTATCCTATCCTCTATCCTATCCTATCCTCCATCCTATCCTATCCTCTATCCTATCCTATCCTCTATCCTATCCTATCCTCCATCCTATCCTATCCTCTATCCTATCCAATCCCCTATGTTATCCTCTATCCTATCCTATCCTCTATAATATCGTATCCTCTATCATATCCTATCCTCTTTCCTATAATATCATCTATCCTATCCTATCCTCTATCCTATCCTATCCTCTATCCTATCCAATCCTCTATCCTATCCTATCCCCTATCCTATCCTATCATCTATCCTATCCTATCCTATATCCTATCCTATCATCTATCCTATCCTATCCTCTATCCTATCCTATTCTCTATCCTATCCTATCCTCTATCCTATCCTATCCTCTATCCTATCCTATCCTCTATCCTATCCTATCCTCTATCATATCCTATCCTCTTTCCTATAATATCATCTATCCTATCCTATCCTCTATCCTATCCTATCCTCTATCCTATCATATCCTCTATCCTATCCTATCCTCTATCCAATCCTATCCTCCATCCTATCCTATCCTCTATCCTATCCTATCCTCTATCCTATCCTATCCTCCATCCTATCCTATCCTCTATCCTATCCAATCCCCTATGTTATCCTCTATCCTATCCTATCCCCTATAATATCGTATCCTCTATCATATCCTATCCTCTTTCCTATAATACCATCTATCCTATCCTATCCTCTATCCTACCCTATCCTTTATCCTATCCTATCCTCTATAATATCCTATCCTCTATAATATCGTATCCTGTATCGTATCTTATCCTCTGTCCTATCCTATCCTCAATCTGATCCTATCCTCTATCCTATCGCATCCTCTTTCCTATCCAATCCCCTATCCTATCCTATCCTCTATCCTATCCTATCCTCTATCCTATCCTATCCTCTATCCTATCGCATCCTCTATCCTATCCAATCCTCTATCCTTTCCTATCCTCTATCCTATCCTATCCTCTATCCTATCCTATCCTATATCCTATCCTATCCTCTATCCTATCCTATCCTACATAATATCGTATCCTCTATAATATCGTATCCTGTATCCTATCCTGTCCTCTTTCCTATCCTATCCTCAATCCAATCCTATCCTCTATCCTATCGTATCCTCTATCCTATCCTATCTTCTTTCCTATCCTATCCTCTATCCTATCCTATCCTCTATCCTATCATATCCTCTATCCTATCCTATCCTCTATCCTATCCTATCCTCCATCCTATCCTATCCTCTATCCTATCCTATCGTCTATCCTATCCTATCCTCCATCCTATCCTATCCTCTATCCTATCCAATCCCCTATGTTATCCTCTATCCTATCCTATCCTCTATAATATCGTATCCTCTATCATATCCTATCCTCTTTCCTATAATATCATCTATCCTATCCTATCCTCTATCCTATCCTATCCTCTATCCTATCCAATCCTCTATCCTATCCTATCCCCTATCCTATCCTATCATCTATCCTATCCTATCCTATATCCTATCCTATACTCTATCATATCCTATCCTCTTTCCTATAATATCATCTATCCTATCCTATGCTCTATCCTATCCAATCCTCTATCCTATCATATCCTCTATCCTATCCTATCCTCTATCCTATCCTATCCTCCATCCTATCCTATCCTCTATCCTATCCTATCCTCTATCCTATCCTATCCTCCATCCTATCCTATCCTCTATCCTATCCAATCCCCTATAATATCATCTATCCTATCCTATCCTCCATCCTATCCTATCCTCTATCCTATCCAATCCCCTATGTTATCCTCTATCCTATCCTATCCTCTATAATATCGTATCCTCTATAATATCGTATCCTCTATCCTATCCTATCCTCTATCCTATCCTATCCTCTATCCTATCCTATACTGTATCCTATCCTATCCTCAATTCTATCCTATACTCCATCCTATCCTATCCGCTATCCTATCCTATCCTCTATCCTATAATATCCTCTATCCTATCCAATCCTCTATACTATCCTCTATCCTATCCTCTATCCTATCCTATCCTCTATCCTATCGTATCCTCTATCCTATCCAATCCTCTATCCTATCCTATCCTCTATCCTATCCTATCCTCTATCCTATCCTATCCTCTATCCTATCCTATCCTCTATCCTATCCAATCCCCTATGTTATCGTCTATCCTAACCTATCCTCTATAATATCGTATCCTCTATCATATCCTATCCTCTTTCCTATAATATCGTCTATCCTATCCTATTCCCTATCCTATCCTATCCTCTATCCTATTCTATCCTCTATCCTATCCTATCCTATCCTCCATCCTATCCTATCCTCTATCCTATCCTATCCTCTATCCTATCCTATCCTCTATCCTATCGCATCCTCTATCCTATACAATCCTCTATCCTATCCTATCCTCTATCCTATCCTATCCTCTATCCTATCTTATCCTCTATCCTATCCTATCCTCTGTCCTATCCTATCCTCTATCCTATAATATCCTCTGTCCTATCCTATCCTCTATCCTATCATATCCTCTATCCTATCCTATCCTCTATCCTATCCTATCCTCCATCCTATCCTATCCTCTATCCTATCCAATCCCCTATGTTATCCTCTATCCTATCCTATCCTCTATAATATCGTATCCTCTATCCTATCCAATCCCCTATGTTATCCTCTATCCTATCCTATCCTCTATAATATCGTATCCTCTATAATATCGTATCCTCTATCCTATCCTATCCTCTATCCTATCCTATCCTCTATCCTATCCTATACTGTATCCTATCCTATCCTCTATCCTATCGTATCCTCTATCCTATCCAATCCTCTATCCTATCCTATCCTCTATCCTATCCTATCCTCTATCCTATGCTATCCTCCATCCTATCCTATCCTCTATCCTATCCAATCCCCTATGTTATCCTCTATCCTAACCTATCCTCTATAATATCGTATCCTCTATCATATCCTATCCTCTTTCCTATAATATCATCTATCCTATCCTATCCTCTATCCTATCCTATCCTCTATCCTATCCAATCCTCTATCCTATCCTATCCTATATCCTATCCTATCATCTATCCTATCCTATCCTCTATCCTATCCTATTCTCTATCCTATCCTATCCTCTATCCTATCCTATCCTCTATCCTATCCTATCCTCTATCCTATCCTATCCTCTATCATATCCTATCCTCTTTCCTATAATATCATCTATCCTATCCTATCCTCTATCCTATCCTATCCTCTATCCTATCATATCCTCTATCCTATCCTATCCTCTATCCTATCCTATCCTCCATCCTATCCTATCCTCTATCCTATCCTATCCTCTATCCTATCCTATCCTCCATCCTATCCTATCCTCTATCCTATCCAATCCCCTATGTTATCCTCTATCCTATCCTATCCTCTATAATATCGTATCCTCTATCATATCCTATCCTCTTTCCTATAATACCATCTTTCCTATCCTATCCTCTATCCTACCCTATCCTTTATCCTATCCTATCCTCTATAATATCCTATCCTCTATAATATCGTATCCTGTATCGTATCTTATCCTCTGTCCTATCCTATCCTCAATCTGATCCTATCCTCTATCCTATCGCATCCTCTTTCCTATCCAATCCCCTATCCTATCCTATCCTCTATCCTATCCTATCCTCTATCCTATCCTATCCTCTATCCTATCCTATCCTCTATCCTATCGCATCCTCTATCCTATCCAATCCTCTATCCTTTCCTATCCTCTATCCTATCCTATCCTCTATCCTATCCTATCCTATATCCTATCCTATCCTCTATCCTATCCTATCCTCCATAATATCGTATCCTCTATAATATCGTATCCTGTATCCTATCCTGTCCTCTTTCCTATCCTATCCTCAATCCAATCCTATCCTCTATCCTATCGTATCCTCTATCCTATCCTATCTTCTTTCCTATCCTATCCTCTATCCTATCCTATCCTCTATAATATCGTATCCTGTATCCTATCTTATCCTCTGTCCTATCCTATCCTCAATCCTACCCTATCCTCTATCCTATCGCATCCTCTATCCTATCCAATCCTCTATCCTATCCTATCCTCTATCCTATCCTATCCTCTATCCTATCCTATCCTATCCTATCCTCTATCCTATCCTATCCTCCATAATATCGTATCCTGTATAATATCGTATCCTGTATCCTATCCTGTCCTCTTTCCTATCCTATACTATATCCTATCATATCCTCTATCCTATCGTATCCTCTATCCTATCCTATCCTCTATCCTATCCTATCGTCTATCCCATCCTATCCTCTATCCTATCCAATCCTCTATCCTATCCTATCCTATCCTATATCCTATCATATCCTCTATAATATCGTATCCTCTATAATATCGTATCCTGTATCATATCCTGTCCTCTTTCCTATCGTATCATCAATCCTATCCTATCCTCTATCCTATACAATCCCCTATGTTATCCTCTATCCTATCCTATCCTCTATAATATCGTATCCTCTATCATATCCTATCCTCTTTCCTATAATATCATCTATCCTATCCTATCCTCTATCCTATCCTATCCTCCATCCTATCCTATCCTCTATCCTATCCTATCCTCTATCCTATCCTATCCTCCATCCTATCCTATCCTCTATCCTATCCAATCCCCTATGTTATCCTCTATCCTATCCTATCCTCTATAATATCGTATCCTCTATCATATCCTATCCTCTTTCCTATAATACCATCTATCCTATCCTATCCTCTATCCTACCCTATCCTTTATCCTATCCTATCCTCTATAATATCCTATCCTCTATAATATCGTATCCTGTATCGTATCTTATCCTCTGTCCTATCCTATCCTCAATCTGATCCTATCCTCTATCCTATCGCATCCTCTTTCCTATCCAATCCCCTATCCTATCCTATCCTCTATCCTATCGTATCCTCTATCCTATCCTATCCTCTATCCTATCCTATCCTCTATCCTATCGCATCCTCTATCCTATCCAATCCTCTATCCTTTCCTATCCTCTATCCTATCCTATCCTCTATCCTATCCTATCCTATATCCTATCCTATCCTCTATCCTATCCTATCCTCCATAATATCGTATCCTCTATAATATCGTATCCTGTATCCTATCCTGTCCTCTTTCCTATCCTATCCTCAATCCAATCCTATCCTCTATCCTATCGTATCCTCTATCCTATCCTATCTTCTTTCCTATCCTATCCTCTATCCTATCCTATCCTCTATAATATCGTATCCTGTATCCTATCTTATCCTCTGTCCTATCCTATCCTCAATCCTACCCTATCCTCTATCCTACCCTATCCTCTATAATATCCAATCCTCTATACTATCCTATCCTCTGTCCTATCCTATCCTCTATCCTATCCTATCCTCTATCCTATCCTATCCTCTATCCTATCCTATCCTCTATCCTATCCTATCCTCTATCCTATCCTATCCTCTATCCTATCCTATCCTGTATCCTATCCTATCCTCTATCCTATCCGATCCTCTATTCTATCCTATCCTCTATCGTCTCCTATCCTCTATGCTATCCAATCCCCTATGTTATCCTCTATCCTATCCTATCCTCTATAATATCCTATCCTCTATACTATCCTATCATCTGTCCTATCCTATCATCTATCTGATCCTATCCTCTATCCTATCGCATCCTCTTTCCTATCCAATCCCCTATCCTATCCTATCCTCTATCCTATCGTATCCTCTATCCTATCCTATCCTCTATCCTATCCTATCCTCTATCCTATCGCATCCTCTATCCTATCCAATCCTCTATCCTTTCCTATCCTCTATCCTATCCTATCCTCTATCCTATCCTATCCTATATCCTATCCTATCCTCTATCCTATCCTATCCTCCATAATATCGTATCCTCTATAATATCGTATCCTGTATCCTATCCTGTCCTCTTTCCTATCCTATCCTCAATCCAATCCTATCCTCTATCCTATCGTATCCTCTATCCTATCCTATCTTCTTTCCTATCCTATCCTCTATCCTATCCTATCCTCTATAATATCGTATCCTGTATCCTATCTTATCCTCTGTCCTATCCTATCCTCAATCCTACCCTATCCTCTATCCTACCCTATCCTCTATAATATCCAATCCTCTATACTATCCTATCCTCTGTCCTATCCTATCCTCTATCCTATCCTATCCTCTATCCTATCCTATCCTCTATCCTATCCTATCCTCTATCCTATCCTATCCTCTATCCTATCCTATCCTCTATCCTATCCTATCCTGTATCCTATCCTATCCTCTATCCTATCCGATCCTCTATTCTATCCTATCCTCTATCGTCTCCTATCCTCTATGCTATCCAATCCCCTATGTTATCCTCTATCCTATCCTATCCTCTATAATATCCTATCCTCTATACTATCCTATCATCTGTCCTATCCTATCATCTATCCTATCCTATCCTCTATCCTATCCTATCCTCTATCCTATCCTATCCTCTATCCTATCCTCTATCCTATCCTCTATCCTATCCTATCCTCTATCCTGTCCTATCCTGTATCCTATCCTCTATACTATCCTATTCTCTATCCTATCCGATCTTCTATCCTATCCTATCCTCTATCCTATCCTATCCTCTGTCCTATCCTATCCTCTATAATATCGTATCCTGTATCCTATCCTGTCCTCTTTCCTATCCTATCCTCTATCCTATCCTATCCTCTATCCTATCCTATCCTCTATCCTATCCTATCCTCTATAATATCGTATCCTCTATAATATCATATCCTGTATCCTATCCTATCCTGTGTAGTATCCTATCCTCTATCCTATCGCATCCTGGATCCTATCCAATCCTCTGTCCTATCCTATCCTCTATCCTATCCTATCATGTATCCTATAATATCCTATCCTCTATCCTATCATATCTTCTATAATATCGTATCCTCTATAATATCGTATCCTCTATCCTATCCTATCCTCTATCCTATCCTATCCTCTATCCTATTCAATCCTCTATCCTATCCTATCCTCTATCCTATCCTATCCTCTACCCTATCCTATCCTATATCCTATCCTATCCTCTATCCTATCCTATCCTCTATCGTATCGCATCCTCTATCCTATCCTATCCTCTATCTTCTCCTATCCTCGATCCTATCCTATCCTCAACCCTATCGTATCCTCAATTCTATCGTATACTCCATCCTATCCTATCCGCTATCCTATCCTATCCTCTATCCTATAATATCCTCTATCCTATCCAATACTCTATCCTATCCTCTATCCTATCCTCTATCGTATCCTATCCTCTATCCTATCCTATCCTCTATAATATCGTATCCTCTATAATATCGTATCCTGTATCCTATCCTATCCTGTGTAGTATCCAATCCTCTGTCCTATCCTATCCTCTATCCTATCCTATCCTATATCCTATCCTATCCTCTATCCTATCTTATCCTCTATCGTATCGCATCCTCTATCCTATCCTATCCTCTATCTTCTTCTATCCTCGATCCTATCCTATCCTCAACCCTATCCTATCCTCAATTCTATCGTATACTCCATCCTATCCTATCCGCTATCCTATCCTATCCTCTATCCTATAATATCCTCTATCCTATCCAATACTCTATCCTATCCTCTAGCCTAACCTCTATCCTATCCCATCCTCTATCCTATCCTATCCTCTATCCTATCCCATCCTCTATCCTATCCTATACTCTATCCTATCCTATCCTCTATCCTAGCCTATCCTCTATCCTATCCTATCCTCTATCCTATCCTATACTCTATCCTATCCTATCCTCTATCCTATCCTATCCTTTATCCTATCCTATCCTCTATCCTATCCTATCCTATCCTGTATCCTATCCTATCCTCTATCCTATAATATCCTCTATAATATCGTATCCTCTATAATATCGTATCCTCTATAATATCGTATCCTCTATCCTATCCTATCCTCTATCCTATCCTATCCTCTATCCTATCCTATCCTCTATCCTATCCTATATTGTATCCTATCCTATCCTCAATTCTATCCTATACTCCATCCTATCCTATCCGCTATCCTATCCTATCCTCTATCCTATAATGTCCTCTATCCTATCCAATCCTCTATACTATCCTCTATCCTATCCTCTATCCTATCCTATCCTCTATCCTATCGTATCCTCTATCCTATCCAATCCTCTATCCTATCCTATCCTCTATCCTATCCTATCCTCTATCCTATCCTATCCTCTATCCTATCCAATCCCCTATGTTATCGTCTATCCCATCCTATCCTCTATAATATCGTATCCTCTATCATATCCTATCCTCTTTCCTATAATATCGTCTATCCTATCCTATTCCCTATCCTATCCTATCCTCTATCCTATTCTATCCTCTATCCTATCCTATCCTATCCTCCATCCTATCCTATCCTCTATCCTATCCTATCCTCTATCCTATCCTATCCTCTATCCTATCGCATCCTCTATCCTATACAATCCTCTATCCTATCCTATCCTCTGTCCTATCCTATCCTCTATCCTATAATATCCTCTGTCCTATCCTATCCTCTATCCTATCCTAGCCTCTATCCTATCCTATCCTCTATTATATCCTATCCTCTATCCTATCCTATCCTCTATCCTATCCTATCCTCTATCCTATCCTATCCTGTATCCTATCCTATCCTCTATACTATCCTATCCTCTATCCTACCCCATCCTCTATCCTATCATATCCTCTATCCTATCATATCCTCTATCCTATCCTATCCTCTATACTATCGTATCCTCTATAATATCGTATCCTCTATAATATCGTATCCTGTATCCTATCCTGTCCTCTTTCCTATCCTATCCTCTATCCTATCCTCTATCCTATCCTATCCTGTATCCTATCCTATCCTCTATCATATCCTACCCTCTATCCTATCCTATCCTCTATCCTACCCCATCCTCTATCCTATCATATCCTCTATCCTATCATATCCTCTATCCTATCCTATCCTCTATCCTACCCTATCCTCTATCCTATAATATACTCTATCCTATCCTATCCACTATCCTACCCTATCCTTTATCCTATCCTATCCTCTATCCTATCCTATCCTCTATGATATCGTATCCTGTATCCTATCTTATCCTTTGTCCTATCCTATCCTCAATCCTATCCTATCCTCTATCCTATCGCATCCTCTATCCTATCCAATCCTCTATCCTATCCTATCCTCTATCCTATCCTATCCTCTATCCTATCCTATCCTCTATCCTATCCTATCCTCTATACTATCCTATCCACTATCCTATCCTATCCTCTATAATATCGTATCCTCTATAATATCGTATCCTGTATCCTATCCTGTCCTCTTTCCTATCCTATCATCAATCCAATCCTATCCTCTATCCTATCGTATCCTCTATCCTATCCTATCTTCTTTCCTATCCTATCCTCTATCCTATCCTATCCTCTATAATATCGTATCCTGTATCCTATCTTATTCTCTGTCCTATCCTATCCTCAATCCAATCCTATCCTCTATCCTATCACATCCTCTATCCTATCCAATCCTCTATCGTATCCTATCCTCTATCCTATCCTATCCTCTATCCTATCCTATCCTCTATCCTATCCTATCCTCTATCCTATCCGATCCTCTATAATATCGTATCCTCTATAATATCGTATCCTCTATAATATCGTATCCTGTATCCTATCCTGTCCTCTTTCCTATCCTATCCTCAATCCAATCCTATCCTCTATCCTATCCTATATTCTATCCTATCCAATCCTCTATCCTATCCTATCCTCTATCCTATCCTATCCTCTATCCTAACCTATCCTCTATCCCATCCTATCCTCTATCCTATCCTATCCTCTATCCTATCCTATCCGCTATCCTATCCTATCCTCTATCCTATCCTATCCTCTATCCTATCCTATCCTCTATAATATCGTATCCTGTATCCTATCCTGTCCTCTTTCCTATCCTATCATCAATCCTATCCTATCCTCTATCCTATCCAATCCCTTATGTTATCCTCTATCATATCCTATCCTCTATAATATCGTATCCTCTATCATATCCTATCCTCTTTCCTATAATATCATCTATCCTATCCTATCCTCTATCCTATCCTATCCTCTATCCTATCACATCCTCTATCCTATCCAATCCTCTATCGTATCCTATCCTCTATCCTATCCTATCCGCTATCCTATCCTATCCTCTATCCTATCCTATCCTCTATCCTATCCGATCCTCTATCCTATCCTATCCTGTATCCTATCCTATCCTCTATCCTATCCGATCCTCTATTCTATCCTATCCTCTATCGTCTCCTATCCTCTATGCTATCCAATCCCCTATGTTATCCTCTATCCTATCCTATCCTCTATAATATCCTATCCTCTATACTATCCTATCATCTGTCCTATCCTATCCTCTATCCTATCCTATCCTCTATCCTATCCTATCCTCTATCCTATCCTATCCTCTATCCTATCCTCTATCCTATCCTCTATCCTATCCTATCCTCTATCCTGTCCTATCCTGTATCCTATCCTCTATACTATCCTATTCTCTATCCTATCCGATCTTCTATCCTATCCTATCCTCTATCCTATCCTATCCTCTGTCCTATCCTATCCTCTATAATATCGTATCCTGTATCCTATCCTGTCCTCTTTCCTATCCTATCCTCTATCCTATCCTATCCTCTATCCTATCCTATCCTCTATCCTATCCTATCCTCTATAATATCGTATCCTCTATAATATCATATCCTGTATCCTATCCTATCCTGTGTAGTATCCTATCCTCTATCCTATCGCATCCTCGATCCTATCCAATCCTCTGTCCTATCCTATCCTCTATCCTATCCTATCATGTATCCTATAATATCCTATCCTCTATCCTATCATATCTTCTATAATATCGTATCCTCTATAATATCGTATCCTCTATCCTATCCTATCCTCTATCCTATCCTATCCTCTATCCTATTCAATCCTCTATCCTATCCTATCCTCTATCCTATCCTATCCTCTACCCTATCCTATCCTATATCCTATCCTATCCTCTATCCTATCCTATCCTCTATCGTATCGCATCCTCTATCCTATCCTATCCTCTATCTTCTCCTATCCTCGATCCTATCCTATCCTCAACCCTATCGTATCCTCAATTCTATCGTATACTCCATCCTATCCTATCCGCTATCCTATCCTATCCTCTATCCTATAATATCCTCTATCCTATCCAATACTCTATCCTATCCTCTATCCTATCCTCTATCGTATCCTATCCTCTATCCTATCCTATCCTCTATAATATCGTATCCTCTATAATATCGTATCCTGTATCCTATCCTATCCTGTGTGGTATCCAATCCTCTGTCCTATCCTATCCTCTATCCTATCCTATCCTGTATCCTATCCTATCCTCTATCCTATCCTATCCTCTATCCTATCATATCCTCTATAATATCGTATCCTCTATAATATCGTATCCTCTATCCTATCCTATCCTCTATCCTATCCTATCCTCTATCCTATTCAATCCTCTATCCTATCCTATCCTCTATCCTATCCTATCCTCTATCCTATCATATCCTCTATAATATCGTATCCTCTATAATATCGTATCCTCTATAATATCGTATCCTCTATCCTATCCTATCCTCTATCCTATCCTATCCTCTATCCTATCCTATACTGTATCCTATCCTATCCTCAATTCTATCCTATACTCCATCCTATCCTATCCGCTATCCTATCCTATCCTCTATCCTATAATATCCTCTATCCTATCCAATCCTCTATACTATCCTCTATCCTATCCTCTATCCTATCCTATCCTCTATCCTATCGTATCCTCTGTCCTATCCAATCCTCTATCCTATCCTATCCTCTATCCTATCCTATCCTCTATCCTATCCTATCCTCTATCCTATCGCATCCTCTATCCTATACAATCCTCTATCCTATCCTATACTCTATCCTATCCTATCCTCTATCCTATCCTATCCTCCATCCTATCCTATCCTCTATCCTATCCTATCCTCTATCCTATCCTATCCTCCATCCTATCCTATCCTCTATCCTATCCTATCCTCCATCCTATCCTATCCTCTATCCTATCCAATCCCCTATGTTATCCTCTATCCTATCCTATCCTCTATAATATCGTATCCTCTATCATATCCTATCCTCTTTCCTATAATATCATCTATCCTATCCTATCCTCTATCCTATCCTATCCTCTATCCTATCCAATCCTCTATCCTATCCTATCCCCTATCCTATCCTATCATCTATCCTATCCTATCCTATATCCTATCCTATCATCTATCCTATCCTATCCTCTATCCTATCCTATTCTCTATCCTATCCTATCCTCTATCCTATCCTATCCTCTATCCTATCCTATCCTCTATCCTATCCTATCCTCTATCATATCCTATCCTCTTTCCTATAATATCATCTATCCTATCCTATCCTCTATCCTATCCTATCCTCTATCCTATCATATCCTCTATCCTATCCTATCCTCTATCCAATCCTATCCTCCATCCTATCCTATCCTCTATCCTATCCTATCCTCTATCCTATCCTATCCTCCATCCTATCCTATCCTCTATCCTATCCAATCCCCTATGTTATCCTCTATCCTATCCTATCCCCTATAATATCGTATCCTCTATCATATCCTATCCTCTTTCCTATAATACCATCTATCCTATCCTATCCTCTATCCTACCCTATCCTTTATCCTATCCTATCCTCTATAATATCCTATCCTCTATAATATCGTATCCTGTATCGTATCTTATCCTCTGTCCTATCCTATCCTCAATCTGATCCTATCCTCTATCCTATCGCATCCTCTTTCCTATCCAATCCCCTATCCTATCCTATCCTCTATCCTATCCTATCCTCTATCCTATCCTATCCTCTATCCTATCGCATCCTCTATCCTATCCAATCCTCTATCCTTTCCTATCCTCTATCCTATCCTATCCTCTATCCTATCCTATCCTATATCCTATCCTATCCTCTATCCTATCCTATCCTACATAATATCGTATCCTCTATAATATCGTATCCTGTATCCTATCCTGTCCTCTTTCCTATCCTATCCTCAATCCAATCCTATCCTCTATCCTATCGTATCCTCTATCCTATCCTATCTTCTTTCCTATCCTATCCTCTATCCTATCCTATCCTCTATCCTATCATATCCTCTATCCTATCCTATCCTCTATCCTATCCTATCCTCCATCCTATCCTATCCTCTATCCTATCCTATCGTCTATCCTATCCTATCCTCCATCCTATCCTATCCTCTATCCTATCCAATCCCCTATGTTATCCTCTATCCTATCCTATCCTCTATAATATCGTATCCTCTATCATATCCTATCCTCTTTCCTATAATATCATCTATCCTATCCTATCCTCTATCCTATCCTATCCTCTATCCTATCCAATCCTCTATCCTATCCTATCCCCTATCCTATCCTATCATCTATCCTATCCTATCCTATATCCTATCCTATACTCTATCATATCCTATCCTCTTTCCTATAATATCATCTATCCTATCCTATGCTCTATCCTATCCAATCCTCTATCCTATCATATCCTCTATCCTATCCTATCCTCTATCCTATCCTATCCTCCATCCTATCCTATCCTCTATCCTATCCTATCCTCTATCCTATCCTATCCTCCATCCTATCCTATCCTCTATCCTATCCAATCCCCTATAATATCATCTATCCTATCCTATCCTCCATCCTATCCTATCCTCTATCCTATCCAATCCCCTATGTTATCCTCTATCCTATCCTATCCTCTATAATATCGTATCCTCTATAATATCGTATCCTCTATCCTATCCTATCCTCTATCCTATCCTATCCTCTATCCTATCCTATACTGTATCCTATCCTATCCTCAATTCTATCCTATACTCCATCCTATCCTATCCGCTATCCTATCCTATCCTCTATCCTATAATATCCTCTATCCTATCCAATCCTCTATACTATCCTCTATCCTATCCTCTATCCTATCCTATCCTCTATCCTATCGTATCCTCTATCCTATCCAATCCTCTATCCTATCCTATCCTCTATCCTATCCTATCCTCTATCCTATCCTATCCTCTATCCTATCCTATCCTCTATCCTATCCAATCCCCTATGTTATCGTCTATCCTAACCTATCCTCTATAATATCGTATCCTCTATCATATCCTATCCTCTTTCCTATAATATCGTCTATCCTATCCTATTCCCTATCCTATCCTATCCTCTATCCTATTCTATCCTCTATCCTATCCTATCCTATCCTCCATCCTATCCTATCCTCTATCCTATCCTATCCTCTATCCTATCCTATCCTCTATCCTATCGCATCCTCTATCCTATACAATCCTCTATCCTATCCTATCCTCTATCCTATCCTATCCTCTATCCTATCTTATCCTCTATCCTATCCTATCCTCTGTCCTATCCTATCCTCTATCCTATAATATCCTCTGTCCTATCCTATCCTCTATCCTATCATATCCTCTATCCTATCCTATCCTCTATCCTATCCTATCCTCCATCCTATCCTATCCTCTATCCTATCCAATCCCCTATGTTATCCTCTATCCTATCCTATCCTCTATAATATCGTATCCTCTATCCTATCCAATCCCCTATGTTATCCTCTATCCTATCCTATCCTCTATAATATCGTATCCTCTATAATATCGTATCCTCTATCCTATCCTATCCTCTATCCTATCCTATCCTCTATCCTATCCTATACTGTATCCTATCCTATCCTCTATCCTATCGTATCCTCTATCCTATCCAATCCTCTATCCTATCCTATCCTCTATCCTATCCTATCCTCTATCCTATGCTATCCTCCATCCTATCCTATCCTCTATCCTATCCAATCCCCTATGTTATCCTCTATCCTAACCTATCCTCTATAATATCGTATCCTCTATCATATCCTATCCTCTTTCCTATAATATCATCTATCCTATCCTATCCTCTATCCTATCCTATCCTCTATCCTATCCAATCCTCTATCCTATCCTATCCTATATCCTATCCTATCATCTATCCTATCCTATCCTCTATCCTATCCTATTCTCTATCCTATCCTATCCTCTATCCTATCCTATCCTCTATCCTATCCTATCCTCTATCCTATCCTATCCTCTATCATATCCTATCCTCTTTCCTATAATATCATCTATCCTATCCTATCCTCTATCCTATCCTATCCTCTATCCTATCATATCCTCTATCCTATCCTATCCTCTATCCTATCCTATCCTCCATCCTATCCTATCCTCTATCCTATCCTATCCTCTATCCTATCCTATCCTCCATCCTATCCTATCCTCTATCCTATCCAATCCCCTATGTTATCCTCTATCCTATCCTATCCTCTATAATATCGTATCCTCTATCATATCCTATCCTCTTTCCTATAATACCATCTTTCCTATCCTATCCTCTATCCTACCCTATCCTTTATCCTATCCTATCCTCTATAATATCCTATCCTCTATAATATCGTATCCTGTATCGTATCTTATCCTCTGTCCTATCCTATCCTCAATCTGATCCTATCCTCTATCCTATCGCATCCTCTTTCCTATCCAATCCCCTATCCTATCCTATCCTCTATCCTATCCTATCCTCTATCCTATCCTATCCTCTATCCTATCCTATCCTCTATCCTATCGCATCCTCTATCCTATCCAATCCTCTATCCTTTCCTATCCTCTATCCTATCCTATCCTCTATCCTATCCTATCCTATATCCTATCCTATCCTCTATCCTATCCTATCCTCCATAATATCGTATCCTCTATAATATCGTATCCTGTATCCTATCCTGTCCTCTTTCCTATCCTATCCTCAATCCAATCCTATCCTCTATCCTATCGTATCCTCTATCCTATCCTATCTTCTTTCCTATCCTATCCTCTATCCTATCCTATCCTCTATAATATCGTATCCTGTATCCTATCTTATCCTCTGTCCTATCCTATCCTCAATCCTACCCTATCCTCTATCCTATCGCATCCTCTATCCTATCCAATCCTCTATCCTATCCTATCCTCTATCCTATCCTATCCTCTATCCTATCCTATCCTATCCTATCCTCTATCCTATCCTATCCTCCATAATATCGTATCCTGTATAATATCGTATCCTGTATCCTATCCTGTCCTCTTTCCTATCCTATACTATATCCTATCATATCCTCTATCCTATCGTATCCTCTATCCTATCCTATCCTCTATCCTATCCTATCGTCTATCCCATCCTATCCTCTATCCTATCCAATCCTCTATCCTATCCTATCCTATCCTATATCCTATCATATCCTCTATAATATCGTATCCTCTATAATATCGTATCCTGTATCATATCCTGTCCTCTTTCCTATCGTATCATCAATCCTATCCTATCCTCTATCCTATACAATCCCCTATGTTATCCTCTATCCTATCCTATCCTCTATAATATCGTATCCTCTATCATATCCTATCCTCTTTCCTATAATATCATCTATCCTATCCTATCCTCTATCCTATCCTATCCTCCATCCTATCCTATCCTCTATCCTATCCTATCCTCTATCCTATCCTATCCTCCATCCTATCCTATCCTCTATCCTATCCAATCCCCTATGTTATCCTCTATCCTATCCTATCCTCTATAATATCGTATCCTCTATCATATCCTATCCTCTTTCCTATAATACCATCTATCCTATCCTATCCTCTATCCTACCCTATCCTTTATCCTATCCTATCCTCTATAATATCCTATCCTCTATAATATCGTATCCTGTATCGTATCTTATCCTCTGTCCTATCCTATCCTCAATCTGATCCTATCCTCTATCCTATCGCATCCTCTTTCCTATCCAATCCCCTATCCTATCCTATCCTCTATCCTATCGTATCCTCTATCCTATCCTATCCTCTATCCTATCCTATCCTCTATCCTATCGCATCCTCTATCCTATCCAATCCTCTATCCTTTCCTATCCTCTATCCTATCCTATCCTCTATCCTATCCTATCCTATATCCTATCCTATCCTCTATCCTATCCTATCCTCCATAATATCGTATCCTCTATAATATCGTATCCTGTATCCTATCCTGTCCTCTTTCCTATCCTATCCTCAATCCAATCCTATCCTCTATCCTATCGTATCCTCTATCCTATCCTATCTTCTTTCCTATCCTATCCTCTATCCTATCCTATCCTCTATAATATCGTATCCTGTATCCTATCTTATCCTCTGTCCTATCCTATCCTCAATCCTACCCTATCCTCTATCCTATCGCATCCTCTATCCTATCCAATCCTCTATCCTATCCTATCCTCTATCCTATCCTAACCTCTATCCTATCCTATCCTATCCTATCCTCTATCCTATCCTATCCTCCATAATATCGTATCCTGTATAATATCGTATCCTGTATCCTATCCTGTCCTCTTTCCTATCCTATACTATATCCTATCATATCCTCTATCCTATCGTATCCTCTATCCTATCCTATCCTCTATCCTATCCTATCGTCTATCCCATCCTATCCTCTATCCTATCCAATCCTCTATCCTATCCTATCCTATCCTATATCCTATCATATCCTCTATAATATCGTATCCTCTATAATATCGTATCCTGTATCATATCCTGTCCTCTTTCCTATCCTATCATCAATCCTATCCTATCCTCTATCCTATACAATCCCCTATGTTATCCTCTATCGTATCCTATCCTCTATAATATCGTATCCTCTATCATATCCTATCCTCTTTCCTATAATATCATCTATCCTATCCTATCCTCTATCCTATCCTATCCTCCATCCTATCCTATCCTCTATCCTATCCTATCCTCTATCCTATCCTATCCTCCATCCTATCCTATCCTCTATCCTATCCAATCCCCTATGTTATCCTCTATCCTATCCTATCCTCTATAATATCGTATCCTCTATCATATCCTATCCTCTTTCCTATAATACCATCTATCCTATCCTATCCTCTATCCTACCCTATCCTTTATCCTATCCTATCCTCTATAATATCCTATCCTCTATAATATCGTATCCTGTATCGTATCTTATCCTCTGTCCTATCCTATCCTCAATCTGATCCTATCCTCTATCCTATCGCATCCTCTTTCCTATCCAATCCCCTATCCTATCCTATCCTCTATCCTATCGTATCCTCTATCCTATCCTATCCTCTATCCTATCCTATCCTCTATCCTATCGCATCCTCTATCCTATCCAATCCTCTATCCTTTCCTATCCTCTATCCTATCCTATCCTCTATCCTATCCTATCCTATATCCTATCCTATCCTCTATCCTATCCTATCCTCCATAATATCGTATCCTCTATAATATCGTATCCTGTATCCTATCCTGTCCTCTTTCCTATCCTATCCTCAATCCAATCCTATCCTCTATCCTATCGTATCCTCTATCCTATCCTATCTTCTTTCCTATCCTATCCTCTATCCTATCCTATCCTCTATAATATCGTATCCTGTATCCTATCTTATCCTCTGTCCTATCCTATCCTCAATCCTACCCTATCCTCTATCCTACCCTATCCTCTATAATATCCAATCCTCTATACTATCCTATCCTCTGTCCTATCCTATCCTCTATCCTATCCTATCCTCTATCCTATCCTATCCTCTATCCTATCCTATCCTCTATCCTATCCTATCCTCTATCCTATCCTATCCTCTATCCTATCCTATCCTGTATCCTATCCTATCCTCTATCCTATCCGATCCTCTATTCTATCCTATCCTCTATCGTCTTCTATCCTCTATGCTATCCAATCCCCTATGTTATCCTCTATCCTATCCTATCCTCTATAATATCCTATCCTCTATACTATCCTATCATCTGTCCTATCCTATCATCTATCCTATCCTATCCTCTATCCTATCCTATCCTCTATCCTATCCTATCCTCTATCCTATCCTCTATCCTATCCTCTATCCTATCCTATCCTCTATCCTGTCCTATCCTGTATCCTATCCTCTATACTATCCTATTCTCTATCCTATCCGATCTTCTATCCTATCCTATCCTCTATCCTATCCTATCCTCTGTCCTATCCTATCCTCTATAATATCGTATCCTGTATCCTATCCTGTCCTCTTTCCTATCCTATCCTCTATCCTATCCTATCCTCTATCCTATCCTATCCTCTATCCTATCCTATCCTCTATAATATCGTATCCTCTATAATATCATATCCTGTATCCTATCCTATCCTGTGTAGTATCCTATCCTCTATCCTATCGCATCCTGGATCCTATCCAATCCTCTGTCCTATCCTATCCTCTATCCTATCCTATCATGTATCCTATAATATCCTATCCTCTATCCTATCATATCTTCTATAATATCGTATCCTCTATAATATCGTATCCTCTATCCTATCCTATCCTCTATCCTATCCTATCCTCTATCCTATTCAATCCTCTATCCTATCCTATCCTCTATCCTATCCTATCCTCTACCCTATCCTATCCTATATCCTATCCTATCCTCTATCCTATCCTATCCTCTATCGTATCGCATCCTCTATCCTATCCTATCCTCTATCTTCTCCTATCCTCGATCCTATCCTATCCTCAACCCTATCGTATCCTCAATTCTATCGTATACTCCATCCTATCCTATCCGCTATCCTATCCTATCCTCTATCCTATAATATCCTCTATCCTATCCAATACTCTATCCTATCCTCTATCCTATCCTCTATCGTATCCTATCCTCTATCCTATCCTATCCTCTATAATATCGTATCCTCTATAATATCGTATCCTGTATCCTATCCTATCCTGTGTAGTATCCAATCCTCTGTCCTATCCTATCCTCTATCCTATCCTATCCTGTATCCTATCCTATCCTCTATCCTATCCTATCCTCTATCCTATCATATCCTCTATAATATCGTATCCTCTATAATATCGTATCCTCTATCCTATCCTATCCTCTATCCTATCCTATCCTCTATCCTATTCAATCCTCTATCCTATCCTATCCTCTATCCTATCCTATCCTCTACCCTATCCTATCCTATATCCTATCCTATCCTCTATCCTATCTTATCCTCTATCGTATCGCATCCTCTATCCTATCCTATCCTCTATCTTCTTCTATCCTCGATCCTATCCTATCCTCAACCCTATCCTATCCTCAATTCTATCGTATACTCCATCCTATCCTATCCGCTATCCTATCCTATCCTCTATCCTATAATATCCTCTATCCTATCCAATACTCTATCCTATCCTCTAGCCTAACCTCTATCCTATCCCATCCTCTATCCTATCCTATCCTCTATCCTATCCCATCCTCTATCCTATCCTATACTCTATCCTATCCTATCCTCTATCGTAGCCTATCCTCTATCCTATCCTATCCTCTATCCTATCCTATACTCTATCCTATCCTATCCTCTATCCTATCCTATCCTTTATCCTATCCTATCCTCTATCCTACCCTATCCTATCCTGTATCCTATCCTATCCTCTATCCTATAATATCCTCTATGATATCGTATCCTCTATAATATCGTATCCTCTATAATATCGTATCCTCTATCCTATCCTATCCTCTATCCTATCCTATCCTCTATCCTATCCTATCCTCTATCCTATCCTATATTGTATCCTATCCTATCCTCAATTCTATCCTATACTCCATCCTATCCTATCCGCTATCCTATCCTATCCTCTATCCTATAATGTCCTCTATCCTATCCAATCCTCTATACTATCCTCTATCCTATCCTCTATCTTATCCTATCCTCTATCCTATCGTATCCTCTATCCTATCCAATCCTCTATCCTATCCTATCCTCTATCCTATCCTATCCTCTATCCTATCCTATCCTCTATCCTATCCAATCCCCTATGTTATCGTCTATCCCATCCTATCCTCTATAATATCGTATCCTCTATCATATCCTATCCTCTTTCCTATAATATCGTCTATCCTATCCTATTCCCTATCCTATCCTATCCTCTATCCTATTCTATCCTCTATCCTATCCTATCCTATCCTCCATCCTATCCTATCCTCTATCCTATCCTATCCTCTATCCTATCCTATCCTCTATCCTATCGCATCCTCTATCCTATACAATCCTCTATCCTATCCTATCCTCTGTCCTATCCTATCCTCTATCCTATAATATCCTCTGTCCTATCCTATCCTCTATCCTATCCTAGCCTCTATCCTATCCTATCCTCTATTATATCCTATCCTCTATCCTATCCTATCCTCTATCCTATCCTATCCTCTATCCTATCCTATACTGTATCCTATCCTATCCTCTATACTATCCTATCCTCTATCCTACCCCATCCTCTATCCTATCATATCCTCTATCCTATCATATCCTCTATCCTATCCTATCCTCTATACTATCGTATCCTCTATAATATCGTATCCTCTATAATATCGTATCCTGTATCCTATCCTGTCCTCTTTCCTATCCTATCCTCTATCCTATCCTCTATCCTATCCTATCCTGTATCCTATCCTATCCTCTATCATATCCTATCCTCTATCCTATCCTATCCTCTATCCTACCCCATCCTCTATCCTATCATATCCTCTATCCTATCATATCCTCTATCCTATCCTATCCTCTATCCTACCCTATCCTCTATCCTATAATATACTCTATCCTATCCTATCCACTATCCTACCCTATCCTTTATCCTATCCTATCCTCTATCCTATCCTATCCTCTATGATATCGTATCCTGTATCCTATCTTATCCTTTGTCCTATCCTATCCTCAATCCTATCCTATCCTCTATCCTATCGCATCCTCTATCCTATCCAATCCTCTATCCTATCCTATCCTCTATCCTATCCTATCCTCTATCCTATCCTATCCTCTATCCTATCCTATCCTCTATACTATCCTATCCACTATCCTATCCTATCCTCTATAATATCGTATCCTCTATAATATCGTATCCTGTATCCTATCCTGTCCTCTTTCCTATCCTATCATCAATCCAATCCTATCCTCTATCCTATCGTATCCTCTATCCTATCCTATCTTCTTTCCTATCCTATCCTCTATCCTATCCTATCCTCTATAATATCGTATCCTGTATCCTATCTTATTCTCTGTCCTATCCTATCCTCAATCCAATCCTATCCTCTATCCTATCACATCCTCTATCCTATCCAATCCTCTATCGTATCCTATCCTCTATCCTATCCTATCCTCTATCCTATCCTATCCTCTATCCTATCCTATCCTCTATCCTATCCGATCCTCTATAATATCGTATCCTCTATAATATCGTATCCTGTATCCTATCCTGTCCTCTTTCCTATCCTGTCCTCTTTCCTATCCTATCCTCAATCCAATCCTATCCTCTATCCTATCCTATATTCTATCCTATCCAATCCTCTATCCTATCCTATCCTCTATCCTATCCTATCCTCTATCCTAACCTATCCTCTATCCCATCCTATCCTCTATCCTATCCTATCCTCTATCCTATCCTATCCTCTATCCTATCCTATCCTCTATCCTATCCTATCCTCTATCCTATCCTATCCTCTATCCTATCCTATCCTCTATAATATCGTATCCTGTATCCTATCCTGTCCTCTTTCCTATCCTATCATCAATCCTATCCTATCCTCTATCCTATCCAATCCCTTATGTTATCCTCTATCATATCCTATCCTCTATAATATCGTATCCTCTATCATATCCTATCCTCTTTCCTATAATATCATCTATCCTATCCTATCCTCTATCCTATCCTATCCTCTATCCTATCACATCCTCTATCCTATCCAATCCTCTATCGTATCCTATCCTCTATCCTATCCTATCCGCTATCCTATCCTATCCTCTATCCTATCCTATCCTCTATCCTATCCGATCCTCTATCCTATCCTATCCTGTATCCTATCCTATCCTCTATCCTATCCGATCCTCTATTCTATCCTATCCTCTATCGTCTCCTATCCTCTATGCTATCCAATCCCCTATGTTATCCTCTATCCTATCCTATCCTCTATAATATCCTATCCTCTATACTATCCTATCATCTGTCCTATCCTATCCTCTATCCTATCCTATCCTCTATCCTATCCTATCCTCTATCCTATCCTATCCTCTATCCTATCCTCTATCCTATCCTCTATCCTATCCTATCCTCTATCCTGTCCTATCCTGTATCCTATCCTCTATACTATCCTATTCTCTATCCTATCCGATCTTCTATCCTATCCTATCCTCTATCCTATCCTATCCTCTGTCCTCTCCTATCCTCTATAATATCGTATCCTGTATCCTATCCTGTCCTCTTTCCTATCCTATCCTCTATCCTATCCTATCCTCTATCCTATCCTATCCCCTATCCTATCCTATCCTCTATAATATCGTATCCTCTATAATATCATATCCTGTATCCTATCCTATCCTGTGTAGTATCCTATCCTCTATCCTATCGCATCCTCGATCCTATCCAATCCTCTGTCCTATCCTATCCTCTATCCTATCCTATCATGTATCCTATAATATCCTATCCTCTATCCTATCATATCTTCTATAATATCGTATCCTCTATAATATCGTATCCTCTATCCTATCCTATCCTCTATCCTATCCTATCCTCTATCCTATTCAATCCTCTATCCTATCCTATCCTCTATCCTATCCTATCCTCTACCCTATCCTATCCTATATCCTATCCTATCCTCTATCCTATCCTATCCTCTATCGTATCGCATCCTCTATCCTATCCTATCCTCCATCTTCTCCTATCCTCGATCCTATCCTATCCTCAACCCTATCGTATCCTCAATTCTATCGTATACTCCATCCTATCCTATCCGCTATCCTATCCTATCCTCTATCCTATAATATCCTCTATCCTATCCAATACTCTATCCTATCCTCTATCCTATCCTCTATCGTATCCTATCCTCTATCCTATCCTATCCTCTATAATATCGTATCCTCTATAATATCGTATCCTGTATCCTATCCTATCCTGTGTAGTATCCAATCCTCTGTCCTATCCTATCCTCTATCCTATCCTATCCTGTATCCTATCCTATCCTCTATCCTATCCTATCCTCTATCCTATCATATCCTCTATAATATCGTATCCTCTATAATATCGTATCCTCTATCCTATCCTATCCTCTATCCTATCCTATCCTCTATCCTATTCAATCCTCTATCCTATCCTATCCTCTATCCTATCCTATCCTCTACCCTATCCTATCCTATATCCTATCCTATCCTCTATCCTATCCTATCCTCTATCGTATCGCATCCTCTATCCTATCCTATCCTCTATCTTCTTCTATCCTCGATCCTATCCTATCCTCAACCCTATCCTATCCTCAATTCTATCGTATACTCCATCCTATCCTATCCGCTATCCTATCCTATCCTCTATCCTATAATATCCTCTATCCTATCCAATACTCTATCCTATCCTCTAGCCTAACCTCTATCCTATCCCATCCTCTATCCTATCCTATCCTCTATCCTATCCCATCCTCTATCCTATCCTATACTCTATCCTATCCTATCCTCTATCCTAGCCTATCCTCTATCCTATCCTATCCTCTATCCTATCCTATACTCTATCCTATCCTATCCTCTATCCTATCCTATCCTTTATCCTATCCTATCCTCTATCCTATCCTATCCTATCCTGTATCCTATCCTATCCTCTATCCTATAATATCCTCTATAATATCGTATCCTCTATAATATCGTATCCTCTATAATATCGTATCCTCTATCCTATCCTATCCTCTATCCTATCCTATCCTCTATCCTATCCTATCCTCTATCCTATCCTATATTGTATCCTATCCTATCCTCAATTCTATCCTATACTCCATCCTATCCTAACCGCTATCCTATCCTATCCTCTATCCTATAATGTCCTCTATCCTATCCAATCCTCTATACTATCCTCTATCCTATCCTCTATCCTATCCTATCCTCTATCCTATCGTATCCTCTATCCTATCCAATCCTCTATCCTATCCTATCCTCTATCCTATCCTATCCTCTATCCTATCCTATCCTCTATCCTATCCAATCCCCTATGTTATCGTCTATCCCATCCTATCCTCTATAATATCGTATCCTCTATCATATCCTATCCTCTTTCCTATAATATCGTCTATCCTATCCTATTCCCTATCCTATCCTATCCTCTATCCTATTCTATCCTCTATCCTATCCTATCCTATCCTCCATCCTATCCTATCCTCTATCCTATCCTATCCTCTATCCTATCCTATCCTCTATCCTATCGCATCCTCTATCCTATACAATCCTCTATCCTATCCTATCCTCTGTCCTATCCTATCCTCTATCCTATAATATCCTCTGTCCTATCCTATCCTCTATCCTATCCTAGCCTCTATCCTATCCTATCCTCTATTATATCCTATCCTCTATCCTATCCTATCCTCTATCCTATCCTATCCTCTATCCTATCCTATCCTGTATCCTATCCTATCCTCTATACTATCCTATCCTCTATCCTACCCCATCCTCTATCCTATCATATCCTCTATCCTATCATATCCTCTATCCTATCCTATCCTCTATACTATCGTATCCTCTATAATATCGTATCCTCTATAATATCGTATCCTGTATCCTATCCTGTCCTCTTTCCTATCCTATCCTCTATCCTATCCTCTATCCTATCCTATCCTGTATCCTATCCTATCCTCTATCATATCCTATCCTCTATCCTATCCTATCCTCTATCCTACCCCATCCTCTATCCTATCATATCCTCTATCCTATCATATCCTCTATCCTATCCTATCCTCTATCCTACCCTATCCTCTATCCTATAATATACTCTATCCTATCCTATCCACTATCCTACCCTATCCTTTATCCTATCCTATCCTCTATCCTATCCTATCCTCTATAATATCGTATCCTGTATCCTATCTTATCCTTTGTCCTATCCTATCCTCAATCCTATCCTATCCTCTATCCTATCGCATCCTCTATCCTATCCAATCCTCTATCCTATCCTATCCTCTATCCTATCCTATCCTCTATCCTATCCTATCCTCTATCCTATCCTATCCTCTATACTATCCTATCCACTATCCTATCCTATCCTCTATAATATCGTATCCTCTATAATATCGTATCCTGTATCCTATCCTGTCCTCTTTCCTATCCTATCATCAATCCAATCCTATCCTCTATCCTATCGTATCCTCTATCCTATCCTATCTTCTTTCCTATCCTATCCTCTATCCTATCCTATCCTCTATAATATCGTATCCTGTATCCTATCTTATTCTCTGTCCTATCCTATCCTCAATCCAATCCTATCCTCTATCCTATCACATCCTCTATCCTATCCAATCCTCTATCGTATCCTATCCTCTATCCTATCCTATCCTCTATCCTATCCTATCCTCTATCCTATCCGATCCTCTATAATATCGTATCCTCTATAATATCGTATCCTGTATCCTATCCTGTCCTCTTTCCTATCCTATCCTCAATCCAATCCTATCCTCTATCCTATCCTATATTCTATCCTATCCAATCCTCTATCCTATCCTATCCTCTATCCTATCCTATCCTCTATCCTAACCTATCCTCTATCCCATCCTATCCTCTATCCTATCCTATCCTCTATCCTATCCTATCCTCTATCCTATCCTATCCTCTATCCTATCCTATCCTCTATCCTATCCTATCCTCTATCCTATCCTATCCTCTATCCTATCCTATCCTCTATAATATCGTATCCTGTATCCTATCCTGTCCTCTTTCCTATCCTATCATCAATCCTATCCTATCCTCTATCCTATCCAATCCCTTATGTTATCCTCTATCCTATCCTATCCTCTATAATATCGTATCCTCTATCATATCCTATCCTCTTTCCTATAATATCATCTATCCTATCCTATCCTCTATCCTATCCTATCCTCTATCCTATCACATCCTCTATCCTATCCAATCCTCTATCGTATCCTATCCTCTATCCTATCCTATCCTCTATCCTATCCTATCCTCTATCCTATCCTATCCTCTATCCTATCCTATCCTCTATCCTATCCTATCCTCTATCCTATCCGATCCTCTATAATATCGTATCCTCTATAATATCGTATCCTCTATAATATCGTATCCTGTATCCTATCCTGTCCTCTTTCCTATCCTATCCTCAATCCAATCCTATCCTCTATCCTATCCTATATTCTATCCTATCCAATCCTCTATCCTATCCTATCCTCTATCCTATCCTATCCTCTATCCTAACCTATCCTCTATCCCATCCTATCCTCTATCCTATCCTATCCTGTATCCTATCCTATCCTCTATCCTATCCTATCCTCTATCCTATCCTATCCTCTATCCTATCCTATCCTCTATAATATCGTATCCTGTATCCTATCCTGTCCTCGTTCCTATCCTATCATCAATCCTATCCTATCCTCTATCCTATCCAATCCCTTATGTTATCCTCTATCCTATCCTATCCTCTATAATATCGTATCCTCTATCATATCCTATCCTCTTTCCTATAATATCATCTATCCTATCCTATCCTCTATCCTACCCTATCCTTTATCCTATCCTATCCTCTATCCTATCCTATCCTCTATCCTACCCTATCCTCTATCCTATAATATACTCTATCCTATCCTATCCTCTATCCTATCGCATCCTCTATCCTATACAATCCTCTATCCTATCCTATCCTCTGTCCTATCCTATCCTCTATCCTATAATATCCTCTGTCCTATCCTATCCTCTATCCTATCCTAGCCTCTATCCTACCCTATCCTCTATCCTATAATATACTCTATCCTATCCTATCCTCTATCCTACCCTATCCTTTATCCTATCCTATCCTCCATCCTATCCTATCCTCTATAATATCGTATCCTGTATCCTATCTTATCCTTTGTCCTATCCTATCCTCAATCCTATCCTATCCTCTATCCTATCGCATCCTCTATCCTATCCAATCCTCTATCCTATCCTATCCTCTATCCTATCCTATCCTCTATCCTATCCTATCCTCTATCCTATCCTATCCTCTATACTATCCTATCCACTATCCTATCCTATCCTCTATAATATCGTATCCTCTATAATATCGTATCCTGTATCCTATCCTGTCCTCTTTCCTATCCTATCATCAATCCAATCCTATCCTCTATCCTATCGTATCCTCTATCCTATCCTATCTTCTTTCCTATCCTATCCTCTATCCTATCCTATCCTCTATAATATCGTATCCTGTATCCTATCTTATTCTCTGTCCTATCCTATCCTCAATCCAATCCTATCCTCTATCCTATCACATCCTCTATCCTATCCAATCCTCTATCGTATCCTATCCTCTATCCTATCCTATCCTCTATCCTATCCTATCCTCTATCCTATCCGATCCTCTATAATATCGTATCCTCTATAATATCGTATCCTGTATCCTATCCTGTCCTCTTTCCTATCCTATCCTCAATCCAATCCTATCCTCTATCCTATCCTATATTCTATCCTATCCAATCCTCTATCCTATCCTATCCTCTATCCTATCCTATCCTCTATCCTAACCTATCCTCTATCCCATCCTATCCTCTATCCTATCCTATCCTCTATCCTATCCTATCCTCTATCCTATCCTATCCTCTATCCTATCCTATCCTCTATCCTATCCTATCCTCTATCCTATCCTATCCTCTATCCTATCCTATCCTCTATAATATCGTATCCTGTATCCTATCCTGTCCTCTTTCCTATCCTATCATCAATCCTATCCTATCCTCTATCCTATCCAATCCCTTATGTTATCCTCTATCCTATCCTATCCTCTATAATATCGTATCCTCTATCATATCCTATCCTCTTTCCTATAATATCATCTATCCTATCCTATCCTCTATCCTATCCTATCCTCTATCCTATCACATCCTCTATCCTATCCAATCCTCTATCGTATCCTATCCTCTATCCTATCCTATCCTCTATCCTATCCTATCCTCTATCCTATCCTATCCTCTATCCTATCCTATCCTCTATCCTATCCTATCCTCTATCCTATCCGATCCTCTATAATATCGTATCCTCTATAATATCGTATCCTCTATAATATCGTATCCTGTATCCTATCCTGTCCTCTTTCCTATCCTATCCTCAATCCAATCCTATCCTCTATCCTATCCTATATTCTATCCTATCCAATCCTCTATCCTATCCTATCCTCTATCCTATCCTATCCTCTATCCTAACCTATCCTCTATCCCATCCTATCCTCTATCCTATCCTATCCTGTATCCTATCCTATCCTCTATCCTATCCTATCCTCTATCCTATCCTATCCTCTATCCTATCCTATCCTCTATAATATCGTATCCTGTATCCTATCCTGTCCTCGTTCCTATCCTATCATCAATCCTATCCTATCCTCTATCCTATCCAATCCCTTATGTTATCCTCTATCCTATCCTATCCTCTATAATATCGTATCCTCTATCATATCCTATCCTCTTTCCTATAATATCATCTATCCTATCCTATCCTCTATCCTACCCTATCCTTTATCCTATCCTATCCTCTATCCTATCCTATCCTCTATCCTACCCTATCCTCTATCCTATAATATACTCTATCCTATCCTATCCTCTATCCTATCGCATCCTCTATCCTATACAATCCTCTATCCTATCCTATCCTCTGTCCTATCCTATCCTCTATCCTATAATATCCTCTGTCCTATCCTATCCTCTATCCTATCCTAGCCTCTATCCTACCCTATCCTCTATCCTATAATATACTCTATCCTATCCTATCCTCTATCCTACCCTATCCTTTATCCTATCCTATCCTCCATCCTATCCTATCCTCTATAATATCGTATCCTGTATCCTATCTTATCCTTTGTCCTATCCTATCCTCAATCCTATCCTATCCTCTATCCTATCGCATCCTCTATCCTATCCAATCCTCTATCCTATCCTATCCTCTATCCTATCCTATCCTCTATCCTATCCTATCCTCTATCCTATCCTATCCTCTATCCTATCCTATCCTCTATCCTATCCTATCCTCTATCCTATCCTATCCTCTATAATATCGTATCCTCTATAATATCGTATCCTGTATCCTATCCTGTCCTCTTTCCTATCCTATCATCAATCCAATCCTATCCTCTATCCTATCGTATCCTCTATCCTATCCTATCTTCTTTCCTATCCTATCCTCTATCCTATCCTATCCTCTATAATATCGTATCCTGTATCCTATCTTATTCTCTGTCCTATCCTATCCTCAATCCAATCCTATCCTCTATCCTATCACATCCTCTATCCTATCCAATCCTCTATCGTATCCTATCCTCTATCCTATCCTATCCTCTATCCTATCCTATCCTCTATCCTATCCTATCCTCTATCCTATCCGATCCTCTATAATATCGTATCCTCTATAATATCGTATCCTCTATAATATCGTATCCTGTATCCTACCCTGTCCTCTTTCCTATCCTATCCTCAATCCAATCCTATCCTCTATCCTATCCTATATTCTATCCTATCCAATCCTCTATCCTATCCTATCCTCTATCCTATCCTATCCTCTATCCTAACCTATCCTCTATCCCATCCTATCCTCTATCCTATCCTATCCTCTATCCTATCCTATCCTCTATCCTATCCTATCCTCTATCCTATCCTATCCTCTATCCTATCCTATCCTCTATAATATCGTATCCCGTATCCTATCCTGTCCTCTTTCCTATCCTATCATCAATCCTATCCTATCCTCTATCCTATCCAATCCCTTATGTTATCCTCTATCCTATCCTATCCTCTATAATATCGTATCCTCTATCATATCCTATCCTCTTTCCTATAATATCATCTATCCTATCCTATCCTCTATCCTATCCTATCCTCTATCCTATCACATCCTCTATCCTATCCAATCCTCTATCGTATCCTATCCTCTATCCTATCCTATCCTCTATCCTATCCTATCCTCTATCCTATCCTATCCTCTATCCTATCCGATCCTCTATAATATCGTATCCTCTATAATATCGTATCCTCTATAATATCGTATCCTCTATAATATCGTATCCTGTATCCTATCCTGTCCTCTTTCCTATCCTATCCTCAATCCAATCCTATCCTCTATCCTATCCTATATTCTATCCTATCCAATCCTCTATCCTATCCTATCCTCTATCCTATCCTATCCTCTATCCTAACCTATCCTCTATCCCATTCTATCCTCTATCCTATCCTATCCTCTATCCTATCCTATCCTCTATCCTATCCTATCCTCTATCCTATCCTATCCTCTATAATATCGTATCCTGTATCCTATCCTGTCCTCTTTCCTATCCTATCATCAATCCGATCCTATCCTCTATCCTATCCAATCCCTTATGTTATCCTCTATCCTATCCTATCCTCTATAATATCGTATCCTCTATCATATCCTATCCTCTTTCCTATAATATCATCTATCCTATCCTATCCTCTATCCTATCCTATCCTTTATCCTATCCTATCCTCTATCCTATCCTATCCTCTATAATATCGTATCCTGTATCCTATCTTATCCTCTATCCTATCCAATCCTCTATCCTATCCTATCCTCTATCCTATCCTATCCTCTATCCTATCCTATCCTCTATCCTATCCTATCCTCTATCCTATCCTATCCTCTATCCTATCCTATCCTCTATCCTATCCTATCCTGTATCCTATCCTATCCTCTATCATATCCTATCCTCTATCCTATCCTATCCTCTATCCTACCCCATCCTCTATCCTATCATATCCTCTATCCTATCATATCCTTTATCCTATCCTATCCTCTATCCTATCCTATCCTCTATCCTATCCTATACTCTATCCTATCCTATCCTCTATCCTACCCTATCCTTTATCCTATCCTATCCTCTATCCTATCCTATCCTCTATAATATCGTATCCTGTATCCTATCTTATCCTTTGTCCTATCCTATCCACAATCCTATCCTATCCTCTATCCTATCGCATCCTCTATCCTATCCAATCCTCTATCATATCCTATCCTCTATCCTATCCTATCCTCTATCCTACCCTATCCTCTATCCTATCATATCCACTATCCTATCCTATCCTTTATCCTATCCTATCCTCTATCCTATCCTATCCTCTATCGTATCCTATCCTCTATCCTATCCTATCCTCTATCCTACCCTATCCTTTATCCTATCCTATCCTCTATCCTATCCTATCCTCTATAATATCGTATCCTCTATAATATCGTATCCTGTATCCTATCCTGTCCTCTTTCCTATCCTATACTATATCCTATCATATCCTCTATCCTATCCTATCCTCTATCCTATCCTATCCTCTATCCTATCCTATCGTCTATCCCATCCTATCCTCTATCCTATCCTATCCTCTATCCTATCCTATCCTCTATCCTACCCTATCCTCTATCCTATCATATCCACTATCCTATCCTATCCTTTATCCTATCCTATCCTCTATCCTATCCTATCCTCTATCGTATCCTATCCTCTATCCTATCCTATCCTCTATCATATCCTATCCTCTATCCTATCCTATCCTCTATCCTACCCTATCCTCTATCCTATCATATCCACTATCCTATCCTATCCTTTATCCTATCCTATCCTCTATCCTATCCTATCCTCTATAATATCGTATCCTGTATCCTATCTTATCCTCTGTCCTATCCTATCCTCAATCCTATCCTATCCTCTATCCTATCGCATCCTCCATCCTATCCAATCCTCTATCCTATCCTATCCTCTATCCTATCCTGTCCTCTATCCTATCCTATCCTCTATCCTCTATCCTATCCTCTATCCTATCCTCTATCCTATCCTATCCTCTATCCTATCCTATCCTCTATACTATCCTATCCTCTATAATATCGTATCCTGTATCCTATCTTATCCTCTATCCTATCCTATCCTCTATCCTATCCTATCCTCTATCCTATCCTATCCTCTATCCTATCCTATCCTGTATCCTATCCTATCCTCTATCATATCCTATCCTCTATCCTATCCTATCCTCTATCCTACCCCATCCTCTATCCTATCATATCCTCTATCCTATCATATCATCTATCCTATCCTATCCTCTATCCTATCCTATCCTCTATCCTATCCTATACTCTATCCTATCCTATCCTCTATCCTACCCTATCCTTTATCCTATCCTATCCTCTATCCTATCCTATCCTCTATAATATCGTATCCTGTATCCTATCTTATCCTTTGTCCTATCCTATCCACAATCCTATCCTATCCTCTATCCTATCGCATCCTCTATCCTATCCAATCCTCTATCATATCCTATCCTCTATCCTATCCTATCCTGTATCCTACCCTATCCTCTATCCTATCATATCCACTATCCTATCCTATCCTCTATAATATCGTATCCTGTATCCTATCTTATCCTTTGTCCTATCCTATCCTCAATCCTATCCTATCCTCTATCCTATCGCATCCTCAATCCTATCCAATCCTCTATCCTATCCTATCCTCTATCCTATCCTATCCTCTATCCTATCCTATCCTCTATCCTATCCTATCCTCTACAATATCGTATCCTCTATAATATCGTATCCTGTATCCTATCCTGTCCTCTTTCCTATCCTATCCTCTATCCTATCACATCCGCTATCCTATCCAATCCTCTATCCTATCCTATCCTCTATCCTATCCTATCCTCTATCCTATCCTATCCTATATCCTACCCTATCCTCTATCCTATCCTATCCTCTATAATATCGTATCCTCTATAATATCGTATCCTGTATCCTATCCGATCCTCTATCCAATCCTCTATCCTATCCTATCCTCTATCCTATCCTATCCTCTCTCCTATCCGATCCTCTATCCTATCCTATCCTCTATCCTATCCTATCCTCTATCCTATCCTATCCTCTATCCAATCTTATCCTCTATCCTATCCGATGCTCTATCCAATCCTCTCCTCTATCCTATCCTATCCTCTATCCTATCCTATCCTCTATAATATCGTATATTCTATCGTATCCTATCCTCTATCCTATCATATCCTCTATCCTATCATATCCTCTATCCTATCCTATCCTCTATCCTATCCTATCCTCTATCCTATCCTATACTCTATCCTATCCTATCCTCTATCCTACCCTATCCTCTATCCTATCCTATCCTCTATCCTATCCTATCCTCTATAATATCGTATCCTCTATAATATCGTATCCTCTCTAATATCGTATCCTCTAAAATATCGTATCCTCTATCCTATCCTATCCTCTATCCTATCATATCCTCTATCCTATCCTATCCTCTATCCTATCCTATCCACTATCCTATCCTATCCTCTATCCTATCCTATCCTCTATAATATCGTATCCTCTATAATATCGTATCCTCTATAATATCGTATCCTGTATCCTATCCTGTCCTCTTTCCTATCCTATCATCAACCCTATCCTATCCTCTATCCTATCCTATCCTCTATCCTATCATATCCTCTATCCTATCCTATCCTCTATCCTATCCTATCCACTATCCTATCCTATCCTCTATCCTATCCTATCCTCTATAATATCGTATCCTCTATAATATCGTATCCTCTATAATATCGTATCCTCTATAATATCGTATCCTCTATAATATCGTATCCTCTATAATATCTTATCCTCTATCCTATCCTATCCTCTATCCTATCTTATCGTCTATCCTATCCTATACTATATCCTGTCATATCCTCTATAATATCGTATCCTCTATCATATCCTATCCTGTTTCCTATAATATCATCTATCCTATCCTATCCTCTATCCTATCCTATCCTCTATCCTATCATATCCTCTACCCTATCTGATCCTCTATCCAATCCTATCCTCTATCCTATCCTGTCCTCTATCCTATCTTATCACCTATCCTATCCTATCCTCTATCCTATCCTATCCTCTATCCTATCCTATCCTCTATCCTATCCTATCCTCTATCCTATCCTATCCTCTATCCTATCCTATCCTCTATCCTATCCTATCCTCTATCCTATCCTATCCTCTATCCTATCCTATCCTGTATCCAATCTTATCCTCTGTCCTATCCTATCCTCTTACTTATCCTATCCTCTATCCTATTCTATCCTCTACCCTATCCTATCCTCTATCCAATCCTATCCTCTATCCTATCCTATCCTCTATCCAATCTTATCCTCTGTCCTATCCTATCCTCTATCCTATCCTATCCTCTATGCTATCCTATCCTCTATCCTATCCTATGCTCTTACTAATCCTATCCTCTATTATATCCTATCCTCTATCCTATCCTATCCTCTATCCTATCCTATCCTCTATCCTATCCTATCCTCTATCCTATCCTATCCTCTATCCTATCCTATCCTCTCTCTTATCCGATCCTCTATCCTATCCTATCCTCTATCCTATCCTATCTTCTATCCTATCCTATCATCTATCCTATCCTATCCTATATCCTATCCTATCCTCAATCGTATCCAATAATCTATCCAATCTTATCCTCTATCCTATCCTATCCTCTATCCTATCCTATCAACTATCCTATCCTATCTTCTATCCTATCCTATCATCTATCCTATTCTATCCTATATCCTATCCTATCCTCAATCGTATCCAATAATCTATCCAATCTTATCCTCTATCCTATCCTATCCTCTATCCTATCCTATCCTCTATCCTATCCTATCAACTATCCTATCCTATCATCTATCCTATCCTATCCTATATCCTATCCTATCCTCAATCGTATCCAATAATCTATCCAATCTTATCCTCTATCCTATCCTATCCTCTATCCTATCCTATCCTCTATCCTATCCGATCCTCTATCCTATCCTATCCTCTATCCTATCCTATCCTCTATCCTATCCTATCCTCTATCCAATCTTATCCTCTATCCTATCCGATCCTCTATCCAATCCTCTCCTCTATCCTATCCTATCCTCTATCCTATCCTATCCTCTATCCTATCGTATCTTCTATCGTATCCTATCCTCTATCCTATCATATCCTCTATCCTACCCTATCCTTTATCCTATCCTATCCTTTATCCTATCCTATCCTCTATAACATCGTATCCTGTATCCTATCTTATCCTTTGTCCTATCCTATCCTCAATTATATCCTATCCTCTATCCTATCCAATCATCTATCCTATCCTATCCTCTATCCTATCCTATCCTCTATAATATCGTATCCTCTATAATATCGTATCCTCTCTAATATCGTATCCTCTAAAATATCGTATCCTGTATCCTATCCTGTCCTCTTTCCTATCCTATCCTCAATCCAATCCTATCCTCTATCCTATCCTATCCACTATCCTATCCTATCCTATCCTCTATAATATCGTATCCTCTATAATATCGTATCCTCTATAATATCGTATCCTCTATAATATCGTATCCTGTATCCTAACCTATCCTCTATCCTATCCTATCCTCTATCATATCCTATCCTCTATCCTATCCTATCCTCTATCCTACCCCATCCTCTATCCTATCATATCCTCTATCCTATCAGATCCTCTATCCTATCCTATCCTCTATCCTATCCTATCCTCTATCGTCTCCTATCCTCTATGCTATCCAATCCCCTATGTTATCCTCTATCCTACCCTATCCTGTATAATATCCTATCCTCTATAATATCCTATCCACTATACTATCCTATCCTCTGTCCTATCCTATCCTCTATCCTATCCTATCCTCTATCCTATCCTCTATCCTATCCTATCCTCTATAATATCGTATCCTCTATAATATCGTATCCTCTCTAATATCGTATCCTCTAAAATATCGTATCCTGTATCCTATCCTGTCCTCTTTCCTATCCAATCCGCTATCCTATCCTATCATCTATCCTATCCTATCCTCTATCCTATCCTATCCTCTATCCTATCCTATCTTCTATCCTATCCTATCCTCTATCCTATCATATCCTCTATCCTATCCTATCCTCTATCCTATCCTATCCACTATCCTATCCTATCCTCTATCCTATCCTATCCTCTATAATATCGTATCCTCTATAATATCGTATCCTCTATAATATCGTATCCTGTATCCTATCCTGACCTCTTTCCTATCCTATCATCTATCCTATCCTATCCTCTATCCTACCCTATCCTTTATCCTATCCTATCCTCTATCCTATCCTATCCTCTATAATATCGCATCCTGTATCCTATCTTATCCTCTGTCCTATCCTATCCTCAATCCTATCCTATCCTCTATCCTATCGCATCCTCTATCCTATGCAATCCTCTATCCTATCCTATCCTCTATCCTATCCTATCCTCTATCCTATCCTATCCTCTATCCTATCCTATCCTCTATACTATCGTATCCTCTATAATATCGTATCCTGTATCCTATCCTGTCCTCTGTCCTATCCTATCCTCTATCCTATCCTCTATCCTATCCTATCCCCTATCATATCCTATCCTCTATCCTATCCTATCCTCTATACTATCCTATCCTCTATCGTCTCCTATCCTCTATGCTATCCAATCCCCTATGTTATCCTCTATCCTACCCTATCCTGTATAATATCCTATCCTCTATAATATCCTATCCACTATACTATCCTATCCTCTGTCCTATCCTATCCTCTATCCTATCCTCTGTCCTATCCTATCCTCTATCCTATCCTATCCTCTATCCTATCCTATCCCCTATGTTATCCTCTATCCTATCCTATCCTCTATAATATCGTATCCTCTATCATATCCTGTCCTCTTTCCTATAATATCATCTATCCTATCCTATCCTGTATCCTATCCTATCCTCTATCCTATCCTATCCTCTATCCTATCCGATCCTCTATCCTATCCTATCCTCTATCCTATCCTATCCTCTATCGTCTCCTATCCCCTATGCTATACAATCCCCTATGTTATCCTCTATCCTATCCTATCCTCTATAATATCCTATCCTCTATAATATCCTATTCTCTATACTATCCTATCCTCTGTCCTATCCTATCCTCTATCCTAACCTATCCTCTATCCTATCCTATCCTCTATCCTATCCTATCCTCTATCCTATCCTATCCTCTATCGTCTCCTATCCTCTATGCTATCCAATCCCCTATGTTATCCTCTATCCTACCCTATCCTCTATAATATCCTATCCTCTACAATATCCTATCCTCTATACTATCCTATCCTCTGTCCTACCCTATCCTCTATCCTATCCTATCCTCTATCCTATCCTATCCTAAATCCTATCCTATCCTCTATCCTATCCTATCCTCCATCCTATCCTATCCTCTATCCTATAATATCCTCTATCCTATCCTATCCTCTATCCTATCCAATCCTCTACCGTCTCCTATCCTGTATCCGATCCAATCCCCTATCCTCTATCCTATCCTATTCTCCATCCTATCCAATCCTCTATCCTATCCTATCCTCTATCCTATCCGATCCTCTATCCTATCCTATCCTCTATCCTATCCTATCCACTATCGTCTCCTATCCTCTATGCTATCCAATCCCCTATGTTATCCTCTATCCTATCCTATCCTCTATAATATCCTATCCTCTTTAATATCCTATCCTCTATACTATCCTATCCTCTATCCTATCGTATCCTCTATCCTATCCTATCCTCTATCCTATCCTATCCTCTATCCTATCCTATCCTCTATCATATCCTATCCTCTATAATATCGTATCCTCTATAATATCGTATCCTGTATCCTATCATGTCCTCTTTCCTATCCTATCCTCTATCCTTTCCAATCCTCTATCCTATCCTATCCTCTATCCTATCCTATCCTCTATCCTATCCTATCCTCTATCCTATCCTATCCTCTATCCTATCCTATCCTATATCCTATCCTATCCTCTATCCTATCCTATCCTATCCTCCATCCTATCCTATCCTCTATCCTATAATATCCTCTATCCTATCCTATTCTCTATCCTATCCAATCCTGTATCCGATCCAATCCCCTATCCTCTATCCTATCCTATTCTCCATCCTATCCTCTATCGTATCGTATACTCTATCCTATCCTATCCTCTATCTTCTCCTATCCTCTATCCTATCCTATCCTCAACCCTACCCTATCCTCAATTCTATCGTATACTCCATCCTATCCTATCCGCTATCCTATCCTATCCTCTATCCTATAATATCCTCTATCCTATCCAATCCTCTATCCTATCCTCTATCCCATCCTCTATCCTATCCTATTATGTATCCTATTCTATCCTCTATCCTATCCTATCCTCTATCCTACCCTATCCTCTATCCTATCCTATCTTCTATCCTATCCTATCCTCGTTCCTATCCTATCATCAATCCTATCCTATCCTCTATCCTATCCAATCCCCTATGTTATCCTCTATCCTATCCTATCCTCTGTAATATCGTATACTCTATCCTATCGTATCCTCTGTAATATCGAATACTCTATCCTATCGTATCCTCTATCCTATCCTATCCTCTATCCTATCCTATCCTATATCCTATCCTATCCTCTGTCCTATCCTATCCTCAATCCTATCCTATCCTCTATCCTATCGCATCCTCTATCCTATCCAATCCTCTATCCTATCCTATCCTCTATCCTATCCTATCCTCTATCCTATCCTATCCTCTATCCTATCCTATCCTCTATCCTATCCTATCCTCTATCCTATCCTATCCTCTATCCTATCCTATCCTCTATACTATCGTATCCTCTATAATATCGTATTCTGTATCCTATCCTGTCCTCTTTCCTATCCTATCCTCTATCCTATCCTATCCTCTATCATATCCTATCCTCTATCCTATCCTATCCTCTATCCTACCCCATCCTCTATCCTATCATACCCTCTATCCTATCATATCCTCTATCCTATCCTATCCTCTATCCTATCCTATCCTCTATACTATCGTATCCTCTATAATATCGTATTCTGTATCCTATCCTATCCTCTATCCTACCCTATACTTTATCCTATCCTATCCTCTATCCTATCCTATCCTCTATAATATCGCATCCTGTATCCTATCTTATCCTCTGTCCTATCCTATCCTCAATCCTATCCTATCCTCTATCCTATCCTATCCTCCATCCTATCCTATCCTCTATCCTATCCTATCCTCTATCCTATCCTATCCTCTATCCTATCCTATCCTATCCTCCATCCTATCCTATCCTCTATCCTATAATATCCTCTATCCTATCCTATCCTCTATCCTATCCAATCCTCTACCGTCTCCTATCCTGTATCCGATCCAATCCCCTACCCTCTATCCTATCCTATTCTCTATCCTATCCTCTATCCTATCCTATCTTCTATCCTATCCTATCCTCTATCCTATCCAATCCTCTATCCTATCCTATCCTCTATCCTATCCTATCCTCTATCCTATCCTATTCTCTATCCTATCCTATCCTCTATCCTATCCTATCCTCTATCCTATCCTATCGTCTATCCTATCCTATCCACTATCCTATCCTATCCTCTATCCTCTCCTATCCTCTATAATATCGTATCCTCTATAATATCGTATCCTCTATAATATCGTATCCTCTATAATATCGTATCCTGTATCCTATCATGTCCTCTTTCCTATCCTATCCTCTATCCTTTCCAATCCTCTATCCTATCCTATCCTCTATCCTCTCCTATCCTCTATCCTATCCTATCCTATATCCTATCCTATCCTCTATCCTATCCTATCCTCTATCCTATCCTATCCTCTATCCTATCCTATCCTCTATCCTATCCTATCCTCTATCCTATCCTATCCTCTATCCTATCCTATCCTCTATACTATCGTATCCTCTATAATATCGTATCCTCTATAATATCGTATCCCGTATCCTATCCTCTCCTCTTCCCTATCCTATCATCAATCCTATCCTATCCTCTATCCTATCCAATCCCCTATGTTATCCTCTATCCTATCCTATCCTCTATAATATCGTATCCTCTATCATATCCTATCCTCTTTCCTATAATATCATCTATCCTATCCTATCCTGTATCCTATCCTATCCTCTATCCTATCCTATCCTCTATCCTATCCGATCCTCTATCCTATCCTATCCTCTATCCTATCCTATCTTCTATCCTATCCGATCCTCTATCCTATCCTATCCTCTATCCTATCCTATCCACTATCGTCTCCTATCCTCTATGCTATCCAATCCCCTATGTTATCCTCTATCCTATCCTATCCTCTATAATATCCTATCCTCTTTAATATCCTATCCTCTATACTATCCTATCCTCTATCCTATCCTATCCTCTATCCTATCCTATCCTCTATCCTATCCTATCCTCTATAATATCGTATCCTGTATCCTATCATGTCCTCTTTCCTATCCTATCCTCAATCCTATCCTATCCTCTATCCTATGGTATCCTCTATCCTATCCAATCCTCTATCCTATCCTATCCTCTATCCTATCCTATCCTCTATCCTATCCTATCCTATATCCTATGCTATCCTCTATCCTATCCTATCCTATCCTCCATCCTATCCTATCCTCTATCCTATAATATCCTCTATCCTATCCTATTCTCTATCCTATCCAATCCTGTATCCGATCCAATCCCCTATCCTCTATCCTATCCTATCCTCAACCCTACCCTATCCTCAATCCTATCGTATACTCCATCCTACCCTATCCGCTATCCTATCCTATCCTCTATCCTATAATATCCTCTATCCTATCCAATCCTCTATCCTATCCTCTATCCCATCCTCTATCCTATCCTATTATGTATCCTATTCTATCCTCTATCCTATCATATCCTCTATCCTACCCTATCCTCTATCCTATCCTATCTTCTATCCTATCCTATCCTCGTTCCTATCCTATCATCAATCCTATCCTATCCTCTATCCTATCCAATCCCCTATGTTATCCTCTATCCTATCCTATCCTCTGTAATATCGTATACTCTATCCTATCGTATCCTCTGTAATATCGAATACTCTATCCTATCGTATCCTCTATCCTATCCTATCCTCTATCCTGTCCTATCCTATATCCTATCCAATCCTCTGTCCTATCCTATCCTCAATCCTATCCTATCCTCTATCCTATCGCATCCTCTATCCTATCCAATCCTCTATCCTATCCTATCCTCTATCCTATCCTATCCTCTATCCTATCCTATCCTCTATCCTATCCTATCCTCTATCCTATCCTATCCTCTATCCTATCCTATCCTCTATACTATCGTATCCTCTATAATATCGTATTCTGTATCCTATCCTGTCCTCTTTCCTATCCTATCCTCTATCCTATCCTATCCTCTATCCTATCCTATCCTCTATAATATCGTATCCTGTATCCTATCATGTCCTCTTTCCTATCCTATCCTCAATCCTATCCTATCCTCTATCCTATGGTATCCTCTATCCTATCCAATCCTCTATCCTATCCTATCCTCTATCCTATCCTATCCTCTATCATATCCTATCCTCTATCCTATCCTATCCTCTATCCTATCCTATCCTCTATCCTATCCTATCCTATCCTCTATCCTATCATACCCTCTATCCTATCATATCCTCTATCCTATCCTATCCTCTATCCTATCCTATCCTCTATACTATCGTATCCTCTATAATATCGTATTCTGTATCCTATCCTATCCTCTATCCTACCCTATACTTTATCCTATCCTATCCTCTATCCTATCCTATCCTCTATAATATCGCATCCTGTATCCTATCTTATCCTCTGTCCTATCCTATCCTCAATCCTATCCTATCCTCTATCCTATCCTATCCTCCATCCTATCCTATCCTCTATCCTATCCTATCCTCTATCCTATCCTATCCTCTATCCTATCCTATCCTATCCTCCATCCTATCCTATCCTCTATCCTATAATATCCTCTATCCTATCCTATCCTCTATAATATCGTATCCTCTATAATATCGTATCCTCTATAATATCGTATCCTGTATCCTAACCTGTCCTCTTTCCTATCCTATCCTCTATCCTATCCTATCCTCTATCCTATGCTATCCTCTATCCTACCCTATCCTCTATCCTATCATATCCTCTATCCTATCCTATCCTCTATCATATCCTATCCTCTATCCTATCCTATACTCTATCCTATCCTATCCTCTATCCTACCCTATCCTTTATCCTATCCTATCCTCTATCCTATCCTATCCTCTATAATATCGTATCCTCTATAATATCGTAACTTGTATCCTATCCTGTCCTCTTTCCTATCCTATCATCAATCCTATCCTATCCTCTATCCTATCCTCTATCCTATCCAATCCTCTATCCTATCCTATCCTCTATAATATCGTATCCTCCATCATATCCTATCCTCTTTCCTATAATATCATCTATCCTATCCTATCCTCTATCCTATCAGATCCTCTATCCTATCCTATCCTCTATCCTATCCTATCCACTATCCTATCCTATCCTCTATCCTATCCTATCCTCTATAATATCGTATCCTCTATAATATCGTATCCTCTATAATATCGTATCCTCTCTAATATCGTATCCTCTAAAATATCGTATCCTGTATCCTATCCTGTCCTCTTTCCTATCCTATCCTCAATCCAATCCTATCCTCTATCCTATCGTATCCTCTATCCTATCCTCTATCCTATCCTATCTTCTATCCTATCCTATCCTCTATCCTATCCAATCCTCTATCCTATCCTATCCTCTATCCTATCCTATCCTCAATCCAATCCTATCCTCTATCCTATCGTATCCTCTATCCTATCCTTTATCCTATCCTATCTTCTATCCTATCCTATCCTCTATCCTATCCAATCCTCTATCCTATCCTATCCTCTATCCCATCCTATCCTCTATCCTATCCTATCCTCTATCCTATCCTATCCTCTATCCTATCCTATCCTCTATCCTATCCTATCGTCTATCCTATCCTATCCACTATCCTATCCTATCCTCTATCCTATCCTATCCTCTATAATATCGTATCCTCTATAATATCGTATCCTCTATAATATCGTATCCTCTATAATATCGTATCCTGTATCCTAACCTGTCCTCTTTCCTATCCTATCCTCTATCCTATCCTATACTCTATCCTATCCTATCCTCTGTCCTACCCTATTCTTTATCCTATCCTATCCTCTATCCTATCCTATCCTCTATAATATCGTATCCTCTATAATATCGTATCTTGTATCCTATCCTGTCCTCTTTCCTATCCTATCATCAATCCTATCCTATCCTCTATCCTATCCAATCCCCTATGTTATCCTCTATCCTATCCTATCCTCTATAATATCGTATCCTCCATCATATCCTATCCTCTTTCCTATAATATCATCTATCCTATCCTATCCTCTATCCTATCATATCCTCTATCCTATCCTATCCTCTATCCTATCCTTTATCCTATCCTATCTTCTATCCTATCCTATCCTCTATCCTATCCAATCCTCTATCCTATCCTATCCTCTATCCTATCCTATCCTCTATCCTATCCTATCCTCTATCCTGTCCTATCCTCTATCCTATCCTATCCTCTATCCTATCCTTTCTTCTATCCTATCCTATCCTCTATCCTATCCTATCCTCTATCCTATCCAATCCGCTATCCTATCCTATCCTCTATCCTATCCTATCCTCTATCCTATCCTATCCTCTATCCTTTCCTTTCCTCTATCCTATCCTATCCTCTATCCTATCCTATCCTCTATCCTATCCTATCCTCTATCCTATCCTATCCTCTATCCTATCCTATCCTCTATCCTATCCTATCCTCTATCCTATCCTATCCTCTATCCTATCCTATCCTCTATCCTATCCTATCCTATCCTCTATCCTATCCTATCCTATCCACTATCCTATCCTATCCTCTAACCTATCCTATCCTCTATCCTATCCTATACTCTATCCTATCCTATCCTCTATCCTATCCTATCATCTATCCTATCCTATACTTTATCCTATCCCATCCTCTATCCTATCCTATCCTCTATAATATCGTATCTTGTATCCTATCGCATCCTCTATCCTATACAATCCTCTATCCTATCCTATCCTCTATCCTGTCCTATCCTTTATCCTATCCTATCCTCTATCCTATCCTATCCTCTATAATATCATATCCTCTATCCTATCGCATCCTCTATCCTATACAATCCTCTATCCTATCCTATCCTCTATCCTATCCTATCCTCTATCCTATCTTATCCTCTATCCTATCCTATCCTCCATCCTATCCTATCCTCTATCCTATAATATCCTCTATCCTATCCTATCCTCTATCCTATCCAATCCTCTACCGTCTCCTATCCTGTATCCGATCCAATCCCCTATCCTCTATCCTATCCTATTATCTATCCTATCCTCTATCGTATCGTATCCTCTATCCTATCCTATCCTCTATCTTATCCTATCCTCGATCCTATCCTATCCTCAACCCTATCCTTTCCTCTATCCTATCCTATCCTCTATCCTATCCTATACTCTAACCTATCCTATCCTCTATCCTATCCTATCCTCTATCCTATCCTATACTCTATCCTATCCTCTATCCTATCCTATCCTCTATCCTATCCTATCCTCTATAATATCGTATCCTCTATACTATCCTATCCTCTATCCTATCCTATCCTCTATCCTATCCTATCCTCTATCCTATCCTATCCTCTATCCTATCCTATCCTCTATCCTATCCTATCCTCTATAATATCGTATCCTGTATCCTATCATGTCCTCTTTCCTATCCTATCCTCTATCCTATGGTATCCTCTATCCTAACCAATCCTCTATCCTATCCTATCCTCTATCCTATCCTATCCTCTATCCTATCCTATCCTATATCCTATCCTATACTCTATCCTATCCTATCCTATCCTCCATCCTATCCTATCCTCTATCCTATAATATCCTCTATCCTATCCTATTCTCTATCCTATCCAATCCTGTATCCGATCCAATCCCCTATCCTCTATCCTATCCTATTCTCCATCCTATCCTCTATCGTATCGTATACTCTATCCTATCCTATCCTCTATCTTCTCCTATCCTCTATCCTATCCTATCCTCAACCCTACCCTATCCTCTATCCTATCCTCTGTCCCATCCTCTATCCTATCCTATTATGTATCCTATTCTATCCTCTATCCTATCCTATCCTCTATCCTACCCTATCCTCTGTCCTACCTATCTTCTATCCTATCCTATCCTCGTTCCTATCCTATCATCAATCCTATCCAATCCTCTATCCTATCCTATCCTCTATCCTATCCAATCCTCTATCCTATCCTATCCTCTATCCTATCCTATCCTCTATCCTATCCTATCCTCTATCCTATCCTATCCTCTATCCTATCCTATCGTCTATCCTATCCTATCCACTATCCTATCCTATCCTCTATCCTATCCTATCCTCTATAATATCGTATCCTCTATAATATCGTATCCTCTATAATATCGTATCCTCTATAATATCGTATCCTCTATAATATCGTATCCTGTATCCTAACCTGTCCTCTTTCCTATCCTATCCTCTATCCTATCCTATACTCTATCCTATCCTCTATCCTATCCTATCCTCTATCCTATCCTATCCTCTATAATATCATATCCTCTATACTATCCTATCCTCTATCCTATCCTATCCTCTATCCTATCCTATCCTCTATCCTATCCTATCCTCTATCCTATCCTATCCTCTATCCTATCCTATCCTCTATAATATCGTATCCTGTATCCTATCATGTCCTCTTTCCTATCCTATCCTCTATCCTATGGTATCCTCTATCCTATCCAATCCTCTATCCTATCCTATCCTCTATCCTATCCTATCCTCTATCCTATCCTATCCTATATCCTATCCTATACTCTATCCTATCCTATCCTATCCTCCATCCTATCCTATCCTCTATCCTATAATATCCTCTATCCTATCCTATTCTCTATCCTATCCAATCCTGTATCCGATCCAATCCCCTATCCTCTATCCTATCCTATTCTCCATCCTATCCTCTATCGTATCGTATACTCTATCCTATCCTATCCTCTATCTTCTCCTATCCTCTATCCTATCCTATCCTCAACCCTACCCTATCCTCTATCCTATCCTCTATCCCATCCTCTATCCTATCCTATTATGTATCCTATTCTATCCTCTATCCTATCCTATCCTCTATCCTACCCTATCCTCTGTCCTACCTATCTTCTATCCTATCCTATCCTCGTTCCTATCCTATCATCAATCCTATCCAATCCTCTATCCTATCCTATCCTCTATCCTATCCAATCCTCTATCCTATCCTATCCTCTATCCTATCCTATCCTCTATCCTATCCTATCCTCTATCCTATCCTATCCTCTATCCTATCCTATCGTCTATCCTATCCTATCCACTATCCTATCCTATCCTCTATCCTATCCTATCCTCTATAATATCGTATCCTCTATAATATCGTATCCTCTATAATATCGTATCCTCTATAATATCGTATCCTCTATAATATCGTATCCTGTATCCTAACCTGTCCTCTTTCCTATCCTATCCTCTATCCTATCCTATCCTCTATCCTATGCTATCCTCTATCCTACCCTATCCTCTATCCTATCATATCCTCTATCCTATCCTATCCTCTATCCTATCCTGTCCTCTATCCTATCCTATACTCTATCCTATCCTATCCTCTATCCTACCCTATCCTTTATCCTATCCTATCCTCTATCCTATAATATCCTCTATCCTATCCTATTCTCTATCCTATCCAATCCTGTATCCGATCCAATCCCCTATCCTCTATCCTATCCTATTCTCCATCCTATCCTCTATCGTATCGTATACTCTAACCTATCCTATCCTCTATCTTCTCCTATCCTCTATCCTATCCTATCCTCAACCCTACCCTATCCTCAATTCTATCGTATACTCCATCCTACCCTATCCGCTATCCTATCCTATCCTCTATCCTATAATATCCTCTATCCTATCCAATCCTCTATCCTATCCTCTATCCCATCCTCTATCCTATCCTATTATGTATCCTATTCTATCCTCTATCCTATCCTATCCTCTATCCTACCCTATCCTCTGTCCTATCCTATCTTCTATCCTATCCTATCCTCGTTCCTATCCTATCATCAATCCTATCCAATCCTCTATCCTATCCTATCCTCTATCCTATCCTATCCTCAATCCAATCCTATCCTCTATCCTATCGTATCCTCTATCCTATCCTTTATCCTATCCTATCTTCTATCCTATCCTATCCTCTATCCTATCCAATCCTCTATCCTATCCTATCCTCTATCCTATCCTATCCTCTATCCTATCCTATCCTCTATCCTATCCTATCCTCTATCCTATCCTATCGTCTATCCTATCCTATCCACTATCCTATCCTATCCTCTATCCTATCCTATCCTCTATAATATCGTATCCTCTATAATATCGTATCCTCTATAATATCGTATCCTCTATAATATCGTATCCTGTATCCTAACCTGTCCTCTTTCCTATCCTATCCTCTATCCTATCCTATCCTCTATCCTATGCTATCCTCTATCCTACCCTATCCTCTATCCTATCATATCCTCTATCCTATCCTATCCTCTATCCTATCCTGTCCTCTATCCTATCCTATACTCTATCCTATCCTATCCTCTATCCTACCCTATCCTTTATCCTATCCTATCCTCTATCCTATCCTATCCTCTATAATATCGTATCCTCTATAATATCGTATCTTGTATCCTATCCTGTCCTCTTTCCTATCCTATCATCAATCCTATCCTATCCTCTATCCTATCCTATCCTCTATCCTATCCTATCCTCTATAATATCGTATCCTCTATAATATCGTATCCTCTCTAATATCGTATCCTCTAAAATATCGTATCCTGTATCCTATCCTGTCCTCTTTCCTATCCTATCCTCAATCCAATCCTATCCTCTATCCTATCGTATCCTCTATCCTATCCTTTCTTCTATCCTATCCTATCCTCTATCCTATCCTATCCTCTATCCTATCCAATCCGCTATCCTATCCTATCCTCTATCGTATCGTATCCTCTATCCTATCCTATCCTCTATCTTATCCTATCCTCGATCCTATCCTATCCTCAACCCTATCCTTTCCTCTATCCTATCCTATCCTCTATCCTATCCTATACTCTAACCTATCCTATCCTCTATCCTATCCTATCCTCTATCCTATCCTATACTCTATCCTATCTTCTATCCTATCCTATCCTCTATCCTATCCTATCCTCTATAATATCGTATCCTCTATACTATCCTATCCTCTATCCTATCCTATCCTCTATCCTATCCTATCCTCTATCCTATCCTATCCTCTATCCTATCCTATCCTCTATCCTATCCTATCCTCTATCCTATCCTATCCTCTATAATATCGTATCCTGTATCCTATCATGTCCTCTTTCCTATCCTATCCTCTATCCTATGGTATCCTCTATCCTATCCAATCCTCTATCCTATCCTATCCTCTATCCTATCCTATCCTCTATCCTATCCTATCCTATATCCTATCCTATACTCTATCCTATCCTATCCTATCCTCCATCCTATCCTATCCTCTATCCTATAATATCCTCTATCCTATCCTATTCTCTATCCTATCCAATCCTGTATCCGATCCAATCCCCTATCCTCTATCCTATCCTATTCTCCATCCTATCCTCTATCGTATCGTATACTCTATCCTATCCTATCCTCTATCTTCTCCTATCCTCTATCCTATCCTATCCTCAACCCTACCCTATCCTCAATTCTATCGTATACTCCATCCTACCCTATCCGCTATCCTATCCTATCCTCTATCCTATAATATCCTCTATCCTATCCAATCCTCTATCCTATCCTCTATCCCATCCTCTATCCTATCCTATTATGTATCCTATTCTATCCTCTATCCTATCCTATCCTCTATCCTACCCTATCCTCTGTCCTATCCTATCTTCTATCCTATCCTATCCTCGTTCCTATCCTATCATCAATCCTATCCAATCCTCTATCCTATCCTATCCTCTATCCTATCCTATCCTCAATCTAATCCTATCCTCTATCCTATCGTATCCTCTATCCTATCCTTTATCCTATCCTATCTTCTATCCTATCCTATCCTCTATCCTATCCAATCCTCTATCCTATCCTATCCTCTATCCTATCCTATCCTCTATCCTATCCTATCCTCTATCCTATCCTATCCTCTATCCTATCCTATCGTCTATCCTATCCTATCCACTATCCTATCCTATCCTCTATCCTATCCTATCCTCTATAATATCGTATCCTCTATAATATCGTATCCTCTATAATATCGTATCCTCTATAATATCGTATCCTCTATAATATCGTATCCTGTATCCTAACCTGTCCTCTTTCCTATCCTATCCTCTATCCTATCCTATCCTCTATCCTATGCTATCCTCTATCCTACCCTATCCTCTATCCTATCATATCCTCTATCCTATCCTATCCTCTATCCTATCCTGTCCTCTATCCTATCCTATACTCTATCCTATCCTATCCTCTATCCTACCCTATCCTTTATCCTATCCTATCCTCTATCCTACCCTATCCTCTGTCCTATCCTATCTTCTATCCTATCCTATCCTCGTTCCTATCCTATCATCAATCCTATCCAATCCTCTATCCTATCCTATCCTCTATCCTATCCTATCCTCAATCTAATCCTATCCTCTATCCTATCGTATCCTCTATCCTATCCTTTATCCTATCCTATCTTCTATCCTATCCTATCCTCTATCCTATCCAATCCTCTATCCTATCCTATCCTCTATCCTATCCTATCCTCTATCCTATCCTATCCTCTATCCTATCCTATCCTCTATCCTATCCTATCGTCTATCCTATCCTATCCACTATCCTATCCTATCCTCTATCCTATCCTATCCTCTATAATATCGTATCCTCTATAATATCGTATCCTCTATAATATCGTATCCTCTATAATATCGTATCCTCTATAATATCGTATCCTGTATCCTAACCTGTCCTCTTTCCTATCCTATCCTCTATCCTATCCTATCCTCTATCCTATGCTATCCTCTATCCTACCCTATCCTCTATCCTATCATATCCTCTATCCTATCCTATCCTCTATCCTATCCTGTCCTCTATCCTATCCTATACTCTATCCTATCCTATCCTCTATCCTACCCTATCCTTTATCCTATCCTATCCTCTATCCTATAATATCCTCTATCCTATCCTATTCTCTATCCTATCCAATCCTGTATCCGATCCAATCCCCTATCCTCTATCCTATCCTATTCTCCATCCTACCCTCTATCGTATCGTATACTCTAACCTATCCTATCCTCTATCTTCTCCTATGCTCTATCCTATCCTATCCTCAACCCTACCCTATCCTCAATTCTATCGTATACTCCATCCTACCCTATCCGCTATCCTATCCTATCCTCTATCCTATAATATCCTCTATCCTATCCAATCCTCTATCCTATCCTCTATCCCATCCTCTATCCTATCCTATTATGTATCCTATTCTATCCTCTATCCTATCCTATCCTCTATCCTACCCTATCCTCTGTCCTATCCTATCTTCTATCCTATCCTATCCTCGTTCCTATCCTATCATCAATCCTATCCAATCCTCTATCCTATCCTATCCTCTATCCTATCCTATCCTCAATCCAATCCTATCCTCTATCCTATCGTATCCTCTATCCTATCCTTTATCCTATCCTATCTTCTATCCTATCCTATCCTCTATCCTATCCAATCCTCTATCCTATCCTATCCTCTATCCTATCCTATCCTCTATCCTATCCTATCCTCTATCCTATCCTATCCTCTATCCTATCCTATCCTCTATCCTATCCTATCGTCTATCCTATCCTATCCACTATCCTATCCTATCCTCTATCCTATCCTATCCTCTATAATATCGTATCCTCTATAATATCGTATCCTCTATAATATCGTATCCTGTATCCTAACCTGTCCTCTTTCCTATCCTATCCTCTATCCTATCCTATCCTCTATCCTATGCTATCCTCTATCCTACCCTATCCTCTATCCTATCATATCCTCTATCCTATCCTATCCTATACTCTATCCTATCTTCTATCCTATCCTATCCTCTATCCTATCCTATCCTCTATAATATCGTATCCTCTATACTATCCTATCCTCTATCCTATCCTATCCTCTATCCTATCCTATCCTCTATCCTATCCTATCCTCTATCCTATCCTATCCTCTATCCTATCCTATCCTCTATCCTATCCTATCCTCTATAATATCGTATCCTGTATCCTATCATGTCCTCTTTCCTATCCTATCCTCTATCCTATGGTATCCTCTATCCTATCCAATCCTCTATCCTATCCTATCCTCTATCCTATCCTATCCTCTATCCTATCCTATCCTATATCCTATCCTATACTCTATCCTATCCTATCCTATCCTCCATCCTATCCTATCCTCTATCCTATAATATCCTCTATCCTATCCTATTCTCTATCCTATCCAATCCTGTATCCGATCCAATCCCCTATCCTCTATCCTATCCTATTCTCCATCCTATCCTCTATCGTATCGTATACTCTATCCTATCCTATCCTCTATCTTCTCCTATCCTCTATCCTATCCTATCCTCAACCCTACCCTATCCTCAATTCTATCGTATACTCCATCCTACCCTATCCGCTATCCTATCCTATCCTCTATCCTATAATATCCTCTATCCTATCCAATCCTCTATCCTATCCTCTATCCCATCCTCTATCCTATCCTATTATGTATCCTATTCTATCCTCTATCCTATCCTATCCTCTATCCTACCCTATCCTCTGTCCTATCCTATCTTCTATCCTATCCTATCCTCGTTCCTATCCTATCATCAATCCTATCCAATCCTCTATCCTATCCTATCCTCTATCCTATCCTATCCTCAATCTAATCCTATCCTCTATCCTATCGTATCCTCTATCCTATCCTTTATCCTATCCTATCTTCTATCCTATCCTATCCTCTATCCTATCCAATCCTCTATCCTATCCTATCCTCTATCCTATCCTATCCTCTATCCTATCCTATCCTCTATCCTATCCTATCCTCTATCCTATCCTATCGTCTATCCTATCCTATCCACTATCCTATCCTATCCTCTATCCTATCCTATCCTCTATAATATCGTATCCTCTATAATATCGTATCCTCTATAATATCGTATCCTCTATAATATCGTATCCTCTATAATATCGTATCCTGTATCCTAACCTGTCCTCTTTCCTATCCTATCCTCTATCCTATCCTATCCTCTATCCTATGCTATCCTCTATCCTACCCTATCCTCTATCCTATCATATCCTCTATCCTATCCTATCCTCTATCCTATCCTGTCCTCTATCCTATCCTATACTCTATCCTATCCTATCCTCTATCCTACCCTATCCTTTATCCTATCCTATCCTCTATCCTATAATATCCTCTATCCTATCCTATTCTCTATCCTATCCAATCCTGTATCCGATCCAATCCCCTATCCTCTATCCTATCCTATTCTCCATCCTACCCTCTATCGTATCGTATACTCTAACCTATCCTATCCTCTATCTTCTCATATGCTCTATCCTATCCTATCCTCAACCCTACCCTATCCTCAATTCTATCGTATACTCCATCCTACCCTATCCGCTATCCTATCCTATCCTCTATCCTATAATATCCTCTATCCTATCCAATCCTCTATCCTATCCTCTATCCCATCCTCTATCCTATCCTATTATGTATCCTATTCTATCCTCTATCCTATCCTATCCTCTATCCTACCCTATCCTCTGTCCTATCCTATCTTCTATCCTATCCTATCCTCGTTCCTATCCTATCATCAATCCTATCCAATCCTCTATCCTATCCTATCCTCTATCCTATCCTATCCTCAATCCAATCCTATCCTCTATCCTATCGTATCCTCTATCCTATCCTTTATCCTATCCTATCTTCTATCCTATCCTATCCTCTATCCTATCCAATCCTCTATCCTATCCTATCCTCTATCCTATCCTATCCTCTATCCTATCCTATCCTCTATCCTATCCTATCCTCTATCCTATCCTATCCTCTATCCTATCCTATCGTCTATCCTATCCTATCCACTATCCTATCCTATCCTCTATCCTATCCTATCCTCTATAATATCGTATCCTCTATAATATCGTATCCTCTATAATATCGTATCCTGTATCCTAACCTGTCCTCTTTCCTATCCTATCCTCTATCCTATCCTATCCTCTATCCTATGCTATCCTCTATCCTACCCTATCCTCTATCCTATCATATCCTCTATCCTATCCTATCCTCTATCCTATCCTGTCCTCTATCCTATCCTATACTCTATCCTATCCTATCCTCTATCCTACCCTATCCTTTATCCTATCCTATCCTCTATCCTATCCTATCCTCTATAATATCGTATCCTCTATAATATCGTATCTTGTATCCTATCCTGTCCTCTTTCCTATCCTATCATCAATCCTATCCTATCCTCTATCCTATCCTATCCTCTATCCTATCCTATCCTCTATAATATCGTATCCTCTATAATATCGTATCCTCTCTAATATCGTATCCTCTAAAATATCGTATCCTGTATCCTATCCTGTCCTCTTTCCTATCCTATCCTCAATCCAATCCTATCCTCTATCCTATCGTATCCTCTATCCTATCCTTTCTTCTATCCTATCCTATCCTCTATCCTATCCTATCCTCTATCCTATCCAATCCGCTATCCTATCCTATCCTCTATCCTATCCTATCCTCTATCCTATCCTATCCTCTATCCTATCCTATCCTCTATCCTTTCCTTTCCTCTATCCTATCCTATCCTCTATCCTATCCTATCCTCTATCCTATCCTATCCTCTATCCTATCCTATCCTCTATCCTATCCTATCCTCTATCCTATCCTATCCTCTATCCTATCCTATCCTATCCTCTATCCTACCCTATCCTCTATCCTATCCTATCCTATCCACTATCCTATCCTATCCTCTAACCTATCCTATCCTCTATCCTATCCTATACTCTATCCTATCCTATCCTCTATCCTATCCTATCATCTATCCTATCCTATACTTTATCCTATCCCATCCTCTATCCTATCCTATCCTCTATAATATCGTATCCTGTATCCTATCGCATCCTCTATCCTATACAATCCTCTATCCTATCCTATCCTCTATAATATCCTATCCTCTTTAATATCCTATCCTCTATACTATCCTATCCTCTATCCTATCCTATCCTCTATCCTATCCTATCCTCTATCCTATCCTATCCTCTATCCTATCCTATCCTCTATCCTATCCTATCCTCTATAATATCGTATCCTCTATAATATCGTATCCTGTATCCTATCATGTCCTCTTTCCTATCCTATCCTCTATCCTTTCCAATCCTCTATCCTATCCTATCCTCTATCCTATCCTATCCTAAATCCTATCCTATCCTCTATCCTATCCTATCCTCCATCCTATCCTATCCTCTATCCTATAATATCCTCTATCCTATCCTATCCTCTATCCTATCCAATCCTCTACCGTCCCCTATCCTGTATCCGATCCAATCCCCTATCCTCTATCCTATCCTATTCTCCATCCTATCCTCTATCGTATCGTATACTCTATCCTATCCTATCCTCTATCCTATCCAATCCTCTATCCTATCCTATCCTCTATCCTATCCGATCCTCTATCCTATCCTATCCTCTATCCTATCCTATCCACTATCGTCTCCTATCCTCTATGCTATCCAATCCCCTATGTTATCCTCTATCCTATCCTATCCTCTATAATATCCTATCCTCTTTAATATCCTATCCTCTATACTATCCTATCCTCTATCCTATCCTATCCTCTATCCTATCCTATCCTCTATCCTATCCTATCCTCTATAATATCGTATCCTCTATCGTATCGTATACTCTATCCTATCCTATCCTCTATCTTCTCCTATCCTCTATCCTATCCTATCCTCAACCCTACCCTATCCTCAATTCTATCGTATACTCCATCCTACCCTATCCGCTATCCTATCCTATCCTCTATCCTATAATATCCTCTATCCTATCCAATCCTCTATCCTATCCTCTATCCCATCCTCTATCCTATCCTATTATGTATCCTATTCTATCCTCTATCCTATCCTATCCTCTATCCTACCCTATCCTCTGTCCTATCCTATCTTCTATCCTATCCTATCCTCGTTCCTATCCTATCATCAATCCTATCCTATCCTCTATCCTATCCAATCCCCTATGTTATCCTCTATCCTATCCTATCCTCTGTAATATCGTATACTCTATCCTATCCTATCCTCTATCCTATCCTATCCTCTATCCTATAATATCCTCTATCCTATCCTATTCTCTATCCTATCCAATCCTGTATCCGATCCAATCCCCTATCCTCTATCCTATCCTATTCTCCATCCTATCCTCTATCGTATCGTATACTCTATCCTATCCTATCCTCTATCTTCTCCTATCCTCTATCCTATCCTATCCTCAACCCTACCCTATCCTCAATTCTATCGTATACTCCATCCTACCCTATCCGCTATCCTATCCTATCCTCTATCCTATAATATCCTCTATCCTATCCAATCCTCTATCCTATCCTCTATCCCATCCTCTATCCTATCCTATTATGTATCCTATTCTATCCTCTATCCTATCCTATCCTCTATCCTACCCTATCCTCTGTCCTATCCTATCTTCTATCCTATCCTATCCTCGTTCCTATCCTATCATCAATCCTATCCAATCCTCTATCCTATCCTATCCTCTATCCTATCCTATCCTCAATCTAATCCTATCCTCTATCCTATCGTATCCTCTATCCTATCCTTTATCCTATGCTATCTTCTATCCTATCCTATCCTCTATCCTATCCAATCCTCTATCCTATCCTATCCTCTATCCTATCCTATCCTCTATCCTATCCTATCCTCTATCCTATCCTATCCTCTATCCTATCCTATCGTCTATCCTATCCTATCCACTATCCTATCCTATCCTCTATCCTATCCTATCCTCTATAATATCGTATCCTCTATAATATCGTATCCTCTATAATATCGTATCCTCTATAATATCGTATCCTCTATAATATCGTATCCTGTATCCTAACCTGTCCTCTTTCCTATCCTATCCTCTATCCTATCCTATCCTCTATCCTATGCTATCCTCTATCCTACCCTATCCTCTATCCTATCATATCCTCTATCCTATCCTATCCTCTATCCTATCCTGTCCTCTATCCTATCCTATACTCTATCCTATCCTATCCTCTATCCTACCCTATCCTTTATCCTATCCTATCCTCTATCCTATAATATCCTCTATCCTATCCTATTCTCTATCCTATCCAATCCTGTATCCGATCCAATCCCCTATCCTCTATCCTATCCTATTCTCCATCCTACCCTCTATCGTATCGTATACTCTAACCTATCCTATCCTCTATCTTCTCCTATGCTCTATCCTATCCTATCCTCAACCCTACCCTATCCTCAATTCTATCGTATACTCCATCCTACCCTATCCGCTATCCTATCCTATCCTCTATCCTATAATATCCTCTATCCTATCCAATCCTCTATCCTATCCTCTATCCCATCCTCTATCCTATCCTATTATGTATCCTATTCTATCCTCTATCCTATCCTATCCTCTATCCTACCCTATCCTCTGTCCTATCCTATGTTCTATCCTATCCTATCCTCGTTCCTATCCTATCATCAATCCTATCCAATCCTCTATCCTATCCTATCCTCTATCCTATCCTATCCTCAATCCAATCCTATCCTCTATCCTATCGTATCCTCTATCCTATCCTTTATCCTATCCTATCTTCTATCCTATCCTATCCTCTATCCTATCCAATCCTCTATCCTATCCTATCCTCTATCCTATCCTATCCTCTATCCTATCCTATCCTCTATCCTATCCTATCCTCTATCCTATCCTATCCTCTATCCTATCCTATCGTCTATCCTATCCTATCCACTATCCTATCCTATCCTCTATCCTATCCTATCCTCTATAATATCGTATCCTCTATAATATCGTATCCTCTATAATATCGTATCCTGTATCCTAACCTGTCCTCTTTCCTATCCTATCCTCTATCCTATCCTATCCTCTATCCTATGCTATCCTCTATCCTACCCTATCCTCTATCCTATCATATCCTCTATCCTATCCTATCCTCTATCCTATCCTGTCCTCTATCCTATCCTATACTCTATCCTATCCTATCCTCTATCCTACCCTATCCTTTATCCTATCCTATCCTCTATCCTATCCTATCCTCTATAATATCGTATCCTCTATAATATCGTATCTTGTATCCTATCCTGTCCTCTTTCCTATCCTATCATCAATCCTATCCTATCCTCTATCCTATCCTATCCTCTATCCTATCCTATCCTCTATAATATCGTATCCTCTATAATATCGTATCCTCTCTAATATCGTATCCTCTAAAATATCGTATCCTGTATCCTATCCTGTCCTCTTTCCTATCCTATCCTCAATCCAATCCTATCCTCTATCCTATCGTATCCTCTATCCTATCCTTTCTTCTATCCTATCCTATCCTCTATCCTATCCTATCCTCTATCCTATCCAATCCGCTATCCTATCCTATCCTCTATCCTATCCTATCCTCTATCCTATCCTATCCTCTATCCTATCCTATCCTCTATCCTATCCTATCCTCTATCCTTTCCTTTCCTCTATCCTATCCTATCCTCTATCCTATCCTATCCTCTATCCTATCCTATCCTCTATCCTATCCTATCCTCTATCCTATCCTATCCTCTATCCTATCCTATCCTCTATCCTATCCTATCCTCTATCCTATCCTATCCTATCCTCTATCCTACCCTATCCTCTATCCTATCCTATCCTATCCACTATCTTATCCTATCCTCTAACCTATCCTATCCTCTATCCTATCCTATACTCTATCCTATCCTATCCTCTATCCTATCCTATCATCTATCCTATCCTATACTTTATCCTATCCCATCCTCTATCCTATCCTATCCTCTATAATATCGTATCCTGTATCCTATCGCATCCTCTATCCTATACAATCCTCTATCCTATCCTATCCTCTATAATATCCTATCCTCTTTAATATCCTATCCTCTATACTATCCTATCCTCTATCCTATCCTATCCTCTATCCTATCCTATCCTCTATCCTATCCTATCCTCTATCCTATCCTATCCTCTATCCTATCCTATCCTCTATAATATCGTATCCTCTATAATATCGTATCCTGTATCCTATCATGTCCTCTTTCCTATCCTATCCTCTATCCTTTCCAATCCTCTATCCTATCCTATCCTCTATCCTATCCTATCCTAAATCCTATCCTATCCTCTATCCTATCCTATCCTCCATCCTATCCTATCCTCTATCCTATAATATCCTCTATCCTATCCTATCCTCTATCCTATCCAATCCTCTACCGTCCCCTATCCTGTATCCGATCCAATCCCCTATCCTCTATCCTATCCTATTCTCCATCCTATCCTCTATCGTATCGTATACTCTATCCTATCCTATCCTCTATCCTATCCAATCCTCTATCCTATCCTATCCTCTATCCTATCCGATCCTCTATCCTATCCTATCCTCTATCCTATCCTATCCACTATCGTCTCCTATCCTCTATGCTATCCAATCCCCTATGTTATCCTCTATCCTATCCTATCCTCTATAATATCCTATCCTCTTTAATATCCTATCCTCTATACTATCCTATCCTCTATCCTATCCTATCCTCTATCCTATCCTATCCTCTATCCTATCCTATCCTCTATCCTATCCTATCCTCTATAATATCGTATCCTCTATCGTATCGTATACTCTATCCTATCCTATCCTCTATCCTATGCTATCCTCTATCCTACCCTATCCTCTATCCTATCATATCCTCTATCCTATCCTATCCTCTATCCTATCCTGTCCTCTATCCTATCCTATACTCTATCCTATCCTATCCTCTATCCTACCCTATCCTTTATCCTATCCTATCCTCTATCCTATCCTATCCTCTATAATATCGTATCCTCTATAATATCGTATCTTGTATCCTATCCTGTCCTCTTTCCTATCCTATCATCAATCCTATCCTATCCTCTATCCTATCCTATCCTCTATCCTATCCTATCCTCTATAATATCGTATCCTCTATAATATCGTATCCTCTCTAATATCGTATCCTCTAAAATATCGTATCCTGTATCCTATCCTGTCCTCTTTCCTATCCTATCCTCAATCCAATCCTATCCTCTATCCTATCGTATCCTCTATCCTATCCTTTCTTCTATCCTATCCTATCCTCTATCCTATCCTATCCTCTATCCTATCCAATCCGCTATCCTATCCTATCCTCTATCCTATCCTATCCTCTATCCTATCCTATCCTCTATCCTATCCTATCCTCTATCCTATCCTATCCTCTATCCTTTCCTTTCCTCTATCCTATCCTATCCTCTATCCTATCCTATCCTCTATCCTATCCTATCCTCTATCCTATCCTATCCTCTATCCTATCCTATCCTCTATCCTATCCTATCCTCTATCCTATCCTATCCTATCCTCTATCCTACCCTATCCTCTATCCTATCCTATCCTATCCACTATCTTATCCTATCCTCTAACCTATCCTATCCTCTATCCTATCCTATACTCTATCCTATCCTATCCTCTATCCTATCCTATCATCTATCCTATCCTATACTTTATCCTATCCCATCCTCTATCCTATCCTATCCTCTATAATATCGTATCCTGTATCCTATCGCATCCTCTATCCTATACAATCCTCTATCCTATCCTATCCTCTATAATATCCTATCCTCTTTAATATCCTATCCTCTATACTATCCTATCCTCTATCCTATCCTATCCTCTATCCTATCCTATCCTCTATCCTATCCTATCCTCTATCCTATCCTATCCTCTATCCTATCCTATCCTCTATAATATCGTATCCTCTATAATATCGTATCCTGTATCCTATCATGTCCTCTTTCCTATCCTATCCTCTATCCTTTCCAATCCTCTATCCTATCCTATCCTCTATCCTATCCTATCCTAAATCCTATCCTATCCTCTATCCTATCCTATCCTCCATCCTATCCTATCCTCTATCCTATAATATCCTCTATCCTATCCTATCCTCTATCCTATCCAATCCTCTACCGTCCCCTATCCTGTATCCGATCCAATCCCCTATCCTCTATCCTATCCTATTCTCCATCCTATCCTCTATCGTATCGTATACTCTATCCTATCCTATCCTCTATCCTATCCAATCCTCTATCCTATCCTATCCTCTATCCTATCCGATCCTCTATCCTATCCTATCCTCTATCCTATCCTATCCACTATCGTCTCCTATCCTCTATGCTATCCAATCCCCTATGTTATCCTCTATCCTATCCTATCCTCTATAATATCCTATCCTCTTTAATATCCTATCCTCTATACTATCCTATCCTCTATCCTATCCTATCCTCTATCCTATCCTATCCTCTATCCTATCCTATCCTCTATCCTATCCTATCCTCTATAATATCGTATCCTCTATCGTATCGTATACTCTATCCTATCCTATCCTCTATCATCTCCTATCCTCTATCCTATCCTATCCTCAACCCTACCCTATCCTCAATTCTATCGTATACTCCATCCTACCCTATCCGCTATCCTATCCTATCCTCTATCCTATAATATCCTCTATCCTATCCAATCCTCTATCCTATCCTCTATCCCATCCTCTATCCTATCCTATTATGTATCCTATTCTATCCTCTATCCTATCCTATCCTCTATCCTACCCTATCCTCTGTCCTATCCTATCTTCTATCCTATCCTATCCTCGTTCCTATCCTATCATCAATCCTATCCTATCCTCTATCCTATCCAATCCCCTATGTTATCCTCTATCCTATCCTATCCTCTGTAATATCGTATACTCTATCCTATCCTATCCTCTATCCTATCCTATCCTCTATCCTATCCTATCCTATATCCTATCCTATCCTCTGTCCTATCCTATCCTCAATCCTATCCTATCCTCTATCCTATCGCATCCTCTATCCTATCCAATCCTCTATCCTATCCTATCCTCTATCCTATCCTATCCTCTATCCTATCCTATCCTCTATCCTATCCTATCCTCTATCCTATCCTATCCTCTATCCTATCCTATCCTCTATACTATCGTATCCTCTATAATATCGTATTCTGTATCCTATCCTGTCCTCTTTCCTATCCTATCCTCTATCCTATCCTATCCTCTATCATATCCTATCCTCTATCCTATCCTATCCTCTATCCTACCCCATCCTCAATCCTATCATACCCTCTATCCTATCATATCCTCTATCCTATCCTATCCTCTATCCTATCATATCCTCTATACTATCGTATCCTCTATAATATCGTATTCTGTATCCTATCCTATCCTCTATCCTACCCTATCCTTTATCCTATCCTATCCTCTATCCTATCCTATCCTCTATAATATCGCATCCTGTATCCTATCTTATCCTCTGTCCTATCCTATCCTCAATCCTATCCTATCCTCTATCCTATCCTATCCTCCATCCTATCCTATCCTCTATCCTATCCTATCCTCTATCCTATCCTATCCTCTATCCTATCCTATCCTATCCTCCATCCTATCCTATCCTCTATCCTATAATATCCTCTATCCTATCCTATCCTCTATCCTATCCAATCCTCTACCGTCTCCTATCCTGTATCCGATCCAATCCCCTGCCCTCTATCCTATCCTATTCTCTATCCTATCCTCTATCCTATCCTATCTTCTATCCTATCCTATCCTCTATCCTATCCAATCCTCCATCCTATCCTATCCTCTATCCTATCCTATCCTCTATCCTATCCTATCCTCTATCCTATCCTATCCTCTATCCTATCCTATCCTCTATCCTATCCTATCGTCTATCCTATCCTATCCACTATCCTATCCTATCCTCTATCCTATCCTATCCTCTATAATATCGTATCCTCTATAATATCGTATCCTGTATCCTAACCTGTCCTCTTTCCTATCATATCCTCTATCCTATCCTATCCTCTATCCTATCCTATCCACTATCCTATCCTATCCTCTATCCTATCCTATCCTCTATAATATCGTATCCTCTATAATATCGTATCCTCTATAATATCGTATCCTCTCTAATATCGTATCCTCTAAAATATCGTATCCTGTATCCTATCCTGTCCTCTTTCCTATCCTATCCTCAATCCAATCCTATCCTCTATCCTATCGTATCCTCTATCCTATCCTCTATCCTATCCTATCTTCTATCCTATCCTATCCTCTATCCTATCCAATCCTCTATCCTATCCTATCCTCTATCCTATCCTATCCACTATCCTATCCTATCCTCAATCCAATCCTATCCTCTATCCTATCGTATCCTCTATCCTATCCTTTATCCTATCCTATCTTCTATCCTATCCTATCCTCTATCCTATCCAATCCTCTATCCTATCCTATCCTCTATCCTATCCTATCCTCTATCCTACCCTATCCTCTATCCTATCCTATCCTCTATCCTATCCTATCCTCTATCCTATCCTATCGTCTATCCTATCCTATCCACTATCCTATCCTATCCTCTATCCTATCCTATCCTCTATAATATCGTATCCTCTATAATATCGTATCCTCTATAATATCGTATCCTCTATAATATCGTATCCTGTATCCTAACCTGTCCTCTTTCCTATCCTATCCTCTATCCTATCCTATCCTCTATCCTATGCTATCCTCTATCCTACCCTATCCTCTATCCTATCCTATCCTCTATCCTATCCTATCCTCTATCCTATCCTATCCTCTATCCTATCCTATCCTCTATCCTATCCTATCCTATCCACTATCCTATCCTATCCTCTAACCTATCCTATCCTCTATCCTATCCTATACTCTATCCTATCCTATCCTCTATCCTACCCTATCATCTATCCTATCCTATACTTTATCCTATCCCATCCTCTATCCTATCCTATCCTCTATAATATCGTATCCTGTATCCTATCGCATCCTCTATCCTATACAATCCTCTATCCTATCCTATCCTCTATCCTATCCTATCCTTTATCCTATCCTATCCTCTATCCTATCCTATCCTCTATAATATCGTATCCTCTATCCTATCGCATCCTCTATCCTATACAATCCTCTATCCTATCCTATCCTCTATCCTATCCTATCCTCTATCCTATCTTATCCTCTATCCTATCCTATCCTCCATCCTATCCTATCCTCTATCCTATAATATCCTCTACCCTATCCTATCCTCTATCCTATCCTATCCTCTATACTATCGTATCCTCTATAATATCGTATCCTCTATAATATCGTATCCCGTATCCTATCCTGTCCTCTTTCCTATCCTATCATCAATCCTATCCTATCCTCTATCCTATCCAATCCCCTATGTTATCCTCTATCCTATCCTATCCTCTATAATATCCTATCCTCTTTAATATCCTATCCTCTATACTATCCTATCCTCTATCCTATCCTATCCTCTATCCTATCCTATCCTCTATCCTATCCTCTCCTCTATCCTATCCTATCCTCTATCCTATCCTATCCTCTATAATATCGTATCCTCTATAATATCGTATCCTGTATCGTATCATGTCCTCTTTCCTATCCTATCCTCTATCCTTTCCAATCCTCTATCCTATCCTATCCTCTATCCTATCCTATCCTCTATCCTATCCTATCCTATATCCTATCCTATCCTCTATCCTATCCTATCCTCTATCCTATCCTATCCTCTATCCTATCCTATCCTCTATCCTATCCTATCCTCTATACTATCGTATCCTCTATAATATCGTATCCTCTATAATATCGTATCCCGTATCCTATCCTGTCCTCTTTCCTATCCTATCATCAATCCTATCCTATCCTCTATCCTATCCAATCCCCTATGTTATCCTCTATCCTATCCTATCCTCTATAATATCGTATCCTCTATCATATCCTATCCTCTTTCCTATAATATCATCTATCCTATCCTATCCTGTATCCTATCCTATCCTCTATCCTATCCTATCCTCTATCCTATCCGATCCTCTATCCTATCCTATCCTCTATCCTATCCTATCCTCTATCCTATCCGATCCTCTATCCTATCCTATCCTCTATCCTATCCTATCCACTATCGTCTCCTATCCTCTATGCTATCCAATCCCCTATGTTATCCTCTATCCTATCCTATCCTCTATAATATCCTATCCTCTTTAATATCCTATCCTCTATACTATCCTATCCTCTATCCTATCCTGTCCTATATCCTATCCTATCCTCTATCCTTTCCAATCCTCTATCCTATCCTATCCTCTATCCTATCCTATCCTCTATCCTATCCTATCCTATATCCTATCCTATCCTCTATCCTATCCTATCCTATCCTCTATCCTATCCTATCCTCTATCCTATCCTATCCTCTATCCTATCCTATCCTCTATCCTATCCTATCCTCTATACTATCGTATCCTCTATAATATCGTATCCCGTATCCTATCCTGTCCTCTTTCCTATCCTATCATCAATCCTATCCTATCCTCTATCCTATCCAATCCCCTATGTTATCCTCTATCCTATCCTATCCTCTATAATATCCTATCCTCTTTAATATCCTATCCTCTATACTATCCTATCCTCTATCCTATCCTATCCTCTATCCTATCCTATCCTCTATCCTATCCTCTCCTCTATCCTATCCTATCCTCTATCCTATCCTATCCTCTATAATATCGTATCCTCTATAATATCGTATCCCGTATCCTATCCTGTCCTCTTTCCTATCCTATCATCAATCCTATCCTATCCTCTATCCTATCCAATCCCCTATGTTATCCTCTATCCTATCCTATCCTCTATAATATCGTATCCTCTATCATATCCTATCCTCTTTCCTATAATATCATCTATCCTATCCTATCCTGTATCCTATCCTATCCTCTATCCTATCCTATCCTCTATCCTATCCGATCCTCTATCCTATCCTATCCTCTATCCTATCCTATCCTCTATCCTATCCGATCCTCTATCCTATCCTATCCTCTATCCTATCCTATCCACTATCGTCTCCTATCCTCTATGCTATCCAATCCCCTATGTTATCCTCTATCCTATCCTATCCTCTATAATATCCTATCCTCTTTAATATCCTATCCTCTATACTATCCTATCCTCTATCCTATCCTGTCCTATATCCTATCCTATCCTCTATCCTTTCCAATCCTTTATCCTATCCTATCCTCTATCCTATCCTATCCTCTATCCTATCCTATCCTATATCCTATCCTATCCTCTATCCTATCCTATCCTCTATCCTATCCTATCCTCTATCCTATCCTATCCTCTATCCTATCCTATCCTCTATCGTATCCTATCCTCTATACTATCGTATCCTCTATAATATCGTATCCTCTATAATATCGTATCCCGTATCCTATCCTGTCCTCTTTCCTATCCTATCATCAATCCTATCCTATCCTCTATCCTATCCAATCCCCTATGTTATCCTCTATCCTATCCTATCCTCTATAATATCCTATCCTCTTTAATATCCTATCCTCTATACTATCCTATCCTCTATCCTATCCTATCCTCTATCCTATCCTATCCTCTATCCTATCCTCTCCTCTATCCTATCCTATCCTCTATCCTATCCTATCCTCTATAATATCGTATCCTCTATAATATCGTATCCTGTATCGTATCATGTCCTCTTTCCTATCCTATCCTCTATCCTTTCCAATCCTCTATCCTATCCTATCCTCTATCCTATCCTATCCTCTATCCTATCCTATCCTATATCCTATCCTATCCTCTATCCTATCCTATCCTCTATCCTATCCTATCCTCTATCCTATCCTATCCTCTATCCTATCCTATCCTCTATCCTATCCTATCCTCTATACTATCGTATCCTCTATAATATCGTATCCTCTATAATATCGTATCCCGTATCCTATCCTGTCCTCTTTCCTATCCTATCATCAATCCTATCCTATCCTCTATCCTATCCAATCCCCTATGTTATCCTCTATCCTATCCTATCCTCTATAATATCGTATCCTCTATCATATCCTATCCTCTTTCCTATAATATCATCTATCCTATCCTATCCTGTATCCTATCCTATCCTCTATCCTATCCTATCCTCTATCCTATCCGATCCTCTATCCTATCCTATCCTCTATCCTATCCTATCCTCTATCCTATCCGATCCTCTATCCTATCCTATCCTCTATCCTATCCTATCCACTATCGTCTCCTATCCTCTATGCTATCCAATCCCCTATGTTATCCTCTATCCTATCCTATCCTCTATAATATCCTATCCTCTTTAATATCCTATCCTCTATACTATCCTATCCTCTATCCTATCCTGTCCTATATCCTATCCTATCCTCTATTCTTTCCAATCCTCTATCCTATCCTATCCTCTATCCTATCCTATCCTCTATCCTATCCTATCCTATATCCTATCCTATCCTCTATCCTATCCTATCCTCTATCCTATCCTATCCTCTATCCTATCCTATCCTCTATCCTATCCTATCCTCTATCCTATCCTATCCTCTATACTATCGTATCCTCTATAATATCGTATCCTCTATACTATCGTATCCTCTATAATATCGTATCCTCTATAATATCGTATCCCGTATCCTATCCTGTCCTCTTTCCTATCCTATCATCAATCCTATCCTATCCTCTATCCTATCCAATCCCCAATGTTATCCTCTATCCTATCCTATGCTCTATAATATCGGATCCTCTATCATATCCTATCCTCTTTCCTATAATATTATCTATCCTATCCTATCCTGTATCCTATCCTATCCTCTATCCTATCCTATCCTCTATCCTATCCGATCCTCTATCCTATCCTATCCTCTATCCTATCCTATCCTCTATCGTCTCCTATCCTCTATGCTATCCAATCCCCTATGTTATCCTCTATCCTACCCTATCCTCTATAATATCCTATCCTCTATACTATCCTATCCTCTATCCTATCCTATCCTGTATCCTATCCTATCCTATCCTCTATCATATCCGATCCTCTATCCTATCCTATCCTCTATCCTATCCTATCCTCTATCGTCTCCTATCCTCTATGCTATCCAATCCCCTATGTTATCCTCTATCCTATCCTATCCTCTATAATATCCTATCCTATATACTATCCTATCCTCTATCCTATCCTATCCTCTATCCTATCCTATCCTCTATCCTATCCTATCCTCTATCCTATCCAATCCCCTATGTTATCCTCTATCCTATCCTATCCTCTACAATATCGCATCCTGTATCCTATCTTATCCTCTGTCCTATCCTATCCTCAATCCTATCCTATCCTCTATCCTATCCTATCCTCTATCCTATCCTATCCTCCATCCTATCCTATCCTCTATCCTATAATATTCTCTATCCTATCCTATCCTCTATCCTATCCAATCCTCTACCGTCTCCTATCCATATCCGATCCAATCCCCTATCCTCTATCCTATCCTATTATCTATCTTATCCTCTATCGTACCGTATCCTCTATCCTATCCTATCCTCTATCTTCTCCTATCCTCGATCCTATCCTATCGTCAACCCTATCCTATCCTCAATTCTATCGTATACTCCATCCTATCCTATCCGCTATCCTATCCTATCCTCTATCCTATAATATCCTCTATCCTATCCAAAACTCTATCCTATCCTCTATCCTATCCTCTATCATATCCTATCCTCTATCCTATCGTATCCTTTATCCTATCCTATCCTCTATCCTATCCTATCCTCTATCCTATCCTATCCTCTATAATATCGTATCCTCTATAATATCGTATCCTGTATCCTATCCTGTCCTCTTTCTTATCCTATCATCAATCCTATCCTATCCTCTATCCTATCCAATCCCCTATGTTATCCTCTATCCTATCCTATCCTCTATAATATCGTATCCTCTATCATATCCTATCCTCTTTCCTATAATATCATCTATCCTAACCTATCCTCTATCCTACCCAATCCTTTATCCTATCCTATCCTCTATCCTATTATATCCTCTATAATATCGTATCATGTATCCTATCTTATCCTCTGTCCTATCCTATCCTCAATCCTATCCTATCCTCTATCCTATCCTATCCTCTATCCTATCCTATCCTATATCCTATCATATCCTCTGTAATATCGTATCCTCTATAATATCGTATCCTCTATAATATCGTATCCTGTATCCTATCCTGTAATCTTTCCTATCCTATCATCAATCCTATCCTATCCTCTATCGTCTCCTATCCTCTATCCTATCCAATCCCCTATGTTATCCTCTATCCTATCTTATACTCTATCCTATCCTATCCTCAACCCTATCCTATCCTCAATTCTATCGTATACTCCATCCTATCCTATCCGCTATCCTATCCTATCCTCTATCCTATCCAATCCTCTATCCTCTATCCTATCCAATCCTCTATCCTATCCTCTATCCTATCCTCTATCCTATCCTATCCTCTATCCTGTCCAATCCTCTATCCTATCCTCTATCCTATCCTCTATCCTACCCTATCCTCTATCCTATCCTATCCTCTATCCTATCCAATCCTCTATCCTATCCTATCCTCTATCCTATCCTATCCTCTATCCTATCCTATCCTATATCCTATTCTATCCTCTATCCTATCCTATCCTCTATATTATCCTATCCTCTATCCTAACCTATCCTCCATCCTATCCTATCCTCTATCCTATAATATCCTCTTTCCTATCCTATCCTCAATCCTATCCTATCCTCTATTCTATGGTATCCTCTATCCTATCCAATCCTCTATCCTATCCTATCCCCTATCCTATCCTATCCTCTATCCTATACTATCCTATATCCTATCCTATCCTCTATCCTATCCTATCCTCTATCCTATCCTATCCTCTATCCTATCCTATCCTCTATCCAATCCTATCCTCTATAATATCGTATCCTCTATAATATCGTATCCTGTATCCTATCCTGTCCTCTTTCCTATCCTATCATCAATCCTATCCTATCCTCTATCCTATCCAATCCCCTATGTTATCCTCTATCCTATCCTATCCTCTATAATATCGTATCCTCTATCATATCCTATCCTCTTTCCTATAATATCATCTATCCTATCCTATCCTCTATCCTACCCTATCCAATCCTCTATCCTATCCTATCCCCTATCCTATCCTATCATCTATCCTATCCTATCCTATATCATATCCTATCCTCTTTCCTATAATATCATCTATCCTATCCTATCCTCTATCCTACCCTATCCTTTATCCTATCCTATCCTCTATCCTATTATATCCTCTAAAATATCGTATCCTGTATCCTATCTTATCCTCTGTCCTATCCGATCCTCTATCCTATCCTATCCTCTATCCTATCCTATCCTCTATCCTAACCTATCCTCTATCCTATCCTATCCTCTATCCTATCCTATCCTCTATCCTATCCTATCCTCTATCCTATCCTTTCCTCTATCCTATCCTATCCTCTATCCTATCCTATCATCTATCCTATCCTATCCTCTATAATATCGTATCCTGTATCCTATCCTGTCCTCTTTCCTATCCTATCATCAATCCTATCCTATCCTCTATCCTATCCAATCCCCTATGTTATCCTCTATCCTATCCTATCCTCTATAATATCGTATCCTCTATCATATCCTATCCTCTTTCCTATAATATCATCTATCCTATCCTATCCTCTATCCTAACCTATCCTCTATCCTATCCTATCCTCTATCCTATCCTATCCTCTATCCTATCATATCGTCTATCCTATCCTATCCTCTATCCTATCCTATCCTATCCTCTATCCTATCCTATACTCTATCCTATCCTATCCTCTATCCTACCCTATCCTTTAACCTATCCTATATTCTATCCTATCCTATCCTCTATAATATCGTATCCTGTATCCTATCTTATCCTTTGTCCTATCCTATCCTCAATCCTATCCTATCCTCTATCCTATCGCATCCTCTATCCTATCCAATCCTCTATCCTATCCTATCCTCTATCCTATCCTATCCTCTATCCTATTCTATCCTATATCCTATCATATCCTCTATAATATCGTATCCTCTATAATATCGTATCCTGTATCCTATCCGGTCCTCTTTCCTATCCTACCATCAATCCTATCCTATCCGCTATCCTATACAATCCCCTATGTTATCCTCTATCCTATCCTATCCTCTATAATATCGTATCCTCTATCATATCCTATCCTCTTTCCTATAATATCATCTATCCTATCCTATCCTCTATCCTATCCTCTATCCTATCATATCCTCTATCCTATCCTATCCTCTATCCTACCCTATCCTTTACCCTATCCTATCCTCTATCCTATCCTATCCTCTATAATATCGTATCCTGTATCCTATCTTACCCTTTGTCCTATCCTATCCTCAATCCTATCCTATCCTCTATTCTATCGCATCCTCTATCCTATCCAATCCTCTATCCTATCCTATCCTCTATCCTATCCTATCCTCTATCCTATCCTATCCTCTATCCTATCCTATCCTATATCCTATCCTATCTTCTATCCTATCCTATCCTCAGTCCTATCCTATTCTCTATCCTATCCTATCCTCTATCCTATCCTATCCTCTATCCTATCCTATCCTCTATACTACCGTATCCTCTATAATATCGTATCCTCTATAATATCGTATCCTGTATCCTATCCTGTCCTCTTTCCTATCCTATCCTCTATCCTATCCTCTATCCTGTCCTCTATCCTATCCTATCCTGTATCCTATCCTATCCTCTATCATATCCTATCCTCTATCCTATCCTATCCTCTATCCTATCCTATCCTCTATCCTATCCTATCCTATATCCTATCCTATCCTCTATCCTATCCTATCCTCTATCCTATCCTATCCTCTATCCTATCCTATCCTCTATCCTAACCTATCCTCCATCCTATCCTATCCTCTATCCTATAATATCCTCTTTCCCATCCTATCCTCAATCCTATCCTATCCTCTATTCTATGGTATCCTCTATCCTATCCAATCCTCTATCCTATCCTATCCCCTATCCTATCCTATCCTCTATCCTATCCTATCCTCTATCCTATCGCATCCTCTATCCTATCCAATCCTCTATCCTATCCTATCATCTATCCTATCCTGTCCTCTTTCCTATCCTATCCTCTATCCTATCCTCTATCCTATCCTATCCTGTATCCTATCCTATCCTCTATCATATCCTATCCTCTATCCTATCCTATCCTCTATCCTACCCCATCCTCTATCCTATCATATCCACTATCCTATCATATCCTCTATCCTATCCTATCCTCTATCCTACCCTATCCTTTATCCTATCCTATCCTCTATCCTATCCTATCCTCTATCCTAACCTATCCTCCATCCTATCCTATCCTCTATCCTATAATATCCTCTTTCCTATCCTATCCTCAATCCTATCCTATCCTCTATTCTATGGTATCCTCTATCCTATCCAATCCTCTATCCTATCCAATCCCCTATCCTATCCTATCCTCTATCCTATACTATCCTATATCCTATCCTATCCTCTATCCTATCCTATCCTCTATCCTATCCTATCCTCTATAATATCGTATCCTCTATAATATTGTATCCTGTATCCTATCCTGTAATCTTTCCTATCCTATCATCAATCCTATCCTATCCTCTATCGTCTCCTATCCTCTATCCTATCCAATCCCCTATGTTATCCTCTATCCTATCTTATCCTCTATCCTATCCTATCCTCTATCCTATAATATCCTCTATCCTATCCAATCCTCTATCCTATCCTCTAACCTATCCTCTATCCTATGATATCCTGTATCCTATCCTATCCTCTATCATATCCTATCCTCTATCCTATCCTATCCTCTATCCTACGCTATCCTCTATCCTATCATATCCTCTATCCTATCCTATCCGCTATCCTATCCTATCCTCTATCCTATAATATCCTCTATCCTATCCAAAACTCTATCCTATCCTCTATCCTATCCTCTATCATATCCTATCCTCTATCCTATCCTATCCTCTATCCTATCCTATCCTCTATCCTATCCTATCCTCTATCCTATCCTATCCTCTATAATATCGTATCCTCTATAATATCGTATCCTGTATCCTATCCTGTCCTCTTTCCTATCCTATCCTCAATCCTATCCTATCCTCTATCCTTTGGTATCCTCTATCCTATCCAATTCTCTATCCTATCCTATCCTCTATCCTATCCTATGCTCTATCCTATCCTATCCTATATCCTATCCTATCCTCTATCCTATCCAATCCCCTATGTTATCCCCTATCCTATCCTATCCTCTATAATATCGTATCCTCTATCATATCCTATCCCCTTTCCTATAATATCATCTATCCTATCCTATCATCAATCCTATCCTATCCTCTATAATATCGTATCCTCTATAATATCGTATCCTGTATCCTATCCTGTCCTCTTTCCTATCCTATCATCAAACCTATCCTGTCCTCTATCGTCTCCTATCCTCTATGCTATCCAATCCCCTATGTTATCCTCTAACCTATCCTATCCTCTATAATATCCTATCCTCTATCCTATCCTATCCTCTGTCCTATCCTATCCTCTATCCTATCCTATCCTCTTTCCTATCCTATCCTCTATGCTATCCTATCCTCTATCCTATCCTATCCTCTGTACTATCCTATCCTCTATCCTATCCTATCCTCTATCCTATCCTATCTTCTATCCTATCCTATCCTCTATAATATCGTATCCTGTATCCTATCCTATCCTCTGTCCTATCCTATCCTCTATCCTATCCTATCCTCTATCCTATCCTATCCTCTATCCTATCCTATCCTCTATCCTATCCTATCCTCTATCCTGTCCTATCCTCTATCCTATCCTATCCTCTATCCTATCCTATCCTCTATCCTATCCTATCCTCTATCCTATCCTATCCTCTATAATATCGTATCCTGTATCCTTTCCTGTAATCTTTCCTATCCTATCATCAATCCTATCCTATCCTCTATCGTCTCCTATCCTCTATCCTATCCAATCCCCTATGTTATCCTCTATCCTATCTTTTCCTCTATCCTATCCTATCCTCCATCCTATCCTATCCTCTATCCTATCCTATCCTCTATAATATCGTATCCTGTATCCTTTCCTGTAATCTTTCCTATCCTATCACCAATCCTATCCTATCCTCTATCGTCTCCTATCCTCTATCCTATCCAATCCCCTATGTTATCCTCTATCCTATCTTTTCCTCTATCCTATCCTATCCTCCATCCTATCCTATCCTCTATCCTATAATATCCTCTATCCTATCCAATCCTCTACCGTCTCCTATCCTGTATCCGATCCAATCCCCTATCCTCTATCCTATCCTCTATCGTATCGTATCCTCTATCCTATCCTATCCTCTATCCTATCCTATCCTCTATCCTATCCTGTCCTCTTTCCTATCCTATCCTCAACCCTATCCTATCCTCAATTCTATCCTATACTCCATCCTATCCTATCCGCTATCCTATCCTATCCTCTATCCTATAATATCCTCTATCTTATCCAATCCTCTATCCTATCCTCTATCCTATCCTCTATCCTATCCTGCTCTATCCTATCCTATCCTCTATACTATCCTATCCTCTATCCTATCTTATCCTCTATCCTATCCTATCCTCTATCCTATCCTATCCTCTATAGTATCGTATCCTGTATCCTATCCTGTCCTCTTTCATATCCTATCATCAAACCTATCCTGTCCTCTATCGTCTCCTATCCTCTATGCTATCCAATCCCCTATGTTATCCTCTAACCTATCCTACCCCCTATAATATCCTATCCTCTATCCTATCCTATCCTCTATCCTATCCTATCCTCTGTCCTATCCTATCCTCTATCCTATCCTATCCTCTATCTTCTCCTATCCTCTATCCTATCCTATCCTCTGTCCTATCCTATCCTCTATTCTATCCTATCCTCTATCCTATCCTATCCTCTATCCTATCCTATCCTCTATCCTATCCTATCCTGTATCCCATCCTATCCTTTATCCTATCCTATCCTCTATCCTATCCTATCCTCTATCCTATAATATCCTCTATCCTATCCAATCCTCTATCCTATCCTCTATCCTATCCTCTATCCTACCTTATCCTCTATCCGTATCCTATCCTCTATCCTATCCTATCCTCTATCCTATCATATCCTCTATCCTATCGTATCCTCTATCCCATCCTATCCTCTATCCTATCCTATACTCTATCCTATCCTATCCTCTATCCTATCCTATCCTCTATCCTATCCTATACTCTATCCTCTCCTATCCTCTATCCTATCCTATCCTCTATCCTATCCTATCCTCTATAATATCGTATCCTCTATAATATCGTATCCTGTATCCTATCCTATCCTCTGTCCTCTCCTATCCTCTATCCTATCCTATCCTCTATCCTATCCTATCCTCTATCCTATCCAATCCTCTATCCTATCCTCTATCCTATCCTCTATCCTATTCTATCCTCTATCCGTATCCTATCCTCTATCCTATCCTATCCACTATCCTATCCTATCCTCTATCCTATCCTATCCTCTATCCTATCATATCCTCTATCCTATCGTATCCTCTATCCCATCCTATCCTCTATCCTATCCTATCCTCTATCCTATCCTATCCTCTATCCTATCATATCCTCTATCCTATCGTATCCTCTATCCCATCCTATCCTCTATCCTATCCTATACTCTATCCTATCCTATCCTCTATCCTATCCTATCCTCTATAATATCGTATCCTCTATAATATCGTATCCTGTATCCTATCCTATCCTCTGTCCTATCCTATCCTCTATCCTATCCTATCCTCTATCCTATCCTATCCTCTATCCTATCCTATCCTCTATCCTGGCCTATCCTCTATCCTATCCTATCCTCTATCCTATCCTATCCTCTATCCTATCCTATCCTATATCCTATCCTATCCTCTATCCTATCCTATCCTCTATCCTATCCTATCCTCTATCCTATCCTATCCTCTATCCTATCCTATCCTCTATCCTATCCTATCCTCTATCCTATCCTATCCTCCATCCTATCCTATCATCTATCCTATAATATCCTCTATCCTATCTAATCCTCTACCGTCTCCTATCCCGTATCCGATCCAATCCCCTATCCTCTGTCCTATCCTCTATCGTATCGTATCCTCTATCCTATCCTATCCTCTATCCTATCCTATCCTCTATCCTATCCTGTCCTCTTTCCTATCCTATCCTCAACCCTATCCTATCCTCAATTCTATCCTATACTCCATCCTATCCTATCCGCTATCCTATCCTATCCTGTATCCTATAATATCCTCTATCCTATCCAATCCTCTATCCTATCCTCTATCCTATCCTCTATCCTATCCTGCTCTATCCTATCCTATCCTCTATCCTATCCTATCCTCTATCCTATCTTATCCTCTATCCTATCCTATCCTCTATCCTATCCTATCCTCTATAATATCGTATCCTCTATAATATCGTATCCTGTATTCTATCCTGTCCTCTTTCCTATCCTATCATCAAACCTATCCTGTCCTCTATCGTCTCCTATCCTCTATGCTATCCAATCCCCTATGTTATCCTCTAACCTATCCTATCCTCTATAATATCCTATCCTCTATCCTATCCTATCCTCTGTCCTATCCTATCCTCTATCCTATCCTATCCTCTATCCTATCCTATCCTCTATCCTATCCTATCCTCTATCCTATCCTATCCTCTGTCCTATCCTATCCTCTATCCTATCCTATCCTCTATCCTATCCTATCCACTATCCTATCCTATCCTCTATCCTATCCTATCCTCTATAATATCGTATCCTGTATCCTATCCTGTCCTCTTTCCTATCCTATCCTCAATCCTATCCTATCCTCTATCCTTTGGTATCCTCTATCCTATCCAATCCTCTATCCTATCCTATCCTCTATCCTATCCTATGCTGTATCCTATCCTATCCTATCCTATATCCTATCCTATCCTCTATCCTATCCTATCCTCTATCCTATCCTATCCTCTATAATATCGTATCCTCTATAATATCGTATCCTGTATCCTATCCTGTAATCTTTCCTATCCTATCATCAATCCTATCCTATCCTCTATCCTATAATATCCTCTATCCTATCCTATCCTCTATCCTATCCAATCCTCTACCGTCTCCTATCCTGTGTCCGATCCAATCCCCTATCCTCTATCCTATCCTATTCTCTATCCTATCCTCTATCGTATCCTATCCTCTATCGTATCCTATCCTCTATCCTATCCTATCCTCTATCTTCTCCTATCCTCTATCCTATCCTATCCTCAACCCTATCCTATCCTCAATTCTATCGTATACTCCATACTATCCTATCCGCTATCCTATCCTATCCTCTATCCTATAATATCCTCTATCCTATCCAATCCTCTATCCTATCCTCTATCCTATCCAATCCTCTACCGTCTCCTATCCTGTATCCGATCCAATCCCCTATCCTCTATCCTATCCTATTCTCTATCCTATCCTCTATCGTATCCTATCCTCTATCCTATCCTATCCTCGATCTTCTCCTATCCTCTATCCTACCCTATCCTCAACCCTATCCTATCCTCGATTCAATCGTATACTCCATACTATCCTATCCGCTATCCTATACTATCATCTATCCTATAATATCCTCTATCCTATCCAATCCTCTATCCTATCCTCTATCCTATCCTCTATTCTATCCTATCCTCTATCCGTATCCTATCCTCTATCCTATCCTATCCTCTATCCTATCCTATCCTCTATCCTATCCTATCCTCTATCCTATCCTGTCCTCTATAATATCGTATCCTGTATCCTATCTTGTAATCTTTCCTATCCTATCAACAATCCTATCCTATCCTCTATCGTCTCCTATCCTCTATCCTATCCAATCCCCTATGTTATCCTCTATCCTATCTTATCCTCTATCCTATCCTATCCTCCATCCTATCCTATCCTCTATCCTATAATATCCTCTATCCTATCCAATCCTCTACCGTCTCCTATCCTCTATCCTATCCAATCCCATATGTTATCCTCTATCCTATCTTATCCTCTATCCTATCCTATCCTCCATCCTATCCTATCCGTTATCCTATCCTATCCTCTATCCTATAATATCCTCTATCCTATCCAATCCTCTATCCTATCCTCTATCCTATCCAATCCTCTACCGTCTCCTATCCTGTATCCGATCCAATCCCCTATCCTCTATCCTATCCTATTCTCTATCCTATCCTCTATCCTATCCTATCCTCGACCCTATCCTATCCTCAATTCTATCGTATACTCCATACTATCCTATCCGCTATCCTATCCTATCCTCTATCCTATAATATCCTCTATCCTATCCAATCCTCTATCCTATCCTCTATCCTATCCTCTATCCTATCCTATCCTCTATCCGTATCATATCCTCTATTCTATTCTATCCTCTATCCTATCCTATCCTCTATCCTATCCTATCCTCTATCCTATCATATCCTCTATCCGTATCCTATCCTCTATCCTATCCTATCCTCTATCCTATCCTATCCTCTATCCTATCCTATCCTCTATCCTATCCTATATCCTATCCTATCCTCTATCCTATCCTATCCTCTATCCTATCCTATCCTCTATCCTATCCTATCCTCTATAATATCGTATCCTCTATAATATCGTATCCTGTATCCTATCCTGTAATCTTTCCTATCCTATCATCAATCCTATCCTGTCCTCTATCGTCTCCTATCCTCTATCCTATCCAATCCCCTATGTTATCCTCTATCCTATCTTATCCTCTATCCTATCCTATCCTCCATCCTATCCTATCCTCTATTTTATCCTATCCTCTATCCTATCCTATCCTCTATAATATCCTATCCTCTATCCTATCCTATCCTCTATAATATCCTATCCTCTATCCTATCCTATCCTCTGTCCGATCCTATCCTCTATCCTATCCTATCCTCTATAATATCCTATCCTCTATCCTATCCTATCCTCTATCCTGTCCTATCCTCTATCCTATCCTATCCTCTATCCTATCCTATCCTCTGTCCTATCCTATCCTCTATCCTATCCTATCCTCTATCTTCTCCTATCCTCTATCCTATCCTATCCTCAACCCTATCCTCTCCTCAATTCAATCGTATACTCCATACTATCCTATCCGCTATCCTATCCTATCCTCTATCCTATAATATCCTCTATCCTATCCAATCCTCTATCCTATCCTCTATCCTATCCTCTATTCTATCCTATCCTCTATCCGTATCCTATCCTCTATCCTATCCTATCCTCTATCCTATCCTATCCTCTATAATATCGTATCCTGTATCCTATCCTGTCCTGTTTACTATCCTATCCTCAATCCTATCCTATCCTCTATCCTATGGTATCCTCTATCCTCTATCCTATCCTATTCTCTATCCGTATCCTATCCTCTATCCTATCCTATACTCTATCCTCTCCTATCCTCTATCCTATCCTATCCTTTATCCTATCCTATCCTCCATCCTATCCTATCCTCTATCCTATCCTATCCTCTATCCTATCCTATCCTCTATAATATCATATCCTCTATAATATCGTATCCTGTATCCTATCCTGTAATCTTTCCTATCCTATCATCAATCGAATCCTATCCTCTATCGTCTCCTATCCTCTATCCTATCCAATCCCCAATGTTATCCTCTATCCTATCTTATCCTCTATCCTATCCTATCCTCCATCCTATCCTATCCTCTATCCTATCCTATCCTCTATCCTATCCTATCCTCTATAATATCATATCCTCTATAATATCGTATCCTGTACCCTATCCTGTCCTCTTCCCTATCCTATCATCAATCCTATCGTATCCTCTATCCTATCCAATCCCCTATGTTATCCCCTATCCTATCCTATCCTCTATAATATCGTATCCTCTATCATATCCTATCCTCTTTCCTATAATATCATCTATCCTATCCTATCATCAATCCTATCCTATCCTCTATCGTCTCCTATCCTCTATCCTATCCAATCCCCTATGTTATCCTCTATCCTATCCTATCCTCTATCCTATGCTATCCTCTATCCTATCATATCCTCTATCCTATCATATCCTCTATCCTATCCTGTCCTCTTTCCTATCCTATCCTCAACCCTATCCTATCCTCAATTCTATCCTATACTCGATCCTATCCTATCCGCTATCCTATCCTATCCTCTATCCTATAATATCCTCTATCCTATCCAATCCTCTATCCTATCCTCTATCCTATCCAATCCTCTACCGTCTCCTATCCTGTATCCGATCCAATCCCCTATCCTCTATCCTATCCTATTCTCTATCCTATCCTCTATCGTATCCTATCCTCTATCCTATCCTATCCTCGATCTTCTCCTATCCTCTATCCTACCCTATCCTCAACCCTATCCTATCCTCGATTCAATCGTATACTCCATACTATCCTATCCGCTATCCTATACTATCATCTATCCTATAATATCCTCTATCCTATCCAATCCTCTATCCTATCCTCTATCCTATCCTCTATTCTATCCTATCCTCTATCCGTATCCTATCCTCTATCCTATCCTATCCTCTATCCTATCCTATCCTCTATCCTATCCTATCCTCTATCCTATCCTATCCTCTATCCTATCCTGTCCTCTATAATATCGTATCCTGTATCCTATCCTGTAATCTTTCCTATCCTATCAACAATCCTATCCTATCCTCTATCCTATCCTATCCTCCATCCTATCCTATCCTCTATCCTATAATATCCTCTATCCTATCCAATCCTCTACCGTCTCCTATCCTCTATCCTATCCAATCCCCTATGTTATCCTCTATCCTATCTTATCCTCTATCCTATCCTATCCTCCATCCTATCCTATCCGTTATCCTATCCTATCCTCTATCCTATAATATCCTCTATCCTATCCAATCCTCTATCCTATCCTCTATCCTATCCAATCCTCTACCGTCTCCTATCCTGTATCCTATCCAATCCCCTATCCTCTATCCTATCCTATTCTCTATCCTATCCTCTATCCTATCCTATCCTCAACCCTATCCTATCCTCAATTCTATCGTATACTCCATACTATCCTATCCGCTATCCTATACTATCCTCTATCCTATAATATCCTCTATCCTATCCAATCCTCTATCCTATCCTCTATCCTATCCTCTATCCTATCCTATCCTCTATCCGTATCATATCCTCTATCCTATCCTATCCTCTATCCTATCCTATCCTCTATCCTATCATATCCTCTATCCGTATCCTATCCTCTATCCTATCCTATCCTCTATCCTATCCTATCCTCTATCCTATCCTATCCTCTATCCTATCATATCCTCTATCCTATCGTATCCTCTATCCTATCCTATCCTATATCCTATCCTATCCTCTATCCTATCCTATACTCTATCCTCTCCTATCCTCTATCCTATCCTATCCTTCATCCTATCCTATCCTCTATCCTATCCTATCCTCTATAATATCGTATCCTCTATAATATCGTATCCTGTATCCTATCCTATCCTCTATCCTATCCTATACTCTATCCTATCCTATCCTCTATCCTATCCTATCCTCTATCCTATCCTATACTCTATCCTCTCCTATCCTCTATCCTATCCTATCCTTTATCCTATCCTATCCTCTATCCTATCGTATCCTCTATCCTATCCTATACTCTATCCTCTCCTATCCTTTATCCTATCCTATCCTCTATCCTATCCTATCCTCTATAATATCGTATCCTGTATCCTATCCTATCCTCTGTCCTATCCTATCCTCCATCCTATCCTATACTCTATCCTATAATATCCTCTATAATATCGTATCCTCTATAATATCGTATCCTCTAAAATATCGTATCCTGTATCCTATCCTGTCCTCTTTCCTATCCTATCCTCAATCCTATCCTATCCTCTATCCTTTGGTATCCTCTATCCTATCCAATCATCTATCCTATCCTATCCTCTATCCTATCCTATCCTCTATCCTATCCTATCCTATATCCTATCCTATCCTCTATCCTATCCTATCCTCTATCCTACCCTATCCTCTATCCTATCCTATCCTCTATAATATCGTATCCTCTATAATATCGTATCCTCTATAATATCGTATCCAGTATCCTATCCTGTCCTCTTTCCTATCCTATCATCAATCCTATCCTATCCTCTATCCTATCCAATCCCCTATGTTATCCTCTATCCTATCTTATCCTCCATCCTATCCTATCCTCCATCCTATCCTATCCCCTATCCTATAATATCCTCTATCCTATCCAATCCTCTACCGTCTCCTATCCTCTATCCTATCCAATCCCCTATGTTATCCTCTATCCTATCTTATCCTCTATCCTATCCTATCCTCCATCCTATCCTTTCCGCTATCCTATCCTATCCTCTATCCTATAATATCCTCTATCCTATCCAATCCTCTATCCTATCCTCTATCCTATCCAATCCACTACCGTCTCCTATCCTGTATCCGATCCAATCCCCTATCCTCTATCCTATCCTATTCTCTATCCTATCCTCTATCCTATCCTATCCTCAACCCGATCCTATCCTCAATTCTATCGTATACTCCATACCATCCTATCCGCTATCCTATCCTATCCTCTTTCCTATAATATCCTCTATCCTATCCTATCCTCTATCCTATCCTATACTCTATCCTCTCCTATCCTCTATCCTATCCTATCCTTCATCCTATCCTATCCTCTATCCTATCCTATCCTCTATAATATCGTATACTCCATACCATCCTATCCGCTATCCTATCCTATCCTCTTTCCTATAATATCCTCTATCCTATCCAATCCTCTACCCTATCCTCTATCCTATCCTCTATTCTATCCTATCCTCTATCCGTATCCTATCCTCTATCCTATCCTATCCTCTATCCTATCCTATCCTCTATCCTATCCTATCCTCTATCCTATCATATCCTCTATCCTATCGTATCCTCTATCCCATCCTATCCTCTATCCTATCCTATACTCTATCCTATCCTATCCTCTATCCTATCCTATCCTCTATCCTATCCTATACTCTATCCTCTCCTATCCTCTATCCTATCCTATCCTTTATCCTATCCTATCCTCTATCCTATCCTATCCTCTATAATATCGTATCCTCTATAATATCGTATCCTCTATAATATCGTATCCTGTATCCTATCCTATCCCCTGTCCTATCCTATCCTCTATCCTATCCTATCCTCAACCCTATCCTATCCTCAATTCTATCGTATACTCCATACTATCCTCAACCCTATCCTATCCTCAATTCTATCGTATACTCCATACTATCCTATCCGCTATCCTATCCTGTCCTCTATCCTATAATATCCTCTATCCTATCCAATCCTCTATCCTATCCTCTATCCTATCCTCTATCCTATCCTATCCTCTATAATATCGTATCCTCTATAATATCGTATCCTGTATCCTATCCTGTCCTCTATCCTATCCTATCCTCTATCCTATCCTATACTTTATCCTCTCCTATCCTCTATCCTATCCTATCCTTTATCCTATCCTATCCTCTATTCTATCCTATCCTCTATAATATCGTATCCTGTATCCTATCCTATCCCCTGTCCTATCTTCCTATCCTCCATCCTATCCTATACTCTATCCTATAATATCCTCTATCCTATCCAATCCTCTACCGTCTCCTATCATGTATCCGATCCAATCCCCTATCCTCTATCCTATCCTTTTCTCTATCCTATCCTCTATCCTATCCTATCCTCAACCCTATCCTATCCTCAATTCTATCGTATACTCCATACTATCCTATCCGCTATCCTATCCTGTCCTCTATCCTATAATATCCTCTATCCTATCCAATCCTCTATCCTATCCTCTATCCTATCCTATCCTCTATCCGTATCCTATCCTCTATCCTATCCTATCCTTTATCCTATCCTATCCTCTATCCTATCCTATCCTCTATAATATCGTATCCTCTATAATATCGTATCCTGTATCCTATCCCATCCTCTGTCCTATCCTATCCTCTTTCCTATTCTATCATCAATCCTATCCTATCCTCTATCCTATCCAATCCCCTATGTTATCCCCTATCCTATCCTATCCTCTATAATATCGTATCCTCTATCATATCCTATCCTCTTTCCTATAATATCATCTATCCTATCCTATCATCAATCCTATCCTATCCTCTATCGTCTCCTATCCTCTATCCTATCCAATCCCCTATGTTATCCTCTATCCTATCCTGTCCTCTATAATATCGTATCCTGTATCCTATCCTGTAATCTTTCCTATCCTATCAACAATCCTATCCTATCCTCTATCCTATCCTATCCTCCATCCTATCCTATCCTCTATCCTATAATATCCTCTATCCTATCCAATCCTCTACCGTCTCCTATCCTCTATCCTATCCAATCCCCTATGTTATCCTCTATCCTATCTTATCCTCTATCCTATCCTATCCTCCATCCTATCCTATCCGTTATCCTATCCTATCCTCTATCCTATAATATCCTCTATCCTATCCAATCCTCTATCCTATCCTCTATCCTATCCAATCCTCTACCGTCTCCTATCCTGTATCCTATCCAATCCCCTATCCTCTATCCTATCCTATTCTCTATCCTATCCTCTATCCTATCCTATCCTCAACCCTATCCTATCCTCAATTCTATCGTATACTCCATACTATCCTATCCGCTATCCTATACTATCCTCTATCCTATAATATCCTCTATCCTATCCAATCCTCTATCCTATCCTCTATCCTATCCTCTATCCTATCCTATCCTCTATCCGTATCATATCCTCTATCCTATCCTATCCTCTATCCTATCCTATCCTCTATCCTATCATATCCTCTATCCGTATCCTATCCTCTATCCTATCCTATCCTCTATCCTATCCTATCCTCTATCCTATCCTATCCTCTATCCTATCATATCCTCTATCCTATCGTATCCTCTATCCTATCCTATCCTATATCCTATCCTATCCTCTATCCTATCCTATACTCTATCCTCTCCTATCCTCTATCCTATCCTATCCTTCATCCTATCCTATCCTCTATCCTATCCTATCCTCTATAATATCGTATCCTCTATAATATCGTATCCTGTATCCTATCCTATCCTCTATCCTATCCTATACTCTATCCTATCCTATCCTCTATCCTATCCTATCCTCTATCCTATCCTATACTCTATCCTCTCCTATCCTCTATCCTATCCTATCCTTTATCCTATCCTATCCTCTATCCTATCGTATCCTCTATCCTATCCTATACTCTATCCTCTCCTATCCTTTATCCTATCCTATCCTCTATCCTATCCTATCCTCTATAATATCGTATCCTGTATCCTATCCTATCCTCTGTCCTATCCTATCCTCCATCCTATCCTATACTCTATCCTATAATATCCTCTATAATATCGTATCCTCTATAATATCGTATCCTCTAAAATATCGTATCCTGTATCCTATCCTGTCCTCTTTCCTATCCTATCCTCAATCCTATCCTATCCTCTATCCTTTGGTATCCTCTATCCTATCCAATCATCTATCCTATCCTATCCTCTATCCTATCCTATCCTCTATCCTATCCTATCCTATATCCTATCCTATCCTCTATCCTATCCTATCCTCTATCCTACCCTATCCTCTATCCTATCCTATCCTCTATAATATCGTATCCTCTATAATATCGTATCCTCTATAATATCGTATCCAGTATCCTATCCTGTCCTCTTTCCTATCCTATCATCAATCCTATCCTATCCTCTATCCTATCCAATCCCCTATGTTATCCTCTATCCTATCTTATCCTCCATCCTATCCTATCCTCCATCCTATCCTATCCCCTATCCTATAATATCCTCTATCCTATCCAATCCTCTACCGTCTCCTATCCTCTATCCTATCCAATCCCCTATGTTATCCTCTATCCTATCTTATCCTCTATCCTATCCTATCCTCCATCCTATCCTTTCCGCTATCCTATCCTATCCTCTATCCTATAATATCCTCTATCCTATCCAATCCTCTATCCTATCCTCTATCCTATCCAATCCACTACCGTCTCCTATCCTGTATCCGATCCAATCCCCTATCCTCTATCCTATCCTATTCTCTATCCTATCCTCTATCCTATCCTATCCTCAACCCGATCCTATCCTCAATTCTATCGTATACTCCATACCATCCTATCCGCTATCCTATCCTATCCTCTTTCCTATAATATCCTCTATCCTATCCTATCCTCTATCCTATCCTATACTCTATCCTCTCCTATCCTCTATCCTATCCTATCCTTCATCCTATCCTATCCTCTATCCTATCCTATCCTCTATAATATCGTATACTCCATACCATCCTATCCGCTATCCTATCCTATCCTCTTTCCTATAATATCCTCTATCCTATCCAATCCTCTACCCTATCCTCTATCCTATCCTCTATTCTATCCTATCCTCTATCCGTATCCTATCCTCTATCCTATCCTATCCTCTATCCTATCCTATCCTCTATCCTATCCTATCCTCTATCCTATCATATCCTCTATCCTATCGTATCCTCTATCCCATCCTATCCTCTATCCTATCCTATACTCTATCCTATCCTATCCTCTATCCTATCCTATCCTCTATCCTATCCTATACTCTATCCTCTCCTATCCTCTATCCTATCCTATCCTTTATCCTATCCTATCCTCTATCCTATCCTATCCTCTATAATATCGTATCCTCTATAATATCGTATCCTCTATAATATCGTATCCTGTATCCTATCCTATCCCCTGTCCTATCCTATCCTCTATCCTATCCTATCCTCAACCCTATCCTATCCTCAATTCTATCGTATACTCCATACTATCCTCAACCCTATCCTATCCTCAATTCTATCGTATACTCCATACTATCCTATCCGCTATCCTATCCTGTCCTCTATCCTATAATATCCTCTATCCTATCCAATCCTCTATCCTATCCTCTATCCTATCCTCTATCCTATCCTATCCTCTATAATATCGTATCCTCTATAATATCGTATCCTGTATCCTATCCTGTCCTCTATCCTATCCTATCCTCTATCCTATCCTATACTTTATCCTCTCCTATCCTCTATCCTATCCTATCCTTTATCCTATCCTATCCTCTATTCTATCCTATCCTCTATAATATCGTATCCTGTATCCTATCCTATCCCCTGTCCTATCTTCCTATCCTCCATCCTATCCTATACTCTATCCTATAATATCCTCTATCCTATCCAATCCTCTACCGTCTCCTATCATGTATCCGATCCAATCCCCTATCCTCTATCCTATCCTTTTCTCTATCCTATCCTCTATCCTATCCTATCCTCAACCCTATCCTATCCTCAATTCTATCGTATACTCCATACTATCCTATCCGCTATCCTATCCTGTCCTCTATCCTATAATATCCTCTATCCTATCCAATCCTCTATCCTATCCTCTATCCTATCCTATCCTCTATCCGTATCCTATCCTCTATCCTATCCTATCCTTTATCCTATCCTATCCTCTATCCTATCCTATCCTCTATAATATCGTATCCTCTATAATATCGTATCCTGTATCCTATCCCATCCTCTGTCCTATCCTATCCTCTTTCCTATTCTATCATCAATCCTATCCTATCCTCTATCCTATCCAATCCCCTATGTTATCCCCTATCCTATCCTATCCTCTATAATATCGTATCCTCTATCATATCCTATCCTCTTTCCTATAATATCATCTATCCTATCCTATCATCAATCCTATCCTATCCTCTATCGTCTCCTATCCTCTATCCTATCCAATCCCCTATGTTATCCTCTATCCTATCCTATCCTCTATCCTATGCTATCCTCTATCCTATCATATCCTCTATCCTATCCTATCCTCTATCCTATCCTGTCCTCTTTCCTATCCTATCCTCAACCCTATCCTATCCTCAATTCTATCCTATACTCGATCCTATCCTATCCGCTATCCTATCCTATCCTCTATCCTATAATATCCTCTATCCTATCCAATCCTCTATCCTATCCTCTATCCTATCCAATCCTCTACCGTCTCCTATCCTGTATCCGATCCAATCCCCTATCCTCTATCCTATCCTATTCTCTATCCTATCCTCTATCGTATCCTATCCTCTATCCTATCCTATCCTCTATCCTATCCTATCCTCTATCCTATCCTATCCTCTATCCTATCCTATCCTCTATCCAATCCTATCCTCTATCCTATAATATCCTCTATCCTATCCAATCCTCTATCCTATCCTCTATCCTATCCAATTCTCTACCGTCTCCTATCCTGTATCCTATCCAATCCCCTATCCTCTATCCTATCCTATTCTCTATCCTATCCTCTATCCTATCCTATCCTCAACCCTATCCTATCCTCAATTCTATCGTATACTCCATACTATCCTATCCGCTATCCTATCCTATCCTCTATCCTATAATATCCTCTATCCTATCCAATCCTCTATCCTATCCTCTATCCTATCCTCTATCCTATCCTATCCTCTATCCGTATCATATCCTCTATCCTATCCTATCCTCTATCCTATCCTATCCTCTATCCTATCATATCCTCTATCCGTATCCTATCCTCTATCCTATCCTATCCTCTATCCTATCCTATCCTCTATCCTATCCTATCCTCTATCCTATCATATCCTCTATCCTATCGTATCCTCTATCCTATCCTATCCTATATCCTATCCTATCCTCTATCCTATCCTATACTCTATCCTCTCCTATCCTCTATCCTATCCTATCCTTCATCCTATCCTATCCTCTATCCTATCCTATCCTCTATAATATCGTATCCTCTATAATATCGTATCCTGTATCCTATCCTATCCTCTATCCTATCCTATACTCTATCCTATCCTATCCTCTATCCTATCCTATCCTCTATCCTATCCTATACTCTATCCTCTCCTATCCTCTATCCTATCCTATCCTTTATCCTATCCTATCCTCTATCCTATCGTATCCTCTATCCTATCCTATACTCTATCCTCTCCTATCCTTTATCCTATCCTATCCTCTATCCTATCCTATCCTCTATAATATCGTATCCTGTATCCTATCCTATCCTCTGTCCTATCCTATCCTCCATCCTATCCTATACTCTATCCTATAATATCCTCTATAATATCGTATCCTCTATAATATCGTATCCTCTAAAATATCGTATCCTGTATCCTATCCTGTCCTCTTTCCTATCCTATCCTCAATCCTATCCTATCCTCTATCCTTTGGTATCCTCTATCCTATCCAATCATCTATCCTATCCTATCCTCTATCCTATCCTATCCTCTATCCTATCCTATCCTATATCCTATCCTATCCTCTATCCTATCCTATCCTCTATCCTACCCTATCCTCTATCCTATCCTATCCTCTATAATATCGTATCCTCTATAATATCGTATCCTCTATAATATCGTATCCAGTATCCTATCCTGTCCTCTTTCCTATCCTATCATCAATCCTATCCTATCCTCTATCCTATCCAATCCCCTATGTTATCCTCTATCCTATCTTATCCTCCATCCTATCCTATCCTCCATCCTATCCTATCCCCTATCCTATAATATCCTCTATCCTATCCAATCCTCTACCGTCTCCTATCCTCTATCCTATCCAATCCCCTATGTTATCCTCTATCCTATCTTATCCTCTATCCTATCCTATCCTCCATCCTATCCTTTCCGCTATCCTATCCTATCCTCTATCCTATAATATCCTCTATCCTATCCAATCCTCTATCCTATCCTCTATCCTATCCAATCCACTACCGTCTCCTATCCTGTATCCGATCCAATCCCCTATCCTCTATCCTATCCTATTCTCTATCCTATCCTCTATCCTATAATATCCTCAACCCGATCCTATCCTCAATTCTATCGTATACTCCATACCATCCTATCCGCTATCCTATCCTATCCTCTTTCCTATAATATCCTCTATCCTATCCTATCCTCTATCCTATCCTATACTCTATCCTCTCCTATCCTCTATCCTATCCTATCCTTCATCCTATCCTATCCTCTATCCTATCCTATCCTCTATAATATCGTATACTCCATACCATCCTATCCGCTATCCTATCCTATCCTCTTTCCTATAATATCCTCTATCCTATCCAATCCTCTACCCTATCCTCTATCCTATCCTCTATTCTATCCTATCCTCTATCCGTATCCTATCCTCTATCCTATCCTATCCTCTATCCTATCCTATCCTCTATCCTATCCTATCCTCTATCCTATCATATCCTCTATCCTATCGTATCCTCTATCCCATCCTATCCTCTATCCTATCCTATACTCTATCCTATCCTATCCTCTATCCTATCCTATCCTCTATCCTATCCTATACTCTATCCTCTCCTATCCTCTATCCTATCCTATCCTTTATCCTATCCTATCCTCTATCCTATCCTATCCTCTATAATATCGTATCCTCTATAATATCGTATCCTCTATAATATCGTATCCTGTATCCTATCCTGTAATCTTTCCTATCCTATCATCAATCCTATCCTATCCTCTATCGTCTCCTATCCTCTATCCTATCCAAGCCCCTATGTTATCCTCTATCCTATCTTATCCTCTATCCTATCCTATCCTCCATCCTATCCTATCCTCTATCCTATCCTATCCTCTATCCTATCCTATCCTCTATAATATCGTATCCTGTATCCTATCCTGTCCTCTTTCCTATCAGATCATCAATCCTATCCTATCCTCTATCCTATCCAATCCCCTATGTTATCCCCTATCCTATCCTATCCTCTATAATATCGTATCCTCTATCATATCCTATCCTCTTTCCTATAATATCATCTATCCTATCCTATCATCAATCCTATCCTATCCTCTATCGTCTCCTATCCTCTATCCTATCCAATCCCCTATGTTATCCTCTATCCTATCCTATCCTCTATCCTATGCTATCCTCTATCCTATCATATCCTCTATCCTATCCTATCCTCTATCCTATCCTGTCCTCTTTCCTATCCTATCCTCAACCCTATCCTATCCTCAATTATATCCTATACTCGATCCTATCCTATCCGCTATCCTATCCTATCCTCTATCCTATAATATCCTCTATCCTATCCAATCCTCTATCCTATCCTCTATCCTATCCTTTATCCTATCCTCTATCCTATCCAATCCTCTACCGTCTCCTATCCTGTATCCGATCCAATCCCCTATCCTCTATCCTATCCTCTATCGTATCCTATCCTCTATCCTATCCTATCCTCTATCTTCTCCTATCCTCTATCCTATCCTATCCTCAACCCTATCCTATTCTCAATTCTATCGTATACTCCATACTATCCTATCCGCTATCCTATCCTATCCTCTATCCTATAATATCCTCTATCCTATCCAATCCTCTATCCTATCCTCTATCCTATCCTATCCTCTATCCTATCCTATCCTCTATCCGTATCCTATCCTCTATCCTATCCTATCCTCTATCCTATCCAATCCTCTGTCCTATCCTATCCTCTATCCTATCCTATCCTCTATCGTATCCTATCCTCTATCCTATCCTATCCTCTATCCTATCCTATCCTCTGTCCTATCCTATCCTCTATCCTATCCTATCCTCTATCGTATCCTATCCTCTATCCTATCCTATCCTCTATCCTATCCTATCCTCAACCCTATCCTATTCTCAATTCTATCGTATACTCCATACTATCCTATCCGCTATCCTATCCTATCCTCTATCCTATAATATCCTCTATCCTATCCAATCCTCTATCCTATCCTCTATCCTATCCTCTATCCTATCCTATCCTCTATCCTATCCTATCCTCTATCCGTATCCTATCCTCTATCCTATCCTATCCTCTATCCTATCCTATCCTCTATCATATCCTATCCTCTTTCCTATAATATCATCTATCCTATCCTATCATCAATCCTATCCTATCCTCTATCGTCTCCTATCCTCTATCCTATCCAATCCCCTATGTTATCCTCTATCCTATCTTATCCTCTATCCTATCCTATCCTCCATCCTATCCTATCCTCTATCCTATAATATCCTCTATCCTATCCAATCCTCTACCGTCTCCTATCCTGTATCCGATCCAATCCCCTATCCTCTATCCTATCCTCTATCGTATCGTATCCTCTATCCTATCCTATCCTCTATCCTATCCTATCCTCTATCCTATCCTGTTCTATCCTATCCTATCCTCTATCCTATCCTATCCTCTATCCTATCTTATCCTCTATCCTATCCTATCCTCTATCCTATCCTATCCTCTATAATATCGTATCCTCTATAATATCGTATCCTGTATCCTATCCTGTCCTCTTTCCTATCCTATCATCAAACCTATCCTGTCCTCTATCGTCTCCTATCCTCTATGCTATCCAATCCCCTATGTTATCCTCAAACCTATCCTATCCTCGATAATATCCTATCCTCTATCCTATCCTATCCTCTATAATATCCTATCCTCTATCCTATCCTATCCTCTGTCCTATCCTATCCTCTCTCCTATCCTATCCTCTATCCTATATTATCCTCTATCCTATCGTATCCTCTATAATATCGTATAATCTATAATATCGTATCCTGTATCCTATCCTGTAATCTTTCCTATCCTATCATCAATCCTATCCTATCCTCTATCCTATAATATCCTCTATCCTATCCTATCCTATCCTATCCTCTATCCTATCCAATCCTCTACCGTCTCCTATCCTGTATCCGATCCAATTCCCTATCCTCTATCCTATCCTATTCTCTATCCTATCCTCTATCGTATCCTATCCTCTATCCTATCCTATCCTCTATGTTCTATTATCCTCTATCCTATCCTATCCTCTATGTTCTCCTATCCTCTATCCTATCCAAGCCCCTATGTTATCCTCTATCCTATCTTATCCTCTATCCTATCCTATCCTCCATCCTATCCTATCCTCTATCCTATCCTATCCTCTATCCTATCCTATCCTCTATAATATCGTATCCTGTATCCTATCCTGTCCTCTTTCCTATCAGATCATCAATCCTATCCTATCCTCTATCCTATCCAATCCCCTATGTTATCCCCTATCCTATCCTATCCTCTATAATATCGTATCCTCTATCATATCCTATCCTCTTTCCTATAATATCATCAATCCTATCCTATCATCAATCCTATCCTATCCTCTATCGTCTCCTATCCTCTATCCTATCCAATCCCCTATGTTATCCTCTATCCTATCCTATCCTCTATCCTATGCTATCCTCTATCCTATCATATCCTCTATCCTATCCAATCCTCTATCCTATCCTCTATCCTATCCTCTATTCTATCCTATCCTCTATCCGTATCCTATCCTCTATCCTATCCTATCCTCTATCCTATCCTATCCTCTATAATATCGTATCCTGTATCCTATCCTGTCCTCTTTACAATCCTATCCTCAATCCTATCCTATCCTCTATCCTATGGTATCCTCTATCCTATCCAATCCTCTATCCTATCCTATGCTCTATCCTATCCTATCCTATATCCTATCCTATCCTCTGTCCTATCCTATCCTCTACCCTATCCTATCCTCTATCCTATCTTATCCTCTATCCTATCCTATCCTCTATCCTATCCTATCCTCTATAATATCGTATCCTCTATAATATCGTATCCTGTATCCTATCCTGTCCTCTTTCCTATCCTATCATCAAACCTATCCTGTCCTCTATCGTCTCCTATCCTCTATGCTATCCAATCCCCTATGTTATCCTCAAACCTATCCTATCCTCGATAATATCCTATCCTCTATCCTATCCTATCCTCTATAATATCCTATCCTCTATCCTATCCTATCCTCTGTCCTATCCTATCCTCTCTCCTATCCTATCCTCTATCCTATATTATCCTCTATCCTATCGTATCCTCTATAATATCGTATAATCTATAATATCGTATCCTGTATCCTATCCTGTAATCTTTCCTATCCTATCATCAATCCTATCCTATCCTCTATCCTATAATATCCTCTATCCTATCCTATCCTATCCTATCCTCTATCCTATCCAATCCTCTACCGTCTCCTATCCTGTATCCGATCCAATTCCCTATCCTCTATCCTATCCTATTCTCTATCCTATCCTCTATCGTATCCTATCCTCTATCCTATCCTATCCTCTATGTTCTCCTATCCTCTATCCTATCCTATCCTCTATGTTCTCCTATCCTCTATCCTATCCTATCCTCAACCCTATCCTATCCTCAATTCAATCGTGTACTCCATACTATCCTATCCGCTATCCTATCCTATCCTCTATCCTATCCTATCCTCTATCCTATCCTATCCTCTATCCTATCCTATCCTCTATCCTATCCTATCCTCTATAATATCGTATCCTGTATCCTATCCTGTCCTCTTTACTATCCTATCCTCAATCCTATCCTATCCTCTATCCTATGGTATCCTCTATCCTATCCAATCCTCTATCCTATCCTATCATCTATCCTATCCTATCCTCTATCCTATCCTATCCTCTATAATATCGTATCCTGTATCCTATCCTGTAATCTTTCCTATCCTATCATCAATCCTATCCTATCCTCTATCGTCTCCTATCCTCTATCCTATCCAATCCCCTATGTTATCCTCTATCCTATCTTATCCTCTATCCTATCCTATCCTCCATCCTATCCTATCCTCTATCCTATCCTATCCTCTATCCTATCCTATCCTCTATAATATCATATCCTCTATAATATCGTATCCTGTATCCTATCCTGTCCTCTTTCCTATCCTATCATCAATCCTATCCTATCCTCTATCCTATCCAATCCCCTATGTTATCCCCTATCCTATCCTATCCTCTATAATATCGTATCCTCTATCATATCCTATCCTCTTTCCTATAATATCATCTATCCTATCCTATCATCAATCCTATCCTATCCTCTATCGTCTCCTATCCTCTATCCTATCCAATCCCCTATGTTATCCTCTATCCTATCCTATCCTCTATCCTATGCTATCCTCTATCCTATCCTATCCTCTATCCTATCCTATCCTCTATCCTATCCTATCCTCCATCCTATCCTATCCTCTATCCTATCCTATCCTCTATCCTATCCTATCCTATATCCTATCCTATCCTCTATCCTATCCTATCCTCTATCCTATCCTATCCTCCATCCTATCCTATCCTCTATCCTATAATATCCTCTATCCTATCCAATCCTCTACCGTCTCCTATCCTCTATCCTATCCAATCCCCTATGTTATCCTCTATCCTATCTTATCCTGTATCCTATCCTATCCTCCATCCTATCCTATCCTCTATCCTATAATATCCTCTATCCTATCCAATCCTCTACCGTCTCCTATACTGTATCCGATCCAATCCCCTATCCTCTATCCTATCCTATTCTCTATCCTATCCTCTATCCTATCCTCTATCCTATCCTCTATCCTATCCTATCCTCTATCCGTATCCTATCCTCTATCCTATCCTATACTCTATCCTCTCCTATCCTCTATCCTATCCTATCCTTTATCCTATCCTATCCTCTATCCTATCCTATCCTCTATAATATCGTATCCTCTATAATATCGTATGCTGTATCCTATCCCATCCTCTGTCCTATCCTATCCTCTATCCTATCCTATCCTCTATCCTATCCTATCCTCTATCCTATCCTATCCTCTATCCTACCCTATCCTCTATCCTATCGTATCCTCTATCCTATCCTATCCTCTATCCTATCCTATCCTATATCCTATCCTATCCTCTATCCTATCCTATCCTCTATCCTATCCTATCCTCTATAATATCGTATCCTCTATCCTATCCTATCCTCTATCCTATCCTATCCTCTATCCTATCCTATCCTCTATCCTATCCTATCCCCTATCCTATCCTATCCTCTATAATATCGTATCCTCTATCCTATCCTATCCTCTATCCCATCCTATCATCTATCCTATCCTATCCTCTATCCTATCCTATCCTCTGTCCTATCCTTTCCTCTATCCTATCCTATCCTCTATCCTATCCTATCCTCTATCCTATCCTATCCTCTATCCTATTCTATCCTCTATCCTATCCTATCCTCTATAATATAGTATCCTCTATAATATCGTATCCTGTATCCTATCCTGTCCTCTTTCCTATCCTATCCTCATTCCTATCCTATCCTCTATCCTTTGGTATCCTCTATCCTATCCAATCCTCTATCCTATCCTATCCTCTATCCTATCCTATGCTCTATCCTATCCTATCCTATATCCTATCCTATCCTCTATCCTATCCTATCCTCTATCCTATCCTATCCTCTATAATATCGTATCCTCTATAATATCGTATCCTGTATCCTACCCTGTCCTCTTTCCTATCCTATCCTCAATCCTATCCTATCCTCTATCCTTTGGTATCCTCTATCCTATCCAATCATCTATCCTATCCTATCCTCTATCCTATCCTATCCTCTATCCTGTCCTATCCTATATCCTATCCTATCCTCTATCCTATTCTATCCTCTATCCTATCCTATCCTCTATCCTATCCTATCCTCTATAATATCGTATCCTCTATAATATCGCATCCTGTATCCTATCCTGTAAACTTTCCTATCCTATCATCAATCCTATCCTATCCTCTATCGTCTCCTATCCTCTATCCTATCCAATCCCCTATGTTATACTCTATCCTATCTTATCCTCTATCCTATCCTATCCTCCATCCTATCCTATACCCTAACCTATCCTATCCTCTATAATATCGTATCCACTATCATATCCTATCCTCTTTCCTATAATATCATCTATCCTATCCTATCATCAACCCTATCCTATCCTCTATCGTCTCCTATCCTCTATCCTATCCAATCCCCTATGTTATCCTCTATCCTATCCTATCCTCTATCCTATGCTATCCTCTATCCTATCATATCCTCTATCCTATCCTATCCTCTATCCTATCCTGTCCTCTTTCCTATCCTATCCTCAACCCCATCCTATCCTCAATTCTATCCTATACTCGATCCTATCCTATCCGCTATCCTATCCTATCCTCTATCCTATAATATCCTCTATCCTATCCAATCCTCTATCCTATCCTCTATCCTATCCAATCCTCTACCGTCTCCTATCCTGTATCCGATCCAATCCCCTATCCTCTATCCTATCCTATTCTCTATCCTATCCTCTATCGTATCCTATCCTCTATCCTATCCTATCCTCTACCTTCTCCTATCCACTATCCTATCCTATCCTCAACCCTATCCTATCCTCAATGGAATCGTATACTCCATACTATCCTATCCGCTATCCTATCCTATCCTCTATCCTATAATATCCTCTATCCTATCCAATCCTCTATCCTATCCTCTATCCTATCCTCTATCCTATAATATCCTCTATCCTATCCAATCCTCTATCCTATCCTCTATCCTATCCTCTATTCTATCCTATCCTCTATCCGTATCCTATCCTCTATCCTATCCTATCCTCTATCCTATCCTATCCTCTATCCTATCCTATCCTCTATAATATCGTATCCTGTATCCTATCCTGTCCTCTTTACTATCCTATCCTCAATCCTATCCTATCCTCTATCCTATGGTATCCTCTATCCTATCCAATCCTCTATCCTATCCTATCATCTATCCTATCCTATCCTCTATCCTATCCTATCATATATCCTATCCTATCCTCTATCCTATCCTATCCTCTATCCTATCCTATCCTCTATCCTATCCTATCCTCTATCCTATCCTATCCTCTATCCTATCCTATCCTCTATCCTATCCTATCCTCTATCCTATCCTATCCTCTATCCTATCCAATCCTCTACCGTCTCCTATCCTGTATCCGATCCAATCCCCTATCCTCTATCCTATCCTATTCTCTATCCTATCCTCTATCGTATCCTATCCTCTATCCTATCCTATCCTCTATCTTCTCCTATCCACTATCCTATCCTATCCTCAAACCTATCCTATCCTCAATTGAATCGTATACTCCATACTATCCTATCCGCTATCCTATCCAATCCCCTATGTTATCCCCTATCCTATCCTATCCTCTATAATATCGTATCCTCTATCATATCCTATCCTCTTTCCTATAATATCATCTATCCTATCCTATCATCAATCCTATCCTATCCTCTATCGTCTCCTATCCTCTATCCTATCCAATCCCCTATGTTATCCTCTATCCTATCCTATCCTCTATCCTATGCTATCCTCTATCCTATCCTATCCTCTATCCTATCCTATCCTCTATCCTATCCTATCCTCCATCCTATCCTATCCTCTATCCTATCCTATCCTCTATCCTATCCTATCCTATATCCTATCCTATCCTCTATCCTATCCTATCCTCTATCCTATCCTATCCTCCATCCTATCCTATCCTCTATCCTATAATATCCTCTATCCTATCCAATCCTCTACCGTCTCCTATCCTCTATCCTATCCAATCCCCTATGTTATCCTCTATCCTATCTTATCCTGTATCCTATCCTATCCTCCATCCTATCCTATCCTCTATCCTATAATATCCTCTATCCTATCCAATCCTCTACCGTCTCCTATACTGTATCCGATCCAATCCCCTATCCTCTATCCTATCCTATTCTCTATCCTATCCTCTATCCTATCCTCTATCCTATCCTCTATCCTATCCTATCCTCTATCCGTATCCTATCCTCTATCCTATCCTATACTCTATCCTCTCCTATCCTCTATCCTATCCTATCCTTTATCCTATCCTATCCTCTATCCTATCCTATCCTCTATAATATCGTATCCTCTATAATATCGTATGCTGTATCCTATCCCATCCTCTGTCCTATCCTATCCTCTATCCTATCCTATCCTCTATCCTATCCTATCCTCTATCCTATCCTATCCTCTATCCTACCCTATCCTCTATCCTATCGTATCCTCTATCCTATCCTATCCTCTATCCTATCCTATCCTATATCCTATCCTATCCTCTATCCTATCCTATCCTCTATCCTATCCTATCCTCTATAATATCGTATCCTCTATCCTATCCTATCCTCTATCCTATCCTATCCTCTATCCTATCCTATCCTCTATCCTATCCTATCCCCTATCCTATCCTATCCTCTATAATATCGTATCCTCTATCCTATCCTATCCTCTATCCCATCCTATCATCTATCCTATCCTATCCTCTATCCTATCCTATCCTCTGTCCTATCCTTTCCTCTATCCTATCCTATCCTCTATCCTATCCTATCCTCTATCCTATCCTATCCTCTATCCTATTCTATCCTCTATCCTATCCTATCCTCTATAATATAGTATCCTCTATAATATCGTATCCTGTATCCTATCCTGTCCTCTTTCCTATCCTATCCTCATTCCTATCCTATCCTCTATCCTTTGGTATCCTCTATCCTATCCAATCCTCTATCCTATCCTATCCTCTATCCTATCCTATGCTCTATCCTATCCTATCCTATATCCTATCCTATCCTCTATCCTATCCTATCCTCTATCCTATCCTATCCTCTATAATATCGTATCCTCTATAATATCGTATCCTGTATCCTACCCTGTCCTCTTTCCTATCCTATCCTCAATCCTATCCTATCCTCTATCCTTTGGTATCCTCTATCCTATCCAATCATCTATCCTATCCTATCCTCTATCCTATCCTATCCTCTATCCTGTCCTATCCTATATCCTATCCTATCCTCTATCCTATTCTATCCTCTATCCTATCCTATCCTCTATCCTATCCTATCCTCTATAATATCGTATCCTCTATAATATCGCATCCTGTATCCTATCCTGTAAACTTTCCTATCCTATCATCAATCCTATCCTATCCTCTATCGTCTCCTATCCTCTATCCTATCCAATCCCCTATGTTATACTCTATCCTATCTTATCCTCTATCCTATCCTATCCTCCATCCTATCCTATACCCTAACCTATCCTATCCTCTATAATATCGTATCCACTATCATATCCTATCCTCTTTCCTATAATATCATCTATCCTATCCTATCATCAACCCTATCCTATCCTCTATCGTCTCCTATCCTCTATCCTATCCAATCCCCTATGTTATCCTCTATCCTATCCTATCCTCTATCCTATGCTATCCTCTATCCTATCATATCCTCTATCCTATCCTATCCTCTATCCTATCCTGTCCTCTTTCCTATCCTATCCTCAACCCCATCCTATCCTCAATTCTATCCTATACTCGATCCTATCCTATCCGCTATCCTATCCTATCCTCTATCCTATAATATCCTCTATCCTATCCAATCCTCTATCCTATCCTCTATCCTATCCAATCCTCTACCGTCTCCTATCCTGTATCCGATCCAATCCCCTATCCTCTATCCTATCCTATTCTCTATCCTATCCTCTATCGTATCCTATCCTCTATCCTATCCTATCCTCTACCTTCTCCTATCCACTATCCTATCCTATCCTCAACCCTATCCTATCCTCAATGGAATCGTATACTCCATACTATCCTATCCGCTATCCTATCCTATCCTCTATCCTATAATATCCTCTATCCTATCCAATCCTCTATCCTATCCTCTATCCTATCCTCTATCCTATAATATCCTCTATCCTATCCAATCCTCTATCCTATCCTCTATCCTATCCTCTATTCTATCCTATCCTCTATCCGTATCCTATCCTCTATCCTATCCTATCCTCTATCCTATCCTATCCTCTATCCTATCCTATCCTCTATAATATCGTATCCTGTATCCTATCCTGTCCTCTTTACTATCCTATCCTCAATCCTATCCTATCCTCTATCCTATGGTATCCTCTATCCTATCCAATCCTCTATCCTATCCTATCATCTATCCTATCCTATCCTCTATCCTATCCTATCATATATCCTATCCTATCCCCTATCCTATCCTATCCTCTATCCTATCCTATCCTCTATCCTATCCTATCCTCTATCCTATCCTATCCTCTATCCTATCCTATCCTCTATCCTATCCTATCCTCTATCCTATCCTATCCTCTATCCTATCCAATCCTCTACCGTCTCCTATCCTGTATCCGATCCAATCCCCTATCCTCTATCCTATCCTATTCTCTATCCTATCCTCTATCGTATCCTATCCTCTATCCTATCCTATCCTCTATCTTCTCCTATCCACTATCCTATCCTATCCTCAAACCTATCCTATCCTCAATTGAATCGTATACTCCATACTATCCTATCCGCTATCCTATCCAATCCTCTATCCTATCCTCTATCCTATCCAATCCTCTACCGTCTCCTATCCTGTATCCGATCCAATCCCCTATCCTCTATCCTATCCTATTCTCTATCCTATCCTCTATCGTATCCTATCCTCTATCCTATCCTATCCTCTACCTTCTCCTATCCACTATCCTATCCTATCCTCAACCCTATCCTATCCTCAATGGAATCGTATACTCCATACTATCCTATCCGCTATCCTATCCTATCCTCTATCCTATAATATCCTCTATCCTATCCAATCCTCTATCCTATCCTCTATCCTATCCTCTATCCTATAATATCCTCTATCCTATCCAATCCTCTATCCTATCCTCTATCCTATCCTCTATTCTATCCTATCCTCTATCCGTATCCTATCCTCTATCCTATCCTATCCTCTATCCTATCCTATCCTCTATCCTATCCTATCCTCTATAATATCGTATCCTGTATCCTATCCTGTCCTCTTTACTATCCTATCCTCAATCCTATCCTATCCTCTATCCTATGGTATCCTCTATCCTATCCAATCCTCTATCCTATCCTATCATCTATCCTATCCTATCCTCTATCCTATCCTATCATATATCCTATCCTATCCTCTATCCTATCCTTTCCTCTATCCTATCCTATCCTCTATCCTATCCTATCCTCTATCCTATCCTATCCTCTATCCTATCCTATCCTCTATCCTATCCAATCCTCTACCGTCTCCTATCCTGTATCCGATCCAATCCCCTATCCTCTATCCTATCCTATTCTCTATCCTATCCTCTATCGTATCCTATCCTCTATCCTATCCTATCCTCTACCTTCTCCTATCCACTATCCTATCCTATCCTCAACCCTATCCTATCCTCAATTGAATCGTATACTCCATACTATCCTATCCGCTATCCTATCCTATCCTCTATCCTATAATATCCTCTATCCTATCCAATCCTCTATCCTATCCTCTATCCTATCCAATCCTCTACCGTCTCCTATCCTGTATCCGATCCAATCCCCTATCCTCTATCCTATCCTATTCTCTATCCTATCCTCTATCGTATCCTATCCTCTATCCTATCCTATCCTCTACCTTCTCCTATCCACTATCCTATCCTATCCTCAACCCTATCCTATCCTCAATGGAATCGTATACTCCATACTATCCTATCCGCTATCCTATCCTATCCTCTATCCTATAATATCCTCTATCCTATCCAATCCTCTATCCTATCCTCTATCCTATCCTCTATCCTATAATATCCTCTATCCTATCCAATCCTCTATCCTATCCTCTATCCTATCCTCTATTCTATCCTATCCTCTATCCGTATCCTATCCTCTATCCTATCCTATCCTCTATCCTATCCTATCCTCTATCCTATCCTATCCTCTATAATATCGTATCCTGTATCCTATCCTGTCCTCTTTACTACCCTATCCTCAATCCTATCCTATCCTCTATCCTATGGTATCCTCTATCCTATCCAATCCTCTATCCTATCCTATCATCTATCCTATCCTATCCTCTATCCTATCCTATCATATATCCTATCCTATCCTCTATCCTATCCTATCCTCTATCCTATCCTATCCTCTATCCTATCCTATCCTCTATCCTATCCTATCCTCTATCCTATCCTATCCTCTATCCTATCCAATCCTCTACCGTCTCCTATCCTGTATCCGATCCAATCCCCTATCCTCTATCCTATCCTATTCTCTATCCTATCCTCTATCGTATCCTATCCTCTATCCTATCCTATCCTCTACCTTCTCCTATCCACTATCCTATCCTATCCTCAACCCTATCCTATCCTCAATTGAATCGTATACTCTATACTATCCTATCCGCTATCCTATCCTATCCTCTATCCTATAATATCCTCTATCCTATCCAATCCTCTATCCTATCCTCTATCCTATCCTCTATTCTATCCTATCCTCTATCCGTATCCTATCCTCTATCCTATCCTATCCTCTATCCTATCCTATCCTCTATCCTATCCTATCCTCTATAATATCGTATCCTGTATCCTATCCTGTCCTCTTTACTATCCTATCCTCAATCCTATCCTATCCTCTATCCTATGGTATCCTCTATCCTATCCAATCCTCTATCCTATCCTATCATCTATCCTATCCTATCCTCTATCCTATCCTATCATATATCCTATCCTATCCTCTATCCTACCCTATCCTCTATCCTATCCTATCCTCTATCCTATCCTATCCTCTATCCTATCCTATCCTCTATCCTATCCTCTATCCTCTATAATATCGTATCCTCTATAATATCGTATCCTGTATCCTATCCTGTCCTCTTCCCTATCCTATCCTCAATCCTATCCTATCCTCTATCCTTTGGTATCCTCTATCCTATCCAATCCTCTATTATATCCTATCATCTATCATATCCTATGCTCTATCCTATCCTATCCTCTATCCTATCCTATCCTCTATCCTATCCTATCCTCAATCCTATCCTATCCTCTATCCTTTGGTATCCTCTATCCTATCCTCTATCCGTATCCTATCCTCTATCCTTTCCTATCCTCTATCCTATCCTATCCTCTATAATATCGTATCCTCTATCCTATCCTATCCTCTATAATGTCGTATCCTGTATCCTATCCTGTAATCTTTCCTATCCTATCATCAATCCTATCCTATCCTCTATCGTCTCCTATCCTGTATCCTATCCAATCCCCTATGTTATCCTCTATCCTATCTTATCCTCTATCCTATCCTATCCTATATCCTATCCTATCCTCTATCCTATCCTATCCTCTATAATATCGTATCCTCTATAATATCGTATCCTGTATCCTATCCTGTAATCTTTCCTATCCTATCATCAATCCTATCCTATCCTCTATCCTATAATATCCTCTATCCTATCCAATCCTCTACCGTCTCCTATCCTGTATCCGATCCAATCCCCTATCCTCTATCCTATCCTATCCTCTATCTTCTCCTATCCTCTATCCTATCCTATCCTCAACCCTATCCTATCCTCAATTCTATCGTATACTCCATACTATCCTATCCGCTATCCTATCCTATCCTCTATCCTATAATATCCTCTATCCTATCCAATCCTCTATCCTATCCTCTATCCTATCCTTTATCCTATCCTATCCTCTATCCGTATCCTATCCTCTATCCTATCCTATCCTCTATCCTATCCTATCCTCTGTCCTATCCTATCCTCTATCCTATCCTATCCTCTATCCTATCCTATCCTCTATCCTATCCTATCCTCTATAATATCGTATCCTCTATAATATCGTATCCTGTATCCTATCCTGTCCTCTTTCCTATCCTATCCTCAATCCTATCCTATCCTCTATCCTTTGGTATCCTCTATCCTATCCAATCATCTATCCTATCCTATCCTCTATCCTATCCTATCCTCTATCCTATCCTATCCTCTATCCTATCCTATCCTCTATCCTATCCTTTCCTATATCCTATCCTATCCTCTATCCTATCCTATCCTCTATGCTATCCTATCCTCTATCCTATCCTATCCTCTATAATATCGTATCCTGTATCCTATCCTGTAATCTTTCCTATCCTAACATCGATCCTATCCTATCCTCTATCCTATAATATCCTCTATCCTATCCTATCCTCTATTCTATCCAATCCTCTACCGTCTCCTATCCTGTATCCGATCCAATCCCCTATCCTCTATCCTATCCTATTCTCTATCCTATCCTCTATCGTATCCTATCCTCTATCCTATCCTATCCTCTACCTTCTCCTATCCACTATCCTATCCTATCCTCAACCCTATCCTATCCTCAATTGAATCGTATACTCCATACTATCCTATCCGCTATCCTATCCTATCCTCTATCCTATAATATCCTCTATCCTATCCAATCCTCTATCCTATCCTCTATCCTATCCTCTATTCTATCCTATCCTCTATCCGTATCCTATCCTCTATCCTATCCTATCCTCTATCCTATCCTATCCTCTATCCTATCCTATCCTCTATCCTATCCTATCCTCTATCCTATCCTATCCTCTATAATATCGTATCCTGTATCCTATCCTGTCCTCTTTACTATCCTATCCTCAATCCTATCCTATCCTCTATCCTATGGTATACTCTATCCTATCCAATCCTCTATCCTATCCTATCATCTATCCTATCCTATCCTCTATCCTATCCTATCCTATATCCTATCCTATCCTCTATCCTATCCTATCCTCTATCCTATCCTATCCTCTATCCTATCCTATCCTCTATCCTATCCTATCCTCTATAATATCGTATCCTCTATAATATCGTATCCTGTATCCTATCCTGTAATCTTTCCTATCCTAACATCGATCCTATCCTATCCTCTATCCTATAATATCCTCTATCCTATCCTATCCTCTATCCTATCCAATCCTCTACCGTCTCCTATCCTGTATCCGATCCAATCCCCTATCCTCTATCCTATCCTATTCTCTATCCTATCCTCTATCGTATCCTATCCTCTATCCTATCCTATCCTCTATCCTATCCTATCCTCTATCCTATCCTATCCTCTATCCTATCCTATCGTCTATCCTATCCTATCCTGTATATCATCCTATCCTCTATCCTATCCTATCCTCTATCCTATCCTATCCTCTATCCTATCCTATCCTCTGTCCTATCCTATCCTCTATCCTATCCTATCCTCTATCCTATCCTATCCTCTATCCTATCCTATCCTATCCTCTATCCTATCCTCTATCCTCTACAATATCGTATCCTCTATAATATCGTATCCTGTATCCTATCCTGTCCTCTTCCCTATCCTATCCTCAATCCTATCCTATCCTCTATCCTTTGGTATCCTCTATCCTATCCAATCCTCTATTATATCCTATCATCTATCATATCCTATGCTCTATCCTATCCTATCCTCTATCCTATCCTATCCTCTATCCTATCCTATCCTCAATCCTATCCTATCCTCTATCCTTTTGTATCCTCTATCCTATCCAATCCTCTATTATATCCTATCATCTATCATATCCTATGCTCTATCCTATCCTATCCTCTATCCTATCCTATCCTCTATCCTATCCTATCCTCTTTCCTATCCTATCGTCAACCCTATCCTATCCTCAATTCTATCCTATCCTCTATCCTATCCTATCCTCTATAATGTCGTATCCTGTATCCTATCCTGTAATCTTTCCTATCCTATCATCAATCCTATCCTATCCTCTATCGTCTCCTATCCTGTATCCTATCCTATCCTCTATAATATCGTATCCTGTATCCTATCCTGTCCTCTTTACTATCCTATCCTCAATCCTATCCTATCCTCTATCCTATCCTATCCTCTATCCTATCCTATCCTCCATCCTATCCTATCCTCTATCCTATCCTATCCTCTGTAATGTCGTATCCTGTATCCTATCCTGTAATCTTTCCTATCCTATCATCAATCCTATCCTATCCTCTATCGTCTCCTATCCTGTATCCTATCCAATCCCCTATGTTATCCTCTATCCTATCTTATCCTCTATCCTATCCTATCCTATATCGTATCCTATCCTCTATCCTATCCTATCCTCTATAATATCGTATCCTCTATGATATCGTATCCTGTATCCTATCCTGTAATCTTTCCTATCCTATCATCAATCCTATCCTATCCTCTATCCTATAATATCCTCTATCCTATCCAATCCTCTACCGTCTCCTATCCTGTATCCGATCCAATCCCCTATCCTCTATCCTATCCTATTCTCTATCCTATCCTCTATCGTATCCTATCCTCTATCCTATCCTATCCTCTATCTTCTCCTATCCTCTATCCTATCCTATCCTCAACCCTATCCTATCCTCAATTCTATCGTATACTCCATACTATCCTATCCGCTATCCTATCCTATCCTCTATCCTATAATATCCTCTATCCTATCCAATCCTCTATCCTATCCTCCATCCTATCCTTTATCCTATCCTATCCTCTATCCGTATCCTATCCTCTATCCTATCCTATCCTCTATCCTATCCTATCCTCTGTCCTATCCTATCCTCTATCCTATCCTATCCTCTATCCTATCCTATCCTCTATCCTATCCTATCCTCTATAATATCGTATCCTCTATAATATCGTATCCTGTATCCTATCCTGTCCTCTTTCCTATCCTATCCTCAATCCTATCCTATCCTCTATCCTTTGGTATCCTCTATCCTATCCAATCATCTATCCTATCCTATCCTCTATCCTATCCTATCCTCTATCCTATCCTATCCTCTATCCTATCCTTTCCTATATCCTATCCTATCCTCAATCCTATCCTATCCTCTATGCTATCCTATCCTCTATCCTATCCTATCCTCTATAATATCGTATCCTGTATCCTATCCTGTAATCTTTCCTATCCTAACATCGATCCTATCCTATCCTCTATCCTATAATATCCTCTATCCTATCCTATCCTCTATTCTATCCAATCCTCTACCGTCTCCTATCCTGTATCCGATCCAATCCCCTATCCTCTATCCTATCCTATTCTCTATCCTATTCTCTATCGTATCCTATCCTCTATCCTATCCTATCCTCAACCCTATCCTATCCTCAATTGAATCGTATACTCCATACTATCCTATCCGCTATCCTATCCTATCCTCTATCCTATAATATCCTCTATCCTATCCAATCCTCTATCCTATCCTCTATCCTATCCTCTATTCTATCCTATCCTCTATCCGTATCCTATCCTCTATCCTATCCTATCCTCTATCCTATCCTATCCTCTATAATATCGTATCCTGTATCCTATCCTGTCCTCTTTACTATCCTATCCTCAATCCTATCCTATCCTCTATCCTATGGTATCCTCTATCCTATCCAATCCTCTATCCTATCCAATCCTCTACCGTCTCCTATCCTGTATCCGATCCAATCCCCTATCCTCTATCCTATCCTATTCTCTATCCTATCCTCTATCGTATCCTATCCTCTTTCCTATCCTATCCTCTATCCTATCCTATCCTCTATCCTATCCTATCCTCTATCCTATCCTATCGTCTATCCTATCCTATCCTGTATACCATCCTATCCTCTATCCTATCCTATCCTCTATCCTATCCTATCCTCTATCCTATCCTATCCTCTGTCCTATCCTATCCTCTATCCTATCCTATCCTCTATCCTATCCTATCCTCTATCCTATCCTATCCTATCCTCTATCCTATCCTCTATCCTCTATAATATCGTATCCTCTATAATATCGTATCCTGTATCCTATCCTGTCCTCTTCCCTATCCTATCCTCAATCCTATCCTATCCTCTATCCTTTGGTATCCTCTATCCTATCCAATCCTCTATTATATCCTATCATCTATCATATCCTATGCTCTATCCTATCCTATCCTCTATCCTATCCTATCCTCTATCCTATCCTATCCTCAATCCTATCCTATCCTCTATCCTTTTGTATCCTCTATCCTATCCAATCCTCTATTATATCCTATCATCTATCATATCCTATGCTCTATCCTATCCTATCCTCTATCCTATCCTATCCTCTATCCTATCCTATCCTCTTTCCTATCCTATCCTCAACCCTATCCTATCCTCAATTCTATCCTATCCTCTATCCTATCCTATCCTCTATAATGTCGTATCCTGTATACTATCCTGTAATCTTTCCTATCCTATCCTCTATCCTATCCTATCCTCTGTAATGTCGTATCCTGTATCCTATCCTGTAACCTTTCCTATCCTATCATCAATCCTATCCTATCCTCTATCGTCTCCTATCCTGTATCCTATCCAATCCCCTATGTTATCCTCTATCCTATCTTATCCTCTATCCTATCCTATCCTATATCGTATCCTATCCTCTATCCTATCCTATCCTCTATAATATCGTATCCTCTATGATATCGTATCCTGTATCCTAACCTGTAATCTTTCCTATCCTATCATCAATCCTATCCTATCCTCTATCCTATAATATCCTCTATCCTATCCAATCCTCTACCGTCTCCTATCCTGTATCCGATCCAATCCCCTATCCTCTATCCTATCCTATTCTCTATCCTATCCTCTATCGTATCCTATCCTCTATCCTATCCTATCCTCTATCTTCTCCTATCCTCTATCCTATCCTATCCTCAACCCTATCCTATCCTCAATTCTATCGTATACTCCATACTATCCTATCCGCTATCCTATCCTATCCTCTATCCTATAATATCCTCTATCCTATCCAATCCTCTATCCTATCCTCCATCCTATCCTTTATCCTATCCTATCCTCTATCCGTATCCTATCCTCTATCCTATCCTATCCTCTATCCTATCCTATCCTCTGTCCTATCCTATCCTCTATCCTATCCTCTCCTCTATCCTATCCTATCCTCTATCCTATCCTATCCTCTATAATATCGTATCCTCTATAATATCGTATCCTGTATCCTATCCTGTCCTCTTTCCTATCCTATCCTCAATCCTATCCTATCCTCTATCCTTTGGTATCCTCTATCCTATCCAATCATCTATCCTATCCTATCCTCTATCCTATCCTATCCTCTATCCTATCCTATCCTCTATCCTATCCTATCCTCTATCCTATCCTATCCTCTATCCTATCCTATCCTCTGTCCTATCCTATCCTCTATCCTATCCTATCCTCTATCCTATCCTATCCTCTATCCTATCCTATCCTATCCTCTATCCTATCCTCTATCCTCTATAATATCGTATCCTCTATAATATCGTATCCTGTATCCTATCCTGTCCTCTTCCCTATCCTATCCTCAATCCTATCCTATCCTCTATCCTTTGGTATCCTCTATCCTATCCAATCCTCTATTATATCCTATCATCTATCATATCCTATGCTCTATCCTATCCTATCCTCTATCCTATCCTATCCTCTATCCTATCCTATCCTCAATCCTATCCTATCCTCTATCCTTTTGTATCCTCTATCCTATCCAATCCTCTATTATATCCTATCATCTATCATATCCTATGCTCTATCCTATCCTATCCTCTATCCTATCCTATCCTCTATCCTATCCTATCCTCTTTCCTATCCTATCCTCAACCCTATCCTATCCTCAATTCTATCCTATCCTCTATCCTATCCTATCCTCTATAATGTCGTATCCTGTATACTATCCTGTAATCTTTCCTATCCTATCCTCTATCCTATCCTATCCTCTGTAATGTCGTATCCTGTATCCTATCCTGTAACCTTTCCTATCCTATCATCAATCCTATCCTATCCTCTATCGTCTCCTATCCTGTATCCTATCCAATCCCCTATGTTATCCTCTATCCTATCTTATCCTCTATCCTATCCTATCCTATATCGTATCCTATCCTCTATCCTATCCTATCCTCTATAATATCGTATCCTCTATGATATCGTATCCTGTATCCTAACCTGTAATCTTTCCTATCCTATCATCAATCCTATCCTATCCTCTATCCTATAATATCCTCTATCCTATCCAATCCTCTACCGTCTCCTATCCTGTATCCGATCCAATCCCCTATCCTCTATCCTATCCTATTCTCTATCCTATCCTCTATCGTATCCTATCCTCTATCCTATCCTATCCTCTATCTTCTCCTATCCTCTATCCTATCCTATCCTCAACCCTATCCTATCCTCAATTCTATCGTATACTCCATACTATCCTATCCGCTATCCTATCCTATCCTCTATCCTATAATATCCTCTATCCTATCCAATCCTCTATCCTATCCTCCATCCTATCCTTTATCCTATCCTATCCTCTATCCGTATCCTATCCTCTATCCTATCCTATCCTCTATCCTATCCTATCCTCTGTCCTATCCTATCCTCTATCCTATCCTCTCCTCTATCCTATCCTATCCTGTATCCTATCCTATCCTCTATAATATCGTATCCTCTATAATATCGTATCCTGTATCCTATCCTGTCCTCTTTCCTATCCTATCCTCAATCCTATCCTATCCTCTATCCTTTGGTATCCTCTATCCTATCCAATCATCTATCCTATCCTATCCTCTATCCTATCCTATCCTCTATCCTATCCTATCCTATATCCTATCCTATACTCTATCCTATCCTATCGTCTATCCTATCCTATCCTGTATACCATCCTATCCTCTATCCTATCCTATCCTCTATCCTATCCTATCCTCTATCCTATCCTATCCTCTGTCCTATCCTATCCTCTATCCTATCCTATCCTCTATCCTATCCTATCCTCTGTCCTATCCTATCCTATCCTCTATCCTATCCTCTATCCTCTATAATACCGTATCCTCTATAATATCGTATCCTGTATCCTATCCTGTCCTCTTCCCTATCCTATACTCAATCCTATCCTATCCTCTATCCTTTGGTATCCTCTATCCTATCCAATCCTCTATTATATCCTATCATCTATCATATCCTATGCTCTATCCTATCCTATCCTCTATCCTATCCTATCCTCTATCCTATCCTATCCTCAATCCTATCCTATCCTCTATCCTTTGGTAACCTCTATCCTATCCAATCCTCTATTATATCCTATCATCTATCATATCCTATGCTCTATCCTATCCTATCCTCTATCCTATCCTATCCTCTATCCTATCCTATCCTCTTTCCTATCCTATCCTCAACCCTATCCTATCCTCAATTCTATCCTATCCTCTATCCTATCCTATCCTCTATAATGTCGTATCCTGTATCCTATCCTGTAATCTTTCCTATCCTATCATCAATCCTATCCTATCCTCTATCGTCTCCTATCCTGTATCCTATCCTCTATAATATCGTATCCTGTATCCTATCCTGTCCTCTTTACTATCCTATCCTCAATCCTATCCTATCCTCTATCCTATGGTATCCTCTATCCTATCCAATCCTCTATCCTATGGTATCCTCTATCCTATCCAATCCTCTATCCTATCCTATCCTCTATCCTATCCTATACTCTATCCTCTCCTATCCTCTATCCTATCCTATCCTTTATCCTATCCTATCCTCTATCCTATCCTATCCTCTATTATATCGTATCCTCTATAATATCGTATCCTGTATCCTATCCTATAGTCTGTCCTATCCTATCCTCTAACCTATCCTATCCTCTATCCTATCCTATCCTCTATCCTATCCTATCCTCTATCCTGTCCTATCCTCTATCTTATCCTATCCTCTATCCTATCCTATCCTCTATCCTATCCTATCCTATATCCTATCCTATCCTCTATCGTATCGTATCCTCTATCCTATCCTGTCCTCTTTCCTATCCTATCCTCAACCCTATCCTATCCTCAATTCTATCCTATACTCCATCCTATCATATCCGCTATCCTATCCTATCCTCTATCCTATAATATCCTCTATCCTATTCAATCCTCTATCCTATCCTCTATCCTATCCAGCTCTATCCTATCCTATCCTCTATCCTATCCTATCATCTATCCTATCTTATCCTCTATCCTATCCTATCCTCTATGCTATCCTATCCTCTATAATATCGTATCCTCTATAATATCCTATCGTGTATCCTATCCTGTCCTCTTTCCTATCCTATCATCAAACCTATCCTGTCCTCTATCGTCTCCTATCCTCTATGCTATCCAATCCCCTATGTTATCCTCTAACCTATCCTATCCTCTATAATATCCTATCCTCTATCCTATCCTATCCTCTATCCTATCCTATCCTCTATCCTATCCTATCCTCTATCCTATCCTATCCTCTATCCTATCCTATCCTCTATCCGTATCCTATCCTCTATCCTATCCTATCCTCTATCCTATCCTATCCTCTGTCCTATCCTATCCTCTATCCTATCCTATCCTCTATCCTATCCTATCCTCTATCCTATCCTATCCTCTATAATATCGTATCCTCTATCCTATCCTATCCTCTATAATATCGTATCCTGTATCCTATCCTGTAATCTTTCCTATCCTATCATCAATCCTATCCTATCCTCTATCGTCTCCTATCCTCTATCCTATCCAATCCCCTATGTTATCCTCTATCCTATCTTATCCTCTATCCTATCCTATCCTCCATCCTATCCTATCCTCTATCCTATAATATACTCTATCCTATCCAATCCTCTACCGTCTCCTATCCTGTATCCGATCCAATCCCCTATCCTCTATCCTATCCTATTCTCTATCCTATCCTATCCTCTGTCCTATCCTATCCTCTATCCTATAATATCCTCTATCCTATCCAATCCTCTATCCTATCCTCTATCCTATCCTCTATCCTATCCTATCCTCTATCCGTATCCTATCCGCTATCCTATCCTATCCTCTATCTTATAATATCCTCTATCCTATCCAATCCTCTATCCTATCCTCTATCCTATCCTCTATCCTATCCTATCCTCTATAATATCGTATCCTCTATAATATCGTATCCTGTATCCTATCCTATCCTCTATCCTATCCTATCCTCTATGCTATCCTATCCTATATCCTATCCTATCCTCTATCCTATCCTATCCTCTATCCTATCCTATCCTCTATCCTATCCTATCCTCCATCCTATCCTATCCTCTATCCTATAATATACTCTATCCTATCCAATCCTCTACCGTCTCCTATCCTGTATCCGATCCAATCCCCTATCCTCTATCCTATCCTATTCTCTATCCTATCCTATCCTCTGTCCTATCCTATCCTCTATCCTATCCTATCCTCTATCCTATCCTATCCTCTATCCTATCATATCCTCTATAATATCGTATCCTGTATCCTATCCTGTCCTCTTTCCTATCCTATCCTCACTCCTATCCTATCCTCTATCCTTTGGTATCCTCTATCCTATCCAATCCTATATCGTATCCTATCCTCTATCCTATCCTATCCTCTATCCTATCCTATCCTCTATCCTATCCTATCCTCTATCCTATCCTATAGTCTATCCTATCCTATCCTCTATCCTATCCTATCCTCTATCCTATCCTATCCTCTATCCGTATCCTATCCTCTATCCTATCCTACTATCTATCCTATCCTATCCTCTATCCTATCCTATCCTCTATAATATCGTATCCTCTATAATATCGTATCCTCTATAATATCGGATCCTGTATCCTATCCTGTCCTCTTTCCTATCCTATCCTCAATCCTATCCTATCCTCTATCCTTTGGTATCCTCTATCCTATCCAATCATCTATCCTATCCTATCCTCTATCCTATCCTATCCTCTATCCTATCCTATCCTATATCCTATCCTATCCTCTATCCTATCCTATCCTCTATCCTATCCTATCCTCTATCCTATCCTATCCTCTATAATATCATATCCTCTATAATATCGTATCCTGTATCCTATCCTGTCCTCTTTCCTATCCTATCATCAATCCTATCCTATCCTCTATCCTATCCAATCCCCTATGTTATCCCCTATCCTATCCTCTATAATATCGTATCCTCTATCATATCCTATCCTCTTTCCTATAATATCATCTATCCTATCCTATCCTCTATCCTATCCTATCCTCTATCCTATCCTATCCTCTATAATATCGTATCCTCTATAATATCGTATCCTGTATCCTATCCTATCCTCTGTCCTATCCTATCCTCTATCCTATCCTATCCTCTATCCTATCCTATCCTCTATCCTGTCCTATCCTCTATCCTATCCTATCCTCTATCCTATCCAGTCCTCTATCCTATCCTATCCTATCCTATCCTATATCCTATCCTATCCTCTATCCTATCCAATCCTCTATACTATCCTATCCTCTATCCTATAATATCCTCTATCCTATCCTATTCTATATCCTATCCTCTATCGTATCGTATCGTCTATCCTATCCTATTCTCTATCCTATACTCTATCGTATCGTATCCTCGATCATATCCTATCCTCAACCCTATCCTATCCTCAATTCTATCGTATACTAAATCCTATCCTATCCGCTATCCTATCCTATCCACTATCCTATAATATCCTCTATCCTATCCAATACTCTATCCTATCCTCTATCCTATCCTCTATCGTATCCTATCCTCTATCCTATCATATCCTCTATCCTATCCTATCCTCTGTCCTATCCTATCCTCTATCCTATCCAATCCTCTATCCTATCCTATCCTCTATCCTATCCTATCCTCTATGCTATCCTATCATATATCCTATCCTATCCTCTATCCTATCCTATCCTCTATCATATCCTATCCTCTATCCTATCCTGTCCTCTTTCCTATCCTATCCTCAACCCTATCCTATCCCCAATTCTATCCTATACTCCATCCTATCCTATCCGCTATCCTATCCTATCCTCTATCCTATAATATCCTCTATCCTATCCAATCCTCTATCCTATCCTCTATCCTATCCTCTATCCTATCCTATCCTCTATCCGTATCCTATCCGCTATCCTATCCTATCCTCTATCCTATAATATCCTCTATCCTATCCAATCCTCTATCCTATCCTCTATCCTATCCTCTATCCTATCCTATCCTTTATCCTATCCTATCCTCTATCCTATCCTATCCTCTATAATATCGTATTCTCTATAATATCGTATCCTGTATCCTATCCTATCCTCTGTCCTATCCTATCCTCTATCCTATCCTATCCTCTATCCTATCCTATCCTCTATCCTATCCTATCCTCTATCCTGTCCTATCCTCTATCCTGTCCTATCCTCTATCCTATCCTATCCTCTATCCTATCCAATCCTCTATCCTATCCTATCCTATCCTATCCTATATCCTATCCTATCCTATCCTCTATAATATCGTATCCTGTATCCTATCCTGTAATCTTTCCTATCCTATCATTAATCCTATCCTATACTCTATCGTATCGTATCCTCGATCATATCCTATCCTCAACCCTATCCTATCCTCAATTCTATCGTATACTCCATCCTATCCTATCCGCTATCCTATCCTATCCACTATCCTATAATATCCTCTATCCTATCCAATACTCTATCCTATCCTCTATCCTATCCTCTATCGTATCCTATCCTCTATCCTATCATATCCTCTATCCTATCCCATCCTCTGTCCTATCCTATCCTCTATCCTATCCAATCCTCTATCCTATCCTATCCTCTATCCTATCCTATCCTCTATGCTATCCTATCCTATATCCTATCCTATACTCTATCCTATCCTATCCTCTATCCTATCCTATCCTCTATCCTATCCTGTCATCTTTCCTATCCTATCCTCAACCCTATCCTATCCTCAATTCTATCCTATACTCCATCCTATCCTATCCGCTATCCTATCCTATCCTCTATCCTATAATATCCTCTATCCTATCCAATCCTCTATCCTATCCTCTATCCTATCCTCTATCCTATCCTATCATCTATCCGTATCCTATCCGCTATCCTATCCTATCCTCTATCCTATAATATCCTCTATCCTATCCAATCCTCTATCCTATCCTCTATCCTATCCTCTATCCTATCCTATCCTTTATCCTATCCTATCCTCTATCCTATCCTATCCTCTATAATATCGTATTCTCTATAATATCGTATCCTGTATCCTATCCTATCCTCTGTCCTATCCTATCCTCTATCCTATCTTATCCTCTATCCTATCCTATCCTCCATCCTATCCTATCCTCTATCCTATAATATCCTCTATCCTATCCAATCCTCTACCGTCTCCTATCCTGTATCCGATCCAATCCCCTATCCTCTATCCTATGCTATTCACTATCCTATCCTCCATCGTATCCTATCCTCTATCCTATCCTATCCTCTATCTTCTCCTATCCTCTATCCTATCCTATCCTCAACCCTATCCTGTCCTCAATTCTATCGTATACTCCATACTATCCTATCCGCTATCCTATCCTATCCTCTATCCTATCCTATCCTCTATCCTATCCAATCCTCTATCCTATCCTATCCTCTATCCTATCCTATCCTCTATGCTATCCTATCCTATATCCTATCCTATACTCTATCCTATCCTATCCTCTATCCTATCCTATCCTCTATCCTATCCTGTCATCTTTCCTATCCTATCCTCAACCCTATCCTATCCTCAATTCTATCCTATACTCCATCCTATCCTATCCGCTATCCTATCCTATCCTCTATCCTATAATATCCTCTATCCTATCCAATCCTCTATCCTATCCTCTATCCTATCCTCTATCCTATCCTATCATCTATCCGTATCCTATCCGCTATCCTATCCTATCCTCTATCCTATAATATCCTCTATCCTATCCAATCCTCTATCCTATCCTCTATCCTATCCTCTATCCTATCCTATCCTTTATCCTATCCTATCCTCTATCCTATCCTATCCTCTATAATATCGTATTCTCTATAATATCGTATCCTGTATCCTATCCTATCCTCTGTCCTATCCTATCCTCTATCCTATCTTATCCTCTATCCTATCCTATCCTCCATCCTATCCTATCCTCTATCCTATAATATCCTCTATCCTATCCAATCCTCTACCGTCTCCTATCCTGTATCCGATCCAATCCCCTATCCTCTATCCTATGCTATTCACTATCCTATCCTCCATCGTATCCTATCCTCTATCCTATCCTATCCTCTATCTTCTCCTATCCTCTATCCTATCCTATCCTCAACCCTATCCTGTCCTCAATTCTATCGTATACTCCATACTATCCTATCCGCTATCCTATCCTATCCTCTATCCTATCCTATCCTCTATCCTATCCTATCCTATATCCTATCCTATCCTCTATCCTATACTATCCTCTATCCTATCGCATCCTCTATCCTATCCTATCCTCTATAATATCATATCCTCTATAATATCGTATCCTGTATCCTATCCTGTCCTCTTTTCTATCCTATCATCAATCCTATCCTATCCTCTATCCTATCCAATCCCCTATGTTATCCCCTATCCTATCCTGTATAATATCGTATCCTCTATCATATCCTATCCTCTTTCCTATAATATCATCTATCCTATCCTATCCTCTATCCTATCCTATCCTCTATCCTAACATATCCTCTATCCTATCCTATCCTCTATCCTATCCTATCCTCTATCCTATCCTGTCCTCTTTCCTATCCTATCCTCAACCCTATCCTATCCTCAATTCTATCCTATACTCCATCCTATCCTATCCGCTATCCTATCCTATCCTCTATCCTATAATATCCTCTATAATATCCAATCCTCTATCCTATCCTCTATCCTATCCTCTATCCTATCCTATCCTCTATCCGTATCCTATCCGCTATCCTATCCTATCCTCTATCCTATAATATCCTCTATCCTAACCAATCCTCTATCCTATCCTCTATCCTATCCTATCCTTTATCCTATCCTATCCTCTATCCTATCCTATCCTCTATAATATCGTATCCTCTATAATATCGTATCCTGTATCCTATCCTATCCTCTGTCCTATCCTATCCTCTATCCTATCCTATCCTCTATCCTGTCCTATCTTCTATCCTATCCTATCCTCTATCCTATCCAGTCCTCTATCCTATCCTATCCTATCCTATCCTATATCCTATCCTATCCTCTATCCTATCCTATCCTCTATCCTATCCAATCCTCTATACTATCCTATCCTCTATCCTATAATATCCTCTATCCTATCCTATTCTCTATCCTATCCTCTATCGTATCATATCCTCTATCCTATCCTATGCTCTATCCTATACTCTATCGTATCGTATCCTCGATCATATCCTATCCTCAACTCTATCCTATCCTCAATTCTATCGTATACTAAATCCTATCCTATCCGTTATCCTATCCTATCCTCTATCCTATCCTATCCTCTATGCTATCCTATCATATATCCTATCCTATCCTCTATCCTATCCTATCCTCTATCATATCCTATCCTCTATCCTATCCTGTCCTCTTTCCTATCCTATCCTCAACCCTATCCTATCCCCAATTCTATCCTATACTCCATCCTATCCTATCCGCTATCCTATCCTATCCTCTATCCTATAATATCCTCTATCCTATCCAATCCTCTATCCTATCCTCTATCCTATCCTCTATCCTATCCTATCCTCTATCCGTATCCTATCCGCTATCCTATCCTATCCTCTATCCTATAATATCCTCTATCCTATCCAATCCTCTATCCTATCCTCTATCCTATCCTCTATCCTATCCTATCCTTTATCCTATCCTATCCTCTATCCTATCCTATCCTCTATAATATCGTATTCTCTATAATATCGTATCATGTATCCTATCCTATCCTCTGTCCTATCCTATCCTCTATCCTATCCTATCCTCTATCCTATCCTATCCTCTATCCTATCCTATCCTCTATCCTGTCCTATCCTCTATCCTGTCCTATCCTCTATCCTATCCTATCCTCTATCCTATCCAATCCTCTATCCTATCCTATCCTATCCTATCCTATATCCTATCCTATCCTATCCTCTATAATATCGTATCCTGTATCCTATCCTGTAATCTTTCCTATCCTATCATTAATCCTATCCTATACTCTATCGTATCGTATCCTCGATCATATCCTATCCTCAACCCTATCCTATCCTCAATTCTATCGTATACTCCATCCTATCCTATCCGCTATCCTATCCTATCCACTATCCTATAATATCCTCTATCCTATCCAATACTCTATCCTATCCTCTATCCTATCCTCTATCGTATCCTATCCTCTATCCTATCATATCCTCTATCCTATCCCATCCTCTGTCCTATCCTATCCTCTATCCTATCCAATCCTCTATCCTATCCTATCCTCTATCCTATCCTATCCTCTATGCTATCCTATCCTATATCCTATCCTATACTCTATCCTATCCTATCCTCTATCCTATCCTATCCTCTATCCTATCCTGTCATCTTTCCTATCCTATCCTCAACCCTATCCTATCCTCAATTCTATCCTATACTCCATCCTATCCTATCCGCTATCCTATCCTATCCTCTATCCTATAATATCCTCTATAATATCCAATCCTCTATCCTATCCTCTATCCTATCCTCTATCCTATCCTATCCTCTATCCGTATCCTATCCGCTATCCTATCCTATCCTCTATCCTATAATATCCTCTATCCTAACCAATCCTCTATCCTATCCTCTATCCTATCCTATCCTTTATCCTATCCTATCCTCTATCCTATCCTATCCTCTATAATATCGTATCCTCTATAATATCGTATCCTGTATCCTATCCTATCCTCTGTCCTATCCTATCCTCTATCCTATCCTATCCTCTATCCTGTCCTATCTTCTATCCTATCCTATCCTCTATCCTATCCAGTCCTCTATCCTATCCTATCCTATCCTATCCTATATCCTATCCTATCCTCTATCCTATCCTATCCTCTATCCTATCCAATCCTCTATACTATCCTATCCTCTATCCTATAATATCCTCTATCCTATCCTATTCTCTATCCTATCCTCTATCGTATCATATCCTCTATCCTATCCTATGCTCTATCCTATACTCTATCGTATCGTATCCTCGATCATATCCTATCCTCAACCCTATCCTATCCTCAATTCTATCGTATACTAAATCCTATCCTATCCGCTATCCTATCCTATCCACTATCCTATAATATCCTCTATCCTATCCAATACTCTATCCTATCCTCTATCCTATCCTCTATCGTATCCTATCCTCTATCCTATCATATCCTCTATCCTATCCTATCCTCTGTCCTATCCTATCCTCTATCCTATCCAATCCTCTATCCTATCCTCTATCCTATCCTATCCTCTATGCTATCCTATCCTATATCCTATCCTATCCTCTATCCTATCCTATCCTCTATCCTATCCTATCCTCTATCCTATCCTGTCCTCTTTCCTATCCTATCCTCAACCCTATCCTATCCCCAATTCTATCCTATAATCCATCCTATCCTATCCGCTATCCTATCCTATCCTCTATCCTATAATATCCTCTATCCTATCCAATCCTCTATCCTATCCTCTATCCTATCCTCTATCCTATCCTATCCTCTATCCGTATCCTATCCGCTATCCTATCCTATCCTCTATCCTATCCAATCCTCTATCCTATCCTCTATCCTATCCTCTATCCTATCCTATCCTTTATCCTATCCTATCCTCTATCCTATCCTATCCTCTATAATATCGTATTCTCTGTAATATCGTATCCTGTATCCTATCCTATCCTCTGTCCTATCCTATCCTCTATCCTATCCTATCCTCTATCCTATCCTCTATCCTATCCTCTATCCTATCCTATCCTCTATCCTGTCCTATCCTCTATCCTATCCTATCCTCTATCCTATTCAATCCTCTATCCTATCCTATCCTATCCTATCCTATCCTATATCCTATCCTATCCTCTATCCTATCCTATCCTCTATCCTATCCTATCCTCTATCCTATCCTATCCTCTATCCTATCCTATCCTCTATCCTATCCTATCCGCTATCCTATCCTATCCTCTATCCTATAATATCCTCTATCCTATCCAATCCTCTATCCTATCCTCTATCCTATCCTCTATCCTATCCTATCCTTTATCCTATCCTATCCTCTATCCTATCCTATCCTCTATAATATCGTATTCTCTATAATATCGTATCATGTATCCTATCCTATCCTCTGTCCTATCCTATCCTCTATCCTATCCTATCCTCTATCCTATCCTATCCTCTATCCTATCCTATCCTCTATCCTGTCCTATCCTCTATCCTGTCCTATCCTCTATCCTATCCTATCCTCTATCCTATCCAATCCTCTATCCTATCCTATCCTATCCTATCCTATCCTATATCCTATCCTATCCTATCCTCTATAATATCGTATCCTGTATCCTATCCTGTAATCTTTCCTATCCTATCATTAATCCTATCCTATACTATATCGTATCGTATCCTCGATCATATCCTATCCTCAACCCTATCCTATCCTCAATTCTATCGTATACTCCATCCTATCCTATCCGCTATCCTATCCTATCCACTATCCTATAATATCCTCTATCCTATCCAATACTCTATCCTATCCTCTATCCTATCCTCTATCGTATCCTATCCTCTATCCTATCATATCCTCTATCCTATCCCATCCTCTGTCCTATCCTATCCTCTATCCTATCCAATCCTCTATCCTATCCTATCCTCTATCCTATCCTATCCTCTATGCTATCCTATCCTATATCCTATCCTATACTCTATCCTATCCTATCCTCTATCCTATCCTATCCTCTATCCTATCCTGTCATCTTTCCTATCCTATCCTCAACCCTATCCTATCCTCAATTCTATCCTATACTCCATCCTATCCTATCCGCTATCCTATCCTATCCTCTATCCTATAATATCCTCTATAATATCCAATCCTCTATCCTATCCTCTATCCTATCCTCTATCCTATCCTATCCTCTATCCGTATCCTATCCGCTATCCTATCCTATCCTCTATCCTATAATATCCTCTATCCTAACCAATCCTCTATCCTATCCTCTATCCTATCCTATCCTTTATCCTATCCTATCCTCTATCCTATCCTATCCTCTATAATATCGTATCCTCTATAATATCGTATCCTGTATCCTATCCTATCCTCTGTCCTATCCTATCCTCTATCCTATCCTATCCTCTATCCTGTCCTATCTTCTATCCTATCCTATCCTCTATCCTATCCAGTCCTCTATCCGATCCTATCCTATCCTATCCTATATCCTATCCTATCCTCTATCCTATCCTATCCTCTATCCTATCCAATCCTCTATACTATCCTATCCTCTATCCTATAATATCCTCTATCCTATCCTATTCTCTATCCTATCCTCTATCGTATCATATCCTCTATCCTATCCTATGCTCTATCCTATACTCTATCGTATCGTATCCTCGATCATATCCTATCCTCAACCCTATCCTATCCTCAATTCTATCGTATACTAAATCCTATCCTATCCGCTATCCTATCCTATCCACTATCCTATAATATCCTCTATCCTATCCAATACTCTATCCTATCCTCTATCCTATCCTCTATCGTATCCTATCCTCTATCCTATCATATCCTCTATCCTATCCTATCCTCTGTCCTATCCTATCCTCTATCCTATCCAATCCTCTATCCTATCCTCTATCCTATCCTATCCTCTATGCTATCCTATCCTATATCCTATCCTATCCTCTATCCTATCCTATCCTCTATCCTATCCTATCCTCTATCCTATCCTGTCCTCTTTCCTATCCTATCCTCAACCCTATCCTATCCCCAATTCTATCCTATAATCCATCCTATCCTATCCGCTATCCTATCCTATCCTCTATCCTATAATATCCTCTATCCTATCCAATCCTCTATCCTATCCTCTATCCTATCCTCTATCCTATCCTATCCTCTATCCGTATCCTATCCGCTATCCTATCCTATCCTCTATCCTATCCAATCCTCTATCCTATCCTCTATCCTATCCTCTATCCTATCCTATCCTTTATCCTATCCTATCCTCTATCCTATCCTATCCTCTATAATATCGTATTCTCTGTAATATCGTATCCTGTATCCTATCCTATCCTCTGTCCTATCCTATCCTCTATCCTATCCTATCCTCTATCCTATCCTATCCTCTATCCTGTCCTATCCTCTATCCTATCCTATCCTCTATCCTATTCAATCCTCTATCCTATCCTATCCTATCCTATCCTATCCTATATCCTATCCTATCCTCTATCCTATCCTATCCTCTATAATATCGTATCCTGTATAATATCGTATCCTGTATCCTATCCTGTAATCTTTCCTATCCTATCATTAATCCTATCCTATCCTCTATCGTCTCCTATCCTCTATCCTATCCAATCCCCTATGTTATCCTCTATCCTATGCTATTCACTATCCTATCCTCCATCGTATCCTATGCTATTCACTATCCTATCCTCCATCGTATCCTATCCTCTATCCTATCCTATCCTCTATCTTCTCCTATCCTCTATCCTATCCTATCCTCAACCCTATCCTATCCTCAATTCTATCGTATACTCCATACTATCCTATCCGCTATCCTATCCTATCCTCTATCCTATAATATCCCCTATCCTATCCAATCCTCTAACCTATCCTCTATCCTATCCTCTATCCTATCCTATCCTCTATCCTATCCTATCCTCTATCCTATCCTATCCTCCATCCTATCCTATCCTCTATCCTATAATATCCTCTATCCTATCCAATCCTCTACCGTCTCCTATCCTGTATCCGATCCAATCCCCTATCCTCTATCCTATCCTATTCTCTATCCTATCCTCTATCGTATCCTATCCTCTATCCTATCCTATCCTCTATCTTCTCCTATCCTCTATCCTATCCTATCCTCAACCCTATCCTATCCTCAATTCTATGGTATACTCCATACTATTATATCCGCTATCCTATCCTATCCTCTATCCTATAATATCCTCTATCCTATTGAATCCTCTATCCTATCCTCTATCCTTTATAATATCGTATTCTCTATAATATCGTATCCTGTATCCGATCCTGTAATCTTTCCTATCCTATCATTAATCCTATCCTATCCTCTATCGTCTCCTATCATCTATCCTATCCAATCCGCTATGTTATCCTCTATCCTATCCTTTCCTCTATAATATCGTATTCTCTATAATATCGTATCCTGTATCCTATCCTATCCTCTGTCCTATCCTATCCTCTACCTTCTCCTATCCTCTATCCTATCCTATCCTCAACCCTATCCTATCCTCAATTCTATCGTATACTCCATACTATCCTATCCGCTATCCTCTCCTATCCTCTATCCTATCCAATCCTCTATACTATCCTATCCTCTATCGTCTCCTATCCTCTATCCTATCCAATCCCCTATGTTATCCTCTATCCTATCTTATCCTCTATCCTATCCTATCCTCCATCCTATCCTATCCTCTATCCTATAATATCCTCTATCCTATCCAATCCTCTACCGTCTCCTATCCTGTATCCGATCCAATCCCCTATCCTCTATCCTATGCTATTCACTATCCTATCCTCCATCGTATCCTATCCTCTATCCTATCCTATCCTCTATCTTCTCCTATCCTCTATCCTATCCTATCCTCAACCCTATCCTATCCTCAATTCTATCGTATACTCCATACTATCCTATGCACTATCCTATCCTATCCTCTATCCTATAATATCCTCAATTCAATCGTATACTCCATACTATCCTATCCGCTATTCTATCCTATCCTCTATCCTATAATATCCTCTATCCTATCCAATCCTCTATCCTATCCTCTATCCTATCCTCTATTCTATCCTATCCTCTATCCGTATCCTATCCTCTATCCTATCCTATCATCTATCCTATCCTATCCTATATCCTATCCTATCCTCTATCCTATCCTATCCTCTATAATATCGTATCCTGTATCCTATCCTGTCCTCTTTACTATCCTATCCTCAATCCTATCCTATCCTCTATCCTATGGTATCCTCTATCCTATCCAATCCTCTATCCTATCCTATCATCTATCCTATCCTATCCTCTATCCTATCCTATCCTATATCCTATCCTATCCTCTATCCTATCCTATCCTCTATAATATCGTATCCTGTATCCTATCCTGTAATCTTTCCTATCCTATCATCAATCCTATCCTATCCTCTATCGTCTCCTATCCTCTATCCTATCCAATCCCCTATGTTATCCTCTATCCTACCTTATCCTCTATCCTATCCTATCGTCCATCCTATCCTATCCCCTATCCTATAATATCCTCTATCCTATCCAATCCTCTACCGTCACCTATCCTCTATCCTATCCAATCCCCTATGTTATCCTCTATCCTATCTTATCCTCTATCCTATCCTATCCTCCATCCTATCCTATCCTCTATCCTATAATATACTCTATCCTATCCAATCCTCTACCGTCTCCTATCCTGTATCCGATCCAATCCCCTATCCTCTATCCTATCCTATTCTCTATCCTATCCTCTATCCTATCCTATCCTCAACCCTATCCTATCCTCAATTCTATCGTATACTCCATACTATCCTATCCGCTATCCTATCCTATCCTCTATCCTATAATATCCTGTATCCTATCCTATCCTCTATCCTATCCTGTCCTCTTTACTATCCTATCCTCAATCCTATCCTATCCACTATCCTATGGTATCCTCTATCCTATCCAATCCTCTATCCTATCCTATCATCTATCCTATCCTATCCTCTATCCTATCCTATCCTATATCCTATCCTATCCTCTATCCTATCCTATCCTCTATCCTATCCTATCCTCTATCCTATCCTATCCTCTATCCTATCCTATCCTCTATCCTATCCTATCCTCTATCCTATCCTATCCTCTATCCTATCCTATCCTCTATAATATCGTATCCTGTATCCTATCCTGTAATCTTTCCTATCCTATCATCAATCCTATCCTATCCTCTATCGTCTCCTATCCTCTATCCTATCCAATCCCCTATGTTATCCTCTATCCTATCTTATCCTCTATCCTATCCTATCCTCCATCCTATCCTATCCCCTATCCTATCCTATCCTCTATCCTATCCTATCCTCTATCCTATCCTATCCTCTATCCTATCCTATCCTCTATCCTATCCTATCCTCTATCCTATCCTATCCTCTATCCTATCCTATCCTCTATAATATCGTATCCTGTATCGTATCCTGTAATCTTTCCTATCCTATCATCAATCCTATCCTATCCTCTATCGTCTCCTTTCCTCTATCCTATCCAATCCCCTATGTTATCCTCTATCCTAGCTTATCCTCTATCCTATCCTATCCTCCATCCTATCCTATCCCCTATCCTATAATATCCTCTATCCTATCCAATCCTCTACCGTCTCCTATCCTCTATCCTATCCAATCCCCTATGTTATATTCTATGCTATCTTATCCTCTATCATATCCTATCCTCCATCCTATCCTATCCTCTATCCTATAATATACTCTATCCTATCCAATCCTCTACCGTCTCCTATCCTGTATCCGATCCAATCCCCTATCCTCTATCCTATCCTATTCTCTATCCTATCCTATCCTCTATCCTATCCTATCCTCTATAATATCGTATCCTGTATCCTATCCTGTCCTCTTTCCTATCCTATCCTCACTCCTATCCTATCCTCTATCCTTTGGTATCCTCTATCCTATCCAATCCTATATCGTATCCTATCCTCTATCCTATCCTATCCTCTATCCTATCCTATCCTCTATCCTATCCTATCCTCTATCCGTATCCTATCCTCTATCCTATCCTATCCTCTATCCTATCCTATCCTCTGTCCTATCCTATCCTCTATCCTATCCTATCCTCTATCCTATCCTATCCTCTATCCTATCCTATCCTCTATAATATCGTATCCTCTATAATATCGGATCCTGTATCCTATCCTGTCCTCTTTCCTATCCTATCCTCAATCCTATCCTATCCTCTATCCTTTGGTATCCTCTATCCTATCCAATCATCTATCCTATCCTATCCTCTATCCTATCCTATCATCTATCCTATCCTATCCTATATCCTATCCAATCCTCTATCCTATCCTATCCTCTATCCTATCCTATCCTCTATCCTATCCTATCCTCTATAATATCATATCCTCTATAATATCGTATCCTGTATCCTATCCTGTCCTCTTTCCTATCCTATCATCAATCCTATCCTATCCTCTATCCTATCCAATCCCCTATGTTATCCCCTATCCTATCCTCTATAATATCGTATCCTCTATCATATCCTATCCTCTTTCCTATAATATCATCTATCCTATCCTATCCTATCCTCTATCCTAACATATCCTCTATCCTATCCTATCCTCTATCCTATCCTATCCTCTATCCTATCCTGTCCTCTTTCCTATCCTATCCTCAACCCTATCCTATCCTCAATTCTATCCTATACTCCATCCTATCCTATCCGCTATCCTATCCTATCCTCTATCCTATAATATCCTCTATAATATCCAATCCTCTATCCTATCCTCTATCCTATCCTCTATCCTATCCTCTATCCTATCCTATCCTCTATCCGTATCCTATCCGCTATCCTATCCTATCCTCTATCCTATAATATCCTCTATCCTATCCAATCATCTATCCTATCCTCTATCTTATCCTATCCTTTATCCTATCCTATCCTCTATCCTATCCTATCCTCTATAATATCGTATCCTCTATAATATCGTATCCTGTATCCTATCCTATCCTCTATCCTATCCTATCCTCTATCCTATCCAATCCTCTATACTATCCTATCCTCTATCCTATCCTGTCCTCTTTCCTATCCTATCCTCAACCCTATCCTATCCCCAATTCTATCCTATAATCCATCCTATCCTATCCGCTATCCTATCCTATCCTCTATCCTATAATATCCTCTATCCTATCCAATCCTCTATCCTATCCTCTATCCTATCCTCAATCCTATCCTATCCTCTATCCGTATCCTATCCGCTATCCTATCCTATCCTCTATCCTATCCAATCCTCTATCCTATCCTCTATCCTATCCTCTATCCTATCCTATCCTTTATCCTATCCTATCCTCTATCCTATCCTATCCTCTATAATATCGTATTCTCTGTAATATCGTATCCTGTATCCTATCCTATCCTCTGTCCTATCCTATCCTCTATCCTATCCTATCCTCTATCCTATCCTCTATCCTATCCTCTATCCTATCCTATCCTCTATCCTGTCCTATCCTCTATCCTATCCTATCCTCTATCCTATTCAATCCTCTATCCTATCCTATCCTATCCTATCCTATCCTATATCCTATCCTATCCTCTATCCTATCCTATCCTCTATCCTATCCTATCCTCTATCCTATCCTATCCTCTATCCTATCCTATCCTCTATCCTATCCTATCCTCTATCCTATCCTATCCTCTATCCTATCCTATCCTCTATCCTATCCTATCCTCTATCCTATCCTATCCTCTATCCTATCCTATCCTCTATCCTATCCTATCCTCTACCCTATCCTATCCTCTATCCTATCCTATCCTCTATAATATCGTATCCTGTATAATATCGTATCCTGTATCCTATCCTGTAATCTTTCCTATCCTATCATTAATCCTATCCTATCCTCTATCGTCTCCTATCCTCTATCCTATCCAATCCCCTATGTTATCCTCTATCCTATCTTATCATCTATCCTATCCTATCCTCCATCCGATCCTATTCTCTATCCTATAATATCCTCTATCCTATCCAATCCTCTACCTTCTCCTATCCTGTATCCGATCCAATCCCCTATCCTCTATCCTATGCTATTCACTATCCTATCCTCCATCGTATCCTATCCTCTATCCTATCCTATCCTCTATCTTCTCCTATCCTCTATCCTATCCTATCCTCAACCCTATCCTATCCTCAATTCTATCGTATACTCCATACTATCCTATCCGCTATCCTATCCTATCCTCTATCCTATAATATCCCCTATCCTATCCAATCCTCTAACCTATCCTCTATCCTATCCTCTATCCTATCCTATCCTCTATCCTATCCTATCCTCTATCCTATCCTATCCTCCATCCTATCCTATCCTCTATCCTATAATATCCTCTATCCTATCCAATCCTCTACCGTCTCCTATCCTGTATCCGATCCAATCCCCTATCCTCTATCCTATCCTATTCTCTATCCTATCCTCTATCGTATCCTATCCTCTATCCTATCCTATCCTCTATCTTCTCCTATCCTCTATCCTATCCTATCCTCAACCCTATCCTATCCTCAATTCTATGGTATACTCCATACTATTATATCCGCTATCCTATCCTATCCTCTATCCTATAATATCCTCTATCCTATTGAATCCTCTATCCTATCCTCTATCCTTTATAATATCGTATTCTCTATAATATCGTATCCTGTATCCGATCCTGTAATCTTTCCTATCCTATCATTAATCCTATCCTATCCTCTATCGTCTCCTATCCTCTATCCTATCCAATCCGCTATGTTATCCTCTATCCTATCCTATCCTCTATAATATCGTATTCTCTATAATATCGTATCCTGTATCCTATCCTATCCTCTGTCCTATCCTATCCTCTATCCTATCCTATCCTCTATCCTATCCTATCCTCTATCCTATTCTATCCTCTATCCTATCCTATCCTCTATAATATCGTATCCTCTATAATATCGTATCCTGTATCCTATCCTGTAATCTTTCCTATCCCATCATTAATCCTATCCTATCCTCTATCGTCTCCTATCCTCTATCCTATCCAATCCCCTATGTTATCCTCTATCCTATCCTATTCTCTATCCAATCCTCCATCGTATCCTATCCTCTATCCTATCCTATCCTCTACCTTCTCCTATCCTCTATCCTATCCTATCCTCAACCCTATCCTATCCTCAATTCTATCGTATACTCCATACTATCCTATCCGCTATCCTCTCCTATCCTCTATCCTATCCAATCCTCTATACTATCCTATCCTCTATCGTCTCCTATCCTCTATCCTATCCAATCCCCTATGTTATCCTCTATCCTATCTTATCCTCTATCCTATCCTATCCTCCATCCTATCCTATCCTCTATCCTATAATATCCTCTATCCTATCCAATCCTCTACCGTCTCCTATCCTGTATCCGATCCAATCCCCTATCCTCTATCCTATGCTATTCACTATCCTATCCTCCATCGTATCCTATCCTCTATCCTATCCTATCCTCTATCTTCTCCTATCCTCTATCCTATCCTATCCTCAACCCTATCCTATCCTCAATTCTATCGTATACTCCATACTATCCTATGCACTATCCTATCCTATCCTCTATCCTATAACATCCTCAATTCAATCGTATACTCCATACTATCCTATCCGCTATTCTATCCTATCCTCTATCCTATAATATCCTCTATCCTATCCAATCCTCTATCCTATCCTCTATCCTATCCTCTATTCTATCCTATCCTCTATCCGTATCCTATCCTCTATCCTATCCTATCATCTATCCTATCCTATCCTATATCCTATCCTATCCTCTATCCTATCCTATCCTCTATAATATCGTATCCTGTATCCTATCCTGTCCTCTTTACTATCCTATCCTCAATCCTATCCTATCCTCTTTCCTATGGTATCCTCTATCCTATCCAATCCTCTATCCTATCCTATCATCTATCCTATCCTATCCTCTATCCTATCCTATCCTATATCCTATCCTATCCTCTATCCTATCCTATCCTCTATAATATCGTATCCTGTATCCTATCCTGTAATCTTTCCTATCCTATCATCAATCCTATCCTATCCTCTATCGTCTCCTATCCTCTATCCTATCCAATCCCCTATGTTATCCTCTATCCTACCTTATCCTCTATCCTATCCTATCGTCCATCCTATCCTATCCCCTATCCTATAATATCCTCTATCCTATCCAATCCTCTACCGTCACCTATCCTCTATCCTATCCAATCCCCTATGTTATCCCTTATCCTATCTTATCCTCTATCCTATCCTATCCTCCATTCTATCCTATCCTCTATCCTATAATATACTCTATCCTATCCAATCCTCTACCGTCTCCTATCCTGTATCCGATCCAATCCCCTATCCTCTATCCTATCCTATTCTCTATCCTATCCTCTATCCTATCCTATCCTCAACCCTATCCTATCCTCAATTCTATCGTATACTCCATACTATCCTATCCGCTATCCTATCCTATCCTCTATCCTATAATATCCTGTATCCTATCCTATCCTCTATCCTATCCTGTCCTCTTTACTATCCTATCCTCAATCCTATCCTATCCACTATCCTATGGTATCCTCTATCCTATCCAATCCTCTATCCTATCCTATCATCTATCCTATCCTATCCTCTATCCTATCCTATCCCCTATGTTATCCTCTATCCTATGCTATTCACTATCCTATCCTCCATCGTATCCTATGCTATTCACTATCCTATCCTCCATCGTATCCTATCCTCTATCCTATCCTATCCTCTATCTTCTCCTATCCTCTATCCTATCCTATCCTCAACCCTATCCTATCCTCAATTCTATCGTATACTCCATACTATCCTATCCGCTATCCTATCCTATCCTCTATCCTATAATATCCCCTATCCTATCCAATCCTCTAACCTATCCTCTATCCTATCCTCTATCCTATCCTATCCTCTATCCTATCCTATCCTCTATCCTATCCTATCCTCCATCCTATCCTATCCTCTATCCTATAATATCCTCTATCCTATCCAATCCTCTACCGTCTCCTATCCTGTATCCGATCCAATCCCCTATCCTCTATCCTATCCTATTCTCTATCCTATCCTCTATCGTATCCTATCCTCTATCCTATCCTATCCTCTATCTTCTCCTATCCTCTATCCTATCCTATCCTCAACCCTATCCTATCCTCAATTCTATGGTATACTCCATACTATTATATCCGCTATCCTATCCTATCCTCTATCCTATAATATCCTCTATCCTATTGAATCCTCTATCCTATCCTCTATCCTTTATAATATCGTATTCTCTATAATATCGTATCCTGTATCCGATCCTGTAATCTTTCCTATCCTATCATTAATCCTATCCTATCCTCTATCGTCTCCTATCATCTATCCTATCCAATCCGCTATGTTATCCTCTATCCTATCCTTTCCTCTATAATATCGTATTCTCTATAATATCGTATCCTGTATCCTATCCTATCCTCTGTCCTATCCTATCCTCTACCTTCTCCTATCCTCTATCCTATCCTATCCTCAACCCTATCCTATCCTCAATTCTATCGTATACTCCATACTATCCTATCCGCTATCCTCTCCTATCCTCTATCCTATCCAATCCTCTATACTATCCTATCCTCTATCGTCTCCTATCCTCTATCCTATCCAATCCCCTATGTTATCCTCTATCCTATCTTATCCTCTATCCTATCCTATCCTCCATCCTATCCTATCCTCTATCCTATAATATCCTCTATCCTATCCAATCCTCTACCGTCTCCTATCCTGTATCCGATCCAATCCCCTATCCTCTATCCTATGCTATTCACTATCCTATCCTCCATCGTATCCTATCCTCTATCCTATCCTATCCTCTATCTTCTCCTATCCTCTATCCTATCCTATCCTCAACCCTATCCTATCCTCAATTCTATCGTATACTCCATACTATCCTATGCACTATCCTATCCTATCCTCTATCCTATAATATCCTCAATTCAATCGTATACTCCATACTATCCTATCCGCTATTCTATCCTATCCTCTATCCTATAATATCCTCTATCCTATCCAATCCTCTATCCTATCCTCTATCCTATCCTCTATTCTATCCTATCCTCTATCCGTATCCTATCCTCTATCCTATCCTATCATCTATCCTATCCTATCCTATATCCTATCCTATCCTCTATCCTATCCTATCCTCTATAATATCGTATCCTGTATCCTATCCTGTCCTCTTTACTATCCTATCCTCAATCCTATCCTATCCTCTATCCTATGGTATCCTCTATCCTATCCAATCCTCTATCCTATCCTATCATCTATCCTATCCTATCCTCTATCCTATCCTATCCTATATCCTATCCTATCCTCTATCCTATCCTATCCTCTATAATATCGTATCCTGTATCCTATCCTGTAATCTTTCCTATCCTATCATCAATCCTATCCTATCCTCTATCGTCTCCTATCCTCTATCCTATCCAATCCCCTATGTTATCCTCTATCCTACCTTATCCTCTATCCTATCCTATCGTCCATCCTATCCTATCCCCTATCCTATAATATCCTCTATCCTATCCAATCCTCTACCGTCACCTATCCTCTATCCTATCCAATCCCCTATGTTATCCTCTATCCTATCTTATCCTCTATCCTATCCTATCCTCCATCCTATCCTATCCTCTATCCTATAATATACTCTATCCTATCCAATCCTCTACCGTCTCCTATCCTGTATCCGATCCAATCCCCTATCCTCTATCCTATCCTATTCTCTATCCTATCCTCTATCCTATCCTATCCTCAACCCTATCCTATCCTCAATTCTATCGTATACTCCATACTATCCTATCCGCTATCCTATCCTATCCTCTATCCTATAATATCCTGTATCCTATCCTATCCTCTATCCTATCCTGTCCTCTTTACTATCCTATCCTCAATCCTATCCTATCCACTATCCTATGGTATCCTCTATCCTATCCAATCCTCTATCCTATCCTATCATCTATCCTATCCTATCCTCTATCCTATCCTATCCTATATCCTATCCTATCCTCTATAATATCGTATCCTGTATCCTATCCTGTAATCTTTCCTATCCTATCATCAATCCTATCCTATCCTCTATCGTCTCCTATCCTCTATCCTATCCAATCCCCTATGTTATCCTCTATCCTATCTTATCCTCTATCCTATCCTATCCTCCATCCTATCCTATCCCCTATCCTATCCTATCCTCTATCCTATCCTATCCTCTATCCTATCCTATCCTCTATCCTATCCTATCCTCTATCCTATCCTATCCTCTATCCTATCCTATCCTCTATCCTATCCTATCCTCTATAATATCGTATCCTGTATCGTATCCTGTAATCTTTCCTATCCTATCATCAATCCTATCCTATCCTCTATCGTCTCCTTTCCTCTATCCTATCCAATCCCCTATGTTATCCTCTATCCTATCTTATCCTCTATCCTATCCTATCCTCCATCCTATCCTATCCCCTATCCTATAATATCCTCTATCCTATCCAATCCTCTACCGTCTCCTATCCTCTATCCTATCCAATCCCCTATGTTATATTCTATGCTATCTTATCCTCTATCATATCCTATCCTCCATCCTATCCTATCCTCTATCCTATAATATACTCTATCCTATCCAATCCTCTACCGTCTCCTATCCTGTATCCGATCCAATCCCCTATCCTCTATCCTATCCTATTCTCTATCCTATCCTATCCTCTGTCCTATCCTATCCTCTATCCTATCCTATCCTCTATCCTATCCTATCCTCTATCCTATCCTATCCTCTATAATATCGTATCCTGTATCCTATCCTGTCCTCTTTCCTATCCTATCCTCACTCCTATCCTATCCTCTATCCTTTGGTATCCTCTATCCTATCCAATCCTATATCGTATCCTATCCTCTATCCTATCCTATCCTCTATCCTATCCTATCCTCTATCCTATCCTATCCTCTATCCGTATCCTATCCTCTATCCTATCCTATCCTCTATCCTATCCTATCCTCTGTCCTATCCTATCCTCTATCCTATCCTATCCTCTATCCTATCCTATCCTCTATCCTATCCTATCCTCTATAATATCGTATCCTCTATAATATCGGATCCTGTATCCTATCCTGTCCTCTTTCCTATCCTATCCTCAATCCTATCCTATCCTCTATCCTTTGGTATCCTCTATCCTATCCAATCATCTATCCTATCCTATCCTCTATCCTATCCTATCATCTATCCTATCCTATCCTATATCCTATCCAATCCTCTATCCTATCCTATCCTCTATCCTATCCTATCCTCTATCCTATCCTATCCTCTATAATATCATATCCTCTATAATATCGTATCCTGTATCCTATCCTGTCCTCTTTCCTATCCTATCATCAATCCTATCCTATCCTCTATCCTATCCAATCCCCTATGTTATCCCCTATCCTATCCTCTATAATATCGTATCCTCTATCATATCCTATCCTCTTTCCTATAATATCATCTATCCTATCCTATCCTATCCTCTATCCTAACATATCCTCTATCCTATCCTATCCTCTATCCTATCCTATCCTCTATCCTATCCTGTCCTCTTTCCTATCCTATCCTCAACCCTATCCTATCCTCAATTCTATCCTATACTCCATCCTATCCTATCCGCTATCCTATCCTATCCTCTATCCTATAATATCCTCTATAATATCCAATCCTCTATCCTATCCTCTATCCTATCCTCTATCCTATCCTCTATCCTATCCTATCCTCTATCCGTATCCTATCCGCTATCCTATCCTATCCTCTATCCTATAATATCCTCTATCCTATCCAATCATCTATCCTATCCTCTATCTTATCCTATCCTTTATCCTATCCTATCCTCTATCCTATCCTATCCTCTATAATATCGTATCCTCTATAATATCGTATCCTGTATCCTATCCTATCCTCTATCCTATCCTATCCTCTATCCTATCCAATCCTCTATACTATCCTATCCTCTATCCTATCCTGTCCTCTTTCCTATCCTATCCTCAACCCTATCCTATCCCCAATTCTATCCTATAATCCATCCTATCCTATCCGCTATCCTATCCTATCCTCTATCCTATAATATCCTCTATCCTATCCAATCCTCTATCCTATCCTCTATCCTATCCTCTATCCTATCCTATCCTCTATCCGTATCCTATCCGCTATCCTATCCTATCCTCTATCCTATCCAATCCTCTATCCTATCCTCTATCCTATCCTCTATCCTATCCTATCCTTTATCCTATCCTATCCTCTATCCTATCCTATCCTCTATAATATCGTATTCTCTGTAATATCGTATCCTGTATCCTATCCTATCCTCTGTCCTATCCTATCCTCTATCCTATCCTATCCTCTATCCTATCCTCTATCCTATCCTCTATCCTATCCTATCCTCTATCCTGTCCTATCCTCTATCCTATCCTATCCTCTATCCTATTCAATCCTCTATCCTATCCTATCCTATCCTATCCTATCCTATATCCTATCCTATCCTCTATCCTATCCTATCCTCTATCCTATCCTATCCTCTATCCTATCCTATCCTCTATCCTATCCTATCCTCTATCCTATCCTATCCTCTATCCTATCCTATCCTCTATCCTATCCTATCCTCTATCCTATCCTATCCTCTATCCTATCCTATCCTCTATCCTATCCTATCCTCTATCCTATCCTATCCTCTACCCTATCCTATCCTCTATCCTATCCTATCCTCTATAATATCGTATCCTGTATAATATCGTATCCTGTATCCTATCCTGTAATCTTTCCTATCCTATCATTAATCCTATCCTATCCTCTATCGTCTCCTATCCTCTATCCTATCCAATCCCCTATGTTATCCTCTATCCTATCTTATCATCTATCCTATCCTATCCTCCATCCGATCCTATTCTCTATCCTATAATATCCTCTATCCTATCCAATCCTCTACCTTCTCCTATCCTGTATCCGATCCAATCCCCTATCCTCTATCCTATGCTATTCACTATCCTATCCTCCATCGTATCCTATCCTCTATCCTATCCTATCCTCTATCTTCTCCTATCCTCTATCCTATCCTATCCTCAACCCTATCCTATCCTCAATTCTATCGTATACTCCATACTATCCTATCCGCTATCCTATCCTATCCTCTATCCTATAATATCCCCTATCCTATCCAATCCTCTAACCTATCCTCTATCCTATCCTCTATCCTATCCTATCCTCTATCCTATCCTATCCTCTATCCTATCCTATCCTCCATCCTATCCTATCCTCTATCCTATAATATCCTCTATCCTATCCAATCCTCTACCGTCTCCTATCCTGTATCCGATCCAATCCCCTATCCTCTATCCTATCCTATTCTCTATCCTATCCTCTATCGTATCCTATCCTCTATCCTATCCTATCCTCTATCTTCTCCTATCCTCTATCCTATCCTATCCTCAACCCTATCCTATCCTCAATTCTATGGTATACTCCATACTATTATATCCGCTATCCTATCCTATCCTCTATCCTATAATATCCTCTATCCTATTGAATCCTCTATCCTATCCTCTATCCTTTATAATATCGTATTCTCTATAATATCGTATCCTGTATCCGATCCTGTAATCTTTCCTATCCTATCATTAATCCTATCCTATCCTCTATCGTCTCCTATCCTCTATCCTATCCAATCCGCTATGTTATCCTCTATCCTATCCTATCCTCTATAATATCGTATTCTCTATAATATCGTATCCTGTATCCTATCCTATCCTCTGTCCTATCCTATCCTCTATCCTATCCTATCCTCTATCCTATCCTATCCTCTATCCTATTCTATCCTCTATCCTATCCTATCCTCTATAATATCGTATCCTCTATAATATCGTATCCTGTATCCTATCCTGTAATCTTTCCTATCCCATCATTAATCCTATCCTATCCTCTATCGTCTCCTATCCTCTATCCTATCCAATCCCCTATGTTATCCTCTATCCTATCCTATTCTCTATCCAATCCTCCATCGTATCCTATCCTCTATCCTATCCTATCCTCTACCTTCTCCTATCCTCTATCCTATCCTATCCTCAACCCTATCCTATCCTCAATTCTATCGTATACTCCATACTATCCTATCCGCTATCCTCTCCTATCCTCTATCCTATCCAATCCTCTATACTATCCTATCCTCTATCGTCTCCTATCCTCTATCCTATCCAATCCCCTATGTTATCCTCTATCCTATCTTATCCTCTATCCTATCCTATCCTCCATCCTATCCTATCCTCTATCCTATAATATCCTCTATCCTATCCAATCCTCTACCGTCTCCTATCCTGTATCCGATCCAATCCCCTATCCTCTATCCTATGCTATTCACTATCCTATCCTCCATCGTATCCTATCCTCTATCCTATCCTATCCTCTATCTTCTCCTATCCTCTATCCTATCCTATCCTCAACCCTATCCTATCCTCAATTCTATCGTATACTCCATACTATCCTATGCACTATCCTATCCTATCCTCTATCCTATAACATCCTCAATTCAATCGTATACTCCATACTATCCTATCCGCTATTCTATCCTATCCTCTATCCTATAATATCCTCTATCCTATCCAATCCTCTATCCTATCCTCTATCCTATCCTCTATTCTATCCTATCCTCTATCCGTATCCTATCCTCTATCCTATCCTATCATCTATCCTATCCTATCCTATATCCTATCCTATCCTCTATCCTATCCTATCCTCTATAATATCGTATCCTGTATCCTATCCTGTCCTCTTTACTATCCTATCCTCAATCCTATCCTATCCTCTTTCCTATGGTATCCTCTATCCTATCCAATCCTCTATCCTATCCTATCATCTATCCTATCCTATCCTCTATCCTATCCTATCCTATATCCTATCCTATCCTCTATCCTATCCTATCCTCTATAATATCGTATCCTGTATCCTATCCTGTAATCTTTCCTATCCTATCATCAATCCTATCCTATCCTCTATCGTCTCCTATCCTCTATCCTATCCAATCCCCTATGTTATCCTCTATCCTACCTTATCCTCTATCCTATCCTATCGTCCATCCTATCCTATCCCCTATCCTATAATATCCTCTATCCTATCCAATCCTCTACCGTCACCTATCCTCTATCCTATCCAATCCCCTATGTTATCCCTTATCCTATCTTATCCTCTATCCTATCCTATCCTCCATTCTATCCTATCCTCTATCCTATAATATACTCTATCCTATCCAATCCTCTACCGTCTCCTATCCTGTATCCGATCCAATCCCCTATCCTCTATCCTATCCTATTCTCTATCCTATCCTCTATCCTATCCTATCCTCAACCCTATCCTATCCTCAATTCTATCGTATACTCCATACTATCCTATCCGCTATCCTATCCTATCCTCTATCCTATAATATCCTGTATCCTATCCTATCCTCTATCCTATCCTGTCCTCTTTACTATCCTATCCTCAATCCTATCCTATCCACTATCCTATGGTATCCTCTATCCTATCCAATCCTCTATCCTATCCTATCATCTATCCTATCCTATCCTCTATCCTATCCTATCCTATATCCTATCCTATCCTCTATCCTATCCTATCCTCTATCCTATCCTATCCTCTATCCTATCCTATCCTCTATCCTATCCTATCCTCTATCCTATCCTATCCTCTATAATATCGTATCCTGTATCCTATCCTGTAATCTTTCCTATCCTATCATCAATCCTATCCTATCCTCTATCGTCTCCTATCCTCTATCCTATCCAATCCCCTATGTTATCCTCTATCCTATCTTATCCTCTATCCTATCCTATCCTCCATCCTATCCTATCCCCTATCCTATCCTATCCTCTATCCTATCCTATCCTCTATCCTATCCTATCCTCTATCCTATCCTCTATCCTATCCTATCCTCTATCCTATCCTGTCCTCTTTCCTATCCTATCCTCAACCCTATCCTATCCCCAATTCTATCCTATACTCCATCCTATCCTATCCGCTATCCTATCCTATCCTCTATCCTATAATATCCTCTATCCTATCCAATCCTCTATCCTATCCTCTATCCTATCCTCTATCCTATCCTATCCTCTATCCGTATCCTATCCGCTATCCTATCCTATCCTCTATCCTATAATATCCTCTATCCTATCCAATCCTCTATCCTATCCTCTATCCTATCCTCTATCCTATCCTATCCTTTATCCTATCCTATCTTCTATCCTATCCTATCCTCTATAATATCCTATCATCTATCCTATCCTATCCTCTATCCTATCCTATCCTATATCCTATCCTATCCTCTATCCTATCCTATCCTCTATCCTATCCTATCCTCTATCCTATCCTATCCTCTATCCTATCCTATCCTCTATCCTATCCTATCCTCTATAATATCGTATCCTGTATCCTATCCTGTAATCTTTCCTATCCTATCATCAATCCTATCCTATCCTCTATCGTCTCCTATCCTCTATCCTATCCAATCCCCTATGTTATCCTCTATCCTACCTTATCCTCTATCCTATCCTATCGTCCATCCTATCCTATCCCCTATCCTATAATATCCTCTATCCTATCCAATCCTCTACCGTCACCTATCCTCTATCCTATCCAATCCCCTATGTTATCCCTTATCCTATCTTATCCTCTATCCTATCCTATCCTCCATTCTATCCTATCCTCTATCCTATAATATACTCTATCCTATCCAATCCTCTACCGTCTCCTATCCTGTATCCGATCCAATCCCCTATCCTCTATCCTATCCTATTCTCTATCCTATCCTCTATCCTATCCTATCCTCAACCCTATCCTATCCTCAATTCTATCGTATACTCCATACTATCCTATCCGCTATCCTATCCTATCCTCTATCCTATAATATCCTGTATCCTATCCTATCCTCTATCCTATCCTGTCCTCTTTACTATCCTATCCTCAATCCTATCCTATCCACTATCCTATGGTATCCTCTATCCTATCCAATCCTCTATCCTATCCTATCATCTATCCTATCCTATCCTCTATCCTATCCTATCCTATATCCTATCCTATCCTCTATCCTATCCTATCCTCTATCCTATCCTATCCTCTATCCTATCCTATCCTCTATCCTATCCTATCCTCTATCCTATCCTATCCTCTATAATATCGTATCCTGTATCCTATCCTGTAATCTTTCCTATCCTATCATCAATCCTATCCTATCCTCTATCGTCTCCTATCCTCTATCCTATCCAATCCCCTATGTTATCCTCTATCCTATCTTATCCTCTATCCTATCCTATCCTCCATCCTATCCTATCCCCTATCCTATCCTATCCTCTATCCTATCCTATCCTCTATCCTATCCTATCCTCTATCCTATCCTCTATCCTATCCTATCCTCTATCCTATCCTGTCCTCTTTCCTATCCTATCCTCAACCCTATCCTATCCCCAATTCTATCCTATACTCCATCCTATCCTATCCGCTATCCTATCCTATCCTCTATCCTATAATATCCTCTATCCTATCCAATCCTCTATCCTATCCTCTATCCTATCCTCTATCCTATCCTATCCTCTATCCGTATCCTATCCGCTATCCTATCCTATCCTCTATCCTATAATATCCTCTATCCTATCCAATCCTCTATCCTATCCTCTATCCTATCCTCTATCCTATCCTATCCTTTATCCTATCCTATCTTCTATCCTATCCTATCCTCTATAATATCCTATCCTCTATCCTATCCTATCCTCTATCCTATCCTATCCTCTATCCTATCCTATCCTCTATCCTATCCTATCCTCTATCCTATCCTATCCTCTATCCTATCCTATCCTCTATCCTATCCTATCCTCTATAATATCGTATCCTGTATAATATCGTATCCTGTATCCTATCCTGTAATCTTTCCTATCCTATCATTAATCCTATCCTATCCTCTATCGTCTCCTATATTCTATCCTATCCAATCCCCTATGTTATCCTCTATCCTATCTTATCATCTATCCTATCCTATCCTCCATCCTATCCTATTCTCTATCCTATAATATCCTCTATCCTATCCAATCCTCTACCTTCTCCTATCCTGTATCCGATCCAATCCCCTATCCTCTATCCTATGCTATTCACTATCCTATCCTCCATCGTATCCTATCCTCTATCCTATCCTATCCTCTATCTTCTCCTATCCTCTATCCTATCCTATCCTCAACCCTATCCTATCCTCAATTCTATCGTATACTCCATACTATCCTATCCGCTATCCTATCCTATCCTCTATCCTATAATATCCCCTATCCTATCCAATCCTCTAACCTATCCTCTATCCTATCCTCTATCCTATCCTATCCTCTATCCTATCCTATCCTCCATCCTATCCTATCCTCTATCCTATAATATCCTCTATCCTATCCAATCCTCTACCGTCTCCTATCCTGTATTCGATCCAATCCCCTATCCTCTATCCTATCCTATTCTCTATCCTATCCTCTATCGTATCCTATCCTCTATCCTATCCTATCCTCTATCTTCTCCTATCCTCTATCCTATCCTATCCTCAACCCTATCCTATCCTCAATTCTATGGTATACTCCATACTATTATATCCGCTATCCTATCCTATCCTCTATCCTATAATATCCTCTATCCTATCGAATCCTCTATCCTATCCTCTATCCTTTATAATATCGTATTCTCTATAATATCGTATCCTGTATCCGATCCTGTAATCTTTCCTATCCTATCATTAATCCTATCCTATCCTCTATCGTCTCCTATCCTCTATCCTATCCAATCCGCTATGTTATCCTCTATCCTATCCTATCCTCTATAATATCGTATTCTCTATAATATCGTATTCTCTATAATATCGTATCCTGTATCCTATCCTATCCTCTGTCCTATCCTATCCTCTATCCTATCCTATCCTCTATCCTATCCTATCCTCTATCCTATCCTATCCTCTATCCTATCCTATCCTCTATAATATCGTATCCTCTATAATATCGTATCCTGTATCCTATCCTGTAATCTTTCCTATCCCATCATTAATCCTATCCTATCCTCTATCGTCTCCTATCCTCTATCCTATCCAATCCCCTATGTTATCCTCTATCCTATCCTATTCTCTATCCAATCCTCCATCGTATCCTATCCTCTATCCTATCCTATCCTCTACCTTCTCCTATCCTCTATCCTATCCTATCCTCAACCCTATCCTATCCTCAATTCTATCGTATACTCCATACTATCCTATCCGCTATCCTCTCCTATCCTCTATCCTATCCAATCCTCTATACTATCCTATCCTCTATCGTCTCCTATCCTCTATCCTATCCAATCCCCTATGTTATCCTCTATCCTATCTTATCCTCTATCCTATCCCATCCTCCATCCTATTTTTTTTTTTTTTTTTTCCATGGAGGTAATCTCGTTACGGATACCCGAACCCCCCCGGGGGGGGGGGTGGTCCGGGTTATGTGGGACTCCTCGGCTGGTTGGTGCAACGCCGAGTATACCCACTAACTCCTCCCCGTCCGTCCCTAGACTCCTGGGGGCACCCGTGCTCTGCGCACGCATGTCAATCCGGTGTGCCCCCGCCTTAGCATACCACTCAGGGGGGGACGCGGCCCCCTCCCGTACCTACTCTATCCGAAGGCACCACGCAACGGACGACGTGGCGCCTTCCCCCCTGTTAGGCCGCCCGATGAGCATCCGAGCCCCCGCTCGAGATGCCCGGCGGCCTCCGGGGACGCCGTTGGTGACCGAGTGTAAGGGGATATCCGATCCCCCGCCTCGAGATCATCAAGGGCGTCCCCGCTCGCGTCAGAGGCGTCGCAACGGGGGTACGCCCCCGGGGCGTACCCTGCGCCGCCTCCCCCCCCTTCGGCCGGGATCGTGATTACGCTCCCGATCCCGTTCCGCAGCCTCCTTCCGCAGCATAACCCGCTCGCAGAAGGAAGCGAACCCCCTCCACGCCTCCTCGCCACCGGCTGCCGCAGCGACGACAGCCGGGAGCGAGAGGTCGTGGCCCACCGCGCGCCGCAGGGCACGGCGCTCTCCCCCCCATGCCGGACACTCCTCCAGAGTGTGTTGCGCCGTGTCCCGCGGCTCGCCGCAGTGGTGACACGCCTCCTCGGTCTCCCTCCCGATGCGACACAGGTAGTCGCCGAAGCACCCGTGCCCGCTCATCACCTGCGTCACACGGTAGGAGACCCTATGCCCCATCCATCCCCTGTTCCATTGATCGAACACCGGGAGGATGGCCCGAACGGCCCGCCTCTCGCCCTCCCTCGTCCCGGGAAGGCTATCGCGCCACTCCCGGGCTGCGTGCCGCCGAGCATGTCGCCTGAGCTCATCCACCATGAGCCGCGCCTGATCCGGGGCCACCCCCCGGAGCCGGAGTTCCCTGGAGTGCGTATGCACATCCGCCAACACGCGGGCCTCCAGCTCGAGGGGGATCAGCCCCGACATCACCATCGCCGTCGCGTATGAAATGGTGCGGTACCCCCGCACGATGCCTATGGCCAGCCTGCGCTCGATGCGACGCAGCAGCGACCGTGTGCCGCCACTGCGCCCCCTAGCCAAGACATCGCGCGCCCACACAGGGGCTCCGTACAGGACCAAAACTCGCACCACCACCGCGAACAGACGACGCACCCGTCCACAGGGTCCCCCGAGATTCGGGAGAAGGCGACCGAGCGCAGCGGTCGCCCTCTCCGCCCGGGGCGCCAGCGACTCAAGGTGGCGGTCAAAACGCCACCGGCCGTCAAGCTCGAGTCCCAGGTACCGCATCTGGGACCCGACCTTGACCATCCCCTCCCCCACGCAGATCCAGCACTGGGGAGGCGCCGCCAACCGGGCCGAGCGGAGAAACCACATGGCCCTGGTTTTCTCGACGGACACCTCTAGGCCCAGCGACCGGATCGCGCGCACCGCGCGCCACGCGCCGCGCTCCGCCAGGCAGATGGCCTCCTTCGCATACCTCCCGGTGGCCAATACCAGCGTGTCGTCGGCGTAACACGTCAGGCTGACCCCGGGAGGCATCTCCTCCCGCAGGACGCGATCGTACGCAAGATTCCACAGCAACGGGCCCAACACCGAGCCCTGCGGAACCCCGCGCACGACGCCCCTGCGCACCATCCCGTACCGGCCGGGATACTCTATACCCCTGTCGGAGAGATAGCTCCCAATCACCCTTCTGAGATACAGAGGCACCCGGTGGAAGACCAGGGCCTCCATTATCCGATCCCAGGGGACGGTGTTGAACGCGTTAGCGATATCCAAGGATATCGCCAACGCAACAACGCCCCCCCCCTCGTACAGGCCTCCGAGAGAGCCCTCACCCGCCGAATAGCGTCGACGGTGGAGAGACCCTCCCGGAAGCCGAATTGAACCCCGCTCAGATCGGGGACCCCTCCCGCCGACAGGTGCCGGACGAGGCGTCCAACGAGTACGCGCTCGAACAACTTCCCCGCCTCGTCCAGCAGACAAATTGGCCGGTACCCTGAGGGCGAGTCCCGGGACTTGCCCCCCTTCGGAAGGAGGACCAACCTGCCCGACTTCCACTCCGTGGGGAACACCCCCTCCCTCAGACAGCCGTTATACAGCTGCCGGAGTTCGGCGGCGAGTCCCCCCTCCAGGGCCAAGACCAACGCGCGGCCCGGCACCCCGTCCGGGCCCGGGGCCTTGCGGCCCACCCGCCGCGCCCTGGCCATCGCCTCACCCAGCTCGCCGGCCGACACCTCCCACTCTGCGGACCAGGAGAGAGGCTCCTGTTCCCAATGGGAGCGGCGCAGTTGTCCCCCCTCTCGCGGGAAGAGGGACGCCACCACTCCCTCGAGCAGGTGGGGGTCCATCGACTCCGTCACCGGAGGCGCCCACGCGCGCAGCTTGTTCATGACAAGCTTGTACGGGCGCCCCCATGGATCGGAGTCCACCGTGCCGACGAGCTCCGACCACGCGTCGGCCTTGGCCCGCGCGATAGCCCTGCGGAGAACCCCGAGCGCGGCTCGGTACTCCCCGCCGAGCCTCGCCGTCGCCTCCTCGTCGTCGCGCCTCCTACGCGCTCGGCCGTACCGACGCCGCGCGGCATTGCAGGCACGCCGGAGCTCCGCAATGCCGGCGGACCACCAGTACGCCGCCCTCCTGGGGGCGAACCGGCTGCGGGGCATGGCGGTGTCGCACACCGCCGTCATTACCTCCCGCAGCCGCCTCGCCCCTTGCGCAGGCGCCAGCTCGGACAGGGCCGGCCCCGTCCATGTCGCCGCGGCTACCGCGGCCCCGAACGCGTCCGCGTCCAGCCGCTTCAAGGGCCATCGCGGCCGTCGGTCCCCCCGGCCCGGCCGGGAATCCCGCGCGTGGAGGGTGGGCCACACGTCCATGACGATGGGCGTATGGTCTGACGCAATCTCTATCTCCTCAGCCACCCTCCATCCCGACACCCGGCGCACGGCCGAGGGAGTCCCCCATGTCAGGTCGACAATCGAGACCCCCTGCGGACGCACGCACGTCGGCGTGGATCCCCGGTTAATCAACCGGAGATCCAGGCTGGCCGCCCAGGTTAACACCTCGCTACCCCTAGTGGTCGTCCTGGGACTCCCCCACGATACCGCGTGGGCATTGAAGTCTCCCAAAACGAGAACCGGGCGGGCGCTGCACCGCGCGATGCAGCTGTTCAGCCCGCCCAGGAACCCCCGAAATTGATCGAGGCCACAGCTCGGCGAGATGTAGATCCCGACAACCGCGATGTCCCCCCATTGCACCGCCACGAATCCCTCGCCCCGCTCCAGAAGGGAGACCGACGGGGACCCGGGGCGGCTTCCCGCCACTATTACTACGGAGCCGATCTCGTCCCCCACCCAGAAGGGGTGTTCGGGGATTGCGTACGGCTCCGCCGCAACTGCCAGCCCAGCCCCCCACTCGCGCACGGCTTGGACAAACAGGTCCTGTGCCGCGCGCGAGTGGTTGAGGTTCGCCTGCAGAACCGGAGTAGGATTAAAAGTACCTACTCTAACATGGGCTCTGCAGAGTCCCCTCCCTGGGAGGTCCGGGCCCCCGGCGCCGTCTGCGGCCGCTGCGCGGATGCAGCCCCAGACGCGCCCTTCTTTTTCGTCGCCGCGCGGCCCCTCTTGGGAGCCGGGGCACACGCTTTGGCCCCGAATCTATGGCCCGATGGTCTCCCCAGGTCCGCGCAGAGCGGACACCTGGGGGCGGCCTTACAGGCCGAAGCCCGGTGCTCCGCCGCCCCGCAGCGGTAGCACATCGCGCCTCTGTCGACCGCGCTCTTGCATGTCGCCCGCGTGTGCCCCGTCTCCAAACAACGGAAGCATTGGAGGGGCCGCTCCCTCAGCGCCTCGACGCGGGCCGAGGACCAGCCGACCAGCAGCCGGCCTCCCGCCAACACTTTCTTGACGGCCGCGAGGGGGCCCTGGGCCCAACAGGAGCCCAGCGCCTGCTCCGAGGCGGGTCTGCGGATCTCGCCGACCCGGAACTCCGCCGCGGAACACCCCCCCGCCGCCGCCAGCGCCGCCGCTACGTCCCCGGGCGACACCGAGTCGTCCAGGCCCGCCACGCGCACCTCGCCGCGCTTGACCGCCTGGGAGACCTTAACCCCGGTCCCCCCAAGCGCCTCGGCGATCCTCCCGGAGAGGGCCCGTGCCTTCTCCTGGCACCCCGTGCCCCTGACCTCCAGGAGGATCCCGCCGGTTTTCGACCGCCTGGGAAGCACCCCCGACTCGATCCCGATAGCCTTGAGATCCACCCTCTCTTTTGCCCTGGCCATCACCTCCGAATAAGTGAGCTTGCAGCTCTCGGGGATGGTGATGGCCACTGCTCCCGTTCTGGGGGTGCGTCCCAGGCCACCGTCCCTCCCGGCGGCGATCCTATCCTCCATCCTATCCTATCCTCTATCCTATAATATCCTCTATCCTATCCAATCCTCTACCGTCTCCTATCCTGTATCCGATCCAATCCCCTATCCTCTATCCTATGCTATTCACTATCCTATCCTCCATCGTATCCTATCCTCTATCCTATCCTATCCTCTATCTTCTCCTATCCTCTATCCTATCCTATCCTCAACCCTATCCTATCCTCAATTCTATCGTATACTCCATACTATCCTATGCACTATCCTATCCTATCCTCTATCCTATAATATCCTCAATTCAATCGTATACTCCATACTATCCTATCCGCTATTCTATCCTATCCTCTATCCTATAATATCCTCTATCCTATCCAATCCTCTATCCTATCCTCTATCCTATCCTCTATTCTATCCTATCCTCTATCCGTATCCTATCCTCTATCCTATCCTATCATCTATCCTATCCTATCCTATATCCTATCCTATCCTCTATCCTATCCTATCCTCTATAATATCGTATCCTGTATCCTATCCTGTCCTCTTTACTATCCTATCCTCAATCCTATCCTATCCTCTATCCTATGGTATCCTCTATCCTATCCAATCCTCTATCCTATCCTATCATCTATCCTATCCTATCCTCTATCCTATCCTATCCTATATCCTATCCTATCCTCTATCCTATCCTATCCTCTATAATATCGTATCCTGTATCCTATCCTGTAATCTTTCCTATCCTATCATCAATCCTATCCTATCCTCTATCGTCTCCTATCCTCTATCCTATCCAATACCCTATGTTATCCTCTATCCTATCTTATCCTCTATCCTATCCTATCCTCCATCCTATCCTATCCTCTATCCTATAATATACTCTATCCTATCCAATCCTCTACCGTCTCCTATCCTGTATCCGATCCAATCCCCTATCCTCTATCCTATCCTATTCTCTATCCTATCCTCTATCCTATCCTATCCTCAACCCTATCCTATCCTCAATTCTATCGTATACTCCATACTATCCTATCCGCTATCCTATCCTATCCTCTATCCTATAATATCCTGTATCCTATCCTATCCTCTATCCTATCCTGTCCTCTTTACTATCCTATCCTCAATCCTATCCTATCCACTATCCTATGGTATCCTCTATCCTATCCAATCCTCTATCCTATCCTATCATCTATCCTATCCTATCCTCTATCCTATCCTATCCTATATCCTATCCTATCCTCTATCCTATCCTATCCTCTATCCTATCCTATCCTCTATCCTATCCTATCCTCTATCCTATCCTATCCTCTATCCTATCCTATCCTCTATCCTATCCATATCCTCTATAATATCGTATCCTGTATCCTATCCTGTAATCTTTCCTATCCTATCATCAATCCTATCCTATCCTCTATCGTCTCCTATCCTCTATCCTATCCAATCCCCTATGTTATCCTCTATCCTATCTTATCCTCTATCCTATCCTATCCTCCATCCTATCCTATCCCCTATCCTATCCTATCCTCTATCCTATCCTATCCTCTATCCTATCCTATCCTCTATCCTATCCTATCCTCTATCCTATCCTATCCTCTATCCTATCCTATCCTCTATCCTATCCTATCCTCTATAATATCGTATCCTGTATCGTATCCTGTAATCTTTCCTATCCTATCATCAATCCTATCCTATCCTCTATCGTCTCCTATCCTCTATCCTATCCAATCCCCTATGTTATCCTCTATCCTATCTTATCCTCTATCCTATCCTATCCTCCATCCTATCCTATCCCCTATCCTATAATATCCTCTATCCTATCCAATCCTCTACCGTCTCCTATCCTCTATCCTATCCAATCCCCTATGTTATCCTCTATGCTATCTTATCATCTATCATATCCTATCCTCCATCCTATCCTATCCTCTATCCTATAATATACTCTATCCTATCCAATCCTCTACCGTCTCCTATCCTGTATCCGATCCAATCCCCCATCCTCTATCCTATCCTATTCTCTATCCTATCCAATCCTCTGTCCTATCCTATCCTCTATCCTATCCTATCCTCTATCCTATCCTATCCTCTATCCTATCCTATCCTCTATAATATCGTATCCTGTATCCTATCCTGTCCTCTTTCCTATCCTATCCTCACTCCTATCCTATCCTCTATCCTTTGGTATCCTCTATCCTATCCAATCCTATATCGTATCCTATCCTCTATCCTATCCTATCCTCTATCCTATCCTATCCTCTATCCTATCCTATCCTCTATCCGTATCCTATCCTCTATCCTATCCTATCCTCTATCCTATCCTATCCTCTGTCCTATCCTATCCTCTATCCTATCCTATCCTCTATCCTATCCTATCCTCTATCCTATCCTATCCTCTATAATATCGTATCCTCTATAATATCGGATCCTGTATCCTATCCTGTCCTCTTTCCTATCCTATCCTCAATCCTATCCTATCCTCTATCCTTTGGTATCCTCTATCCTATCCAATCATCTATCCTATCCTATCCTCTATCCTATCCTATCATCTATCCTATCCTATCCTATATCCTATCCAATCCTCTATCCTATCCTATCCTCTATCCTATCCTATCCTCTATCCTATCCTATCCTCTATAATATCATATCCTCTATAATATCGTATCCTGTATCCTATCCTGTCCTCTTTCCTATCCTATCATCAATCCTATCCTATCCTCTATCCTATCCAATTCCCTATGTTATCCCCTATCCTATCCTCTATAATATCGTATCCTCTATCATATCCTATCCTCTTTCCTATAATATCCTCTATCCTATCCAATCCTCTACCGTCTCCTATCCTGTATTCGATCCAATCCCCTATCCTCTATCCTATCCTATTCTCTATCCTATCCTCTATCGTATCCTATCCTCTATCCTATCCTATCCTCTATCTTCTCCTATCCTCTATCCTATCCTATCCTCAACCCTATCCTATCCTCAATTCTATGGTATACTCCATACTATTATATCCGCTATCCTATCCTATCCTCTATCCTATAATATCCTCTATCCTATCGAATCCTCTATCCTATCCTCTATCCTTTATAATATCGTATTCTCTATAATATCGTATCCTGTATCCGATCCTGTAATCTTTCCTATCCTATCATTAATCCTATCCTATCCTCTATCGTCTCCTATCCTCTATCCTATCCAATCCGCTATGTTATCCTCTATCCTATCCTATCCTCTATAATATCGTATTCTCTATAATATCGTATTCTCTATAATATCGTATCCTGTATCCTATCCTATCCTCTGTCCTATCCTATCCTCTATCCTATCCTATCCTCTATCCTATCCTATCCTCTATCCTATCCTATCCTCTATCCTATCCTATCCTCTATAATATCGTATCCTCTATAATATCGTATCCTGTATCCTATCCTGTAATCTTTCCTATCCCATCATTAATCCTATCCTATCCTCTATCGTCTCCTATCCTCTATCCTATCCAATCCCCTATGTTATCCTCTATCCTATCCTATTCTCTATCCAATCCTCCATCGTATCCTATCCTCTATCCTATCCTATCCTCTACCTTCTCCTATCCTCTATCCTATCCTATCCTCAACCCTATCCTATCCTCAATTCTATCGTATACTCCATACTATCCTATCCGCTATCCTCTCCTATCCTCTATCCTATCCAATCCTCTATACTATCCTATCCTCTATCGTCTCCTATCCTCTATCCTATCCAATCCCCTATGTTATCCTCTATCCTATCTTATCCTCTATCCTATCCCATCCTCCATCCTATTTTTTTTTTTTTTTTTTCCATGGAGGTAATCTCGTTACGGATACCCGAACCCCCCCGGGGGGGGGGTGGTCCGGGTTATGTGGGACTCCTCGGCTGGTTGGTGCAACGCCGAGTATACCCACTAACTCCTCCCCGTCCGTCCCTAGACTCCTGGGGGCACCCGTGCTCTGCGCACGCATGTCAATCCGGTGTGCCCCCGCCTTAGCATACCACTCAGGGGGGGACGCGGCCCCCTCCCGTACCTACTCTATCCGAAGGCACCACGCAACGGACGACGTGGCGCCTTCCCCCCTGTTAGGCCGCCCGATGAGCATCCGAGCCCCCGCTCGAGATGCCCGGCGGCCTCCGGGGACGCCGTTGGTGACCGAGTGTAAGGGGATATCCGATCCCCCGCCTCGAGATCATCAAGGGCGTCCCCGCTCGCGTCAGAGGCGTCGCAACGGGGGTACGCCCCCGGGGCGTACCCTGCGCCGCCTCCCCCCCCTTCGGCCGGGATCGTGATTACGCTCCCGATCCCGTTCCGCAGCCTCCTTCCGCAGCATAACCCGCTCGCAGAAGGAAGCGAACCCCCTCCACGCCTCCTCGCCACCGGCTGCCGCAGCGACGACAGCCGGGAGCGAGAGGTCGTGGCCCACCGCGCGCCGCAGGGCACGGCGCTCTCCCCCCCATGCCGGACACTCCTCCAGAGTGTGTTGCGCCGTGTCCCGCGGCTCGCCGCAGTGGTGACACGCCTCCTCGGTCTCCCTCCCGATGCGACACAGGTAGTCGCCGAAGCACCCGTGCCCGCTCATCACCTGCGTCACACGGTAGGAGACCCTATGCCCCATCCATCCCCTGTTCCATTGATCGAACACCGGGAGGATGGCCCGAACGGCCCGCCTCTCGCCCTCCCTCGTCCCGGGAAGGCTATCGCGCCACTCCCGGGCTGCGTGCCGCCGAGCATGTCGCCTGAGCTCATCCACCATGAGCCGCGCCTGATCCGGGGCCACCCCCCGGAGCCGGAGTTCCCTGGAGTGCGTATGCACATCCGCCAACACGCGGGCCTCCAGCTCGAGGGGGATCAGCCCCGACATCACCATCGCCGTCGCGTATGAAATGGTGCGGTACCCCCGCACGATGCCTATGGCCAGCCTGCGCTCGATGCGACGCAGCAGCGACCGTGTGCCGCCACTGCGCCCCCTAGCCAAGACATCGCGCGCCCACACAGGGGCTCCGTACAGGACCAAAACTCGCACCACCACCGCGAACAGACGACGCACCCGTCCACAGGGTCCCCCGAGATTCGGGAGAAGGCGACCGAGCGCAGCGGTCGCCCTCTCCGCCCGGGGCGCCAGCGACTCAAGGTGGCGGTCAAAACGCCACCGGCCGTCAAGCTCGAGTCCCAGGTACCGCATCTGGGACCCGACCTTGACCATCCCCTCCCCCACGCAGATCCAGCACTGGGGAGGCGCCGCCAACCGGGCCGAGCGGAGAAACCACATGGCCCTGGTTTTCTCGACGGACACCTCTAGGCCCAGCGACCGGATCGCGCGCACCGCGCGCCACGCGCCGCGCTCCGCCAGGCAGATGGCCTCCTTCGCATACCTCCCGGTGGCCAATACCAGCGTGTCGTCGGCGTAACACGTCAGGCTGACCCCGGGAGGCATCTCCTCCCGCAGGACGCGATCGTACGCAAGATTCCACAGCAACGGGCCCAACACCGAGCCCTGCGGAACCCCGCGCACGACGCCCCTGCGCACCATCCCGTACCGGCCGGGATACTCTATACCCCTGTCGGAGAGATAGCTCCCAATCACCCTTCTGAGATACAGAGGCACCCGGTGGAAGACCAGGGCCTCCATTATCCGATCCCAGGGGACGGTGTTGAACGCGTTAGCGATATCCAAGGATATCGCCAACGCAACAACGCCCCCCCCTCGTACAGGCCTCCGAGAGAGCCCTCACCCGCCGAATAGCGTCGACGGTGGAGAGACCCTCCCGGAAGCCGAATTGAACCCCGCTCAGATCGGGGACCCCTCCCGCCGACAGGTGCCGGACGAGGCGTCCAACGAGTACGCGCTCGAACAACTTCCCCGCCTCGTCCAGCAGACAAATTGGCCGGTACCCTGAGGGCGAGTCCCGGGACTTGCCCCCCTTCGGAAGGAGGACCAACCTGCCCGACTTCCACTCCGTGGGGAACACCCCCTCCCTCAGACAGCCGTTATACAGCTGCCGGAGTTCGGCGGCGAGTCCCCCCTCCAGGGCCAAGACCAACGCGCGGCCCGGCACCCCGTCCGGGCCCGGGGCCTTGCGGCCCACCCGCCGCGCCCTGGCCATCGCCTCACCCAGCTCGCCGGCCGACACCTCCCACTCTGCGGACCAGGAGAGAGGCTCCTGTTCCCAATGGGAGCGGCGCAGTTGTCCCCCCTCTCGCGGGAAGAGGGACGCCACCACTCCCTCGAGCAGGTGGGGGTCCATCGACTCCGTCACCGGAGGCGCCCACGCGCGCAGCTTGTTCATGACAAGCTTGTACGGGCGCCCCCATGGATCGGAGTCCACCGTGCCGACGAGCTCCGACCACGCGTCGGCCTTGGCCCGCGCGATAGCCCTGCGGAGAACCCCGAGCGCGGCTCGGTACTCCCCGCCGAGCCTCGCCGTCGCCTCCTCGTCGTCGCGCCTCCTACGCGCTCGGCCGTACCGACGCCGCGCGGCATTGCAGGCACGCCGGAGCTCCGCAATGCCGGCGGACCACCAGTACGCCGCCCTCCTGGGGGCGAACCGGCTGCGGGGCATGGCGGTGTCGCACACCGCCGTCATTACCTCCCGCAGCCGCCTCGCCCCTTGCGCAGGCGCCAGCTCGGACAGGGCCGGCCCCGTCCATGTCGCCGCGGCTACCGCGGCCCCGAACGCGTCCGCGTCCAGCCGCTTCAAGGGCCATCGCGGCCGTCGGTCCCCCCGGCCCGGCCGGGAATCCCGCGCGTGGAGGGTGGGCCACACGTCCATGACGATGGGCGTATGGTCTGACGCAATCTCTATCTCCTCAGCCACCCTCCATCCCGACACCCGGCGCACGGCCGAGGGAGTCCCCCATGTCAGGTCGACAATCGAGACCCCCTGCGGACGCACGCACGTCGGCGTGGATCCCCGGTTAATCAACCGGAGATCCAGGCTGGCCGCCCAGGTTAACACCTCGCTACCCCTAGTGGTCGTCCTGGGACTCCCCCACGATACCGCGTGGGCATTGAAGTCTCCCAAAACGAGAACCGGGCGGGCGCTGCACCGCGCGATGCAGCTGTTCAGCCCGCCCAGGAACCCCCGAAATTGATCGAGGCCACAGCTCGGCGAGATGTAGATCCCGACAACCGCGATGTCCCCCCATTGCACCGCCACGAATCCCTCGCCCCGCTCCAGAAGGGAGACCGACGGGGACCCGGGGCGGCTTCCCGCCACTATTACTACGGAGCCGATCTCGTCCCCCACCCAGAAGGGGTGTTCGGGGATTGCGTACGGCTCCGCCGCAACTGCCAGCCCAGCCCCCCACTCGCGCACGGCTTGGACAAACAGGTCCTGTGCCGCGCGCGAGTGGTTGAGGTTCGCCTGCAGAACCGGAGTAGGATTAAAAGTACCTACTCTAACATGGGCTCTGCAGAGTCCCCTCCCTGGGAGGTCCGGGCCCCCGGCGCCGTCTGCGGCCGCTGCGCGGATGCAGCCCCAGACGCGCCCTTCTTTTTCGTCGCCGCGCGGCCCCTCTTGGGAGCCGGGGCACACGCTTTGGCCCCGAATCTATGGCCCGATGGTCTCCCCAGGTCCGCGCAGAGCGGACACCTGGGGGCGGCCTTACAGGCCGAAGCCCGGTGCTCCGCCGCCCCGCAGCGGTAGCACATCGCGCCTCTGTCGACCGCGCTCTTGCATGTCGCCCGCGTGTGCCCCGTCTCCAAACAACGGAAGCATTGGAGGGGCCGCTCCCTCAGCGCCTCGACGCGGGCCGAGGACCAGCCGACCAGCAGCCGGCCTCCCGCCAACACTTTCTTGACGGCCGCGAGGGGGCCCTGGGCCCAACAGGAGCCCAGCGCCTGCTCCGAGGCGGGTCTGCGGATCTCGCCGACCCGGAACTCCGCCGCGGAACACCCCCCCGCCGCCGCCAGCGCCGCCGCTACGTCCCCGGGCGACACCGAGTCGTCCAGGCCCGCCACGCGCACCTCGCCGCGCTTGACCGCCTGGGAGACCTTAACCCCGGTCCCCCCAAGCGCCTCGGCGATCCTCCCGGAGAGGGCCCGTGCCTTCTCCTGGCACCCCGTGCCCCTGACCTCCAGGAGGATCCCGCCGGTTTTCGACCGCCTGGGAAGCACCCCCGACTCGATCCCGATAGCCTTGAGATCCACCCTCTCTTTTGCCCTGGCCATCACCTCCGAATAAGTGAGCTTGCAGCTCTCGGGGATGGTGATGGCCACTGCTCCCGTTCTGGGGGTGCGTCCCAGGCCACCGTCCCTCCCGGCGGCGATCCTATCCTCCATCCTATCCTATCCTCTATCCTATAATATCCTCTATCCTATCCAATCCTCTACCGTCTCCTATCCTGTATCCGATCCAATCCCCTATCCTCTATCCTATGCTATTCACTATCCTATCCTCCATCGTATCCTATCCTCTATCCTATCCTATCCTCTATCTTCTCCTATCCTCTATCCTATCCTATCCTCAACCCTATCCTATCCTCAATTCTATCGTATACTCCATACTATCCTATGCACTATCCTATCCTATCCTCTATCCTATAATATCCTCAATTCAATCGTATACTCCATACTATCCTATCCGCTATTCTATCCTATCCTCTATCCTATAATATCCTCTATCCTATCCAATCCTCTATCCTATCCTCTATCCTATCCTCTATTCTATCCTATCCTCTATCCGTATCCTATCCTCTATCCTATCCTATCATCTATCCTATCCTATCCTATATCCTATCCTATCCTCTATCCTATCCTATCCTCTATAATATCGTATCCTGTATCCTATCCTGTCCTCTTTACTATCCTATCCTCAATCCTATCCTATCCTCTATCCTATGGTATCCTCTATCCTATCCAATCCTCTATCCTATCCTATCATCTATCCTATCCTATCCTCTATCCTATCCTATCCTATATCCTATCCTATCCTCTATCCTATCCTATCCTCTATAATATCGTATCCTGTATCCTATCCTGTAATCTTTCCTATCCTATCATCAATCCTATCCTATCCTCTATCGTCTCCTATCCTCTATCCTATCCAATACCCTATGTTATCCTCTATCCTACCTTATCCTCTATCCTATCCTATCGTCCATCCTATCCTATCCCCTATCCTATAATATCCTCTATCCTATCCAATCCTCTACCGTCACCTATCCTCTATCCTATCCAATCCCCTATGTTATCCTCTATCCTATCTTATCCTCTATCCTATCCTATCCTCCATCCTATCCTATCCTCTATCCTATAATATACTCTATCCTATCCAATCCTCTACCGTCTCCTATCCTGTATCCGATCCAATCCCCTATCCTCTATCCTATCCTATTCTCTATCCTATCCTCTATCCTATCCTATCCTCAACCCTATCCTATCCTCAATTCTATCGTATACTCCATACTATCCTATCCGCTATCCTATCCTATCCTCTATCCTATAATATCCTGTATCCTATCCTATCCTCTATCCTATCCTGTCCTCTTTACTATCCTATCCTCAATCCTATCCTATCCACTATCCTATGGTATCCTCTATCCTATCCAATCCTCTATCCTATCCTATCATCTATCCTATCCTATCCTCTATCCTATCCTATCCTATATCCTATCCTATCCTCTATCCTATCCTATCCTCTATCCTATCCTATCCTCTATCCTATCCTATCCTCTATCCTATCCTATCCTCTATCCTATCCTATCCTCTATCCTATCCATATCCTCTATAATATCGTATCCTGTATCCTATCCTGTAATCTTTCCTATCCTATCATCAATCCTATCCTATCCTCTATCGTCTCCTATCCTCTATCCTATCCAATCCCCTATGTTATCCTCTATCCTATCTTATCCTCTATCCTATCCTATCCTCCATCCTATCCTATCCCCTATCCTATCCTATCCTCTATCCTATCCTATCCTCTATCCTATCCTATCCTCTATCCTATCCTATCCTCTATCCTATCCTATCCTCTATCCTATCCTATCCTCTATCCTATCCTATCCTCTATAATATCGTATCCTGTATCGTATCCTGTAATCTTTCCTATCCTATCATCAATCCTATCCTATCCTCTATCGTCTCCTATCCTCTATCCTATCCAATCCCCTATGTTATCCTCTATCCTATCTTATCCTCTATCCTATCCTATCCTCCATCCTATCCTATCCCCTATCCTATAATATCCTCTATCCTATCCAATCCTCTACCGTCTCCTATCCTCTATCCTATCCAATCCCCTATGTTATCCTCTATGCTATCTTATCATCTATCATATCCTATCCTCCATCCTATCCTATCCTCTATCCTATAATATACTCTATCCTATCCAATCCTCTACCGTCTCCTATCCTGTATCCGATCCAATCCCCCATCCTCTATCCTATCCTATTCTCTATCCTATCCAATCCTCTGTCCTATCCTATCCTCTATCCTATCCTATCCTCTATCCTATCCTATCCTCTATCCTATCCTATCCTCTATAATATCGTATCCTGTATCCTATCCTGTCCTCTTTCCTATCCTATCCTCACTCCTATCCTATCCTCTATCCTTTGGTATCCTCTATCCTATCCAATCCTATATCGTATCCTATCCTCTATCCTATCCTATCCTCTATCCTATCCTATCCTCTATCCTATCCTATCCTCTATCCGTATCCTATCCTCTATCCTATCCTATCCTCTATCCTATCCTATCCTCTGTCCTATCCTATCCTCTATCCTATCCTATCCTCTATCCTATCCTATCCTCTATCCTATCCTATCCTCTATAATATCGTATCCTCTATAATATCGGATCCTGTATCCTATCCTGTCCTCTTTCCTATCCTATCCTCAATCCTATCCTATCCTCTATCCTTTGGTATCCTCTATCCTATCCAATCATCTATCCTATCCTATCCTCTATCCTATCCTATCATCTATCCTATCCTATCCTATATCCTATCCAATCCTCTATCCTATCCTATCCTCTATCCTATCCTATCCTCTATCCTATCCTATCCTCTATAATATCATATCCTCTATAATATCGTATCCTGTATCCTATCCTGTCCTCTTTCCTATCCTATCATCAATCCTATCCTATCCTCTATCCTATCCAATTCCCTATGTTATCCCCTATCCTATCCTCTATAATATCGTATCCTCTATCATATCCTATCCTCTTTCCTATAATATCATCTATCCTATACTATCCTCTATCCTATCCTATCCTCTATCCTAACATATCCTCTATCCTATCCTATCCTCTATCCTATCCTATCCTCTATCCTATCCTGTCCTCTTTCCTATCCTATCCTCAACCCTATCCTATCCTCAATTCTATCCTATACTCCATCCTATCCTATCCGCTATCCTATCCTATCCTCTATCCTATAATATCCTCTATCCTATCCAATCCTCTATCCTATCCTCTATCCTATCCTCTATCCTATCCTCTATCCTATCCTATCCTCTATCCGTATCCTATCCGCTATCCTATCCTATCCTCTATCCTATAATATCCTCTATCCTATCCAATCATCTATCCTATCCTCTATCTTATCCTATCCTTTATCCTATCCTATCCTCTATCCTATCCTATCCTCTATAATATCGTATCCTCTATGATATCGTATCCTGTATCCTATCCTATCCTCTGTCCTATCCGCTCCTCTATCCCATCCTATCCTCTATCCTATCCTATCCTCTATCCTATCCTATCCTCTCTCCTGTCCTATCCTCTATCCTATCCTATCCTCTATCCTATCCAGTCCTCTATCCTATCCTATCCTATCCTATCCTATATCCTATCCTATCCTCTATCCTATCCTAGCCTCTATCCTATCCAATCCTCTATACTATCCTATCCTCTATCCTATAATATCCTCTATCCTATCCTATTCTCTATCCTATCCTCTATCGTATCGTATCCTCTATCCTATCCTATTCTCTATCCTATACTCTATCGTATCGTATCCTCGATCATATCCTATCCTCAACCCTATCCTATCCTCAATTCTATCGTATACTAAATCCTATCCTATCCGCTATCCTATCCTATCCACTATCCTATAATATCCTCTATCCTATCCAATACTCTATCCTATCCTCTATCCTATCCTCTATCGTATCCTATCCTCTATCCTATCCTATCCTCTATCCTATCCTATCCTCTATCCTATCCTGTCCTCTTTCCTATCCTATCCTCAACCCTATCCTATCCCCAATTCTATCCTATACTCCATCCTATCCTATCCGCTATCCTATCCTATCCTCTATCCTATAATATCCTCTATCCTATCCAATCCTCTATCCTATCCTCTATCCTATCCTCTATCCTATCCTATCCTCTATCCGTATCCTATCCGCTATCCTATCCTATCCTCTATCCTATAATATCCTCTATCCTATCCAATCCTCTATCCTATCCTCTATCCTATCCTCTATCCTATCCTATCCTTTATCCTATCCTATCCTCTATCCTATCCTATCCTCTATCCTTTGGTATCCTCTATCCTATCCAATCCTATATCGTATCCTATCCTCTATCCTATCCTATCCTCTATCCTATCCTATCCTCTATCCTATCCTATCCTCTATCCGTATCCTATCCTCTATCCTATCCTATCCTCTATCCTATCCTATCCTCTGTCCTATCCTATCCTCTATCCTATCCTATCCTCTATCCTATCCTATCCTCTATCCTATCCTATCCTCTATAATATCGTATCCTCTATAATATCGGATCCTGTATCCTATCCTGTCCTCTTTCCTATCCTATCCTCAATCCTATCCTATCCTCTATCCTTTGGTATCCTCTATCCTATCCAATCATCTATCCTATCCTATCCTCTATCCTATCCTATCATCTATCCTATCCTATCCTATATCCTATCCAATCCTCTATCCTATCCTATCCTCTATCCTATCCTATCCTCTATCCTATCCTATCCTCTATAATATCATATCCTCTATAATATCGTATCCTGTATCCTATCCTGTCCTCTTTCCTATCCTATCATCAATCCTATCCTATCCTCTATCCTATCCAATTCCCTATGTTATCCCCTATCCTATCCTCTATAATATCGTATCCTCTATCATATCCTATCCTCTTTCCTATAATATCATCTATCCTATCCTATCCTCTATCCTATCCTATCCTCTATCCTAACATATCCTCTATCCTATCCTATCCTCTATCCTATCCTATCCTCTATCCTATCCTGTCCTCTTTCCTATCCTATCCTCAACCCTATCCTATCCTCAATTCTATCCTATACTCCATCCTATCCTATCCGCTATCCTATCCTATCCTCTATCCTATAATATCCTCTATCCTATCCAATCCTCTATCCTATCCTCTATCCTATCCTCTATCCTATCCTCTATCCTATCCTATCCTCTATCCGTATCCTATCCGCTATCCTATCCTATCCTCTATCCTATAATATCCTCTATCCTATCCAATCATCTATCCTATCCTCTATCTTATCCTATCCTATCCTCTATCCTATCCTATCCTCTATAATATCGTATCCTCTATAATATCGTATCCTGTATCCTATCCTATCCTCTGTCCTATCCGCTCCTCTATCCTATCCTATCCTCTATCCTATCCTATCCTCTATCCTATCCTATCCTCTATCCTGTCCTATTCTCTATCCTATCCTATCCTCTATCCTATCCAGTCCTCTATCCTATCCTATCCTATCCTATCCTATATCCTATCCTATCCTCTATCCTATCCTAGCCTCTATCCTATCCAATCCTCTATACTATCCTATCCTCTATCCTATAATATCCTCTATCCTATCCTCTATCGTATCGTATCCTCTATCCTATCCTATTCTCTATCCTATACTCTATCGTATCGTATCCTCGATCATATCCTATCCTCAACCCTATCCTATCCTCAATTCTATCGTATACTAAATCCTATCCTATCCGCTATCCTATCCTATCCACTATCCTATAATATCCTCTATCCCATCCAATACTCTATCCTATCCTCTATCCTATCCTCTATCGTATCCTATCCTCTATCCTATCCTATCCTCTATCCTATCCTATCCTCTATCCTATCCTGTCCTCTTTCCTATCCTATCCTCAACCCTATCCTATCCCCAATTCTATCCTATACTCCATCCTATCCTATCCGCTATCCTATCCTATCCTCTATCCTATAATATCCTCTATCCTATCCAATCCTCTATCCTATCCTCTATGCTATCCTCTATCCTATCCTATCCTCTATCCGTATCCTATCCGCTATCCTATCCTATCCTCTATCCTATAATATCCTCTATCCTATCCAATCCTCTATCCTATCCTCTATCCTATCCTCTATCCTATCCTATCCTTTATCCTATCCTATCCTCTATCCTATCCTATCCTCTATAATATCGTATTCTCTATAATATCGTATCCTGTATCCTATCCTATCCTCTGTCCTATCCTATCCTCTATCCTATCCTATCCTCTATCCTATCCTATCCTCTATCCTATCCATATCCTCTATCCTGTCCTATCCTCTATCCTGTCCTATCCTCTATCCTATCCTATCCTCTATCCTATCCAATCCTCTATCCTATCCTATCCTATCCTATCCTATCCTATCCTCTATAATATCGTATCCTGTATCCTATTCTGTAATCTTTCCTATCCTATCATTAATCCTGTTGGGAAATCAGTAAATTTAACCTGTGTACGTGTGTAACAATAGAGAGTGGAGAGACACTGGACGGAGTGGAGACGAAAGAGTCGTCTCAACGCATGCGCGAACTTGCGAGAGGTATGGGAGAAGGTATAACGTGGTATGAAAGCGAGTGCGTTAGTTGTAATGGTATAATAAATAATTTGGCTATTATAAATACAAATCGCAGTGTTTGACGGATTCCTACGGTCCAACTTCACATCTAAACATGGTAGCAGAGCGTGGTTGGCAAGAAAATCCGTCCTATGGAAGAAAGGTCGAGAAGCATGACTAAGAGGTTATGGTAACACGTGGCTGTGGTATGAAAAGTGAATCAAGCAGTAAAGTAGAAATAAACGTGGAAAAACTAAGAAGAAGATTTAGGCGAATAGCAGCAAAATTAATAATTCTAAAAAGGGTGATATTTGAAAAATACGAAAGTGAAAAGTTACAAGAAAATATGGCCGACGAATTCAGAATGAAGCTACCGGTATTCGATGGCAACGACTACAGCACGTGGAAGAAAAGAATAACAATATTTCTAAAATTGAAGAAATGTGAAAAAGTTATTCAGCGAGAAAGAAATGAAACAGAAAATGAAGCCTTGTGGAATGAAGCTGACTTGAAAGCAATGAACTATATGTACAGTGCTTTATCGAACAGACAAATGGAACTCATCGATGAAGAGGATACAAGTTACGGAATAATCAAGAAATTAGATAAGGTGTATTTACGTGAATCTACTGCATTGCAGATATGTGTAAGAAACAAGTTGGATAAATTAAAATTGAAAGATTATACTGAAACGAGTGAATTTTACGGTGACTTTGAAAAACTGATCATTGAATTGAAAAATGCTGGTGCTAAAGTGAGTGAAAAGGAAAAGTTAAATTATTTACTGAGAACGCTACCAATCTCGCTAAGTCATATCGGAGATTTGATTGATGTATTGAAAGAAGAAGATCAAACTGTTGAGTTTGTAATGAATAAAATTAAAATGTATGAGGACAAGGAAAAAGAAGAAAATGTAAATACGAAGAACAAAACCGGAAATTCAAATGTGTTCAAAACAGAGACGAAAAAGGAAAGAACATGTTATAAGTGTGGAAAACCCGGACATGTTCAATTCGAATGTACGAGCCAAAGCAGCGCGGGAACCCCGTGGAGAGGTGCTAGAGGAAGAGGACAGCAGTACGTGCGAGGAGGCGCGCGCTATCCGCCTCACACACAACAGCATCGATATGGTGGTAACACAGGAAACTACAGCAGAGGCCGAGGCACATATCAACCAGGACGTGGCGGTCATTGGCAACAATATCCACATCAACACCGACAAAATGCGGATCAAGAAAAACTCACGTTTGCTACGGAGGTGGTAAATATGGTAGGTTGTAATATTGAAGTAAACAATTGTGAAAATAGGTTAGAGTGGGTACTTGACAGTGGTTGCACAGATCATATAATAAATGATGACAGATACTTTGTTAAATCTAGTAGGCTAGAAAATCCCATTAATGTTAAAATAGGGGACGGTAGAACGTTAAAGGCAACTAAAGTAGGTGACATAATAACAAAATTTACAACAAATGATAACGAGGTAGAAGTAAAACTACAAGATGTATTCTATGTAAAAGAAATGAGTGGAAATTTGATGAGTTTTGGAAAAATTGCCGATAAAAATAAAATAGTATCAATTGGAAATACCTCAAAGATTTATAATAAAGAAAATAATTTAGTGGCAGTTGCAAATAAAGTGAATAATTTATACAGAATAAGTAGTTTTGTTGATAAAAAACAGACATATGTAACAGAGAGTATAACTATGACATTGAAAGAAAAATATCATAGAATCCTAGGTCACGTAAACTTCAAGTATTTAGACATTTTGACTAAAAATAACTTAGTTCTTGGTTTGCCAGATAAACTAGAGGGTGAATACTTAAAATGTGGTACCTGTGTACAAAATAAAATGCATAATGTAAGGTTTGAAAATAATAGAACTAGAGCAAAAGATATAGCTGAAATTATACACGCAGATCTAAATGGACCACACAGTACAGTAGGTTTTATGGGTGAAAAATATTTCTTGGTTTTGATAGATGATTATAGTAAAGTTGGAAAAGTGTATACGATTAAAGAAAAAAATGAAGTTTATGATTGTCTTGTAACATATATTAATCAACTTGAAACTCTAACAGGAAAAAAAAACAAAAAGGTTAAGATGCGATAACGGTAGAGAATTCTTAAATAAAGAAATATACAATTTTGCCAAAGAAAAGGGAATGTATATTGAACCGTGTCCTCCGTACGTTCATGAATTGAACGGAACTGCGGAGAGATACAATAGGTCAGTAATGGATACGGCAAGATGTCTATTGGCTGATGCTAAGATACACAACAGATTTTGGCCAGAGGTAGTCAAAACCGCTGTTTATTTGAAAAACAGAACCTTGGCGAATACTATTATAAATAAGACTCCATACGAGATTATGATGGGAGAGAAACCTAACATTAGTAATTTGAAGTTATATGGAAGTAGAGTATTTGTAAGGGTACCAGAGGTTAAAAGGAGGAGTAAATGGGATAAAAAAGCTGACTTGGGGATCATAGTAGGATACGAAAATGTAGGCTACAGAGTGTTGATTAATAATAAAGTAATTGTAGCTCGACATGTAGATATCGTTGACGAGAATGTAAACTTGGTAGGATTTAATGGTAATGAAGAAACTTCTGAAAATATGTCAATTGGAAGCAATGAACATGAAAATGTAGTTGAACGTGAAAATAATGAGAGTGAATCTGAAAGTGAGAGCATAGCGTCTAGGGAAACAAGCGTAACTCCTGAACTAAGAAGATCTAATAGAGTCAAAAAACCACCAGAAAGATATAATCCGCAGATGAATGCCAATTGTATTTATGTAAACTATGTTAGTGTAGACACTCCAGAAAATTATAATGAAGCAATAAGTAGTAGTGATAGTGAACAGTGGCAAGAAGCGATGAATAAAGAAATTGCATGTTTAAATAAAAATGATACATGGAGATTAGTTAACAGACCGAAAGATAAAAAAGTATTAGACTTAAAGTGGATATATACAAAAAAGGCGGACAATAAATTTAAAGCTAGAATTGTTGTAAGAGGGTTCCAACAAAGAGAAGTGTTGGAAGATTTATACTCACCAGTAGCGAGAACGCAAACCTTAAAAATTATGTTAAATTATTGTGTGCAAAATGGTTTAGAGGTAAATCAAATGGATGTAGAGTCTGCATTCTTAAATGGAAAAATAAAATCAGAGGTGTATGTGAAACAGCCTCAAGGTTATGATGACAATACAGGGAAAGTGTGTAAACTCGAAAAGGCGTTGTATGGTTTGCGTGAGAGCCCTCGAGCATGGTATGAGTGTCTAGATGAATATTTGAAAACTTTAGGATTTACTCGGAGCAAAAATGATTATTGTTTATACTTCATGAATAACAAAGATGATAAGGTTTATTTGATAATGTTTGTAGATGATTTGTTGATTTGCAGCAAAAATAAACAAAACCTAGAATACATTAAAAGATCACTAGCAGTAAGATTTCGAATGAAAGACATGGGCCAAATTAAAACTTATTTAGGAATAAATATTGAGTATGATTGTGAAAGAAAAAGTATGACATTAGATCAAAGAAATTATATTAAATCACTCGCGAAGAAATATGGAATTGAAAATGCAAAATTATACGCTACACCCATGGAGCAAAATCTAAAATGTGTACCTGATCCATCAGCATCTAATGATATAAAATATAGAAACTTAATTGGTGCCTTGTTGTATATAGGTTCTGGTACGAGACCAGACATATGTTATAGTGTGAGCTACTTGAGTAGGTTTCAAAACTGTTATGATCAAAGCCATTACAAGTACGCTCTAAGAATTTTAAAATACTTGTATTACACTAAAGATTTAAAATTAAAGTTTGAAAGAAATATAAATGCGGATATATTAGATTGTTGCGTTGATGCTGATTGGGCGGGAGATATTGTCGATAGGAAATCGACAACTGGTTACGTGGTAAGAATGTATGGAAATACTGTATTTTGGAAATCTAAAAAGCAAGACATTGTAACAAAATCGTCGACAGCGGCCGAATATGTGGCTCTATCCATGTGTGTAAGCGAAGTAAAATTAATAAGAGACTTATTAAAGGATTTTGAAATTGAAATTATAAATCCAATACGTATTTATGAGGATAACGCAGGAGCAATATGTATCAGTAAGTTTGGTAATCTCACAAAAAACTCAAAATACATTGAGACACATTACCACTTTGTTAACGAAAATTATATGAATCGGATTATTGATGTAATAAAAATAGACTCGGAAGAAAATCCTGCGGATATATTTACTAAATCTCTAGGGCGAACTAAGTTCGAAACGTTTAGAGTAAGTTTAAAGATATGTTAGTATAGATAAGAGAATAAAATTTATAAAACCAAAGAAAACTATGTAAACGAATGTAAGTGCAATATGTAGGTTAAATTTAAGGAGGCGTGTTGGGAAATCAGTAAATTTAACCCGTGTACGTGTGTAACAATAGAGAGTGGAGAGACACTGGACGGAGTGGAGACGAAAGAGTCGTCTCAACGCATGCGCGAACTTGCGAGAGGTATGGGAGAAGGTATAACGTGGTATGAAAGCGAGTGCGTTAGTTGTAATGGTATAATAAATAATTTGGCTATTATAAATACAAATCGCAGTGTTTGACGGATTCCTACGGTCCAACTTCACATCTAAACAAATCCTATCCTATACTCTATCGTATCGTATCCTCGATCATATCCTATCCTCAACCCTATCCTATCCTCAATTCTATCGTATACTCCATCCTATCCTATCCGCTATCCTATCCTATCCTCTATCCTATCCTATCCTCTATAATATCGTATCCTGTATCGTATCCTGTAATCTTTCCTATCCTATCATCAATCCTATCCTATCCTCTATCGTCTCCTATTATCTATCCTATCCAATCCCCTATGTTATCCTCTATCCTATCTTATCCTCTATCCTATCCTATCCTCCATCCTATCCTATCCCCTATCCTATAATATCCTCTATCCTATCCAATCCTCTACCGTCTCCTATCCTCTATCCTATCCAATCCCCTATGTTATCCTCTATGCTATCTTATCCTCTATCATATCCTATCCTCCATCCTATCCTATCCTCTATCCTATAATATACTCTATCCTATCCAATCCTCTACCGTCTCCTATCCTGTATCCGATCCAATCCCCTATCCTCTATCCTATCCTATTCTCTATCCTATCCTATCCTCTGTCCTATCCTATCCTCTATCCTATCCTATCCTCTATCCTATCCTATCCTCTATCCTATCCTATCCTCTATAATATCGTATCCTGTATCCTATCCTGTCCTCTTTCCTATCCTATCATCAATCCTATCCTATCCTCTATCCTATCCAATCCCCTATGTTATCCCCTATCCTATCCTCTATAATATCGTATCCTCTATCATATCCTATCCTCTTTCCTATAATATCATCTATCCTATCCTATCCTCTATCCTATCCTATCCTCTATCCTAACATATCCTCTATCCTATCCTATCCTCTATCCTATCCTATCCTCTATCCTATCCTGTCCTCTTTCCTATCCTATCCTCAACCCTATCCTATCCTCAATTCTATCCTATACTCCATCCTATCCTATCCGCTATCCTATCCTATCCTCTATCCTATAATATCCTCTATAATATCCAATCCTCTATCCTATCCTCTATCCTAACCTCTATCCTATCCTCTATCCTATCCTATCCTCTATCCGTATCCTATCCGCTATCCTATCCTATCCTCTATCCTATAATATCCTCTATCCTATCCAATCATCTATCCTATCCTCTATCCTATCCTATCCTTTATCCTATCCTATCCTCTATCCTATCCTATCCTCTATAATATCGTATCCTCTATAATATCGTATCCTGTATCCTATCCTATCCTCTGTCCTATCCGCTCCTCTATCCTATCCTATCCTCTATCCTATCCTATCCTCTATCCTATCCTATCCTCTATCCTGTCCTATCCTCTATCCTATCCTATCCAGTCCTCTATCCTATCCTATCCTATCCTATCCTATATCCTATCCTATCCTCTATCCTATCCTAGCCTCTATCCTATCCAATCCTCTATACTATCCTATCCTCTATCCTATAATATCCTCTATCCTATCCTATTCTCTATCCTATACTCTATCGTATCGTATCCTCGATCATATCCTATCCTCAACCCTACCCTATCCTCAAGTCTATCGTATACTAAATCCTATCCTATCCGCTATCCTATCCTATCCACTATCCTATAATATCCTCTATCCTATCCAATACTCTATCCTATCCTCTATCCTATCCTCTATCGTATCCTATCCTCTATCCTATCCTATCCTCTATCCTATCCTATCCTCTATCCTATCCTGTCCTCTTTCCTATCCTATCCTCAACCCTATCCTATCCCCAATTCTATCCTATACTCCATCCTATCCTATCCGCTATCCTATCCTATCCTCTATCCTATAATATCCTCTATCCTATCCAATCCTCTATCCTATCCTCTATCCTATCCTCTATCCTATCCTATCCTCTATCCGTATCCTATCCGCTATCCTATCCTATCCTCTATCCTATAATATCCTCTATCCTATCCAATCCTCTATCCTATCCTCTATCCTATCCTCTATCCTATCCTATCCTTTATCCTATCCTATCCTCTATAATATCGTATTCTCTATAATATCGTATCCTGTATCCTATCCTATCCTCTGTCCTATCCTATCCTCTATCCTATCCTATCCTCTATCCTATCCTATCCTCTATCCTATCCTATCCTCTATCCTGTCCTATCCTCTATCCTGTCCTATCCTCTATCCTATCCTATCCTCTATCCTATCCAATCCTCTATCCTATCCTATCCTATCCTATCCTATATCCTATCCTATCCTATCCTCTATAATATCGTATCCTGTATCCTATTCTGTAATCTTTCCTATCCTATCATTAATCCTATCCTATACTCTATCGTATCGTATCCTCGATCATATCCTATCCTCAACCCTATCCTATCCTCAATTCTATCCTATACTCCATCCTATCCTATCCGCTATCCTATCCTATCCTCTATCCTATAATATCCTCTATCCTATCCAATCCTCTATCCTATCCAATCCTCTATCCTATCCTCTATCTTATCCTCTATCCTATCCTATCATCTATCCGTATCCTATCCGCTATCCTATCCTATCCTCTATCCTATAATATCCTCTATCCTATCCAATCCTCTATCCTATCCTCTATCCTATCCTCTATCCTATCCTATCCTTTATCCTATCCTATCCTCTATCCTATCCTATCCTCTATAATATCGTATTCTCTATAATATCGTATCCTGTATCCTATCCTATCCTCTGTCCTATCCTATCCTCTATCCTATCCTCTATCCTATCCTCTATCCTATCCTATCCTCTATCCTGTCCTATCCTGTATCCTATCCTATCCTCTATCCTATTCAATCCTCTATCCTATCCTATCCTATCCTATCCTATCCTATATCCTATCCTATCCTCTATCCTATCCTATCCTCTATCCTATCCTATCCTCTATCCTATCCTATCCTCTATCCTATCCTATCCTCTATCCTATCCTATCCTCTATCCTATCCTATCCTATCCTCTATCCTATCCTACCCTCTATCCTATCCTATCCTCTCTCCTATCCTATCCTCTATCCTATCCTATCCTCTATCCTATCCTATCCTCTATAATATCGTATCCTCTATAATATCGTATCCTGTATCCTATCCTGTAATCTTTCCTATCCTATCATTAATCCTATCCTATCCTCTATCGTCTCCTATCCTCTATCCTATCCAATCCCCTATGTTATCCTCTATCCTATCTTATCCTCTATCCTATCCTATCCTCCATCCTATCCTATCCTCTATCCTATAATATCCTCTATCCTATCCTATCCTCTATCTTCTCCTATCCTCTATCCTATCCTATCCTCAACCCTATCCTATCCTCAATTCTATCGTATACTCCATACTATCCTATCCGCTATCCTATCCTATCCTCTATCCTATAATATCCTCTATCCTATCCAATCCTCTATCCTATCCTCTATCCTATCCTCTATCCTATCCTATCCTCTATCCTATCCTATCCTCTATCCTATCCTATCCTCCATCCTATCCTATCCTCTATCCTATAATATCCTCTATCCTATCCAATCCTCTACCGTCTCCTATCCTGTATCCGATCCAATCCCCTATCCTCTATCCTATCCTCTATCGTATCCTATCCTCTATCCTATCCAATCCTCTATCCTATCCTCTATCCTATCCTCTATCCTATCCTATCCTCTATCCTATCCTATCCTCTATCCTATCCTATCCTCCATCCTATCCTATCCTCTATCCTATAATATCCTCTATCCTATCCAATCCTCTACCGTCTCCTATCCTGTATCCGATCCAATCCCCTATCCTCTATCCTATCCTATTCTCTATCCTATCCTCTATCGTATCCTATCCTCTATCCTATCCTATCCTTTATCCTATCCTATCCTCTATCCTATCCTATCCTCTATAATATCGTATCCTCTATAATATCGTATCCTCTATAATATCGTATCCTCTATAATATCGTATCCTGTATCCTATCCTATCCTCTGTCCTATCCTATCCTCTATCCTATCCTATCCTCTATCCTATCCTATCCTCTATCCTATACTATCCTCTATCCTGTCCTATCCTCTATAATATCGTATCCTCTATAATATCGTATCCTGTATCCTATCCTGTCATCTTTACTATTCTATCCTCAATCCTATCCTATCCTCTATCCTATCCAATCCTCTATCCTATCCTATCCTATCCGCTATCCTATCCTATCCCCTATCCTATCCAATCCTCTATCCTATCCTATCCTCTATCCTATCCTATCCTCTATCCTATCCTATCCTCTATCCTATCCTATCCTCTATCCTATCCTATCCTCCATCCTATCCTATCCTCTATCCTATAATATCATCTATCCTATCCTATCCTCTATCGTCTCCTATCCTCTATGCTATCCAATCCCCTATGTTATCCTCTATCCTATCCTATCCTCTATAATATCCTATCCTCTATCCTATCCTCTGTCCTATCCTATCCTCCATCCTATCCTATCCTCTATCCTATCCTATCCTCTATCCTATCCTATCCTCTATCCTGTCCTATCCTCCATCCTATCCTATCCTGTATCCTATAACATCATCTATCCTATCCTACTCTCTATCCTATCCTATATTCTATCCTATCCTATCCTCAATTCTTTCCTATGCTCTATCATCTGCTCTATCCTCTCCTATCCTCAATCCTATCCTATCCTCTATCCGATCCTATCCTGTATCCTATCCAATCCTATATCCTATCCTCTATCCTATAATATCATCTATCCTATTCTATTGTCTATCCTATCCTATCCTCTATCGTCTCCTATCCTCTATGCTATCCAATCCCCTATGTTATCCTCTATCCTATCCTATCCTCTATCGTCTCGTATCCTCTATGCTATCCAATCCCCTATCCTATCCTCTATCCTATCCTATCCTCTATCCTATCCTATCCTATATCCTATCCTATCCTCCATCCTGATCCTATCCTCTATCCTATCCTATCCTCTATCCTATCCTATCCTCCATCCTATCCTATCCTCTATCCTATAATATCCTCTATCCTATCCTATCCTCTATCCTATCCAATCCTCTACCGTCTCCTATCCTGTATCCGATCCAATCCCCTACCCTCTATCCTATCCTATTCTCTATCCTATAATCTATCGTATCCTATCCGCTATCCTATCCTATCCTATCCTCTATCCTATCCTATACTCTATCCTCTCCTATCCTCTATCCTATCCTATCCTTTATCCTATCCTATCCTTTATCCTATCCTATCCTCTATCCTATCCTATCCTCTATAATATCGTATCCTCTATACTATACTATCCTGTATCCTATCCTATCCTCTATCCTATCCTATCCTCTATCCTATCCTATCCTCTATCCTATCCTATCCTCTATCCTGTCCTATCCTCTATCCTATCCTATCCTCTATCCTATCCTATCCTCTATCCTATCGCATCCTCTAGGCTATCCAATCCTCTATCCTATCCTATCCTCTATCCTATCCTATCCTCTATCCTATCCTATCCTCTATCCTGTCCTATCCTCCATCATATCCTATCCTCTATCCAATAACAACATCTATCCTATCCTATTCTCTATCCTATTATATATTCTATCCTATCCTATCCTCAATTCTTTCCTATGCTCTATCATCTGCTCTATCCTCTCCTATCCTATCCTCTATCCTATCCTATCCTATCCTCTATCCTATCCTATCCTATATCCTATCCTATCCTCTATAATATCGTAGCCTGTATCCTATCCTGTCCTCTTTCCTATCCTATCATCAATCCTATCCTATCCTCTATCCTATCCAATCCCCTATGTTATCCCCTATCCTATCCTCTATAATATCGTATCCTCTATCATATCCTATCCTCTTTCCTATAATATCATCTATCCTATCCTATCCTCTATCCTATCCTATCCTCTATCCTAACATATCCTCTATCCTATCCTATCCTCTATCCTATCCTATCCTCTATCCTATCCTGTCCTCTTTCCTATCCTATCCTCAACCCTATCCTATCCTCAATTCTATCCTATACTCCATCCTATCCTATCCGCTATCCTATCCTATCCTCTATCCTATAATATCCTCTATAATATCCAATCCTCTATCCTATCCTCTATCCTAACCTCTATCCTATCCTCTATCCTATCCTATCCTCTATCCGTATCCTATCCGCTATCCTATCCTATCCTCTATCCTATAATATCCTCTATCCTATCCAATCATCTATCCTATCCTCTATCCTATCCTATCCTTTATCCTATCCTATCCTCTATCCTATCCTATCCTCTATAATATCGTATCCTCTATAATATCGTATCCTGTATCCTATCCTATCCTCTGTCCTATCCGCTCCTCTATCCTATCCTATCCTCTATCCTATCCTATCCTCTATCCTATCCTATCCTCTATCCTGTCCTATCCTCTATCCTATCCTATCCAGTCCTCTATCCTATCCTATCCTATCCTATCCTATATCCTATCCTATCCTCTATCCTATCCTAGCCTCTATCCTATCCAATCCTCTATACTATCCTATCCTCTATCATATAATATCCTCTATCCTATCCTATTCTCTATCCTATACTCTATCGTATCGTATCCTCGATCATATCCTATCCTCAACCCTATCCTATCCTCAAGTCTATCGTATACTAAATCCTATCCTATCCGCTATCCTATCCTATCCACTATCCTATAATATCCTCTATCCTATCCAATACTCTATCCTATCCTCTATCCTATCCTCTATCGTATCCTATCCTCTATCCTATCCTATCCTCTATCCTATCCTATCCTCTATCCTATCCTGTCCTCTTTCCTATCCTATCCTCAACCCTATCCTATCCCCAATTCTATCCTATACTCCATCCTATCCTATCCGCTATCCTATCCTATCCTCTATCCTATAATATCCTCTATCCTATCCAATCCTCTATCCTATCCTCTATCCTATCCTCTATCCTATCCTATCCTCTATCCGTATCCTATCCGCTATCCTATCCTATCCTCTATCCTATAATATCCTCTATCCTATCCAATCCTCTATCCTATCCTCTATCCTATCCTCTATCCTATCCTATCCTTTATCCTATCCTATCCTCTATAATATCGTATTCTCTATAATATCGTATCCTGTATCCTATCCTATCCTCTGTCCTATCCTATCCTCTATCCTATCCTATCCTCTATCCTATCCTATCCTCTATCCTATCCTATCCTCTATCCTGTCCTATCCTCCATCCTATCCTATCCTGTATCCTATAACATCATCTATCCTATCCTACTCTCTATCCTATCCTATATTCTATCCTATCCTATCCTCAATTCTTTCCTATGCTCTATCATCTGCTCTATCCTCTCCTATCCTCAATCCTATCCTATCCTCTATCCGATCCTATCCTGTATCCTATCCAATCCTATATCCTATCCTCTATCCTATAATATCATCTATCCTATTCTATTGTCTATCCTATCCTATCCTCTATCGTCTCCTATCCTCTATGCTATCCAATCCCCTATGTTATCCTCTATCCTATCCTATCCTCTATCGTCTCGTATCCTCTATGCTATCCAATCCCCTATCCTATCCTCTATCCTATCCTATCCTCTATCCTATCCTATCCTATATCCTATCCTATCCTCCATCCTGATCCTATCCTCTATCCTATCCTATCCTCTATCCTATCCTATCCTCCATCCTATCCTATCCTCTATCCTATAATATCCTCTATCCTATCCTATCCTCTATCCTATCCAATCCTCTACCGTCTCCTATCCTGTATCCGATCCAATCCCCTACCCTCTATCCTATCCTATTCTCTATCCTATAATCTATCGTATCCTATCCGCTATCCTATCCTATCCTATCCTCTATCCTATCCTATACTCTATCCTCTCCTATCCTCTATCCTATCCTATCCTTTATCCTATCCTATCCTTTATCCTATCCTATCCTCTATCCTATCCTATCCTCTATAATATCGTATCCTCTATACTATACTATCCTGTATCCTATCCTATCCTCTATCCTATCCTATCCTCTATCCTATCCTATCCTCTATCCTATCCTATCCTCTATCCTGTCCTATCCTCTATCCTATCCTATCCTCTATCCTATCCTATCCTCTATCCTATCGCATCCTCTAGGCTATCCAATCCTCTATCCTATCCTATCCTCTATCCTATCCTATCCTCTATCCTATCCTATCCTCTATCCTATCCTATCCTCTATCCTGTCCTATCCTCCATCATATCCTATCCTCTATCCAATAACAACATCTATCCTATCCTATTCTCTATCCTATTATATATTCTATCCTATCCTATCCTCAATTCTTTCCTATGCTCTATCATCTGCTCTATCCTCTCCTATCCTATCCTCTATCCTATCCTATCCTATCCTCTATCCTATCCTATCCTATATCCTATCCTATCCTCTATAATATCGTAGCCTGTATCCTATCCTGTCCTCTTTCCTATCCTATCATCAATCCTATCCTATCCTCTATCCTATCCAATCCCCTATGTTATCCCCTATCCTATCCTCTATAATATCGTATCCTCTATCATATCCTATCCTCTTTCCTATAATATCATCTATCCTATCCTATCCTCTATCCTATCCTATCCTCTATCCTAACATATCCTCTATCCTATCCTATCCTCTATCCTATCCTATCCTCTATCCTATCCTGTCCTCTTTCCTATCCTATCCTCAACCCTATCCTATCCTCAATTCTATCCTATACTCCATCCTATCCTATCCGCTATCCTATCCTATCCTCTATCCTATAATATCCTCTATAATATCCAATCCTCTATCCTATCCTCTATCCTAACCTCTATCCTATCCTCTATCCTATCCTATCCTCTATCCGTATCCTATCCGCTATCCTATCCTATCCTCTATCCTATAATATCCTCTATCCTATCCAATCATCTATCCTATCCTCTATCCTATCCTATCCTTTATCCTATCCTATCCTCTATCCTATCCTATCCTCTATAATATCGTATCCTCTATAATATCGTATCCTGTATCCTATCCTATCCTCTGTCCTATCCGCTCCTCTATCCTATCCTATCCTCTATCCTATCCTATCCTCTATCCTATCCTATCCTCTATCCTGTCCTATCCTCTATCCTATCCTATCCAGTCCTCTATCCTATCCTATCCTATCCTATCCTATATCCTATCCTATCCTCTATCCTATCCTAGCCTCTATCCTATCCAATCCTCTATACTATCCTATCCTCTATCATATAATATCCTCTATCCTATCCTATTCTCTATCCTATACTCTATCGTATCGTATCCTCGATCATATCCTATCCTCAACCCTATCCTATCCTCAAGTCTATCGTATACTAAATCCTATCCTATCCGCTATCCTATCCTATCCACTATCCTATAATATCCTCTATCCTATCCAATACTCTATCCTATCCTCTATCCTATCCTCTATCGTATCCTATCCTCTATCCTATCCTATCCTCTATCCTATCCTATCCTCTATCCTATCCTGTCCTCTTTCCTATCCTATCCTCAACCCTATCCTATCCCCAATTCTATCCTATACTCCATCCTATCCTATCCGCTATCCTATCCTATCCTCTATCCTATAATATCCTCTATCCTATCCAATCCTCTATCCTATCCTCTATCCTATCCTCTATCCTATCCTATCCTCTATCCGTATCCTATCCGCTATCCTATCCTATCCTCTATCCTATAATATCCTCTATCCTATCCAATCCTCTATCCTATCCTCTATCCTATCCTCTATCCTATCCTATCCTTTATCCTATCCTATCCTCTATAATATCGTATTCTCTATAATATCGTATCCTGTATCCTATCCTACCCTCTGTCCTATCCTATCCTCTATCCTATCCTATCCTCTATCCTATCCTATCCTCTATCCTATCCTATCCTCTATCCTGTCCTATCCTCTATCCTGTCCTATCCTCTATCCTATCCTTTCCCTTATCCTATCCAATCCTCTATCCTATCCTATCCTATCCTATCCTATATCCTATCCTATCCTATCCTCTATAATATCGTATCCTGTATCCTATTCTGTAATCTTTCCTATCCTATCATTAATCCTATCCTATACTCTATCGTATCGTATCCTCGATCATATCCTATCCTCAACCCTATCCTATCCTCAATTCTATCCTATACTCCATCCTATCCTATCCGCTATCCTATCCTATCCTCTATCCTATAATATCCTCTATCCTATCCAATCCTCTATCCTATCCAATCCTCTATCCTATCCTCTATCCTATCCTCTATCCTATCCTATCATCTATCCGTATCCTATCCGCTATCCTATCCTATCCTCTATCCTATAATATCCTCTATCCTATCCAATCCTCTATCCTATCCTCTATCCTATCCTCTATCCTATCCTATCCTTTATCCTATCCTATCCTCTATCCTATCCTATCCTCTATAATATCGTATTCTCTATAATATCGTATCCTGTATCCTATCCTATCCTCTGTCCTATCCTATCCTCTATCCTATCCTATCCTCTATCCTATCCTCTATCCTATCCTCTATCCTATCCTCTATCCTATCCTATCCTCTATCCTGTCCTATCCTGTATCCTATCCTATCCTCTATCCTATTCAATCCTCTATCCTATCCTATCCTATCCTATCCTATCCTCTATCCTGTCCTATCCTCTATCCTATCCTATCCTCTATCCTATCCTATCCTCTATCCTATCGCATCCTCTAGGCTATCCAATCCTCTATCCTATCCTATCCTCTATCCTATCCTATCCTCTATCCTATCCTATCCTCTATCCTGTCCTATCCTCCATCATATCCTATCCTCTATCCAATAACAACATCTATCCTATCCTATTCTCTATCCTATTATATATTCTATCCTATCCTATCCTCAATTCTTTCCTATGCTCTATCATCTGCTCTATCCTCTCCTATCCTCAATCCTATCCTATCCTCTATCCAATCCTATCCTCTATCCTATCCAATCCTATATCCTATCCTCTATAATATCCTATCCTCTATCCTATCCAATCCTCTATCCTATCCTCTATCCTATCCTCTATCCTATCCTATCCTCTATCCGTATCCTATCCGCTATCCTATCCTATCCTCTATCCTATAATATCCTCTATCCTATCCAATCCTCTATCCTATCCTCTATCCTATCCTCTATCCTATCCTATCCTTTATCCTATCCTATCCTCTATAATATCGTATTCTCTATAATATCGTATCCTGTATCCTATCCTATCCTCTGTCCTATAATATCCTCTATCCTATCCTATCCTCTATCCTATCCTATCCTCTATCCTATCCTATCCTCTATCCTGTCCTATCCTCTATCCTGTCCTATCCTCTATCCTATCCTTTCCCTTATCCTATCCAATCCTCTATCCTATCCTATCCTATCCTATCCTATATCCTATCCTATCCTATCCTCTATAATATCGTATCCTGTATCCTATTCTGTAATCTTTCCTATCCTATCATTAATCCTATCCTATACTCTATCGTATCGTATCCTCGATCATATCCTATCCTCAACCCTATCCTATCCTCAATTCTATCCTATACTCCATCCTATCCTATCCGCTATCCTATCCTATCCTCTATCCTATAATATCCTCTATCCTATCCAATCCTCTATCCTATCCAATCCTCTATCCTATCCTCTATCCTATCCTCTATCCTATCCTATCATCTATCCGTATCCTATCCGCTATCCTATCCTATCCTCTATCCTATAATATCCTCTATCCTATCCAATCCTCTATCCTATCCTCTATCCTATCCTCTATCCTATCCTATCCTTTATCCTATCCTATCCTCTATCCTATCCTATCCTCTATAATATCGTATTCTCTATAATATCGTATCCTGTATCCTATCCTATCCTCTGTCCTATCCTATCCTCTATCCTATCCTATCCTCTATCCTATTCAATCCTCTATCCTATCCTATCCTATCCTATCCTATCCTCTATCCTATCCTATCCTCTATCCTGTCCTATCCTCTATCCTATCCTATCCTCTATCCTATCCTATCCTCTATCCTATCGCATCCTCTAGGCTATCCAATCCTCTATCCTATCCTATCCTCTATCCTATCCTATCCTCTATCCTATCCTATCCTCTATCCTGTCCTATCCTCCATCATATCCTATCCTCTATCCAATAACAACATCTATCCTATCCTATTCTCTATCCTATTATATATTCTATCCTATCCTATCCTCAATTCTTTCCTATGCTCTATCATCTGCTCTATCCTCTCCTATCCTCAATCCTATCCTATCCTCTATCCAATCCTATCCTCTATCCTATCCAATCCTATATCCTATCCTCTATAATATCCTATCCTCTATCCTATCCTATCCTCTGTCCTATCCTATCATCTATCCTATCCTATCCTCTATCCTATCCTATCCTCTATCCTATCCTATCCTATCCTCTATCCTATCCTATCCTATATCCTATCCTATCCTCTATAATATCGTATCCTGTATCCTATCCTGTAATCTTTCCTATCCTATCATCAATCCTATCCTACCCTCTATGGTCTCCTATCCTCTATTCTATCCTATCCTATCCTCTATCCTATCCTATCCTCTATCCTATCCTATCCTCTATCCTATCCTATCCTCTATCCTATCCTATCCTCTATCCTGTCCTATCCTCTATCCTATCCTATCCTCTATCCTATCCTATCCTCTATCCTATCGCATCCTCTATCCTATCCAATCCTCCATCCTATCCTATCCTCTATCCTATCCTATCCTCTATCCTATCCTATCCTCTATCCTATCATATCCTCTATCCTGTCCTATCCTCTATAATATCGTATCCTCTATAATATCGTATCCTGTATCCTATCCTATCCTACCCTCTATCCTATCCTATCCTCTCTCCTATCCTATCCTCTATCCTATCCTATCCTCTATCCTATCCTATCCTCTATAATATCGTATCCTCTATAATATCGTATCCTGTATCCTATCCTGTAATCTTTCCTATGCTATCATTAATCCTATCCTATCCTCTATCGTCTCCTATCCTCTATCCTATCCAATCCCCTATGTTATCCTCTATCCTATCTTATCCTCTATCCTATCCTATCCTCCATCCTATCCTATCCTCTATCCTATAATATCCTCTATCCTATCCTATCCTCTATCTTCTCCTATCCTCTATCCTATCCTATCCTCAACCCTATCCTATCCTCAATTCTATCGTATACTCCATACTATCCTATCCGCTATCCTATCCTATCCTCTATCCTATAATATCCTCTATCCTATCCAATCCTCTATCCTATCCTCTATCCTATCCTCTATCCTATCCTATCCTCTATCCTATCCTATCCTCTATCCTATCCTATCCTCCATCCTATCCTATCCTCTATCCTATAATATCCTCTATCCTATCCAATCCTCTACCGTCTCCTATCCTGTATCCGATCCAATCCCCTATCCTCTATCCTATCCTCTATCGTATCCTATCCTCGATCCTATCCAATCCTCTATCCTATCCTCTATCCTATCCTCTATCCTATCCTATCCTCTATCCTATCCTATCCTCTATCCTATCCTATCCTCCATCCTATCCTATCCTCTATCCTATAATATCCTCTATCCTATCCAATCCTCTACCGTCTCCTATCCTGTATCCGATCCAATCCCCTATCCTCTATCCTATCCTATTCTCTATCCTATCCTCTATCGTATCCTATCCTCTATCCTATCCTATCCTTTATCCTATCCTATCCTCTATCCTATCCTATCCTCTATAATATCGTATCCTCTATAATATCGTATCCTCTATAATATCGTATCCTCTATAATATCGTATCCTGTATCCTATCCTATCCTCTGTCCTATCCTATCCTCTATCCTATCCTATCCTCTATCCTATACTATCCTCTATCCTGCCCTATCCTCTATAATATCGTATCCTGTATCCTATCCTGTCATCTTTACTATTCTATCCTCAATCCTATCCTATCCTCTATCCTATCCAATCCTCTATCCTATCCTATCCTATCCTCTATCCTATCCTATCCCCTATCCTATCCAATCCTCTATCCTATCCTATCCTCTATCCTATCCTATCCTCTATCCTATCCTATCCTCTATCCTATCCTATCCTCTATCCTATCCTATCCTCTATCCTATCCTATCCTCTATCCTATCCTATCCTCTATCCTATCCAATCCTATATCCTATCCTGTATCCTATCCTATCCTCCATCCTATCCTATCCTCTATCCTATAATATCATCTATCCTATCCTATATTCTATCCTATCCTATCCTCAATTCTTTCCTATGCTCTATCATCTGCTCTATCCTCTCCTATCCTCAATCCTATCCTATCCTCTATCCGATCCTATCCTCTATCCTATCCAATCCTATATCCTATCCTCTATCCTATCCTATCCTCCATCCTATCCTATCCTCTATCCTATAATATCATCTATCCTATCCTATCCTCTATCGTCTCCTATCCTCTATGCTATCCAATCCCCTATGTTATCCTCTATCCTATCCTATCCTCTATAATATCCTATCCTCTATCCTATCCTCTGTCCTATCCTATCCTCCATCCTATCCTATCCTCTATCCTATCCTATCCTCTATCCTATCCTATCCTCTATCCTGTCCTATCCTCCATCCTATCCTATCCTGTATCCTATAACATCATCTATCCTATCCTACTCTCTATCCTATCCTATATTCTATCCTATCCTATCCTCAATTCTTTCCTATGCTCTATCATCTGCTCTATCCTCTCCTATCCTCAATCCTATCCTATCCTCTATCCGATCCTATCCTGTATCCTATCCAATCCTATATCCTATCCTCTATCCTATAATATCATCTATCCTATTCTATTGTCTATCCTATCCTATCCTCTATCGTCTCCTATCCTCTATGCTATCCAATCCCCTATGTTATCCTCTATCCTATCCTATCCTCTATCGTCTCGTATCCTCTATGCTATCCAATCCCCTATCCTATCCTCTATCCTATCCTATCCTCTATCCTATCCTATCCTATATCCTATCCTATCCTCCATCCTGATCCTATCCTCTATCCTATCCTATCCTCTATCCTATCCTATCCTCTATAATATCGTATCCTCTATAATATCGTATAATGTATCCTATCCTGTAATCTTTCCTATCCTATCATCAATCCTATCCTATCCTCTATGGTCTCCTATCATCTATCCTATCCAATCCCCTATGTTATCCTCTATCCTATCTTATCCTCTATCCTATCCTATCCTCCATCCTATCCTATCCTCTATCCTATAATATCCTCTATCCTATCCTATCCTCTATCCTATCCAATCCTCTACCGTCTCCTATCCTGTATCCGATCCAATCCCCTACCCTCTATCCTATCCTATTCTCTATCCTATAATCTATCGTATCCTATCCTCTATCCTATCCTATCCTCTATCTTCTCCTATCCTCTATCCTATCCTATCCTCAACCCTATCCTATCCTCAATTCTATCGTATACTCCATACTATCCTATCCTCTATCCTATCCTATCCTTTATCCTATCCTATCCTTTATCCTATCCTATCCTCTATCCTATCCTATCCTCTATAATATCGTATCCTCTATACTATAGTATCCTGTATCCTATCCTATCCTCTATCCTATCCTATCCTCTATCCTATCCTATCCTCTATCCTATCCTATCCTCTATCCTGTCCTATCCTCTATCCTATCCTATCCTCTATCCTATCCTATCCTCTATCCTATCGCATCCTCTAGGCTATCCAATCCTCTATCCTATCCTATCCTCTATCCTATCCTATCCTCTATCCTATCCTATCCTCTATCCTGTCCTATTCTCCATCATATCCTATCCTCTATCCAATAACAACATCTATCCTATCCTATTCTCTATCCTATTATATATTCTATCCTATCCTATCCTCAATTCTTTCCTATGCTCTATCATCTGCTCTATCCTCTCCTATCCTCATTCCTATCCTATCCTCTATCCAATCCTATCCTCTATCCTATCCAATCCTATATCCTATCCTCTATAATATCCTATCCTCTATCCTATCCTATCCTCTGTCCTATCCTATCATCTATCCTATCCTATCCTCTATCCTATCCTATCCTCTATCCTATCCTATCCTATCCTCTATCCTATCCTATCCTATATCCTATCCTATCCTCTATAATATCGTATCCTGTATCCTATCCTGTCCTCTTTCCTATCCTATCATCAATCCTATCCTATCCTCTATCCTATCCAATCCCCTATGTTATCCCCTATCCTATCCTCTATAATATCGTATCCTCTATCATATCCTATCCTCTTTCCTATAATATCATCTATCCTATCCTATCCTCTATCCTATCCTATCCTCTATCCTAACATATCCTCTATCCTATCCTATCCTCTATCCTATCCTATCCTCTATCCTATCCTGTCCTCTTTCCTATCCTATCCTCAACCCTATCCTATCCTCAATTCTATCCTATACTCCATCCTATCCTATCCGCTATCCTATCCTATCCTCTATCCTATAATATCCTCTATAATATCCAATCCTCTATCCTATCCTCTATCCTAACCTCTATCCTATCCTCTATCCTATCCTATCCTCTATCCGTATCCTATCCGCTATCCTATCCTATCCTCTATCCTATAATATCCTCTATCCTATCCAATCATCTATCCTATCCTCTATCCTATCCTATCCTTTATCCTATCCTATCCTCTATCCTATCCTATCCTCTATAATATCGTATCCTCTATAATATCGTATCCTGTATCCTATCCTATCCTCTGTCCTATCCGCTCCTCTATCCTATCCTATCCTCTATCCTATCCTATCCTCTATCCTATCCTATCCTCTATCCTGTCCTATCCTCTATCCTATCCTATCCAGTCCTCTATCCTATCCTATCCTATCCTATCCTATATCCTATCCTATCCTCTATCCTATCCTAGCCTCTATCCTATCCAATCCTCTATACTATCCTATCCTCTATCATATAATATCCTCTATCCTATTCTATTCTCTATCCTATACTCTATCGTATCGTATCCTCGATCATATCCTATCCTCAACCCTATCCTATCCTCAAGTCTATCGTATACTAAATCCTATCCTATCCGCTATCCTATCCTATCCACTATCCTATAATATCCTCTATCCTATCCAATACTCTATCCTATCCTCTATCCTATCCTCTATCGTATCCTATCCTCTATCCTATCCTATCCTCTATCCTATCCTATCCTCTATCCTATCCTGTCCTCTTTCCTATCCTATCCTCAACCCTATCCTATCCCCAATTCTATCCTATACTCCATCCTATCCTATCCGCTATCCTATCCTATCCTCTATCCTATAATATCCTCTATCCTATCCAATCCTCTATCCTATCCTCTATCCTATCCTCTATCCTATCCTATCCTCTATCCGTATCCTATCCGCTATCCTATCCTATCCTCTATCCTATAATATCCTCTATCCTATCCAATCCTCTATCCTATCCTCTATCCTATCCTCTATCCTATCCTATCCTTTATCCTATCCTATCCTCTATAATATCGTATTCTCTATAATATCGTATCCTGTATCCTATCCTATCCTCTGTCCTATCCTATCCTCTATCCTATCCTATCCTCTATCCTATCCTATCCTCTATCCTATCCTATCCTCTATCCTGTCCTATCCTCTATCCTGTCCTATCCTCTATCCTATCCTTTCCCTTATCCTATCCAATCCTCAATCCTATCCTATCCTATCCTATCCTATATCCTATCCTATCCTATCCTCTATAATATCGTATCCTGTATCCTATTCTGTAATCTTTCCTATCCTATCATTAATCCTATCCTATACTCTATCGTATCGTATCCTCGATCATATCCTATCCTCAACCCTATCCTATCCTCAATTCTATCATATACTCCATCCTATCCTATCCGCTATCCTATCCTATCCTCTATCCTATAATATCCTCTATCCTATCCAATCCTCTATCCTATCCAATCCTCTATCCTATCCTCTATCCTATCCTCTATCCTATCCTATCATCTATCCGTATCCTATCCGCTATCCTATCCTATCCTCTATCCTATAATATCCTCTATCCTATCCAATCCTCTATCCTATCCTCTATCCTATCCTCTATCCTATCCTATCCTTTATCCTATCCTATCCTCTATCCTATCCTATCCTCTATAATATCGTATTCTCTATAATATCGTATCCTGTATCCTATCCTATCCTCTGTCCTATCCTATCCTCTATCCTATCCTATCCTCTATCCTATCCTCTATCCTATCCTCTATCCTATCCTATCCTCTATCCTGTCCTATCCTGTATCCTATCCTATCCTCTATCCTATTCAATCCTCTATCCTATCCTATCCTATCTTATCCTATCCTCTATCCTATCCTATCCTCTATCCTGTCCTATCCTCTATCCTATCCTATCCTCTATCCTATCCTATCCTCTATCCTATCGCATCCTCTAGGCTATCCAATCCTCTATCCTATCCTATCCTCTATCCTATCCTATCCTCTATCCTATCCTATCCTCTATCCTGTCCTATCCTCCATCATATCCTATCCTCTATCCAATAACAACATCTATCCTATCCTATTCTCTATCCTATTATATATTCTATCCTATCCTATCCTCAATTCTTTCCTATGCTCTATCATCTGCTCTATCCTCTCCTATCCTCAATCCTATCCTATCCTCTATCCAATCCTATCCTCTATCCTATCCAATCCTATATCCTATCCTCTATAATATCCTATCCTCTATCCTATCCTATCCTCTGTCCTATCCTATCATCTATCCTATCCTATCCTCTATCCTATCCTATCCTCTATCCTATCCTATCCTATCCTCTATCCTATCCTATCCTATATCCTATCCTATCCTCTATAATATCGTATCCTGTATCCTATCCTGTAATCTTTCCTATCCTATCATCAATCCTATCCTACCCTCTATGGTCTCCTATCCTCTATTCTATCCTATCCTATCCTCTATCCTATCCTATCCTCTATCCTATCCTATCCTCTATCCTATCCTATCCTCTATCCTATCCTATCCTCTATCCTGTCCTATCCTCTATCCTATCCTATCCTCTATCCTATCCTATCCTCTATCCTATCGCATCCTCTATCCTATCCAATCCTCCATCCTATCCTATCCTCTATCCTATCCTATCCTCTATCCTATCCTATCCTCTATCCTATACTATCCTCTATCCTGTCCTATCCTCTATAATATCGTATCCTCTATAATATCGTATCCTGTATCCTATCCTGTCATCTTTACTATTCTATCCTCAATCCTATCCTATCCTCTATCCTATCCAATCCTCTATCCTATCCTATCCTATCCTCTATCCTATCCTATCCTCTATCCTATCCAATCCTCTATCCTACCCTATCCTCTATCCTATCCTATCCTCTATCCTATCCTATCCTCTATCCTATCCTATCCTCTATCCTATCCTATCCTCTATCCTATCCAATCCTATATCCTATCCTCTATCCTATCCTATCCTCCATCCTATCCTATCCTCTATCCTATAATATTATCTATCCTATCCTCTATCCTATAATATTATCTATCCTATCCTATATTCTATCCTATCCTATCCTCAATTCTTTCCTATGCTCTATCATCTGCTCTATCCTCTCCTATCCTCAATCCTATCCTATCCTCTATCCGATCCTATCCTCTATCCTATCCAATCCTATATCCTATCCTCTATCCTATAATATCCTCCATCGTATCCTATCCTCTATCCTATAATATCATCTATCCTATCCTATCCTCTATCGTCTCCTATCCTCTATGCTATCCAATCCCCTATGTTATCCTCTATCCTATCCTATCCTCTATAATATCCTATCCTCTATCCTATCCAATGTCCTATCCTATCCTCCATCCTATCCTATCCTCTATCCTATCCTATCCTCTATCCTATCCTATCCTCTATCCTGTCCTATCCTCCATCCTATCCTATCCTGTATCCTATAACATCATCTATCCTATCCTACTCTCTATCCTATCCTATATTCTATCCAATGTCCTATCCTATCCTCAATTCTTTCCTATGCTCTATCATCTGCTCTATCCTCTCCTATCCTCAATCCTATCCTATCCTCTATCCGATCCTATCCTGTATCCTATCCAATCCTATATCCTATCCTCTATCCTATAATATCATCTATCCTATTCTATTGTCTATCCTATCCTATCCTCTATCGTCTCCTATCCTCTATGATATCCAATCCCCTATGTTATCCTCTATCCTATCCTATCCTCTATCGTCTCGTATCCTCTATGCTATCCAATCCCCTATCCTATCCTCTATCCTATCCTATCCTCTATCCTATCCTATCCTATATCCTATCCTATCCTCCATCCTGATCCTATCCTCTATCCTATCCTATCCTCTATCCTATCCTATCCTCTATAATATCGTATCCTCTATAATATCGTATAATGTATCCTATCCTGTAATCTTTCCTATCCTATCATCAATCCTATCCTATCCTCTATGGTCTCCTATCATCTATCCTATTCAATCCCCTATGTTATCCTCTATCCTATCTTATCCTCTATCCTATCCTATCCTCCATCCTATCCTATCCTCTATCCTATAATATCCTCTATCCTATCCTATCCTCTATCCTATCCAATCCTCTACCGTCTCCTATCCTGTATCTGATCCAATCCCCTACCCTCTATCCTATCCTATTCTCTATCCTATAATCTATCGTATCCTATCCTCTATCCTATCCTATCCTCTATCTTCTCCTATCCTCTATCCTATCCTATCCTCAACCCTATCCTATCCTCAATTCTATCGTATACTCCATACTATCCTATCCGCTATCCTATCCTATCCTCTATCCTATCCTATACTCTATCCTCTCCTATCCTCTATCCTATCCTATCCTTTATCCTATCCTATCCTTTATCCTATCCTATCCTCTATCCTATCCTATCCTCTATAATATCGTATCCTCTATACTATCGTATCCTGTATCCTATCCTATCCTCTATCCTATCCTATGATCTATCCTATCCTATCCTCTATCCTATCCTATCCTCTATCCTGTCCTATCCTCTATCCTATCCTATCCTCTATCCTATCCTATCCTCTATCCTATCGCATCCTCTAGCCTATCCAATCCTCTATCCTATCCTATCCTCTATCCTATCCTATCCTCTATCCTATCCTATCCTCTATCCTGTCCTATCCTCCATCATATCCTATCCTCTATCCAATAACAACATCTATCCTATCCTATTCTCTATCCTATCCTATATTCTATCCTATCCTATCCTCAATTCTTTCCTATGCTCTATCATCTGCTCTATCCTCTCCTATCCTCAATCCTATCCTATCCTCTATCCAATCCTATCCTCTATCCTATCCAATCCTATATCCTATCCTCTATAATATCCTATCCTCTATCCTATCCTATCCTCTGTCCTATCCTATCATCTATCCTATCCTATCCTCTATCCTATCCTATCCTCTATCCTATCCTATCCTCTATCCTATCCTATCCTATCCTCTATCCTATCCTATCCTATATCCTATCCTATCCTCTATAATATCGTATCCTCTATAATATCGTATCCTGTATCCTATCCTGTAATCTTTCCTATCCTATCATCAATCATATCCTACCCTCTATGGTCTCCTATCCTCTATTCTATCCTATCCTATCCTCTATCCTATCCTATCCTCTATCCTATCCTATCCTCTATCCTATCCTATCCTCTATCCTATCCTATCCTCTATCCTATCCTATCCTCTATCCTATCCTATCCTCTGTCCTATCCTATCATCTATCCTATCCTATCCTCTATCCTATCCTATCCTCTATCCTATCCTATCCTCTATCCTATCCTATCCTATCCTCTATCCTATCCTATCCTATATCCTATCCTATCCTCTATAATATCGTAACCTCTATAATATCGTATCCTGTATCCTATCCTGTCCTCTTTCCTATCCTATCCACAATCCTATCCTATCCTCTATCCTTTGGTATCCTCTATCATATCCTATCCTCTATCCTATCCTATCCTCTATCCTATCCTATCCTCTATCCTATCCTATCCTCTATCCTATCCTATCCTCTATCCTATCCTATCCTCTATCCTATCCTATCCTGTATCCTATCATATCAACTATCCTATCCTATCCTCTATCCTATCCTATCCTCTATCCTATCCTATCCCATATCCTATCCTATCCTATCCTCTATCCTATCCTATCCTCTATCCTATCCTATCCTCCATCCTATCCTATCCTCTATCCTATCCTATCCTCTATAATATCGTATCCTCTATAATATCGTATCCTGTATCCTACCCTGTAATCTTTCCTATCCTATCATCAATCCTATCCTATCCTCCATCGTCTCCCATCCTCTATCCTATCCAATCCCCTATGTTATCCTCTATCCTATCCTATCCTCTATCCTATCCTATCCTCTATCCTATCCTATCCTCTATCCTATCCTATCCTCTATCCTATCCTATCCTGTATCCTATCATATCAACTATCCTATCCTATCCTCTATCCTATCCTATCCTCTATCCTATCCTATCCTATATCCTATCCTATCCTATCCTATCCTCTATCCTATCCTATCCTCTATCCTATCCTATCCTCCATCCTATCCTATCCTCTATCCTATCCTATCCTCTATAATATCGTATCCTCTATAATATCGTATCCTGTATCCTATCCTGTAATCTTTCCTATCCTATCATCAATCCTATCCTATCCTCTATCGTCTCCTATCCTCTATCCTATCCAATCCCCTATGTTATCCTCTACCCTATCTTATCCTCTATCCTATTCTATCCTCCATCCTATCATATCCTCTATCCTATAATATCCTTTATCCTATCCAATCCTCTACCGTCTCCTATCCTGTATCCGATCCAATCCCCTATCCTCTATCCTATCCTATTCTATATCGTATCCTCTATCGTATCTTATCCTCTACCCTATCCTATCCTCTATCGTATCCTATCCTCTATAATATCGTATCCTCTATAATATCGTATCCTGTATCCTATCCTGTAATCTTTCCTATCCTATCATCAATCCTATCCTATCCTCTATTTTCTCCTCTCCTCTATCCTATCCAATCCCCTATGTTATCCTCTATCCTATCTTATCCTCTATCCTATCCTATCCTCTATCCTATCCTATCCTCTATAATATCGTATCCTGTATCCTATCCTGTAATCTTTCCTATCCTATCATCAATCCTATCCTATCCTCCATCGTCTCCCATCCTCTATCCTATCCAATCCCCTATGTTATCCTCTATCCTATCTTATCCTCTATCCTATCCTATCCTCTATCCTATCCTATCCTCTATCCTATCCTATCCTCTATCCTATACTATCCTCTATCCTATCCTATCCTCTATCCTATCCTATCGTCTATCCTATCCTATCCTGTATCCTATCCTATCAACTATCCTATCCTATCCTCTATCCTATCCTATCCTATCAACTATCCTATCCTATCCTCTATCCTATCCTCTCCTCTATCCTATCCTATCCTCTATCCTATCCTATCCTCTACAATATCGTATCCTCTATAATATCGTATCCTGTATCCTATCCTGTCCTCTTTCCTATCCTATCCACAATCCTATCCTATCCTCTATCCTTTGGTATCCTCTATCATATCCTATCCTCTATCCTATCCTATCCTCTATCCTATCCTATCCTCTATCCTATCCTATCCTGTATCCTATCATATCAACTATCCTATCCTATACTCTATCCTATCCTATCCTCTATCCTATCCTATCCTATATCCTATCCTATCCTATCCTCTATCCTATCCTATCCTCTATCCTATCCTATCCTCCATCCTATCCTATCCTCTATCCTATCCTATCCTCTATAATATCGTATCCTCTATAATATCGTATCCTGTATCCTATCCTGTAATCTTTCCTATCCTATCATCAATCCTATCCTCTCCTCTATCCTATCCAATCCCCTATGTTATCCTCTATCCTATCTTATCCTCTATCCTATCCTATCCTCTATCCTATCCTATCCTCTATAATATCGTATCCTGTATCCTATCCTGTAATCTTTCCTATCCTATCATCAATCCTATCCTATCCTCCATCGTCTCCCATCCTCTATCCTATCCAATCCCCTATGTTATCCTCTATCCTATCTTATCCTCTATCCTATCCTATCCTCTATCCTATCCTATCCTCTATCCTATCCTATCCTCTATCCTATACTATCCTCTATCCTATCCTATCCTCTATCCTATCCTATCGTCTATCCTATCCTATCCTGTATCCTATCCTATCAACTATCCTATCCTATCCTCTATCCTATCCTATCCTATCAACTATCCTATCCTATCCTCTATCCTATCCTCTCCTCTATCCTATCCTATCCTCTATCCTATCCTATCCTCTACAATATCGTATCCTCTATAATATCGTATCCTGTATCCTATCCTGTCCTCTTTCCTATCCTATCCACAATCCTATCCTATCCTCTATCCTTTGGTATCCTCTATCATATCCTATCCTCTATCCTATCCTATCCTCTATCCTATCCTATCCTCTATCCTATCCTATCCTGTATCCTATCATATCAACTATCCTATCCTATACTCTATCCTATCCTATCCTCTATCCTATCCTATCCTATATCCTATCCTATCCTATCCTCTATCCTATCCTATCCTCTATCCTATCCTATCCTCCATCCTATCCTATCCTCTATCCTATCCTATCCTCTATAATATCGTATCCTCTATAATATCGTATCCTGTATCCTATCCTGTAATCTTTCCTATCCTATCATCAATCCTATCCTATCCTCTATCCTATCCAATCCCCTATGTTATCCTCTATCCTATCTTATCCTCTATCCTATTCTATCCTCCATCCTATCATATCCTCTATCCTATAATATCCTCTATCCTATCCAATCCTCTACCGTCTCCTATCCTGTATCCGATCCAATCCCCTATCCTCTATCCTATCCTATTCTATATCGTATCCTCTATCGTATCCTATCCTCTATCCTATCCTATCCTCTATAATATCGTATCCTCTATAATATCGTATCCTGTATCGTATCCTGTAATCTTTCCTATCCTATCCTGTATCCTATCATATCAACTATCCTATCCTATCCTCTATCCTATCCTATCCTCTATCCTATTCTATCCTATATCCTATCCTATCCTATCCTATCCTCTATCCTATCCTATCCTCTATCCTATCCTATCCTCTAACCTATCCTATCCTCCATCCTATCCTATCCTCTATCCTATAACATCATCTATCCTATCCTATCCTCTATCCTATCCTATCCTCTATCCTATCCTATCCTCTATCCTATCATATCCTCTATCCTATCCTATCCTCTATCCTATCCTGTCCTCTATCCTATCCTATCCTCTATCCTATCCTATCCTCCATCCTATCCTATCCTCTATCCTATCCTATCCTCTATCCTATCCTATCCTCTATCCTATCCTATCCTCTATCCTATCCTGTCCTCTATCCTATCCTATCCTCTATCCTATCCTATCCTCTATCCTATCCTATCCTCTATCCTATCCTATCCTCTATCCTATCCTATCCTCTATCCTATCCTATCCTCTATCCTATCCTATCCTCCATCCTATCCTATCCTGTATCCTATCCTATCCTCTATAATATCGTATCCTGTATCCTATCCTGTAATCTTTCCTATCCTATCATCAATCCTATCCTATCCTCTATCGTCTCCTATCCTCTATCCTATCCAATCCCCTATGTTATCCTCTATCCTATCTTATCCTCTATCCTATTCTATCCTCCATCCTATCATATCCTCTATCCTATAATATCCTCTATCCTATCCAATCCTCTACCGTCTCCTATCCTGTATCCGATCCAATCCCCTATCCTCTATCCTATCCTATTCTATATCGTATCCTCTATCGTATCCTATCCTCTATCCTATCCTATCCTCTATCGTATCCTATCCTCTACAATAACGTATCCTCTATAATATCGTATCCTGTATCCTATCCTGTAATCTTTCCTATCCTATCATCAATCCTATCCTATCCTCTATGGTCTCCTCTCCTCTATCCTATCCAATCCCCTATGTTATCCTCTATCCTATCTTATCCTCTATCCTATCCTATCCTCCATCCTATACTATCCTCTATCCTTTCCTATCCTCTATCCTATCCTATCCTCTATCCTATCCTATCCTGTATCCTATCCTATCAACTATCCTATCCTATCCTCTATCCTATCCTATCCTATCAACTATCCTATCCTATCCTCTATCCTATCCTATCCTCTGTCCTATCCTATCCTCTCTCCTATCCTCTCCTCTATCCTATCCTATCCCCTATCCTATCCTACCCTCTACAATATCGTATCCTCTATAATATCGTATCCTCTATCCTATCCTATCCTCTATCCTATCCTATCCTCTATCCTATCCTGTCCTCTATCCTATCCTATCCTCTATCCTATCCTATCCTCTATCCTATCCTATCCTCTATCCTATCCTATCCTCTATCCTATCCTATCCTCTATCCTATCCTATCCTGTATCCTATCATATCAACTATCCTATCCTATCCTCTATCCTATCCTATCCTCTATCCTATCCTATCCCATATCCTATCCTATCCTATCCTCTATCCTATCCTATCCTCTATCCTATCCTATCCTCCATCCTATCCTATCCTCTATCCTATCCTATCCTCTATAATATCGTATCCTCTATAATATCGTATCCTGTATCCTATCCTGTAATCTTTCCTATCCTATCATCAATCCTATCCTATCCTCTATCGTCTCCTATCCTCTATCCTATCCAATCCCCTATGTTATCCTCTACCCTATCTTATCCTCTATCCTATTCTATCCTCCATCCTATCATATCCTCTATCCTATAATATCCTCTATCCTATCCAATCCTCTACCGTCTCCTATCCTGTATCCGATCCAATCCCCTATCCTCTATCCTATCCTATTCTATATCGTATCCTCTATCGTATCTTATCCTCTATCCTATCCTATCCTCTATCGTATCCTATCCTCTATAATATCGTATCCTCTATAATATCGTATCCTGTATCCTATCCTGTAATCTTTCCTATCCTATCATCAATCCTATCCTATCCTCTATTTTCTCCTCTCCTCTATCCTATCCAATCCCCTATGTTATCCTCTATCCTATCTTATCCTCTATCCTATCCTATCCTCTATCCTATCCTATCCTCTATAATATCGTATCCTGTATCCTATCCTGTAATCTTTCCTATCCTATCATCAATCCTATCCTATCCTCCATCGTCTCCCATCCTCTATCCTATCCAATCCCCTATGTTATCCTCTATCCTATCTTATCCTCTATCCTATCCTATCCTCTATCCTATCCTATCCTCTATCCTATCCTATCCTCTATCCTATACTATCCTCTATCCTATCCTATCCTCTATCCTATCCTATCGTCTATCCTATCCTATCCTGTATCCTATCCTATCAACTATCCTATCCTATCCTCTATCCTATCCTATCCTATCAACTATCCTATCCTATCCTCTATCCTATCCTCTCCTCTATCCTATCCTATCCTCTATCCTATCCTATCCTCTACAATATCGTATCCTCTATAATATCGTATCCTGTATCCTATCCTGTCCTCTTTCCTATCCTATCCACAATCCTATCCTATCCTCTATCCTTTGGTATCCTCTATCATATCCTATCCTCTATCCTATCCTATCCTCTATCCTATCCTATCCTCTATCCTATCCTATCCTGTATCCTATCATATCAACTATCCTATCCTATACTCTATCCTATCCTATCCTCTATCCTATCCTATCCTATATCCTATCCTATCCTATCCTCTATCCTATCCTATCCTCTATCCTATCCTATTCTCCATCCTATCCTATCCTCTATCCTATCCTATCCTCTATAATATCGTATCCTCTATAATATCGTATCCTGTATCCTATCCTGTAATCTTTCCTATCCTATCATCAATCCTATCCTATCCTCTATCCTATCCAATCCCCTATGTTATCCTCTATCCTATCTTATCCTCTATCCTATTCTATCCTCCATCCTATCATATCCTCTATCCTATAATATCCTCTATCCTATCCAATCCTCTACCGTCTCCTATCCTGTATCCGATCCAATCCCCTATCCTCTATCCTATCCTATTCTATATCGTATCCTCTATCGTATCCTATCCTCTATCCTATCCTATCCTCTATCCTATCCTATCCTCTATAATATCGTATCCTCTATAATATCGTATCCTGTATCCTATCCTGTAATCTTTCCTATCCTATCCTGTATCCTATCATATCAACTATCCTATCCTATCCTCTATCCTATCCTATCCTCTATCCTATTCTATCCTATATCCTATCCTATCCTATCCTATCCTCTATCCTATCCTATCCTCTATCCTATCCTATCCTCCATCCTATCCTATCCTCTATCCTATCCTATCCTCTATAATATCGTATCCTCTATAATATCGTATCCTATATCCTATCCTGTAATCTTTCCTATCCTATCATCAATCCTATCCTATCCTCTATCGTCTCCTATCCTCTATCCTATCCAATCCTCTATCCTATCCTATCCTCTATCCTATCCTATCCTCTATCCTATCCTATCCTCTATCCTATCCTATCCTCTATCCTATCCTATCCTCTATCCTATCCTATCCTCTATCCTATCCTATCCTCTATCCTATCCTATCCTCTATCCTATCCTATCCTCTATCCTATCCTATCCTCTATCCTATCCTATCCTCTATAATTTCGTATCCTGTATCCTACCCTGTCCTCTTTCCTATCCTATCCTCAATCCTATCGTTTCGTCTATCCTATGGTATCCTCTATCCTATCCAATCCTCTATCCTATCCTATCCTCTATCCTATCCTATCCTCTATCCTATCCTATCCTCTATCCTATCCTATCCTCTATCGTATCCTATCCTCTATAATATCGTATCCTCTATAATATCGTATCCTGTATCCTATCCTGTAATCTTTCCTATCCTATCCTCTATCCTATCCTATCCTCTATCCTAGCCTATCCTGTATCCTATCATATCAACTATCCTATCCTATCCTCTATCCTATCCTATCCTCCATCCTATCCTATCCTCTATCCTATCCTATCCTCTATAATATCGTATCCTGTATCCTATCCTGTAATCTTTCCTATCCTATCATCAATCCTATCCTATCCTCTATCCTATCCAATCCCCTATGTTATCCTCTATCCTATCTTATCCTCTATCCTATTCTATCCTCCATCCTATCATATCCTCTATCCTATAATATCCTCTATCCTATCCAATCCTCTACCGTCTCCTATCCTGTATCCGATCCAATCCCCTATCCTCTATCCTATCCTATTCTATATCGTATCCTCTATCGTATCCTATCCTCTATCCTATCCTATCCTCTATCCTATCCTATCCTCTATAATATCGTATCCTCTATAATATCGTATCCTGTATCCTATCCTGTAATCTTTCCTATCCTATCCTCTATCCTATCCTATCCTGTATCCTATCATATCAACTATCCTATCCTATCCTCTATCCTATCCTATCCTCTATCCTATTCTATCCTATATCCTATCCTATCCTATCCTATCCTCTATCCTATCCTATCCTATCCTCCATCCTATCCTCCATCCTATCCTATCCTCTATCCTATCCTATCCTCTATAATATCGTATCCTCTATAATATCGTATCCTGTATCCTATCCTGTAATCTTTCCTATCCTATCATCAATCCTATCCTATCCTCTATCGTCTCCTATCCTCTATCCTATCCAATCCTCTATCCTATCCTATCCTCTATCCTATCCTATCCTCTATCCTATCCTATCCTCTATCCTATCCTATCCTCTATCCTATCCTATCCTCTATCCTATCCTATCCTCTATCCTATCCTATCCTCTATCCTATCCTATCCTCTATCCTATCCTATCCTCTATCCTATCCTATCCTCTATCCTATCCTATCCTCTATCCTATCCTATCCTCTATCCTATCCTATCCTCTATCCTATCCTATCCTCTATCCTATCCTATCCTCTATCCTATCCTATCCTCTATCCTATCCTATCCTCTATCCTATCCTATCCTCTATCCTATCCTATCCTCTATAATTTCGTATCCTGTATCCTACCCTGTCCTCTTTCCTATCCTATCCTCAATCCTATCGTTTCGTCTATCCTATGGTATCCTCTATCCTATACAATCCTCTATCCTATCCTATCCTCTATCCTATCCTATCCTCTATCCTATCCTATCCTATATCCTATCCTATCCTCTATCGTATCCTATCCTCTATCCTATCCTATCCTCTATCCTATCCTATCCTCTATCCTATCCTATCCTCTATCGTATCCTATCCCTCTATAATATCGTATCCTCTATAATATCGTATCCTGTATCCTATACTGTAATCTTTCCTATCCTATCCTCTATCCTATCCTATCCTCTATCCTATCCTATCCTGTATCCTATCCTATCAACTATCCTATCCTATCCTCTATCCTATCCTATCCTCTATATCTATCCTACCCTCTATCCTATCCTATCCTCTGTCCTATCCTATCCTCTCTCTTATCCTCTCCTCTATCCTATCCTATCCTCTACAATATCGTATCCTCTATAATATCGTATCCTGTATCCTATCCTGTCCTCTTTCCTATCCTATCCACAATCCTATCCTATCCTCTATCCTTTGGTATCCTCTATCATATCCTATCCTCTATCCTATCCTATCCTCTATCCTATCCTATCCTGTATCCTATCCTTATCAATATTCCTATCCTATCCTCTATCCTATCCTATCCTCTATCCTATCCTATCCTATATCCTATCCTATCCTCTATCCTATCCTATCCTCTATCCTATCCTATCCTCCATCCCTATCCTATCCTCTATCCTATCCTATCCTCTATAATATCGTATCCTGTATCCTATCCTGTAATCTTTCCTATCCTATCATCAATCCTATCCTATCCTCTATCGTCTCCTATCCTCTATCCTATCCAATCCTATGTTATCCTCTATCCTATCTTATCCTCTATCCTATTCTATCCTCCATCCTATTCATATCCTCTATCCTATAACTATCCTCTATCCTATCCAATCCTCTACCGTCTCCTATCCTGTATCCGATCCAATCCCATATCCTCTATCCTATCCTATTCTATATCGTATCTCTATCGTATCCTATCCTCTAACCTATCCTATCCTCTATCCTATCCTATCCTCTATCCTATCCTATCCTCTATAATATCGTATCCTGTATCCTATCCTGTAATCTTTCCTATCCTATCATCAATCCTATCCTATCCTCCATCGTCTCCCGTCCTCTATCCTATCCAATCCCCTATGTTATCCTCTATCCTATCTTATCCTCTATCCTATCCTATCCTCTATCCTATACTATCCTCTATCCTATCCTATCCTCTATCCTATACTATCCTCTATCCTATCCAATCCTCTATCCTATCCTATCCTCTATCCTATCCTATCCTCTATCCTATCCTATCCTATATCCTATCCTATCCTCTATCCTATCCTATCCTCTGTCCTATCCTATCCTCTCTCCTATCCTCTCCTCTATCCTATCCTATCCTCTATCCTATCCTATCCTCTACCCTATCCTATCCTCTACAATATCGTATCCTCTATAATATCGTATCCTGGATCCCATCCTGTCCTCTTTCCTATCCTATCCTCAATCCTATCCTATCCTCCATCCTTTGGTATCCTCTATCCTATCCAATCCTCTATCCTATCCTATCCTCTATCCTATCCTTATCCTCTATCCTATCCTATCCTCTATCCTATCCTATCCTCTATCATATACTATCCTCTATCCTATCCTATCGTCTATCCTATCCTATCCTCTATCCTATCCTATCCTGTATCCTATCCTATCAACTATCCTATCCTATCCTCTATCCTATCCTATCCCTATCAACTATCCTATCCTATCCTCTATCCTATCCTATCCTCTATTCTATCCTATCCTCTATCCTATCCTATCCTCTGTCCTATCCTATCCTCTCTCTTATCCTCTCCTCTATCCTATCCTATCCTCTACAATATCGTATCCTCTATAATATCGTATCCTGTATCCTATCCTGTCCTCTTTCCTATCCTATCCACAATCCTATCCTATCCTCTATCCTTTGGTATCCTCTATCATTTACCCTATCCTCTATCCTATCCTATCCTCTATCCTATCCTATCCTGTATCCTATCATATCAAATATCCTATCCTATCCTCTATCCTATCCTATCCTCTATCCTATCCTATCCTATATCCTATCCTATCCTATCCTCTATCCTATCCTATCCTCTATCCTATCCTATCCTCCATCCTATCCTATCCTCTATCCTATCCTATCCTCTATAATATCGTATCCTCTATAATATCGTATCCTGTATCCTATCCTGTAATCTTTCCTATCCTATCATCAATCCTATCCTATCCTCTATCGTCTCCTATCCTCTATCCTATCCAATCCCCTATGTTATCCTCTATCCTATCTTATCCTCTATCCTATTCTATCCTCCATCCTATCATATCCTCTATCCTATAATATCCTCTATCCTATCCAATCCTCTACCGTCTCCTATCCTGTATCCGATCCAATCCCCTATCCTCTGTCCTATCCTATTCTATATCGTATCCTCTATCGTATCCTATCCTCTATCCTATCCTATCCTCTATCCTATCTATCCTCTATAATATCGTATCCTCTATAATATCGTATCCTGCATCCTATCCTGTAATCTTTCCTATCCTATCATCAATCCTATCCTATCCTCCATCGTCTCCATCCTCTATCCTATCCAATCCCCTATGTTATCCTCTATCCTATCTTATCCTCTATCCTATCCTATCCTCTATCCTATACTATCCTCTATCCTATCCTATCCTCTATCCTATACTATCCTCTATCCTATCCAATCCTCTATCCTATCCTATCCTCTATCCTATCCTATCCTCTATCCTATCCTATCCTATATCCTATCCTATCCTCTATCCTATCCTATCCTCTGTCCTATCCTATCCTCTCTCCTATCCTCTCCTCTATCCTATTCCTATCCTCTATCCTATCCTATCCTCTACCCTATCCTATCCTCTACAATATCGTATCCTCTATAATATCGTATCCTGTATCCCATCCTGTCCTCTTTCCTATCCTATCCTCAATCCTATCCTATCCTCTATCCTTGGTATCCTCTATCCTATCCAATCCTCTATCCTATCCTATCCTCTATCCTATCCTATGCTCTATCCTATCCTATCCTATATCCTATCCTATCCTCTATCCTATCCTATCCTCTATCCTATCCTATCCTCTATCCTATCCTATCCTCTATCCTATCCTATCCTCTATCCTATCCTATCCTCTATAATATCGTATCCTCTATAATATCGTATCCTGTATCCTATCCTATCCTCTATCCTATCCTATCCTATATCCTATCCTATCCTCTATCCTATGCTATCCTCTATCCTATCCTATCCTCCATCCTATCCTATCCTCTATCCTATCCTATCCTCTATAATATCGTATCCTCTATAATATCGTATCCTGTATCCTATCCTGTCCTCTTTCCTATCCTATCCACAATCCTATCCTATCCTCTATCCTTTGGTATCCTCTATCACATCCTATCCTCTATCCTATCCTATCCTCTATCCTATCCTATCCTGTATCCTATCATATCAAATATCCTATCCTATCCTCTATCCTATCCTATCCTCTATCCTATCCTATCCTCTATAATATCGTATCCTCTATAATATCGTATCCTGTATCCTATCCTATCCTCTATCCTATCCTATCCTATATCCTATCCTATATCCTATCCTATCCTCTATCCTATGCTATCCTCTATCCTATCCTATCCTCCATCCTATCCTATCCTCTATCCTATCCTATCCTCTATAATATCTTATCCTCTATAATATCGTATCCTGTATCCTATCCTGTAATCTTTCCTATCCAATCATCAATCCTATCCTATCCTCCATCGTCTCCCATCCCTATCCTATCCAATCCCCTATGTTATCCTCTATCCTATCCTATCCTCCATCCTATCCTATCCTCTATCCTATAATATCCTCTATCCTATCCAATCCTCTATCCTATCCTCTATTCTCTCCTCTATCCTATCCTATCCTCTATCCTATCCTACCCTCTATCGTATCCTATCCTCTATAATATCGTATCCTCTGTAATATCGTATCCTGTATCCTATCCTGTAATCTTTCCTATCCTATCATCAATCCTATCCTATCCTCTATGGTCTCCTCTCCTCTATCCTATCCAATCCCCTATGTTATCCTCTATCCTATCTTATCCTCTATCCTATCCTATCCTCTATCCTATCCTATCCTCTATAATATCGTATCCTGTATCCTATCCTGTAATCTTTCCTATCCTATAATCAATCCTATCCTATCCTCCATCGTCTCCCATCCTCTATCCTATCCAATCCCCTATGTTATCCTCTATTCTATCTTATCCTCTATCCTATCCTATCCTCTATCCTATCCTATCCTCTATCCTATCCTATCCTCTATCATATACTATCCTCTATCCTATCCTATCCTCTATCCTATCCTATCCTCTATCCTATCCTATCCTGTATCCTATCCTATCAACTATCCTATCCTATCCTCTATCCTATCCTATCCTATCAACTATCCTATCCTATCCTCTATCCTATCCTATCCTCTATTCTATCCTATCCTCTATCCTATCCTATCCTCTGTCCTATCCTATCCTCTCTCTTATCCTCTCCTCTATCCTATCCTATCCTCTACAATATCGTATCCTCTATAATATCGTATCCTGTATCCTATCCTGTCCTCTTTCCTATCCTATCCACAATCCTATCCTATCCTCTATCCTTTGGTATCCTCTATCATATCCTATCCTCTATCCTATCCTATCCTCTATCCTATCCTATCCTGTATCCTATCATATCAAATATCCTATCCTATCCTCTATCCTATCCTATCCTCTATCCTATCCTATCCTATATCCTATACTATCCTATCCTCTATCCTATCCTATCCTCTATCCTATCCTATCCTCCATCCTATCCTATCCTCTATCCTATCCTATCCTCTATAATATCGTATCCTCTATAATATCGTATCCTGTATCCTATCCTGTAATCTTTCCTATCCTATCATCAATCCTATCCTATCCTCTATCGTCTCCTATCCTCTATCCTATCCAATCCCCTATGTTATCCTCTATCCTATCTTATCCTCTATCCTATTCTATCCTCCATCCTATCATATCCTCTATCCTATAATATCCTCTATCCTATCCAATCCTCTACCGTCTCCTATCCTGTATCCGATCCAATCCCCTATCCTCTATCCTATCCTATTCTATATCGTATCCTCTATCGTATCCTATCCTCTATCCTATCCTATCCTCTATCCTATCCTATCCTCTATAATATCGTATCCTCTATAATATCGTATCCTGTATCCTATCCTGTAATCTTTCCTATCCTATCATCAATCCTATCCTATCCTCCATCGTCTCCCATCCTCTATCCTATCCAATCCCCTATGTTATCCTCTATCCTATCTTATCCTCTATCCTATCCTATCCTCTATCCTATACTATCCTCTATCCTATCCTATCCTCTATCCTATACTATCCTCTATCCTATCCAATCCTCTATCCTATCCTATCCTCTATCCTATCCTATCCTCTATCCTATCCTATCCTATATCCTATCCTATCCTCTATCCTATCCTATCCTCTGTCCTATCCTATCCTCTCTCCTATCCTCTCCTCTATCCTATCCTATCCTCTATCCTATCCTATCCTCTACCCTATCCTATCCTCTACAATATCGTATCCTCTATAATATCGTATCCTGTATCCCATCCTGTCCTCTTTCCTATCCTATCCTCAATCCTATCGTATCGTCTATCCTATGGTATCCTCTATCCTATCCAATCCTCTATCCTATCCTATCCACTATCCTATCCTATCCTCTAGCCTATCCTATCCTATATCCTATCCTATCCTCTATCGTATCCTATCCTCTATCCTATCCTATCCTCTATCCTATCCTATCCTGTATCCTATCATATCAACTATCCTATCCTATCATCAATCCTATCCTATCCTCTATCGTCTCCTATCCTCTATCCTATCCAATCCCCTATGTTATCCTCTATCCTATCTTATCCTCTATCCTATTCTATCCTCCATCCTATCATATCCTCTATCCTATCCTATCCTCTACAATATCGTATCCTCTATAATATCGTATCCTGTATCCCATCCTGTCCTCTTTCCTATCCTATCCTCAATCCTATCCTATCCTCTATCCTTTGGTATCCTCTATCCTATCCAATCCTCTATCCTATCCTATCCTGTATCCTATCCTATGCTCTATCCTATCCTATCCTATATCCTATCCTATCCTCTATCCTATCCTATCCTCTATCCTATCCTATCCTCTATCCTATCCTATCCTCTATCCTATCCTATCCTCTATCCTATCCTATCCTCTATAATATCGTATCCTCTATAATATCGTATCCTGTATCCTATCCTATCCTCTATCCTATCCTATCCTATATCCTATCCTATCCTCTATCCTATGCTATCCTCTATCCTATCCTATCCTCCATCCTATCCTATCCTCTATCCTATCCTATCCTCTATAATATCGTATCCTCTATAATATCGTATCCTGTATCCTATCCTGTAATCTTTCCTATCCTATCATCAATCCTATCCTGTCCTCCATCGTCTCCCATCCTCTATCCTATCCAATCCCCTATGTTATCCTCTATCCTATCCTATCCTCCATCCTATCCTATCCTCTATCCTATAATATCCTCTATCCTATCCAATCCTCTATCCTATCCTCTATTCTCTCCTCTATCCTATCCTATCCTCTATCCTATCCTATCCTCTATCGTATCCTATCCTCTATAATATCGTATCCTCTATAATATCGTATCCTGTATCCTATCCTGTAATCTTTCCTATCCTATCATCAATCCTATCCTATCCTCTATGGTCTCCTCTCCTCTATCCTATCCAATCCCCTATGTTATCCTCTATCCTATCTTATCCTCTATCCTATCCTATCCTCTATCCTATCCTATCCTCTATAATATCGTATCCTGTATCCTATCCTGTAATCTTTCCTATCCTATAATCAATCCTATCCTATCCTCCATCGTCTCCCATCCTCCATCCTATCCAATCCCCTATGTTATCCTCTATCCTATCTTATCCTCTATCCTATCCTATCCTGTATCCTATCCTATCCTCTATCCTATCCTATCCTCTATCATATACTATCCTCTATCCTATCCTATCCTCTATCCTATCCTATCCTCTATCCTATCCTATCCTGTATCCTATCCTATCAACTATCCTATCCTATCCTCTATCCTATCCTATCCTATCAACTATCCTATCCTATCCTCTATCCTATCCTATCCTCTATTCTATCCTATCGTCTATCCTATCCTATCCTCTGTCCTATCCTATCCTCTCTCTTATCCTCTCCTCTATTCTATCCTATCCTCTACAATATCGTATCCTCTATAATATCGTATCCTGTATCCTATCCTGTCCTCTTTCCTATCCTATCCACAATCCTATCCTATCCTCTATCCTTTGGTATCCTCTATCACATCCTATCCTCTATCCTATCCTATCCTCTATCCTATCCTATCCTGTATCCTATCATATCAAATATCCTATCCTATCCTCTATCCTATCCTATCCTCTATCCTATCCTATCCTATCCTCTATCCTATCCTATCCTCTATCCTATCCTATCCTCCATCCTATCCTATCCTCTATCCTATCCTATCCTCTATAATATCGTATCCTGTATCCCATCCTGTCCTCTTTCCTATCCTATCCTCAATCCTATCCTATCCTCTATCCTTTGGTATCCTCTATCCTATCCAATCCTCTATCCTATCCTATCCTCTATCCTATCCTATCCTCTATCCTATCCTATCCTCTATCCTATCCTATCCTCTATCCTATCCTATCCTCTATCATATACTATCCTCTATCCTATCCTATCCTCTATCCTATCCTATCCTCTATCCTATCCTATCCTCTACCCTATCCTATCCTCTACAATATCGTATCCTCTATAATATCGTATCCTGTATCCCATCCTGTCCTCTTTCCTATCCTATCCTCAATCCTATCCTATCCTCTATCCTTTGGTATCCTCTATCCTATCCAATCCTCTATCCTATCCTATCCTCTATCCTATCCTATCCTCTATCCTATCCTATCCTCTATCCTATCCTATCCTCTATCATATACTATCCTCTATCCTATCCTATCCTCTATCCTATCCTATCCTCTATCCTATCCTATCCTGTATCCTATCCTATCAACTATCCTATCCTATCCTCTATCCTATCCTATCCTATCAACTATCCTATCCTATCCTATCCTCTATCCTATCCTATCCTCTATTCTATCCTATCCTCTATCCTATCCTATCCTCTGTCCTATCCTATCCTCTCTCTTATCCTCTCCTCTATCCTATCCTATCCTCTACAATATCGTATCCTCTATAATATCGTATCCTGTATCCTATCCTGTCCTCTTTCCTATCCTATCCACAATCCTATCCTATCCTCTATCCTTTGGTATCCTCTATCATATCCTATCCTCTATCCTATCCTATCCTCTATCCTATCCTATCCTGTATCCTATCATATCAAATATCCTATCCTATCCTCTATCCTATCCTATCCTCTATCCTATCCTATCCTATATCCTATCCTATCCTATCCTCTATCCTATCCTATCCTCTATCCTATCCTATCCTCCATCCTATCCTACCCTCTATCCTATCCTATCCTCTATAATATCGTATCCTCTATAATATCGTATCCTGTATCCTATCCTGTAATCTTTCCTATCCTATCATCAATCCTATCCTATCCTCTATCGTCTCCTATCCTCTATCCTATCCAATCCCCTATGTTATCCTCTATCCTATCTTATCCTCTATCCTATTCTATCCTCCATCCTATCATATCCTCTATCCTATAATATCCTCTATCCTATCCAATCCTCTACCGTCTCCTATCCTGTATCCGATCCAATCCCCTATCCTCTATCCTATCCTATTCTATATCGTATCCTCTATCGTATCCTATCCTCTATCCTATCCTATCCTCTATCCTATCCTATCCTCTATAATATCGTATCCTCTATAATATCGTATCCTGTATCCTATCCTGTAATCTTTCCTATCCTATCATCAATCCTATCCTATCCTCCATCGTCTCCCATCCTCTATCCTATCCAATCCCCTATGTTATCCTCTATCCTATCTTATCCTCTATCCTATCCTATCCCCTATCCTATACTATCCTCTATCCTATCCTATCCTCTATCTTATACTATCCTCTATCCTATCCAATCCTCTACCCTATCCTATCCTCTATCCTATCCTATCCTCTATCCTATCCTATCCTATATCCTATCCTATCCTCTATCCTATCCTATCCTCTGTCCTATCCTATCCTCTCTCCTATCCTCTCCTCTATCCTATCCTATCCTCTATCCTATCCTATCCTCTACCCTATCCTATCCTCTACAATATCGTATCCTCTATAATATCGTATCCTGTATCCCATCCTGTCCTCTTTCCTATCCTATCCTCCATCCTATCCTATCCTCTATCCTATCCTATCCTCTATAATATCGTATCCTCTATAATATCGTATCCTGTATCCTATCCTGTAATCTTTCCTATCCTATCATCAATCCTATCCTATCCTCTATGGTCTCCTCTCCTCTATCCTATCCAATCCCCTATGTTATCCTCTATCCTATCGTATCCTCAACCCTATCCTATCCTCAATTCTATCGTATACTCCATACTATCCTATCCGCTATCCTATCCTATCCTCTATTATATAATATCCTCTATCCTATCCTATCCTCTATCCGTATCCTATTCTCTATCCTATCCTATCCTCTATCCTGTCCTATCCTCTATCCTATCCTATCCTGTATCCTATACTATCCTCTATCCTATCCTATCCTCTATCCTATCCTATCCTCTATAATTTCGTATCCTCTATAATATCGTATCCTGTATCCTACCCTGTCCTCTTTCCTATCCTATCCTCAATCCTATCGTATCGTCTATCCTATGGTATCCTCTATCCTATCCAATCCTCTATCCTATCCTATCCTCTATCCTATCCTATCCTCTAGCCTATCCTATCCTATATCCTATCCTATCCTCTATCGTATCCTATCCTCTATCCTATCCTATCCTCTATCCTATCCTATCCTGTATCCTATCATATCAACTATCCTATCCTATCATCAATCCTATCCTATCCTCTATCGTCTCCTATCCTCTATCCTATCCAATCCCCTATGTTATCCTCTATCCTATCTTATCCTCTATCCTATTCTATCCTCCATCCTATCATATCCTCTATCCTATAATATCCTCTATCCTATCCAATCCTCTACCGTCTCCTATCCTGTATCCGATCCAATCCCCTATCCTCTATCCTATCCTATTCTATATCGTATCCTCTAGCGTATCTTATCCTCTATCCTATCCTATCCTCTATCGTATCCTATCCTGTATAATATCGTATCCTCTATAATATCGTATCCTGTATCCTATCCTGTAATCTTTCCTATCCTATCATCAATCCTATCCTATCCTCTATGCTCTCCTCTCCTCTATCCTATCCAATCCCCTATGTTATCCTCTATCCTATCTTATCCTCTATCCTATCCTATCCTCTATCCTATCCTATCCTCTATAATATCGTATCCTGTATCCTATCCTGTAATCTTTCCTATCCTATCATCAATCCTATCCTATCCTCCATCGTCTCCCATCCTCTATCCTCTCCAATCCCCTATGTTATCCTCTATCCTATCTTATCCTCTATCCTATCCTATCCTCTATCCTATCCTATCCTCTATCCTATCCTATCCTCTATCCTATACTATCCTCTATCCTATCCTATCCTCTATCCTATACTATCCTCTATCCTATCCTATCCTCTATCCTATCCTATCCTCTATCCTATCCTATCCTCTATCCTATCCTATCCTATCCTCTATCCTATCCTATCCTCTATCCTATCCTATCCTCTGTCCTATCCTATCCTCTCTCCTATCCTCTCCTCTATCCTATCCTATCCTCTATCCTATCCTATCCTCTACAATATCGTATCCTCTATAATATCGTATCCTGTATCCTATCCTGTCCTCTTTCCTATCCTATCCACAATCCTATTCTATCCTCTATCCTTTGGTATCCTCTATCATATCCAATCCTCTATCCTATCCTATCCTCTATCCTATCCTATCCTCTATCCTATCCTATCCTATATCCTATCCTATCCTCTATCCTATCCTATCCTCTGTCCTATCCTATCCTCTCTCCTATCCTCTCCTCTATCCTATCCTATCCTCTATCCTATCCTATCCTCTACCCTATCCTATCCTCTACAATATCGTATCCTCTATAATATCGTATCCTGTATCCCATCCTGTCCTCTTTCCTATCCTATCCTCAATCCTATCCTATCCTCTATCCTTTGGTGTCCTCTATCCTATCCTATCCTCTATCCTATCCTATCCTCTATAATATCGTATCCTCTATAATATCGTATCCTGTATCCTATCCTATCCTCTATCCTATCCTATCCTATATCCTATCCTATCCTCTATCCTATGCTATCCTCTATCCTATCCTATCCTCCATCCTATCCTATCCTCTATCCTATCCTATCCTCTATAATATCGTATCCTGTATCCTATCCTGTAATATTTCCTATCCTATCATCAATCCTATCCTATCCTCCATCGTCTCCCATCCTCTATCCTATCCAATCCCCTATGTTATCCTCTATCCTATCCTATCCTCCATCCTATCCTATCCTCTATCCTATAATATCCTCTATCCTATCCAATCCTCTATCCTATCCTCTATCCTCTCCTCTATCCTATCCTATCCTCTATCCGTATCCTATCCTCTATCGTATCCTATCCTCTATAATATCGTATCCTGTATCCTATCCTGTAATCTTTCCTATCCTATCATCAATCCTATCCTATAATCTATCGTCTCCTATCCTCTATCCTATCCAATCCCCTATGTTATCCTCTATCTTATCTTATCCTCTATCCTCTTATATCCTCCATCCTATTATATCCTCTATCCTATAATATCCTCTATCCTATCCTATCCTCTATCCTATCCAATCCTCTACCGTCTCCTATCCTGTATCCGATTCAATCCCCTATCCTCTATCCTATCCTATTCTCTAGCCTATCCTCTACCGTATCCTATCCTCTATCCTATCCTATCCTCTATCCTATCGTATCCTCAACCCTATCCTATCCTCAATTCTATCGTATACTCCATACTATCCTATCCGCTATCCTATCCTATCCTCTATCCGTATCCTATCCTCTATCCTATCCTCTATCCTATCCTATCCTCTATCCTATACTATCCTCTATCCTATCCAATCCTCTATCCTATCCTATCCTCTATCCTATCCTATCCTCTATCCTATCCTATCCTATATCCTATCCTATCCTCTATCCTATCCTATCCTCCGTCCTATCCTATCCTCTATCCTATCCTATCCTATATCCTATCCTATCCTCTATCCTATCCTATCCTCTATCCTATCCTATCCTCTATCCTATCCTATCCTCTATCCTATCCTATCCTCTATCCTATCCTATCCTCTATAATATCGTATCCTCTATAATATCGTATCCTGTATCCTATCCTATCCTCTATCCTATCCTATCCTATATCCTATCCTATCCTCTATCCTATGCTATCCTCTATCCTATCCTATCCTCCATCCTGTCCTATCCTCTATCCTATCCTATCCTCTATAATATCGTATCCTCTATAATATCCTATCCTGTATCCTATCCTGTAATATTTCCTATCCTATCATCAATCCTATCCTATCCTCCATCGTCTCCCATCCTCTATCCTATCCAATCCCCTATGTTATCCTCTATCCTATCCTATCCTCCATCCTATCCTATCCTCTATAATATAATATCCTCTATCCTATCCAATCCTCTATCCTATCCTCTATTCTCTCCTCTATCCTATCCTATCCTCTATCCTATCCTATCCTCTATCCTATCCTATCCTCTATCCTATCCTATCCTCTATCCTATCCTATCCTCTATCCTATCCTATCCTCTATCCTATCCTATCCTCTATCCTATCCTATCCTCTATCCTATCCTATCCTCTATCCTATCCTATCCTCTATCCTATCCTATCCTCTATCCTATCCTAGCCTCTACAATATCGTATCCTCTATAATATCGTATCCTGTAACCTATCCTGTCCTCTTTCCTATCCTATCCTCAATCCTATCCTATCGTCTATCCTATGGTATCCTCTATCCTATCCAATCCTCTATCCTATCCTATCCTCTATCCTATCCTATCCTCTATCCTATCCTATCCTATATCCTATCCTATCCTCTATCCTATAATATCCTCTATCCTATCCAATCCTCTATCCTATCCTCTATCCTATCCTATCCTCTATCCGTATCCTATCCTCTATCCGTATCCTATCCTCTATCCTATCCTATCCTCTATCCTATCCTATCCTATATCCTATCCTATCCTCTATCCTATCCTATCCTCTATCCTATCCTATCCTCTATAATTTCGTATCCTCTATAATATCGTATCCTGTATCCTACCCTGTCCTCTTTCCTATCCTATCCTCAATCCTATCGTTTCGTCTATCCTATGGTATCCTCTATCCTATCCAATCCTCTATCCTATCCTATCCTCTATCCTATCCTATCCTCTATCCTATCCTATCCTCTATCCTATCCTATCCTCTATAATATCGTATCCTCTATAATATCGTATCCTGTATCCTATCCTGTAATCTTTCCTATCCTATCATCAATCCTATCCTATCCTCCATCGTCTCCCATCCTCTATCCTATCCAATCCCCTATGTTATCCTCTATCCTATCTTATCCTCTATCCTATCCTATCCTCTATCCTATCCTATCCTCTATCCTATCCTATCCTCTATCCTATACTATCCTCTATCCTATCCTATCCTCTATCCTATCCTATCCTCTATCCTATCCTATCCTCTATCCTATCCTATCCTATCCTCTATCCTATCCTATCCTCTATCCTATCCTATCCTCTGTCCTATCCTATCCTCTCTCCTATCCTCTCCTCTATCCTATCCTATCCTCTATCCTATCCTATCCTCTACAATATCGTATCCTCTATAATATCGTATCCTGTATCCTATCCTGTCCTCTTTCCTATCCTATCCACAATCCTATTCTATCCTCTATCCTTTGGTATCCTCTATCATATCCAATCCTCTATCCTATCCTATCCTCTATCCTATCCTATCCTCTATCCTATCCTATCCTATATCCTATCCTATCCTCTATCCTATCCTATCCTCTGTCCTATCCTATCCTCTCTCCTATCCTCTCCTCTATCCTATCCTATCCTCTATCCTATCCTATCCTCTACCCTATCCTATCCTCTACAATATCGTATCCTCTATAATATCGTATCCTGTATCCCATCCTGTCCTCTTTCCTATCCTATCCTCAATCCTATCCTATCCTCTATCCTTTGGTGTCCTCAATCCTATCCTATCCTCCATCGTCTCCCATCCTCTATCCTATCCAATCCCCTATGTTATCCTCTATCCTATCCTATCCTCCATCCTATCCTATCCTCTATCCTATAATATCCTCTATCCTATCCAATCCTCTATCCTATCCTCTATCCTCTCCTCTATCCTATCCTATCCTCTATCCTATCCTATCCTCTATCCGTATCCTATCCTCTATCCTATCCTATCCTCTATCCTATCCTATCCTCTATAATATCGTATCCTCTATAATATCGTATCCTGTATCCTATCCTGTAATCTTTCCTATCCTATCATCAATCCTATCCTATCCTCCATCGTCTCCCATCCTCTATCCTATCCAATCCCCTATGTTATCCTCTATCCTATCTTATCCTCTATCCTATCCTATCCTCTATCCTATCCTATCCTCTATCCTATCCTATCCTCTATCCTATACTATCCTCTATCCTATCCTATCCTCTATCCTATCCTATCCTCTATCCTATCCTATCCTCTATCCTATCCTATCCTATCCTCTATCCTATCCTATCCTCTATCCTATCCTATCCTCTGTCCTATCCTATCCTCTCTCCTATCCTCTCCTCTATCCTATCCTATCCTCTATCCTATCCTATCCTCTACAATATCGTATCCTCTATAATATCGTATCCTGTATCCTATCCTGTCCTCTTTCCTATCCTATCCACAATCCTATTCTATCCTCTATCCTTTGGTATCCTCTATCATATCCAATCCTCTATCCTATCCTATCCTCTATCCTATCCTATCCTCTATCCTATCCTATCCTATATCCTATCCTATCCTCTATCCTATCCTATCCTCTGTCCTATCCTATCCTCTATCCTATCCTATCCTCTATCCTATCCTATCCTCTATCCTATCCTATCCTCTCTCCTATCCTCTCCTCTATCCTATCCTATCCTCTATCCTATCCTATCCTCTACAATATCGTATCCTCTATAATATCGTATCCTGTATCCCATCCTGTCCTCTTTCCTATCCTATCCTCAATCCTATCCTATCCTCTATCCTTTGGTGTCCTCTATCCTATCCTATCCTCTATCCTATCCTATCCTCTATAATATCGTATCCTCTATAATATCGTATCCTGTATCCTATCCTATCCTCTATCCTATCCTATCCTATATCCTATCCTATCCTCTATCCTATGCTATCCTCTATCCTATCCTATCCTCCATCCTATCCTATCCTCTATCCTATCCTATCCTCTATAATATCGTATCCTGTATCCTATCCTGTAATATTTCCTATCCTATCATCAATCCTATCCTATCCTCCATCGTCTCCCATCCTCTATCCTATCCAATCCCCTATGTTATCCTCTATCCTATCCTATCCTCCATCCTATCCTATCCTCTATCCTATAATATCCTCTATCCTATCCAATCCTCTATCCTATCCTCTATCCTCTCCTCTATCCTATCCTCTCCTCTATCCTATCCTATCCTCTATCCTATCCTATCCTCTATCCGTATCCTATCCTCTATCCTATCCTATCCTCTATCCTATCCTATCCTCTATCCTATCCTATCCTCTATCCTATCCTATCCTCTATCCTATCCTATCCTCTATCCTATCCTATCCTCTATAATATCGTATCCTCTATAATATCGTATCCTGTAACCTATCCTGTCCTCTTTCCTATCCTATCCTCAATCCTATCCTATCGTCTATCCTAAGGTATCCTCTATCCTATCCAATCCTCTATCCTATCCTATCCTCTATCCTATCCTATCCTCTATACTATCCTATCCTCTATCCTATCCTATCCTATATCCTATCCTATCCTCTATCGTATAATATCCTCTATCCTATCCTATCCTCTATCCTATCCTATCCTCTATCCTATCCTATCCTCTATCGTATCCTATCCTCTATCCTATCCAATCCCCTATGTTATCCTCTATCCCATCCTATCCACCATCCTATCCTATCCTCTATCCTATAATATCCTCTATCCTATCCAATCCTCTATCCTATCCTCTATCCTCTCCTCTATCCTATCCTATCCTCTATCCGTATCCTATCCTCTATCGTATCCTATCCTCTATAATATCGTATCCTGTATCCTATCCTGTAATCTTTCCTATCCTATCATCAATCCTATCCTATAATCTATCGTCTCCTATCCTCTATCCTATCCAATCCCCTATGTTATCCTCTATCTTATCTTATCCTCTATCCTATTATATCCTCCATCCTATTATATCCTCTATCCTATAATATCCTCTATCCTATCCTATCCTCTATCCTATCCAATCCTCTACCGTCTCCTATCCTGTATCCGATCCAATCCCCTATCCTCTATCCTATCCTATTCTCTAGCCTATCCTCTACCGTATCCTATCCTCTATCCTATCCTATCCTCTATCCTATCGTATCCTCAACCCTATCCTATCCTCAATTCTATCGTATACTCCATACTATCCTATCCGCTATCCTATCCTATCCTCTATCCGTATCCTATCCTCTATCCTATCCTCTATCCTATCCTATCCTCTATCCTATACTATCCTCTATCCTATCCAATCCTCTATCCTATCCTATCCTCTATCCTATCCTATCCTCTATCCTATCCTATCCTATATCCTATCCTATCCTCTATCCTATCCTATCCTCTGTCCTATCCTATCCTCTCTCCTATCCTCTCCTCTATCCTATCCTATCCTCTATCCTATCCTATCCTCTACCCTATCCTATCCTCTACAATATCGTATCCTCTATAATATCGTATCCTGTATCCCATCCTGTCCTCTTTCCTATCCTATCCTCAATCCTATCCTATCCTCTATCCTATCCTATCCTATATCCTATCCTATCCTCTATCCTATCCTATCCTCTATCCTATCCTATCCTCTATCCTATCCTATCCTCTATCCTATCCTATCCTCTATCCTATCCTATCCTCTATAATATCGTATCCTCTATAATATCGTATCCTGTATCCTATCCTATCCTCTATCCTATCCTATCCTATATCCTATCCTATCCTCTATCCTATGCTATCCTCTATCCTATCCTATCCTCCATCCTGTCCTATCCTCTATCCTATCCTATCCTCTATAATATCGTATCCTCTATAATATCGTATCCTGTATCCTATCCTGTAATATTTCCTATCCTATCATCAATCCTATCCTATCCTCCATCGTCTCCCATCCTCTATCCTATCCAATCCCCTATGTTATCCTCTATCCTATCCTATCCTCCATCCTATCCTATCCTCTATAATATAATATCCTCTACCCTATCCAATCCTCTATCCTATCCTCTATTCTCTCCTCTATCCTATCCTATCCTCTATCCTATCCTATCCTCTATCCTATCCTATCCTCTATCCTATCCTATCCTCTATCCTATCCTATCCTCTATCCTATCCTATCCTCTATCCTATCCTATCCTCTATCCTATCCTATCCTCTATCCTATCCTAGCCTCTATCCTATCCTATCCTCTATCCTATCCTAGCCTCTACAATATCGTATCCTCTATAATATCGTATCCTGTAACCTATCCTGTCCTCTTTCCTATCCTATCCTCAATCCTATCCTATCGTCTATCCTATGGTATCCTCTATCCTATCCAATCCTCTATCCTATCCTATCCTCTATCCTATCCTATCCTCTATCCTATCCTATCCTATATCCTCTCCTATCCTCTATCGTATCCTATCCTCTATCCTATCCTATCCTCTATCCTATCCTATCCTCTATCCTATCCTATCCTCTATCGTATCCTATCCTCTATCCTATCCAATCCCCTATGTTATCCTCTATCCTATCCTATCCTCCATCCTATCCTATCCTCTATCCTATAATATCCTCTATCCTATCCAATCCTCTATCCTATCCTCTATCCTATCCTATCCTCTATCCGTATCCTATCCTCTATCCGTATCCTATCCTCTATCCTATCCTATCCTCTATCCTATCCTATCCTATATCCTATCCTATCCTCTATCCTATCCTATCCTCTATCCTATCCTATCCTCTATAATTTCGTATCCTCTATAATATCGTATCCTGTATCCTACCCTGTCCTCTTTCCTATCCTATCCTCAATCCTATCGTTTCGTCTATCCTATGGTATCCTCTATCCTATCCAATCCTCTATCCTATCCTATCCTCTATCCTATCCTATCCTCTATCCTATCCTATCCTCTATAATATCGTATCCTCTATAATATCGTATCCTGTATCCTATCCTGTAATCTTTCCTATCCTATCATCAATCCTATCCTATCCTCCATCGTCTCCCATCCTCTATCCTATCCAATCCCCTATGTTATCCTCTATCCTATCTTATCCTCTATCCTATCCTATCCTCTATCCTATCCTATCCTCTATCCTATCCTATCCTCTATCCTATACTATCCTCTATCCTATCCTATCCTCTATCCTATCCTATCCTCTATCCTATCCTATCCTCTATCCTATCCTATCCTATCCTCTATCCTATCCTATCCTCTATCCTATCCTATCCTCTGTCCTATCCTATCCTCTCTCCTATCCTCTCCTCTATCCTATCCTATCCTCTATCCCATCCTATCCTCTACAATATCGTATCCTCTATAATATCGTATCCTGTATCCTATCCTGTCCTCTTTCCTATCCTATCCACAATCCTATTCTATCCTCTATCCTTTGGTATCCTCTATCATATCCAATCCTCTATCCTATCCTATCCTCTATCCTATCCTATCCTCTATCCTATCCTATCCTATATCCTATCCTATCCTCTATCCTATCCTATCCTCTGTCCTATCCTATCCTCTCTCCTATCCTCTCCTCTATCCTATCCTATCCTCTATCCTATCCTATCCTCTACCCTATCCTATCCTCTACAATATCGTATCCTCTATAATATCGTATCCTGTATCCCATCCTGTCCTCTTTCCTATCCTATCCACAATCCTATCCTATCCTCTATCCTTTGGTGTCCTCAATCCTATCCTATCCTCCATCGTCTCCCATCCTCTATCCTATCCAATCCCCTATGTTATCCTCTATCCTATCCTATCCTCCATCCTATCCTATCCTCTATCCTATAATATCCCCTATCCTATCCAATCCTCTATCCTATCCTCTATCCTCTCCTCTATCCTATCCTATCCTCTATCCTATCCTATCCTCTATCCTATCCTATCCTCTATCCGTATCCTATCCTCTATCCTATCCTATCCTCTATCCTATCCTATCCTCTATCCTATCCTATCCTCTATCCTATCCTATCCTCTATCCTATCCTATCCTCTATCCTATCCTATCCTCTATCCTATCCTATCCTCTATCCTATCCTATCCTCTATAATATCGTATCCTCCATCCTATCCTATCCTCTATCCTATCCTATCCTCTATCCTATCCTATCCTCTATCCTATCCTATCCTCTATAATATCGTATCCTCTATAATATCGTATCCTGTAACCTATCCTGTCCTCTTTCCTATCCTATCCTCAATCCTATCCTATCGTCTATCCTAAGGTATCCTCTATCCTATCCAATCCTCTATCCTATCCTATCCTCTATCCTATCCTATCCTCTATACTATCCTATCCTCTATCCTATCCTATCCTATATCCTATCCTATCGTCTATCGTATAATATCCTCTATCCTATCCTATCCTCTATCCTATCCTATCCTCTATCCTATCCTATCCTCTATCGTATCCTATCCTCTATCCTATCCAATCCCCTATGTTATCCTCTATCCCATCCTATCCACCATCCTATCCTATCCTCTATCCTATAATATCCTCTATCCTATCCAATCCTCTATCCTATCCTCTATCCTCTCCTCTATCCTATCCTATCCTCTATCCGTATCCTATCCTCTATCGTATCCTATCCTCTATAATATCGTATCCTGTATCCTATCCTGTAATCTTTCCTATCCTATCATCAATCCTATCCTATAATCTATCGTCTCCTATCCTCTATCCTATCCAATCCCCTATGTTATCCTCTATCTTATCTTATCCTCTATCCTATTATATCCTCCATCCTATTATATCCTCTATCCTATAATATCCTCTATCCTATCCTATCCTCTATCCTATCCAATCCTCTACCGTCTCCTATCCTGTATCCGATCCAATCCCCTATCCTCTATCCTATCCTATTCTCTAGCCTATCCTCTACCGTATCCTATCCTCTATCCTATCCTATCCTCTATCCTATCGTATCCTCAACCCTATCCTATCCTCAATTCTATCGTATACTCCATACTATCCTATCCGCTATCCTATCCTATCCTCTATCCGTATCCTATCCTCTATCCTATCCTCTATCCTATCCTATCCTCTATCCTGTCCTATCCTCTATCCTATCCTATCCTGTATCCTATACTATCCTCTATCCTATCAGATCCTCTATCCTCTCCTATCCTCTATCCTATCGCATCCTCTATCCTATCCAATCTCATATCCTATCCTATCCTCTATCATATCCTATCCTCTATCGTATCCTGTCTTCTATTCTATCCAATCCTCTATCTTATCCTCCATCCTATCCTATCCTCTATCCTATCCTATCCTCTATGCTATCCTATCCTCTATCCTATCCTATCCTCTATCCTATCCTATCCTCTATCCTATCCTATCCTCTATAATTTCGTATCCTCTATAATATCGTATCCTGTATCCTACCCTGTCCTCTTTCCTATCCTATCCTCAATCCTATCGTATCGTCTATCCTATGGTATCCTCTATCCTATCCAATCCTCTATCCTATCCTATCCTCTATCCTATCCTATCCTCTAGCCTATCCTATCCTATATCCTATCCTATCCTCTATCGTATCCTATCCTCTATCCTATCCTATCCTCTATCCTATCCTATCCTCTATCCTATCCAATCCTCTATCGTATCCTATCCTCTACAATATCCTATCCTCTATCCTATCCTATCCTCTATCGTATAATATCCTCTATCCTATCCTATCCTCTATCCTATCCTATCCTCTATCGTCTCCTATCCTCTATCCTATCCAATCCCCTATGTTATCCTCTATCCCATCCTATCCACCATCCTATCCTATCCTCTATCCTATAATATCCTCTATCCTATCCAATCCTCTATCCTATCCTCTATCCTCTCCTCTATCCTATCCTATCCTCTATCCGTATCCTATCCTCTATCGTATCCTATCCTCTATAATATCGTATCCTGTATCCTATCCTGTAATCTTTCCTATCCTATCATCAATCCTATCCTATAATCTATCGTCTCCTATCCTCTATCCTATCCAATCCCCTATGTTATCCTCTATCTTATCTTATCCTCTATCCTATTATATCCTCCATCCTATTATATCCTCTATCCTATAATATCCTCTATCCTATCCTATCCTCTATCCTATCCAATCCTCTACCGTCTCCTATCCTGTATCCGATCCAATCCCCTATCCTCTATCCTATCCTATTCTCTAGCCTATCCTCTACCGTATCCTATCCTCTATCCTATCCTATCCTCTATCCTATCGTATCCTCAACCCTATCCTATCCTCAATTCTATCGTATACTCCATACTATCCTATCCGCTATCCTATCCTATCCTCTATCCGTATCCTATCCTCTATCCTATCCTCTATCCTATCCTATCCTCTATCCTGTCCTATCCTCTATCCTATCCTATCCTGTATCCTATACTATCCTCTATCCTATCAGATCCTCTATCCTCTCCTATCCTCTATCCTATCGCATCCTCTATCCTATCCAATCTCATATCCTATCCTATCCTCTATCATATCCTATCCTCTATCGTATCCTGTCTTCTATTCTATCCAATCCTCTATCTTATCCTCCATCCTATCCTATCCTCTATCCTATCCTATCCTCTATGCTATCCTATCCTCTATCCTATCCTATCCTCTATCCTATCCTATCCTCTATCCTATCCTATCCTCTATAATTTCGTATTCTCTATCTTATCTTATCCTCTATCCTATCCTATCCTCCATCGTATTATATCCTCTATCCTATAATATCCTCTATCCTATCCTATCCTCTATCCTATCCAATCCTCTACCGTCTCCTATCCTGTATCCGATCCAATCCCCTATCCTCAATCCTATCCTATTCTCTATCCTATCCTCTATCCTATCCTATCCTCTATAATATCGTATCCTGTATCCTATCCTGTCCTCTTTCCTATCCTATCCTCAATCCTATCCTATCCTCAATCCTATCGTATCGTCTATCCTATGGTATCCTCTATCCTATCCAATCCTCTATCCTATCCTATCCTCTATCCTATCCTATCCTCTAGCCTATCCTATCCTATATCCTATCCTATCCTCTATCGTATCCTATCCTCTATCCTATCCTATCCTCTATCCTATCCTATCCTCTATCCTATCCAATCCTCTATCGTATCCTATCCTCTACAATATCCTATCCTCTATCCTATCCTATCCTCTATCGTATAATATCCTCTATCCTATCCTATCCTCTATCCTATCCTATCCTCTATCGTCTCCTATCCTCTATCCTATCCAATCCCCTATGTTATCCTCTATCCCATCCTATCCACCATCCTATCCTATCCTCTATCCTATAATATCCTCTATCCTATCCAATCCTCTATCCTATCCTCTATCCTCTCCTCTATCCTATCCTATCCTCTATCCGTATCCTATCCTCTATCGTAGCCTATCCTCTATAATATCGTATCCTGTATCCTATCCTGTAATCTTTCCTATCCTATCATCAATCCTATCCTATAATCTATCGTCTCCTATCCTCTATCCTATCCAATCCCCTATGTTATCCTCTATCTTATCTTATCCTCTATCCTATTATATCCTCCATCCTATTATATCCTCTATCCTATAATATCCTCTATCCTATCCTATCCTCTATCCTATCCAATCCTCTACCGTCTCCTATCCTGTATCCGATCCAATCCCCTATCCTCTATCCTATCCTATTCTCTAGCCTATCCTCTACCGTATCCTATCCTCTATCCTATCCTATCCTCTATCCTATCGTATCCTCAACCCTATCCTATCCTCAATTCTATCGTATACTCCATACTATCCTATCCGCTATCCTATCCTATCCTCTATCCGTATCCTATCCTCTATCCTATCCTCTATCCTATCCTATCCTCTATCCTGTCCTATCCTCTATCCTATCCTATCCTGTATCCTATACTATCCTCTACCCTATCAGATCCTCTATCCTCTCCTATCCTCTATCCTATCGCATCCTCTATCCTATCCAATCTCATATCCTATCCTATCCTCTATCATATCCTATCCTCTATCGTATCCTGTCTTCTATTCTATCCAATCCTCTATCTTATCCTCCATCCTATCCTATCCTCTATCCTATCCTATCCTCTATGCTATCCTATCCTCTATCCTATCCTATCCTCTATCCTATCCTATCCTCTATCCTATCCTATCCTCTATAATTTCGTATCCTCTATAATATCGTATCCTGTATCCTACCCTGTCCTCTTTCCTATCCTATCCTCAATCCTATCGTATCGTCTATCCTATGGTATCCTCTATCCTATCCAATCCTCTATCCTATCCTATCCTCTATCCTATCCTATCCTCTAGCCTATCCTATCCTATATCCTATCCTATCCTCTATCGTATCCTATCCTCTATCCTATCCTATCCTCTATCCTATCCTATCCTCTATCCTATCCAATCCTCTATCGTATCCTATCCTCTACAATATCCTATCCTCTATCCTATCCTATCCTCTATCCTATCCAATCCTCTATCGTATCCTATCCTCTACAATATCGTATCCTCTATAATATCGTATCCTGCATCCTATCCTGTAATCTTTCCTATCCTATCATCAATCCTATCCTATCCTCTATCGTCTCCTATCCTCTATCCTATCCAATCCCCTATGTTATCCTCTATCTTATCTTATCCTCTATCCTATCCTATCCTCCATCGTATTATATCCTCTATCCTATAATATCCTCTATCCTATCCTATCCTCTATCCTATCCAATCCTCTACCGTCTCCTATCCTGTATCCGATCCAATCCCCTATCCTCAATCCTATCCTATTCTCTATCCTATCCTCTATCCTATCCTATCCTCTATAATATCGTATCCTGTATCCTATCCTGTCCTCTTTCCTATCCTATCCTCAATCCTATCCTATCCTCTATCCTATGGTATCCTCTATCCTATGGTATCCTCTATCCTATCCAATCCTCTATCCTATCCTATCCTCTATCCTATCCTATCCTATATCCTATCCTATCCTCTATCGTATCCTATTCTCTATCCTATCCTATCCTCTATCCTATCCTATCCTCTATCCTATCCTATCCTCTATCGTATCCTATCCTCTATAATATCGTATCCTGTATCCTATCCTGTAATCTTTCCTATCCTATCATGAAACCTATCCTATCCTCTATCGTCTCCTATCCTCTATCCTATCCAATCACCTATGTTATCCTCTATCCTATCTTATCCTCAATCCTATCCTATCCTCCATCCTATTATATCCTCTATCCTATAATATCCTCTATCCTATCCTATCCTCTATCCTATCCAATCCTCTACCGTCTCCTATCCTGTATCCGATCCAATCCCCTATCCTCTATCCTATCCTATTCTCTATCCTATCCTCTACCGTATCCTATCCTCTATCCTATCCTATCCTCTATCTTCTCCTATCCTCTATCCTATCGTATCCTCAACCCTATCCAATCCTCAATTCTATCGTATACTCCATACTATCCTATCCTATCCTCTATCCTATCCTATCCTCTATCCTATCTTATCCTCTATCCTATCCTATCCTCAATCCTATCCTATCCTGAATCCTATCCTATCTTCTATCCTATCCTATCCTCTATCCAATCCTATCCTATCCTCATTCCTATGCTATCCTCAATCCTATCCTATAATCTATCCTATAGTATCCTCTATCCATTCCTATCCTCTATCCTATCCTATCCTCTATCCTCTCCTATCCTCTATCCTATCCTATCCTCTATCCTATCCTATCCTCTATCCTATCCTATCCTCTATAATTTCGTATCCTCTATAATATCGTATCGTGTATCCTACCCTGTCCTCTTTCCTATCCTATCCTCAATCCTATCGTTTCGTCTATCCTATGGTATCCTCTATCCTATCCAATCCTCTATCCTATCCTATCCTCTATCCTATCCTATCCTCTATCCTATCCTATCCTCTATCCTATCCTATCCTCTATCCTATCCTATCCTCTATCGTCTCCTATCCTCTATCCTATCCAATCCCCTATGTTATCCTCTATCCTATCTTATCCTCTATCCTATTCTATCCTCCATCCTATCATATCCTCTATCCTATAATATCCTCTATCCTATCCAATCCTCTACCGTCTCCTATCCTGTATTCGATCCAATCCCCTATCCTCTATCCTATCCTATTCTATATCGTATCCTCTATCGTATCCTATCCTCTATCCTATCCTATCCTCTATCGTATCCTATCCTCTATAATATCGTATCCTCTATAATATCGTATCCTGTATCCTATCCTGTAATCTTTCCTATCCTATCATCAATCCTATCCTATCCTCTATGGTCTCCTCTCCTCTATCCTATCCAATCCCCTATGTTATCCTCTATCCTATCTTATCATCTATCCTATCCTATCCTCTATCCTATCCTATCCTCTATAATATCGTATCCTCTATAGTATCGTATCCTGTATCCTATCCTGTAATCTTTCCTATCCTATCATCAATCCTATCCTATCCTCCATCGTCTCCCATCCTCTATCCTATCCAATCCCCTATGTTATCCTCTATCCTATCTTATCCTCTATCCTATCCTATCCTCTATCCTATCCTATCCTCTATCCTATCCTATCCTCTATCGTCTCCTATCCTCTATCCTATCCAATCCCCTATGTTATCCTCTATCCTATCTTATCCTCTATCCTATTCTATCCTCCATCCTATCATATCCTCTATCCTATAATATCCTCTATCCTATCCAATCCTCTACCGTCTCCTATCCTGTATTCGATCCAATCCCCTATCCTCTATCCTATCCTATTCTATATCGTATCCTCTATCGTATCCTATCCTCTATCCTATCCTATCCTCTATCGTATCCTATCCTCTATAATATCGTATCCTCTATAATATCGTATCCTGTATCCTATCCTGTAATCTTTCCTATCCTATCCTCAATCCTATCGTATCGTCTATCCTATGGTATCCTCTATCCTATCCAATCCTCTATCCTATCCTATCCTCTATCCTATCCTATCCTCTAGCCTATCCTATCCTATATCCTATCCTATCCTCTATCGTATCCTATCCTCTATCCTATCCTATCCTCTATCCTATCCTATCCTGTATCCTATCATATCAACTATCCTATCCTATCATCAATCCTATCCTATCCTCTATCGTCTCCTATCCTCTATCCTATCCAGTCCCCTATGTTATCCTCTATCCTATCTTATCCTCTATCCTATTCTATCCTCCATCCTATCATATCCTCTATCCTATAATATCCTCTATCCTATCCAATCCTCTACCGTCTCCTATCCTGTATCCGATCCAATCCCCTATCCTCTATCCTATCCTATTCTATATCGTATCCTCTATCGTATCTTATCCTCTATCCTATCCTATCCTCTATCGTATCCTATCCTGTATAATATCGTATTCTCTATAATATCGTATCCTGTATCCTATCCTGTAATCTTTCCTATCCTATCATCAATCCTATCCTATCCTCTATGGTCTCCTCTCCTCTATCCTATCCAATCCCCTATGTTATCCTCTATCCTATCTTATCCTCTATCCTATCCTATCCTCTATCCTATCCTATCCTCTATAATATCGTATCCTGTATCCTATCCTGTAATCTTTCCTATCCTATCATCAATCCTATCCTATCCTCCATCGTCTCCCATCCTCTATCCTCTCCAATCCCCTATGTTATCCTCTATCCTATCTTATCCTCTATCCTATCCTATCCTCTATCCTATCCTATCCTCTATCCTATCCTATCCTCTATCCTATACTATCCTCTATCCTATCCAATCCTCTACCCTATCCTATCCTCTATCCTATCCTATCCTCTATCCTATCCTATCCTATATCCTATCCTATCCTCTATCCTATCCTATCCTCTGTCCTATCCTATCCTCTCTCCTATCCTCTCCTCTATCCTATCCTATCCTCTATAATATCGTATCCTCTATAATATCGTATCCTGTATCCTATCCTATCCTCTATCCTATCCTATCCTATATCCTATCCTATCCTCTATCCTATGCTATCCTCTATCCTATCCTATCCTCCATCCTATCCTATCCTCTATCCTATCCTATCCTCTATAATATCGTATCCTCTATAATATCGTATCCTGTATCCTATCCTGTAATCTTTCCTATCCTATCATCAATCCTATCCTATCCTCCATCGTCTCCCATCCTCTATCCTATCCAATCCCCTATGTTATCCTCTATCCTATCCTATCCTCCATCCTATCCTATCCTCCATAATATAATATCCTCTATCCTATCCAATCCTCTATCCTATCCTCTATTCTCTCCTCTATCCTATCCTATCCTCTATCCTATCCTATCCTCTATCCTATCCTATCCTCTATCCTATCCTATCCTCTATCCTATCCTATCCTCTATCCTATCCTAGCCTCTACAATATCGTATCCTCTATAATATCGTATCCTGTAACCTATCCTGTCCTCTTTCCTATCCTATCCTCAATCCTATCCTATCGTCTATCCTATGGTATCCTCTATCCTATCCAATCCTCTATCCTATCCTATCCTCTATCCTATCCTATCCTCTATCCTATCCTATCCTATATCCTATCCTATCCTCTATCGTATCCTATCCTCTATCCTATCCTATCCACTATCCTATCCTATCCTCTATCCTATCCTATCCTCTATCCTATCCTATCCTCTATCGTATCCTATCCTCTATCCTATCCAATCCCCTATGTTATCCTCTATCCTATCCTATCCTCCATCCTATTCTATCCTCTATCCTATAATATCCTCTAACCTATCCAATCCTCTATCCTATCCTCTATCCTATCCTCTATCCTATCCTATCCTCTATCCGTATCCTATCCTCTATCCGTATCCTATCCTCTATCCTATCCTATCCTCTATCCTATCCTATCCTCTATCCTATCCTATCCTCTATCCTATCCTATCCTCTATCCTATCCTATCCTCTATCCTATCCTATCCTCTATAATTTCGTATCCTCTATAATATCGTATCCTGTATCCTACCCTGTCCTCTTTCCTATCCTATCCTCAATCCTATCGTTTCGTCTATCCTATCCTATCCTCTATCCTATCCTATCCTCTATCCTATCCTATCCTCTATCCTATACTATCCTCTATCCTATCCTATCCTCTATCCTATCCTATCCTCTATCCTATCCTATCCTCTATCCTATCCTATCCTATCCTCTATCCTATCCTATCCTCTATCCTATCCTATCCTCTGTCCTATCCTATCCTCTCTCCTATCCTCTCCTCTATCCTATCCTATCCTCTATCCTATCCTCTACAATATCGTATCCTCTATAATATCGTATCCTGTATCCTATCCTGTCCTCTTTCCTATCCTATCCACAATCCTATTCTATCCTCTATCCTTTGGTATCCTCTATCATATCCAATCCTCTATCCTATCCTATCCTCTATCCTATCCTATCCTCTATCCTATCCTATCCTATATCCTATCCTATCCTCTATCCTATCCTATTCTCTGTCCTATCCTATCCTCTCTCCTATCCTCTCCTCTATCCTATCCTATCCTCTATCCTATCCTATCCTCTACCCTATCCTATCCTCTACAATATCGTATCCTCTATAATATCGTATCCTGTATCCCATCCTGTCCTCTTTCCTATCCTATCCTCAATCCTATCCTATCCTCTATCCTATCCTATCCTCTATCCTATCCTATCCTCTATAATATCGTATCCTCTATAATATCGTATCCTGTATCCTATCCTATCCTCTATCCTATCCTATCCTATATCCTATCCTATCCTCTATCCTATGCTATCCTCTATCCTATCCTATCCTCCATCCTATCCTATCCTCTATCCTATCCTATCCTCTATAATATCGTATCCTGTATCCTATCCTGTAATATTTCCTATCCTATCCTCAATCCTATCCTATCCTCTATCCTATAATATCCTCTATCCTATCCAATCCTCTATCCTATCCTCTATCCTCTCCTCTATCCTATCCTATCCTCTATCCTATCCTATCCTCTATCCGTATCCTATTCTCTATCCTATCCTATCCTCTATCCTATCCTATCCTCTATCCTATCCTATCCTCTATCCTATCCTATCCTCTATCCTATCCTATCCTCTATCCTATCCTATCCTCTATCCTATCCTATCCTCTATAATATCGTATCCTCTATAATATCGTATCCTGTAACCTATCCTGTCCTCTTTCCTATCCTATCCTCAATCCTATCCTATCGTCTATCCTAAGGTATCCTCTATGCTATCCAATCCTCTATCCTATCCTATCCTCTATCCTATCCTATCCTCTATCCTATCCTATCCTCTATCCTATCCTATCCTATATCCTATCCTATCCTCTATCGTATAATATCCTCTATCCTATCCTATCCTCTATCCTATCCTATCCTCTATCCTATCCTATCCTCTATCGTATCCTATCCTCTATCCTATCCAATCCCCTATGTTATCCTCTATCCCATCCTATCCACCATCCTATCCTATCCTCTATCCTATAATATCCTCTATCCTATCCAATCCTCTATCCTATCCTCTATCCTCTCCTCTATCCTATCCTATCCTCTATCCGTATCCTATCCTCTATCGTATCCTATCCTCTATAATATCGTATCCTGTATCCTATCCTGTAATCTTTCCTATCCTATCATCAATCCTATCCTATAATCTATCGTCTCCTATCCTCTATCCTATCCAATCCCCTATGTTATCCTCTATCTTATCTTATCCTCTATCCTATTATATCCTCCATCCTATTATATCCTCTATCCTATAATATCCTCTATCCTATCCTATCCTCTATCCTATCCAATCCTCTACCGTCTCCTATCCTGTATCCGATCCAATCCCCTATCCTCTATCCTATCCTATTCTCTAGCCTATCCTCTACCGTATCCTATCCTCTATCCTATCCTATCCTCTATCCTATCGTATCCTCAACCCTATCCTATCCTCAATTCTATCGTATACTCCATACTATCCTATCCGCTATCCTATCCTATCCTCTATTATATAATATCCTCTATCCTATCCTATCCTCTATCCGTATCCTATCCTCTATCCTATCCTCTATCCTATCCTCTATCCTATCCTATCCTCTATCCTGTCCTATCCTCTATCCTATCCTATCCTGTATCCTATACTATCCTCTATCCTATCCTATCCTCTATCCTCTCCTATCCTCTATCCTATCGCATCCTCTATCCTATCCAATCTCATATCCTGTCCTATCCTCTATCATATCCTATCCTCTATCGTATCCTGTCTTCTATTCTATCCAATCCTCTATCTTATCCTCCATCCTATCCTATCCTCTATCCTATCCTATCCTCTATGCTATCCTATCCTCTATCCTATCCTATCCTCTATGCTATCCTATCCTCTATCCTATCCTATCCTCTATCCTATCCTATCCTCTATCCTATCCTATCCTCTATAATTTCGTATCCTCTATAATATCGTATCCTGTATCCTACCCTGTCCTCTTTCCTATCCTATCCTCAATCCTATCGTATCGTCTATCCTATGGTATCCTCTATCCTATCCAATCCTCTATCCTATCCTATCCTCTATCCTATCCTATCCTCTAGCCTATCCTATCCTATATCCTATCCTATCCTCTATCGTATCCTATCCTCTATCCTATCCTATCCTCTATCCTATCCTATCCTCTATCCTATCCAATCCTCTATCGTATCCTATCCTCTACAATATCCTATCCTCCATCCTATCCTATCCTCTATCCTATCCAATCCTCTATCGTATCCTATCCTCTACAATATCGTATCCTCTATAATATCGTATCCTGTATCCTATCCTGTAATCTTTCCTATCCTATCATCAATCCTATCCTATCCTCTATCGTCTCCTATCCTCTATCCTATCCAATCCCCTATGTTATCCTCTATCTTATCTTATCCTCTATCCTATCCTATCCTCCATCGTATTATATCCTCTATCCTATAATATCCTCTATCCTATCCTATCCTCTATCCTATCCAATCCTCTACCGTCTCCTATCCTGTATCCGATCCAATCCCCTATCCTCAATCCTATCCTATTCTCTATCCTATCCTCTATCCTATCCTATCCTCTATAATATCGTATCCTGTATCCTATCCTGTCCTCTTTCCTATCCTATCCTCAATCCTATCCTATCCTCTATCCTATGGTATCCTCTATCCTATGGTATCCTCTATCCTATCCAATCCTCTATCCTATCCTATCCTCTATCCTATCCTATCCTATATCCTATCCTATCCTCTATCGTATCCTATTCTCTATCCTATCCTATCCTCTATCCTATCCTATCCTCTATCCTATCCTATCCTCTATCGTATCCTATCCTCTATAATATCGTATCCTGTATCCTATCCTGTAATCTTTCCTATCCTATCATGAAACCTATCCTATCCTCTATCGTCTCCTATCCTCTATCCTATCCAATCACCTATGTTATCCTCTATCCTATCTTATCCTCTATCCTATCCTATCCTCCATCCTATTATATCCTCTATCCTATAATATCCTCTATCCTATCCTATACTCTATCCTATCCAATCCTCTACCGTCTCCTATCCTGTATCCGATCCAATCCCCTATCCTCTATCCTATCCTATTCTCTATCCTATCCTCTACCGTATCCTATCCTCTATCCTATCCTATCCTCTATCTTCTCCTATCCTCTATCCTATCGTATCCTCAACCCTATCCAATCCTCAATTCTATCGTATACTCCATACTATCCTATCCTATCCTCTATCCTATCCTATCCTCTATCCTATCTTATCCTCTATCCTATCCTATCCTCAATCCTATCCTATCCTGAATCCTATCCTATCTTCTATCCTATCCTATCCTCTATCCAATCCTATCCTATCCTCATTCCTATGCTATCCTCAATCCTATCCTATAATCTATCCTATAGTATCCTCTATCCATTCCTATCCTCTATCCTATTCTAGCCTCTATCATATCCTATCCTCAATCCAATCCTATCCTCTATCCTATCCAATCCTCTATCCTATCCTCTATCCTATCCTCTATCCTATCCTATCCTCTATCGTATGCTCTATCCTATCCTATCCTCTATGCTATCCAATCCCCTATCCTATCCTCTATCCTATCCTAACCTTTACCCTATAATACCATGTATCCTATACTATTCTCTATCCTACCCTATCCTATCCTCTATCGTATGCTCTATCCTATCCTATCCACAATCCTATAGTATCCTCTATCCTATCCTATCCTCTATTCTATAATATCCTCTATCCTATCCTAATCTCTATCCTATCAATCCCCTATACTATCCTCTATCCTATCCTATCCTCTATCCTATCCTATCCTCTATCCTATCCTATCCTCTATCCTATCCTATCCTATATCCTATCCTATCCTCTATCGTATCCTATCCTCTATCCTATCCTATCCTCTATCCTATCCTATCCTCTATCCTATCCTATCCTCTATCGTATCCTATCCTCTATCCTATCCAATCCCCTATGTTATCCTCTATCCTATCCTATCCACCATCCTATCCTATCCTCTATCCTATAATATCCTCTATCCTATCCTCTATCCTCTCCTCTATCCTATCCTATCCTCTATCCTATCCTATCCTCTATCCTATCCTATCCTCTATCGTATCCTATCCTCTATCCTATCCAATCCCCTATGTTATCCTCTATCCTATCCTATCCACCATCCTATCTTATCCTCTATCCTATAATATCCTCTATCCTATCCAATCCTCTATCCTATCCTCTATCCTCTCCTCTATCCTATCCTATCCTCTATCCGTATCCTATCCTCTATCGTATCCTATCCTCTATAATATCGTATCCTGTATCCTATCCTGTAATCTTTCCTATCCTATCATCAATCCTATCCTATAATCTATCGTCTCCTATCCTCTATCCTATCCAATCCCCTATGTTATCCTCTATCTTATCTTATCCTCTATCCTATTATATCCTCCATCCTATTATATCCTCTATCCTATAATATCCTCTATCCTATCCTATCCTCTATCCTATCCAATCCTCTACCGTCTCCTATCCTGTATCCGATCCAATCCCCTATCCTCTATCCTATCCTATTCTCTAGCCTATCCTCTACCGTATCCTATCCTCTATCCTATCCTATCCTCTATCCTATCGTATCCTCAACCCTATCCTATCCTCAATTCTATCGTATACTCCATACTATCCTATCCGCTATCCTATCCTATCCTCTATTATATAATATCCTCTATCCTATCCTATCCTCTATCCGTATCCTATCCTCTATCCTATCCTCTATCCTATCCTATCCTCTATCCTGTCCTATCCTCTATCCTATCCTATCCTCTATCCTATCCTATCCTCTATACTATCGTATCCTCTATAATATCGTATCCTCTATCATATCCTATCCTCTTTCCTATAATATCATCTATCCTATCCTATCCTCTATCCTATCCTATCCTCTATCCTATCATATCCTCTATCCTATCCTATCCTCTATCCTATCCTATCCCCTATAATATCGTATCCTGTATCCTATCTTATCCTCTGTCCTATCCTATCCTCAATCCTATCCTATCCTCTATCCTATCGCATCCTCTATCCTATCCAATCCTCTATCCTATCCTATCCTCTATCCTATCCTATCCTCTATCCTATCCTATCCTATATCCTATCCTATCCTCTATCCTATCCTATCCTCTATCCTATCCTATCCTCTATAATATCGTATCCTCTATAATATCGTATCCTGTATCCTATCCTGTCCTCTTTCCTATCCTATCCTCTATCCTATCCTCTATCATATCCTATCCTCTATCCTATCCTATCCTCTATCCTATCCTATCCTCTATCCTATCCTATCCTCTATAATATCGTATCCTCTATAATATCGTATCCTGTATCCTATCTTATCCTCTGTCCTATCCTATCCTCTATCCTATCGCATCCTCTATCCTATCCAATCCTCTATCCTATCCTATCCTCTATCCTATCCTATCCTATCCTATCCTATCCTCTATCCTATCCTATCCGCTATCCTATCCTATCCTCTATAATATCGTATCCTCTATCATATCCTATCCTCTTTCCTATAATATCATCTATCCTATCCTCTCCTCTATCCTATCCTATCCTCTATCCTATCATATCCTCTATCCTATCCGATCCTCTATCCTATCCTATCCTCTATCCTATCCTATCCTATATCCTATCCAATCCTCTATAATATCCTATCCTCTATCCTATCCTATCCTCTATCCTATCTTATCATCTATCCTATCCTATCCTCCATCCTATCCTATCCTCTATAATATCGTATCCCTTATCCTATCCTGTCCTCTTTCCTATCCTATCCTCAATCCAATCCTATCCTCTATCCTATCCTATCCTCTGTCCTATTCTATCCTCTATCCTATCCTATCCTCTATCCTATCCAATCCTCTATCGTCTCCTGTCCTCTATCCTATCCAATCCCCTATGTTATCCTCTATCCTATCCTATCCTCTATCCTATCCTATCCTCTATCCTATCCTATCCTCAATTCTATCCTATACTCCATCCTATCCTATCCGCTATCCTATCCTATCCTCTATCCTATAATATCCTCTATCCTATCCAATCCTCTATCATATCCTCTATCCTATCCTCTATCCTATCCTCTATCCTATCCTCTATCCTATCCTGCTCTATCCTATCCTATCCTCTATAATATCGTATCCTGTATTCTATCCTGTCCTCTTTCCTATCCTATCATCAAACCTATCCTGTCCTCTATCGTCTCCTACCCTCTATCCTATCCAATCCCCTATGTTATCCTCTATCCTATCCTATCCTCTATCCTATCCTATCCTCTATCCTATCCTATCCTCTATAATATCGTATCCTGTATCCTATCTTATCCTCTGTCCTATCCTATCCTCAACCCTATCCTATCCTCTATCCTATGGCATCCTCTATCCTATCCAATCCTCTATCCTATCCTATCCTCTATACTATCCTATCCTATCCTATCCTCTATCCTATCCTATCCTCCATAATATCGTATCCTCTATACTATCCTATCCTCTGTCCTATCCTATCCTCTATCCTATCCTATCCTCTATCCTATCCTATCCTCTATCCTATCCTATCCTCTATCCTATCCTATCCTCTATCCTATCCTCTATAATATCCTCTATCCTATCCTATCCTCTATCCTATCCTATCCTGTATCCTATCCTATCCTCTATACTATCCTATCCTCTATCCTATCCGATCTTCTATCCTCTCCTATCCTCTATCCTATCCTATCCTCTATCCTATCCTATCCTCTATCCTATCCTATCCTCTATCCTATCCTCTATCCTATCCTCTATCCTATCCTATCATCTATCCTATCCTATCCTGTATCCTAACCTATCCTCTATGCTATCCAATCCCCTATGTTATCCTCTATCCTATCCTATCCTCTATAATATCCTATCGTCTATACTATCGTATCCTCTATAATATCGTATCCTGTATCCTATCCTGTCCTCTTTCCTATCCTATCCTCTATCCTATCCTCTATCCTATCCTATCCACCATCCTATCCTATCCTCTATCCTATCCTATACTCTATCCTATCCAATCCCCTATGTTATCCCCTATCCTATCCTATCCTCTATAATATCGTATCCTCTATCATATCCTATCCTCTTTCCTATAATATCATCTATCCTATCCTATCCTCTATCCTATCCTATCCTCTATCCTATCATATCCTCTATCCTATCCTATCCTCTATCCTATCCTATCCTCTATCCTATCCAATCCTCTATCCTATCCTATCCCCTATCCTATCCTATCATCTATCCTATCCTATCCTATATCCTATCCTATCCTCTATCCTATCCTATCCTCTATCCTATCCTATCCTCTATCCTATCCTATCCTCTATCCTATCCTATCCTCTATCCTATCCTATCCTCTATCCTATCATATCCTCTATCCTATCCTATCCTCTAACCTATCCTATCCTCTATCCTATCCTATCCTCTATACTATCGTATCCTCTATAATATCGTATCCTCTATCATATCCTATCCTCTTTCCTATAATATCATCTATCCTATCCTATCCTCTATCCTATCCTATCCTCTATCCTATCATATCCTCTATCCTATCCTATCCTCTATCCTATCCTATCCCCTATAATATCGTATCCTGTATCCTATCTTATCCTCTGTCCTATCCTATCCTCAATCCTATCCTATCCTCTATCCTATCGCATCCTCTATCCTATCCAATCCTCTATCCTATCCTATCCTCTATCCTATCCTATCCTCTATCCTATCCTATCCTATATCCTATCCTATCCTCTATCCTATCCTATCCTCTATCCTATCCTATCCTCTATAATATCGTATCCTCTATAATATCGTATCCTGTATCCTATCCTGTCCTCTTTCCTATCCTATCCTCTATCCTATCCTCTATCATATCCTATCCTCTATCCTATCCTATCCTCTATCCTATCCTATCCTCTATCCTATCCTATCCTCTATAATATCGTATCCTCTATAATATCGTATCCTGTATCCTATCTTATCCTCTGTCCTATCCTATCCTCTATCCTATCGCATCCTCTATCCTATCCAATCCTCTATCCTATCCTATCCTCTATCCTATCCTATCCTATCCTATCCTCTATCCTATCCTATCCGCTATCCTATCCTATCCTCTATAATATCGTATCTTCTATCATATCCTATCCTCTTTCCTATAATATCATCTATCCTATCCTCTCCTCTATCCTATCCTATCCTCTATCCTATCATATCCTCTATCCTATCCTATCCTCTATCCTATCCTATCCTCTATCCTATAATATCCTCTATCCTATCCAATTCTCTATACTATCCTCTATCCTATCCTCTATCCTATCCTCTATCCTATCCTCTATCCTATCCTATCCTCTATCATATCCTATCCTCTATCCTATCCTATCCTCTATCCTATCCTATCCTCTATCCTATCATATCCTCTATAATATCGTATCCTGTATCCTATCCTGTCCTCTTTCCTATCCTATCATCAACCCTATCCTATCCTCAATTCTATCCTATACTCCATCCTATCCTATCCGCTATCCTATCCTATCCTCTATCCTATAATATCCTCTATCCTATCCAATCCTCTATCCTATCCTCTATCCTATCCTCTATCCTATCCTCTATCCTATCCTCTATCCTATCCTGCTCTATCCTATCCTATCCTCTATCCTATCCAATCCTATATCCTATTCTATCCTCTATCCTATCCTATCCTCTATCCTATCCTCTATCCTATCCTATCCTATCCTATCCTATATCCTATCCTATATCCTATCCTATCCTCTATCCTTTCCTATCCTCTATCCTATCCTATCCTCTATCCTATAATATCCTCTATCCTATCCAATCCTCTATACTATCCTCTATCCTATCCTCTATCCTATCCTCTATCCTATCCTATCCTCCATCATACCCTATCCTCTATCCTATCCTATCCTCTATCCTATCATATCCTCTATAATATCGTATCCTGTATCCTATCCTGTCGTCTTTCCTATCCTATCATCAATCCTATCCTATCCTCTATCGTCTCCTATCCTCTATGCTATCCAATCCCCTATGTTATCCTCTATCCTATCCTATCCTCTATCCTATCCTATCCTCTATCCTATCCTATCCTCTATCCTATCCTATCCTCTATCCTATCTTATCCTCTATCCTATCCTATACTCTATCCTATCCTATCCTCTATAATATCGTATCCTCTATAATATCGTATCCTGTATCCTATCCTGTCCTCTTTCCTATCCTATCATCAAACCTATCCTGTCCTCTATCGTCTCCTATCCTCTATCCTATCCAATCCCCTATGTTATCCTCTATCTTATCCTATCCTCTATCCTATCCTATCCTCTATCCTATCCTATCCTCTATCCTATCCTATCCTCTATCCTATCCTATCCTATCCTCCATCCTATCCTATCCTCTATCCTATCCTATCCTCTATCCTATCCTATCCTCTATCCTATCCTATCCTCTATCCTATCCTATCCTCTATCCTATCCTATCCTATATCCTATCCAATCCTCTATAATATCCTATCCTCTATCCTATCCTATCCTCTATCCTATCTTATCATCTATCCTATCCTATCCTCCATCCTATCCTATCCTCTATAATATCGTATCCCTTATCCTATCCTGTCCTCTTTCCTATCCTATCCTCAATCCAATCCTATCCTCTATCCTATCCTATCCTCTGTCCTATTCTATCCTCTATCCTATCCAATCCTCTATCATATCCTCTATCCTATCCTCTATCCTATCCTCTATCCTATCCTCTATCCTATCCTGCTCTATCCTATCCTATCCTCTATAATATCGTATCCTGTATTCTATCCTGTCCTCTTTCCTATCCTATCATCAAACCTATCCTGTCCTCTATCGTCTCCTACCCTCTATCCTATCCAATCCCCTATGTTATCCTCTATCCTATCCTATCCCCTATCCTATCCTATCCTCTATCCTATCCTATCCTATCCTCCATCCTATCCTATCCTCTATCCTATCCTATCCTATCCTCTATCCTATCCTATCCTCTATCCTATCCTATCCTCTATCCTATCCTATCCACTATCCTATCGCATCCTCTATCCTATACAATCCTCTATCCTATCCTATCCTCTATCCTATCCTATCCTCTATCCTATCTTATCCTCTATCCTATCCTATCCTCCATCCTATCCTATCCTCTTTCCTATAATATCCTCTATCCCACCCTATCCTCTATCCTATCCAATCCTCTTCCGTCTCCTATCCTGTATCCGATCCAATCCCCTATCCTCTATCCTATCCAATTATCTATCCTATCCTCTATCGTATCGTATCCTCTATCCTATCCTATCCTCTATCCTATCCTATCCTCTATCCCATCATATCCTCTATCCTATCCTATCCTCTATCCTATCCTGTCCTCTTTCCTATCCTATCCTCAACCCTATCCTTTCCTCAATTCTATCCTATACTCCATCCTATCCTATCCGCTATCCTATCCTATCCTCTATAATATCGTATCCTCTATCATATCCTATCCTCTTTCCTATAATATCATCTATCCTATCCTCTCCTCTATCCTATCCTATCCTCTATCCTATCATATCCTCTATCCTATCCTATCCTCTATCCTATCCTATCCTCTATCCTATAATATCCTCTATCCTATCCAATTCTCTATACTATCCTCTATCCTATCCTCTATCCTATCCTCTATCCTATCCTCTATCCTATCCTATCCTCTATCATATCCTATCCTCTATCCTATCCTATCCTCTATCCTATCCTATCCTCTATCCTATCATATCCTCTATAATATCGTATCCTGTATCCTATCCTGTCCTCTTTCCTATCCTATCATCAACCCTATCCTATCCTCAATTCTATCCTATACTCCATCCTATCCTATCCGCTATCCTATCCTATTCTCTATCCTATAATATCCTCTATCCTATCCAATCCTCTATCCTATCCTCTATCCTATCCTCTATCCTATCCTCTATCCTATCCTCTATCCTATCCTGCTCTATCCTATCCTATCCTCTATCCTATCCAATCCTATATCCTATCCTATCCTCTATCCTATCCTATCCTCTATCCTATCCTCTATCCTATCCTATCCTATCCTATCCTATATCCTATCCTATATCCTATCCTATCCTCTATCCTTTCCTATCCTCTATCCTATCCTATCCTCTATCCTATAATATCCTCTATCCTATCCAATCCTCTATACTATCCTCTATCCTATCCTCTATCCTATCCTCTATCCTATCCTATCCTCCATCATACCCTATCCTCTATCCTATCCTATCCTCTATCCTATCCTATCCTCTATCCTATCATATCCTCTATAATATCGTATCCTGTATCCTATCCTGTCGTCTTTCCTATCCTATCATCAATCCTATCCTATCGTCTATCCTAAGGTATCCTCTATGCTATCCAATCCTCTATCCTATCCTATCCTCTATCCTATCCTATCCTCTATCCTATCCTATCCTCTATCCTATCCTATCCTCTATCCTATCCTATCCTCTATCCTATCCTATCCTCTATCCTATCCTAGCCTCTACAATATCGTATCCTCTATAATATCGTATCCTGTAACCTATCCTGTCCTCTTTCCTATCCTATCCTCAATCCTATCCTATCGTCTATCCTATGGTATCCTCTATCCTATCCAATCCTCTATCCTATCCTATCCTCTATCCTATCCTATCCTCTATCCTATCCTATCCTATATCCTATCCTATCCTCTATCGTATCCTATCCTCTATCCTATCCTATCCACTATCCTATCCTATCCTCTATCCTATCCTATCCTCTATCCTATCCTATCCTCTATCGTATCCTATCCTCTATCCTATCCAATCCCCTATGTTATCCTCTATCCTATCCTATCCTCCATCCTATTCTATCCTCTATCCTATAATATCCTCTAACCTATCCAATCCTCTATCCTATCCTCTATCCTATCCTCTATCCTATCCTATCCTCTATCCGTATCCTATCCTCTATCCGTATCCTATCCTCTATCCTATCCTATCCTCTATCCTATCCTATCCTCTATCCTATCCTATCCTCTATCCTATCCTATCCTCTATCCTATCCTATCCTCTATCCTATCCTATCCTCTATCCTATCCTATCCTCTATAATTTCGTATCCTCTATAATATCGTATCCTGTATCCTACCCTGTCCTCTTTCCTATCCTATCCTCAATCCTATCGTTTCGTCTATCCTATCCTATCCTCTATCCTATCCTATCCTCTATCCTATCCTATCCTCTATCCTATACTATCCTCTATCCTATCCTATCCTCTATCCTATCCTATCCTCTATCCTATCCTATCCTCTATCCTATCCTATCCTATCCTCTATCCTATCCTATCCTCTATCCTATCCTATCCTCTGTCCTATCCTATCCTCTCTCCTATCCTCTCCTCTATCCTATCCTATCCTCTATCCTATCCTCTACAATATCGTATCCTCTATAATATCGTATCCTGTATCCTATCCTGTCCTCTTTCCTATCCTATCCACAATCCTATTCTATCCTCTATCCTTTGGTATCCTCTATCATATCCAATCCTCTATCCTATCCTATCCTCTATCCTATCCTATCCTCTATCCTATCCTATCCTATATCCTATCCTATCCTCTATCCTATCCTATTCTCTGTCCTATCCTATCCTCTCTCCTATCCTCTCCTCTATCCTATCCTATCCTCTATCCTATCCTATCCTCTACCCTATCCTATCCTCTACAATATCGTATCCTCTATAATATCGTATCCTGTATCCCATCCTGTCCTCTTTCCTATCCTATCCTCAATCCTATCCTATCCTCTATCCTATCCTATCCTCTATCCTATCCTATCCTCTATAATATCGTATCCTCTATAATATCGTATCCTGTATCCTATCCTATCCTCTATCCTATCCTATCCTATATCCTATCCTATCCTCTATCCTATGCTATCCTCTATCCTATCCTATCCTCCATCCTATCCTATCCTCTATCCTATCCTATCCTCTATAATATCGTATCCTGTATCCTATCCTGTAATATTTCCTATCCTATCCTCAATCCTATCCTATCCTCTATCCTATAATATCCTCTATCCTATCCAATCCTCTATCCTATCCTCTATCCTCTCCTCTATCCTATCCTATCCTCTATCCTATCCTATCCTCTATCCGTATCCTATTCTCTATCCTATCCTATCCTCTATCCTATCCTATCCTCTATCCTATCCTATCCTCTATCCTATCCTATCCTCTATCCTATCCTATCCTCTATCCTATCCTATCCTCTATCCTATCCTATCCTCTATAATATCGTATCCTCTATAATATCGTATCCTGTAACCTATCCTGTCCTCTTTCCTATCCTATCCTCAATCCTATCCTATCGTCTATCCTAAGGTATCCTCTATGCTATCCAATCCTCTATCCTATCCTATCCTCTATCCTATCCTATCCTCTATCCTATCCTATCCTCTATCCTATCCTATCCTATATCCTATCCTATCCTCTATCGTATAATATCCTCTATCCTATCCTATCCTCTATCCTATCCTATCCTATCCTCTATCGTATCCTATCCTCTATCCTATCCAATCCCCTATGTTATCCTCTATCCCATCCTATCCACCATCCTATCCTATCCTCTATCCTATAATATCCTCTATCCTATCCAATCCTCTATCCTATCCTCTATCCTCTCCTCTATCCTATCCTATCCTCTATCCGTATCCTATCCTCTATCGTATCCTATCCTCTATAATATCGTATCCTGTATCCTATCCTGTAATCTTTCCTATCCTATCATCAATCCTATCCTATAATCTATCGTCTCCTATCCTCTATCCTATCCAATCCCCTATGTTATCCTCTATCTTATCTTATCCTCTATCCTATTATATCCTCCATCCTATTATATCCTCTATCCTATAATATCCTCTATCCTATCCTATCCTCTATCCTATCCAATCCTCTACCGTCTCCTATCCTGTATCCGATCCAATCCCCTATCCTCTATCCTATCCTATTCTCTAGCCTATCCTCTACCGTATCCTATCCTCTATCCTATCCTATCCTCTATCCTATCGTATCCTCAACCCTATCCTATCCTCAATTCTATCGTATACTCCATACTATCCTATCCGCTATCCTATCCTATCCTCTATTATATAATATCCTCTATCCTATCCTATCCTCTATCCGTATCCTATCCTCTATCCTATCCTCTATCCTATCCTCTATCCTATCCTATCCTCTATCCTGTCCTATCCTCTATCCTATCCTATCCTGTATCCTATACTATCCTCTATCCTATCCTATCCTCTATCCTCTCCTATCCTCTATCCTATCGCATCCTCTATCCTATCCAATCTCATATCCTGTCCTATCCTCTATCATATCCTATCCTCTATCGTATCCTGTCTTCTATTCTATCCAATCCTCTATCTTATCCTCCATCCTATCCTATCCTCTATCCTATCCTATCCTCTATGCTATCCTATCCTCTATCCTATCCTATCCTCTATGCTATCCTATCCTCTATCCTATCCTATCCTCTATCCTATCCTATCCTCTATCCTATCCTATCCTCTATAATTTCGTATCCTCTATAATATCGTATCCTGTATCCTACCCTGTCCTCTTTCCTATCCTATCCTCAATCCTATCGTATCGTCTATCCTATGGTATCCTCTATCCTATCCAATCCTCTATCCTATCCTATCCTCTATCCTATCCTATCCTCTATCCTCTCCTATCCTCTATCCTATCGCATCCTCTATCCTATCCAATCTCATATCCTATCTTATCCTCTGTCCTATCCTATCCTCTATCCTATCGCATCCTCTATCCTATCCAATCCTCTATCCTATCCTATCCTCTATCCTATCCTATCCTATCCTATCCTCTATCCTATCCTATCCGCTATCCTATCCTATCCTCTATAATATCGTATCCTCTATCATATCCTATCCTCTTTCCTATAATATCATCTATCCTATCCTCTCCTCTATCCTATCCTATCCTCTATCCTATCATATCCTCTATCCTATCCGATCCTCTATCCTATCCTATCCTCTATCCTATCCTATCCTATATCCTATCCAATCCTCTATAATATCCTATCCTCTATCCTATCCTATCCTCTATCCTATCTTATCATCTATCCTATCCTATCCTCCATCCTATCCTATCCTCTATAATATCGTATCCCTTATCCTATCCTGTCCTCTTTCCTATCCTATCCTCAATCCAATCCTATCCTCTATCCTATCCTATCCTCTGTCCTATTCTATCCTCTATCCTATCCTATCCTCTATCCTATCCAATCCTCTATCGTCTCCTGTCCTCTATCCTATCCAATCCCCTATGTTATCCTCTATCCTATCCTATCCTCTATCCTATCCTATCCTCTATCCTATCCTATCCTCAATTCTATCCTATACTCCATCCTATCCTATCCGCTATCCTATCCTATCCTCTATCCTATAATATCCTCTATCCTATCCAATCCTCTATCATATCCTCTATCCTATCCTCTATCCTATCCTCTATCCTATCCTCTATCCTATCCTGCTCTATCCTATCCTATCCTCTATAACATCGTATCCTGTATTCTATCCTGTCCTCTTTCCTATCCTATCATCAAACCTATCCTGTCCTCTATCGTCTCCTACCCTCTATCCTATCCAATCCCCTATGTTATCCTCTATCCTATCCTATCCTCTATCCTATCCTATCCTCTATCCTATCCTATCCTCTATAATATCGTATCCTGTATCCTATCTTATCCTCTGTCCTATCCTATCCTCAACCCTATCCTATCCTCTATCCTATGGCATCCTCTATCCTATCCAATCCTCTATCCTATCCTATCCTCTATACTATCCTATCCTATCCTATCCTCTATCCTATCCTATCCTCCATAATATCGTATCCTCTATACTATCCTATCCTCTGTCCTATCCTATCCTCTATCCTATCCTATCCTCTATCCTATCCTATCCTCTATCCTATCCTATCCTCTATCCTATCCTATCCTCTATCCTATCCTCTATAATATCCTCTATCCTATCCTATCCTCTATCCTATCCTATCCTGTATCCTATCCTATCCTCTATACTATCCTATCCTCTATCCTATCCGATCTTCTATCCTCTCCTATCCTCTATCCTATCCTATCCTCTATCCTATCCTATCCTCTATCCTATCCTATCCTCTATCCTATCCTCTATCCTATCCTCTATCCTATCCTATCATCTATCCTATCCTATCCTGTATCCTAACCTATCCTCTATGCTATCCAATCCCCTATGTTATCCTCTATCCTATCCTATCCTCTATAATATCCTATCGTCTATACTATCGTATCCTCTATAATATCGTATCCTGTATCCTATCCTGTCCTCTTTCCTATCCTATCCTCTATCCTATCCTCTATCCTATCCTATCCACCATCCTATCCTATCCTCTATCCTATCCTATACTCTATCCTATCTAATCCCCTATGTTATCCCCTATCCTATCCTATCCTCTATAATATCGTATCCTCTATCATATCCTATCCTCTTTCCTATAATATCATCTATCCTATCCTATCCTCTATCCTATCCTATCCTCTATCCTATCATATCCTCTATCCTATCCTATCCTCTATCCTATCCTATCCTCTATCCTATCCAATCCTCTATCCTAACCTATCCCCTATCCTATCCTATCATCTATCCTATCCTATCCTATATCCTATCCTATCCTCTATCCTATCCTATCCTCTATCCTATCCTATCCTCTATCCTATCCTATCCTCTATCCTATCCTATCCTCTATCCTATCATATCCTCTATCCTATCCTATCCTCTAACCTATCCTATCCTCTATCCTATCCTATCCTCTATACTATCGTATCCTCTATAATATCGTATCCTCTATCATATCCTATCCTCTTTCCTATAATATCATCTATCCTATCCTATCCTCTATCCTATCCTATCCTCTATCCTATCATATCCTCTATCCTATCCTATCCTCTATCCTATCCTATCCCCTATAATATCGTATCCTGTATCCTATCTTATCCTCTGTCCTATCCTATCCTCAATCCTATCCTATCCTCTATCCTATCGCATCCTCTATCCTATCCAATCCTCTATCCTATCCTATCCTCTATCCTATCCTATCCTCTATCCTATCCTATCCTATATCCTATCCTATCCTCTATCCTATCCTATCCTCTATCCTATCCTATCCTCTATAATATCGTATCCTCTATAATATCGTATCCTGTATCCTATCCTGTCCTCTTTCCTATCCTATCCTCTATCCTATCCTCTATCATATCCTATCCTCTATCCTATCCTATCCTCTATCCTATCCTATCCTCTATCCTATCCTATCCTCTATAATATCGTATCCTCTATAATATCGTATCCTGTATCCTATCTTATCCTCTGTCCTATCCTATCCTCTATCCTATCGCATCCTCTATCCTATCCAATCCTCTATCCTATCCTATCCTCTATCCTATCCTATCCTATCCTATCCTCTATCCTATCCTATCCGCTATCCTATCCTATCCTCTATAATATCGTATCCTCTATCATATCCTATCCTCTTTCCTATAATATCATCTATCCTATCCTCTCCTCTATCCTATCCTATCCTCTATCCTATCATATCCTCTATCCTATCCTATCCTCTATCCTATCCTATCCTCTATCCTATAATATCCTCTATCCTATCCAATTCTCTATACTATCCTCTATCCTATCCTCTATCCTATCCTCTATCCTATCCTCTATCCTATCCTATCCTCTATCATATCCTATCCTCTATCCTATCCTATCCTCTATCCTATCCTATCCTCTATCCTATCATATCCTCTATAATATCGTATCCTGTATCCTATCCTGTCCTCTTTCCTATCCTATCATCAACCCTATCCTATCCTCAATTCTATCCTATACTCCATCCTATCCTATCCGCTATCCTATCCTATCCTCTATCCTATAATATCCTCTATCCTATCCAATCCTCTATCCTATCCTCTATCCTATCCTCTATCCTATCCTCTATCCTATCCTCTATCCTATCCTGCTCTATCCTATCCTATCCTCTATCCTATCCAATCCTATATCCTATCCTATCCTCTATCCTATCCTATCCTCTATCCTATCCTCTATCCTATCCTATCCTATCCTATCCTATATCCTATCCTATATCCTATCCTATCCTCTATCCTTTCCTATCCTCTATCCTATCCTATCCTCTATCCTATAATATCCTCTATCCTATCCAATCCTCTATACTATCCTCTATCCTATCCTCTATCCTATCCTCTATCCTATCCTATCCTCCATCATACCCTATCCTCTATCCTATCCTATCCTCTATCCTATCATATCCTCTATAATATCGTATCCTGTATCCTATCCTGTCGTCTTTCCTATCCTATCATCAATCCTATCCTCTCCTCTATCGTCTCCTATCCTCTATGCTATCCAATCCCCTATGTTATCCTCTATCCTATCCTATCCTCTATCCTATCCTATCCTCTATCCTATCCTATCCTCTATCCTATCCTATCCTCTATCCTATCTTATCCTCTATCCTATCCTATACTCTATCCTATCCTATCCTCTATAATATCGTATCCTCTATAATATCGTATCCTGTATCCTATCCTGTCCTCTTTCCTATCCTATCATCAAACCTATCCTGTCCTCTATCGTCTCCTATCCTCTATCCTATCCAATCCCCTATGTTATCCTCTATCTTATCCTATCCTCTATCCTATCCTATCCTCTATCCTATCCTATCCTCTATCCTATCCTATCCTCTATCCTATCCTATCCTATCCTCCATCCTATCCTATCCTCTATCCTATCCTATCCTCTATCCTATCCTATCCTCTATCCTATCCTATCCTCTATCCTATCCTATCCTCTATCCTATCCTATCCTATATCCTATCCAATCCTCTATAATATCCTATCCTCTATCCTATCATATCCTCTATCCTATCCTATCCTCTATCCTATCCTATCCCCTATAATATCGTATCCTGTATCCTATCTTATCCTCTGTCCTATCCTATCCTCAATCCTATCCTATCCTCTATCCTATCGCATCCTCTATCCTATCCAATCCTCTATCCTATCCTATCCTCTATCCTATCCTATCCTCTATCCTATCCTATCCTATATCCTATCCTATCCTCTATCCTATCCTATCCTCTATCCTATCCTATCCTCTATAATATCGTATCCTCTATAATATCGTATCCTGTATCCTATCCTGTCCTCTTTCCTATCCTATCCTCTATCCTATCCTCTATCATATCCTATCCTCTATCCTATCCTATCCTCTATCCTATCCTATCCTCTATCCTATCCTATCCTCTATAATATCGTATCCTCTATAATATCGTATCCTGTATCCTATCTTATCCTCTGTCCTATCCTATCCTCTATCCTATCGCATCCTCTATCCTATCCAATCCTCTATCCTATCCTATCCTCTATCCTATCCTATCCTATCCTATCCTCTATCCTATCCTATCCGCTATCCTATCCTATCCTCTATAATATCGTATCCTCTATCATATCCTATCCTCTTTCCTATAATATCATCTATCCTATCCTCTCCTCTATCCTATCCTATCCTCTATCCTATCATATCCTCTATCCTATCCTATCCTCTATCCTATCCTATCCTCTATCCTATAATATCCTCTATCCTATCCAATTCTCTATACTATCCTCTATCCTATCCTCTATCCTATCCTCTATCCTATCCTCTATCCTATCCTATCCTCTATCATATCCTATCCTCTATCCTATCCTATCCTCTATCCTATCCTATCCTCTATCCTATCATATCCTCTATAATATCGTATCCTGTATCCTATCCTGTCCTCTTTCCTATCCTATCATCAACCCTATCCTATCCTCAATTCTATCCTATACTCCATCCTATCCTATCCGCTATCCTATCCTATCCTCTATCCTATAATATCCTCTATCCTATCCAATCCTCTATCCTATCCTCTATCCTATCCTCTATCCTATCCTCTATCCTATCCTCTATCCTATCCTGCTCTATCCTATCCTATCCTCTATCCTATCCAATCCTATATCCTATCCTATCCTCTATCCTATCCTATCCTCTATCCTATCCTCTATCCTATCCTATCCTATCCTATCCTATATCCTATCCTATATCCTATCCTATCCTCTATCCTTTCCTATCCTCTATCCTATCCTATCCTCTATCCTATAATATCCTCTATCCTATCCAATCCTCTATACTATCCTCTATCCTATCCTCTATCCTATCCTCTATCCTATCCTATCCTCCATCATACCCTATCCTCTATCCTATCCTATCCTCTATCCTATCATATCCTCTATAATATCGTATCCTGTATCCTATCCTGTCGTCTTTCCTATCCTATCATCAATCCTATCCTATCCTCTATCGTCTCCTATCCTCTATGCTATCCAATCCCCTATGTTATCCTCTATCCTATCCTATCCTCTATCCTATCCTATCCTCTATCCTATCCTATCCTCTATCCTATCCTATCCTCTATCCTATCTTATCCTCTATCCTATCCTATACTCTATCCTATCCTATCCTCTATAATATCGTATCCTCTATAATATCGTATCCTGTATCCTATCCTGTCCTCTTTCCTATCCTATCATCAAACCTATCCTGTCCTCTATCGTCTCCTATCCTCTATCCTATCCAATCCCCTATGTTATCCTCTATCTTATCCTATCCTCTATCCTATCCTATCCTCTATCCTATCCTATCCTCTATCCTATCCTATCCTCTATCCTATCCTATCCTATCCTCCATCCTATCCTATCCTCTATCCTATCCTATCCTCTATCCTATCCTATCCTCTATCCTATCCTATCCTCTATCCTATCCTATCCTATATCCTATCCAATCCTCTATAATATCCTATCCTCTATCCTATCCTATCCTCTATCCTATCTTATCATCTATCCTATCCTATCCTCCATCCTATCCTATCCTCTATAATATCGTATCCCTTATCCTATCCTGTCCTCTTTCCTATCCTATCCTCAATCCAATCCTATCCTCTATCCTATCCTATCCTCTGTCCTATTCTATCCTCTATCCTATCCAATCCTCTATCATATCCTCTATCCTATCCTCTATCCTATCCTCTATCCTATCCTCTATCCTATCCTCTATCCTATCCTGCTCTATCCTATCCTATCCTCTATAATATCGTATCCTGTATTCTATCCTGTCCTCTTTCCTATCCTATCATCAAACCTATCCTGTCCTCTATCGTCTCCTACCCTCTATCCTATCCAATCCCCTATGTTATCCTCTATCCTATCCTATCCCCTATCCTATCCTATCCTCTATCCTATCCTATCCTATCCTCCATCCTATCCTATCCTCTATCCTATCCTATCCTATCCTCTATCCTATCCTATCCTCTATCCTATCCTATCCTCTATCCTATCCTATCCACTATCCTATCGCATCCTCTATCCTATACAATCCTCTATCCTATCCTATCCTCTATCCTATCCTATCCTCTATCCTATCTTATCCTCTATCCTATCCTATCCTCCATCCTATCCTATCCTCTTTCCTATAATATCCTCTATCCCACCCTATCCTCTATCCTATCCAATCCTCTTCCGTCTCCTATCCTGTATCCGATCCAATCCCCTATCCTCTATCCTATCCAATTATCTATCCTATCCTCTATCGTATCGTATCCTCTATCCTATCCTATCCTCTATCCTATCCTATCCTCTATCCCATCATATCCTCTATCCTATCCTATCCTCTATCCTATCCTGTCCTCTTTCCTATCCTATCCTCAACCCTATCCTTTCCTCAATTCTATCCTATACTCCATCCTATCCTATCCGCTATCCTATCCTATCCTCTATAATATCGTATCCTCTATCATATCCTATCCTCTTTCCTATAATATCATCTATCCTATCCTCTCCTCTATCCTATCCTATCCTCTATCCTATCATATCCTCTATCCTATCCTATCCTCTATCCTATCGTATCCTCTATCCTATAATATCCTCTATCCTATCCAATTCTCTATACTATCCTCTATCCTATCCTCTATCCTATCCTCTATCCTATCCTCTATCCTATCCTATCCTCTATCATATCCTATCCTCTATCCTATCCTATCCTCTATCCTATCCTATCCTCTATCCTATCATATCCTCTATAATATCGTATCCTGTATCCTATCCTGTCCTCTTTCCTATCCTATCATCAACCCTATCCTATCCTCAATTCTATCCTATACTCCATCCTATCCTATCCGCTATCCTATCCTATCCTCTATCCTATAATATCCTCTATCCTATCCAATCCTCTATCCTATCCTCTATCCTATCCTCTATCCTATCCTCTATCCTATCCTCTATCCTATCCTGCTCTATCCTATCCTATCCTCTATCCTATCCAATCCTATATCCTATCCTATCCTCTATCCTATCCTATCCTCTATCCTATCCTCTATCCTATCCTATCCTATCCTATCCTATATCCTATCCTATATCCTATCCTATCCTCTATCCTTTCCTATCCTCTATCCTATCCTATCCTCTATCCTATAATATCCTCTATCCTATCCAATCCTCTATACTATCCTCTATCCTATCCTCTATCCTATCCTCTATCCTATCCTATCCTCCATCATACCCTATCCTCTATCCTATCCTATCCTCTATCCTATCCTATCCTCTATCCTATCATATCCTCTATAATATCGTATCCTGTATCCTATCCTGTCGTCTTTCCTATCCTATCATCAATCCTATCCTATCCTCTATCGTCTCCTATCCTCTATCCTATCCTATCCTCTATCCTATCCTATCCTCCATCCTAACCTCTCCTCTATCCTATAATATCCTCTATCCTATCCTATCCTCTATCCTATCCTATCCTCTATCCTATCCTATCCTCTATCCTATCCTATCCTCTATCCTATCCTATCCTCTATCGTCTCCTGTCCTCTAATCTATCCAATCCCCTATGTTATCCTCTATCCTATCCTATCCTCTATCCTATCCTATCCTCTATCCTATCCTATCCTCTATCCTATCCTATGCTATCCTCCATCCTATCCTATAATCTATCCTATCCTATCCTCTATCCTATCCTATCCTCAATTCTATCCTATACTCCATCCTATCCTATCCGCTATCCTATCCTATCCTCTATCCTATAATATCCTCTATCCTATCCAATCCTCTATCATATCCTCTATCCTATCCTCTATCCTATCCTCTATCCTATCCTCTATCCTATCCTGCTCTATCCTATCCTATCCTCTATAATATCGTATCCTGTATTCTATCCTGTCCTCTTTCCTATCCTATCATCAAACCTATCCTGTCTTCTATCGTCTCCTACCCTCTATCCTATCCAATCCCCTATGTTATCCTCTATCTTATCCTATCCTCTATCCTATCCTATCCTCTATCCTATCCTATCCTATCCTCCATCCTATCCTATCCTCTATCCTATCCTATCCTCTATCCTATCCTATCTTCTATCCTATCCTATCCTCTATCCTATCCTATCCTCTATCCTATCCTATCCTATATCCTATCCAATCCTCTATAATATCCTATCCTCTATCCTATCCTATCCTCTACCCTATCTTATCATCTATCCTATCCTATCCTCCATCCTATCCTATCCTCTATAATATCGTATCCCTTATCCTATCCTGTCCTCTTTCCTATCCTATCCTCAATCCAATCCTATCCTCTATCCTATCCTATCCTCTGTCCTATTCTATCCTCTATCCTATCCTATCCTCTATCCTATCCAATCCTCTATCGTCTCCTGTCCTCTATCCTATCCAATCCCCTATGTTATCCTCTATCCGATCCTATCCTCTATCCTATCCTATCCTCTATCCTATCCTATCCTCAATTCTATCCTATACTCCATCCTATCCTATCCGCTATCCTATCCTATCCTCTATCCTATAATATCCTCTATCCTATCCAATCCTCTATCATATCCTCTATCCTATCCTCTATCCTATCCTCTATCCTATCCTGCTCTATCCTATTCTATCCTCTATAATATCGTTTCCTGTATTCTATCCTGTCCTCTTTCCTATCCTATCATCAAACCTATCCTGTCCTCTATCGTCTCCTACCCTCTATCCTATCCAATCCCCTATGTTATCCTCTATCATATCCTATCCCCTATCCTATCCTATCCTCTATCCTATCCTATCCTATCCTCCATCCTATCCTATCCTCTATCCTATCCTATCCTATCCTCTATCCTATCCTATCCTCTATCCTATCCTATCCTATCCTCTATCCTATCCTATCCACTATCCTATCGCATCCTCTATCCTATACAATCCTCTATCCTATCCTATCCTCTATCCTATCCTATCCTCTATCCTATCTTATCCTCTTTCCTATCCTATCCTCCATCCTATCCTATCCTCTTTCCTATAATATCCTCTATCCCATCCTATCCTCTATCCTATCCAATCCTCTTCCGTCTCCAATCCTGTATCCGATCCAATCCCCTATCCTCTATCCTATCCAATTATCTATCCTATCCTCTATCGTATCGTATCCTCTATCCTATCCTATCCTCTATCCTATCCTATCCTCTATCCCATCATATCCTCTATCCTATCCTATCCTCTATCCTATCCTGTCCTCTTTCCTATCCTATCCTCAACCCTATCCTTTCCTCAATTCTATCCTATACTCCATCCTATCCTATCCGCTATCCTATCCTATCCTCTATAATATCGTATCCTCTATCATATCCTATCCTCTTTCCTATAATATCATCTATCCTATCCTCTCCTCTATCCTATCCTATCCTCTATCCTATCATATCCTCTATAATATCGTATCCTGTATCCTATCCTGTCCTCTTTCCTATCCTATCATCAACCCTATCCTATCCTCAATTCTATCCTATACTCCATCCTATCCTATCCGCTATCCTATCCTATCCTCTATCCTATAATATCCTCTATCCTATCCAATCCTCTATCCTATCCTCTATCCTATCCTCTATCCTATCCTCTATCCTATCCTCTATCCTATCCTGCTCTATCCTATCCTATCCTCTATCCTATCCTATCCTCTATCCTATCTTATCCTCTATCCTATCCTATACTCTATCCTATCCTATCCTCTATAATATCGTATCCTCTATAATATCGTATCCTGTATCCTATCCTGTCCTCTTTCCTATCCTATCATCAACCCTATCCTATCCTCAATTCTATCCTATACTCCATCCTATCCTATCCGCTATCCTATCCTATCCTCTATCCTATAATATCCTCTATCCTATCCAATCCTCTATCCTATCCTCTATCCTATCCTCTATCCTATCCTCTATCCTATCCTCTATCCTATCCTCTATCCTATCCTGCTCTATCCTATCCTATCCTCCATCCTATCCTATCCTCTATCCTATCCTATCCTCTATCCTATCCTATCCTCTATCCTATCCTATCCTCTATCCTATCCCATCCTCTATCCTATCCTATCCTATATCCTATCCAATCCTCTATAATATCCTATCATCTATCCTATCATATCCTCTGTCCTATCCTATCCTCTGTCCTATCCTATCCTCTATCCTATCCTATCCTCTATCCTATCCTGTCCTCTTTCCTATCCTATCCTCAATCCTATCCTATCCTCTATCCTATCGTATCCTCTATCCTATCCAATCCTTTATCGTATCCTATCCTCTATCCTATCCAATCCCCTATGTTATCGTCTATCCTATCCTATCCTCTATAATATCGTATCCTCCATCATATCCTATCCTCTATCCTATCCTATCCTCTATAATATCGTATCCTGTATCCTATCCTGTCCTCTTTCCTATCCTATCATCAATCCTATCCTATCCTCTATTGTCTCCTATCCTCTATGCTATCGAATCCCCTATGTTATCCTCTATCCTATCCTATCCTCTATAATATCCTATCCTCTATCCTATCCTATCCTCTATAATATCCTATCCTCTATCCTATCCTATCCTCAATCCTATCCTATCCTCTATCCTATCCTATCCTCTATCCTATCCTATCCTCTATAATATCGTATCCTCTATCATATCCTATCCTCTTTCCTATAATATCATCTATCCTATCCTATCCTCTATCCTATCCTATCCTCTATCCTATCCTATCCTCTATCATATCCTATCCTCTATCCTATCCTATCCTCTATCCTATCCTATCCTCTATCCTATCATATCCTCTATAATATCGTATCCTGTATCCTATCCTGTCCTCTTTCCTATCCTATCATCAACCCTATCCTATCCTCAATTCTATCCTATACTCCATCCTATCCTATCCGCTATCCTATCCTATCCTCTATCCTATAATATCCTCTATCCTATCCAATCCCCTATGTTATCGTCTATCCTATCCTATCCTCTATAATATCGTATCCTCCATCATATCCTATCCTCTATCCTATCCTATCCTCTATAATATCGTATCCTGTATCCTATCCTGTCCTCTTTCCTATCCTATCATCAATCCTATCCTATCCTCTATTGTCTCCTATCCTCTATGCTATCGAATCCCCTATGTTATCCTCTATCCTATCCTATCCTCTATAATATCCTATCCTCAATCCTATCCTATCCTCTATCCTATCCTATCCTCTATCCTATCCTATCCTCTATAATATCGTATCCTCTATCATATCCTATCCTCTTTCCTATAATATCATCTATCCTATCCTATCCTCTATCCTATCCTATCCTCTATCCTATCATATCCTCTATCCTATCCTATCCTCTATCCTATCCTATCCTGTATCCTATCCTATCCTCTATCCTATCCTATCCTCTATCCTATCCTGTCCTATATCCTATCCTATCCTCTATCCTATCCTATCCTCTATCCTATCCTATCATCTATCCTATCCTATCCTCTATCCTATCCTATCCTCCATCCTATCCTATCCTCTATAATATCGTATCCCTTATCCTATCCTGTCCTCTTTCCTATCCTATCCTCAATCCAATCCTATCCTCTATCCTATCCTATCCTCTGTCCTATTCTATCCTCTATCCTATCCTATCCTCTATCCTATCCAATCCTCTATCGTCTCCTGTCCTCTATCCTATCCAATCCCCTATGTTATCCTCTATCCGATCCTATCCTCTATCCTATCCTATCCTCTATCCTATCCTATCCTCAATTCTACCCTATACTCCATCCTATCCTATCCGCTATCCTATCCTATCCTCTATCCTATAATATCCTCTATCCTATCCAATCCTCTATCATATCCTCTATCCTATCCTCTATCCTATCCTCTATCCTATCCTCTATCCTATCCTGCTCTATCCTATTCTATCCTCAATAATATCGTATCCTGTATTCTATCCTGTCCTCTTTCCTATTTTATACTCTATCCTATCCTATCCTCTATAATATCGTATCCTCTATAATATCGTATCCTGTATCCTATCCTGTCCTCTTTCCTATCCTATCATCAAACCTATCCTGTCCTCTATCGTCTCCTACCCTCTATCCTATCCAATCCCCTATGTTATCCTCTATCCTATCCTATCCCCTATCCTATCCTATCCTCTATCCTATCCTATCCTATCCTCCATCCTATCCTATCCTCTATCCTATCCTATCCTATCCTCTATCCTATCCTATCCTCTATCCTATCCTATCCTATCCTCTATCCTATCCTATCCACTATCCTATCGCATCCTCTATCCTATACAATCCTCTATCCTATCCTATCCTCTATCCTATCCTATCCTCTATCCTATCTTATCCTCTATCCTATCCTATCCTCCATCCTATCCTATCCTCTTTCCTATAATATCCTCTATCCCATCCTATCCTCTATCCTATCCAATCCTCTTCCGTCTCCTATCCTGTATCCGATCCAATCCCCTATCCTCTATCCTATCCAATTATCTATCCTATCCTCTATCGTATCGTATCCTCTATCCTATCCTATCCTCTATCCTATCCTATCCTCTATCCCATCATATCCTCTATCCTATCCTATCCTCTATCCTATCCTGTCCTCTTTCCTATCCTATCCTCAACCCTATCCTTTCCTCAATTCTATCCTATACTCCATCCTATCCTATCCGCTATCCTATCCTATCCTCTATAATATCGTATCCTCTATCATATCCTATCCTCTTTCCTATAATATCATCTATCCTATCCTCTCCTCTATCCTATCCTATCCTCTATCCTATCATATCCTCTATCCTATCCTATCCTCTATCCTATCCTATCCTCTATCCTATAATATCCTCTATCCTATCCAATTCTCTATACTATCCTCTATCCTATCCTCTATCCTATCCTCTATCCTATCCTATCCTCTATCATATCCTATCCTCTATCCTATCCTATCCTCTATCCTATCCTATCCTCTATCCTATCATATCCTCTATAATATCGTATCCTGTATCCTATCCTGTCCTCTTTCCTATCCTATCATCAACCCTATCCTATCCTCAATTCTATCCTATACTCCATCCTATCCTATCCGCTATCCTATCCTATCCTCTATCCTATAATATCCTCTATCCTATCCAATCCTCTATCCTATCCAATCCTCTATCCTATCCTCTATCCTATCCAATCCTCTATCCTATCCTCTATCCTATCCTCTATCCTATCCTCTATCCTATCCTCTATCCTATCCTGCTCTATCCTATCCTATCCTCTATCCTATCCTATCCTCTATCCTATCTTATCCTCTATCCTATCCTATACTCTATCCTATCCTATCCTCTATAATATCGTATCCTCTATAATATCGTATCCTGTATCCTATCCTGTCCTCTTTCCTATCCTATCATCAACCCTATCCTATCCTCAATTCTATCCTATACTCCATCCTATCCTATCCGCTATCCTATCCTATCCTCTATCCTATAATATCCTCTATCCTATCCAATCCTCTATCCTATCCTCTATCCTATCCTCTATCCTATCCTCTATCCTATCCTCTATCCTATCCTGCTCTATCCTATCCTATCCTCCATCCTATCCTATCCTCTATCCTATCCTATCCTCTATCCTATCCTATCCTCTATCCTATCCTATCCTCTATCCTATCCCATCCTCTATCCTATCCTGTCCTATATCCTATCCAATCCTCTATAATATCCTATCATCTATCCTATCATATCCTCTGTCCTATCCTATCCTCTGTCCTATCCTATCCTCTATCCTATCCTATCCTCTATCCTATCCTGTCCTCTTTCCTATCCTATCCTCAATCCTATCCTATCCTCTATCCTATCGTATCCTCTATCCTATCCAATCCTTTATCGTATCCTATCCTCTATCCTATCCAATCCCCTATGTTATCGTCTATCCTATCCTATCCTCTATAATATCGTATCCTCCATCATATCCTATCCTCTATCCTATCCTATCCTCTATAATATCGTATCCTGTATCCTATCCTGTCCTCTTTCCTATCCTATCATCAATCCTATCCTATCCTCTATTGTCTCCTATCCTCTATGCTATCGAATCCCCTATGTTATCCTCTATCCTATCCTATCCTCTATAATATCCTATCCTCTATCCTATCCTATCCTCAATCCTATCCTATCCTCTATCCTATCCTATCCTCTATCCTATCCTATCCTCTATAATATCGTATCCTCTATCATATCCTATCCTCTTTCCTATAATATCATCTATCCTATCCTATCCTCTATCCTATCCTATCCTCTATCCTATCATATCCTCTATCCTATCCTATCCTCTATCCTATCCTATCCTGTATCCTATCCTATCCTCTATCCTATCCTATCCTCTATCCTATCCTGTCCTATATCCTATCCTATCGTCTATCCTATCCTATCCTCTATCCTATCCTATCCTCTATCCTATGCTATCCTCTATCCTATCCTATCCTCTATCCTATCCTATCCTATCCTCTATCCTATCCTATCCTCTATCCTATCCTATCCTCTATCCTATCCTATCCTCTATCCTATCCTATGCTCTATAATATCTTATCCTCTATAATATCGTATCCTGTATCCTATCCTGTTCTCTTTCCTATCCTATCCTCAATCCTATCCTATCCTCTATGCTATCGTATCCTCTATAATATCGTATCCTGTATCCTATCTTGTCCTTTTTCCTATCCTATCCTTAATCCTATCCTATCCTCTGTCCTATCGCATCCTCTATCCTATCCAATCCTCTATCCTACCCTCTATCCTATCCTATCCTCAATTCTATCCTATACTCCATCCTATCCTATCCGCTATCCTATCCTATCCTCTATCCTATAATATCCTCTATCCTATCCAATCCTCTATCATATCCTCCATCCTATCCTCTATCCTATCCTCTATCCTATCCTGCTCTATCCTATCCTATCCTCTATAATATCGTATCCTGTATTCTATCCTGTCCTCTTTCCTATCCTATCATCAAACCTATCCTGTCCTCTATCGTCTCCTATCCTCTATCCTATCCAATCCCCTATGTTATCCTCTATCCTATCTTATCCTCTATCCTATCCTATCCTCCATCCTATCCTATCCTCTATCCCATAATATCCTCTATCCTATCCTATCCTCTATCCTATCCAATCCTCTACCGTCTCCTATCCTGTATCCGATCCAATCCCCTATCCTCTATCCTATCCTATTCTCTATCCTATCCTCTATCGTATCTTATCCTCTATCCTATCCTATTCTCTATCCTATCCTCTATCGTATCTTATCCTCTATCCTATCCTATCCTGTATCTTCTCCTATCCTCTATCCTATCCTATCCTCAACCCTATCCTATCCTCAATTCTATCGTATACTCCATACTATCCTATCCGCTATCCTATCCTATCGTCTGTCCTATAATATCCTCTATCCTATCCAATCCTCTATCCTGTCCTCTATCCTATCCTCTATGCTATCCTATCCTCTATCCGTATCCTATCCTCTGTCCTATCCTATCCTCTATCCTATCCTATCCTCTATCCTATCCTATCCTCTATCCTATCCTATCCTCTATCCTATCCTATCCTATCCTCTATAATATCGAATCCTGTATCCTATCCTGTCCTCTTTACTATCCTATCCTGTCCTCTTCACTATCCTATCCTCAATCCTATCCTATCCTCTATCCTATGGTATCCACTATCCTATCCAATCCTCTATCCTATCCTATCCTCTATCCTATCCTATCCTATCCTCTATCCTATCCTATCCTATATCCTATCCTATCCTCTATCCTCTCCTATCCTCTATCCTATCCTATCCTCTATCTTCTCCTATCCTCTATCCTATCCTATCCTCAACCCTATCCTATCCTCAATTCTATCGTATACTCCATACTATCCTATCCGCTATCCTATCCTATCCTCTATCCTATAATATCCTCTATCCTATACAATCCTCTATCCTATCCTCTATCCTATCCTCTATCCTATCCTATCCTCTATCCGTATCCTATCCTCTATCCTATCCTATCCTCTATCCTATCCTATCCTCTATCCTATCCTATCCTCTATCCTATCCTATCCTCTATCCTATCATATCCTCTATCCTGTCCTATCCTCTATCCCATCCTATCCTCTATCCTATCTTATCCTCTATCCTATCCTATCCTCTATCCTATCCTATCCTCTATCCTATCCTATACTCTATCCTCTCCTATCCTCTATCCTCTACTATCCTTTATCCTATCCTATCCTCTATCCTGTCCTATCCTCTATAATATCGTATCCTCTATAATATCGTATCCTGTATCCTATCCTATCCTCTGTCCTATCCTATCCTCTATCCTATCCTATCCTCTATCCTATCCTATCCTCTATCCTATCCTATCCTCTATCCTGTCCTATCCTCTATCCTATCCAATCCTCTATCCTATCCTCTATCCTATTCTCTATCCTATCCTCTATCCTATCCTATCCTCTATCCGTATCCTATCCTCTATGCTATCCTATCCTCTATCCTATCCTATCCTCTATCCTATCCTATCCTCTATCCTATCTTATCCTCTATCCTATCCTATCCTCCATCCTATCCTATCCTCTATCCTATAATATCCTCTATCGTATCCAATCCTCTACCGTCTCCTATCCTGTATCCGATCCAATCCCCTATCCTCTATCCTATCCTATTCTCTATCCTATCCTCTATCCGTATCCTATCCTCTATCCTATCCTATCCTCTACCCTATCCTATCCTCTATCCTATCCTATCCTCTATCCTATCCTATCCTCTATCCTAGCCTATCCTCTATCCTATCCTATCCTCTATAATATCGTATCCTCAATAAGATCGTATCCTGTATCCTATCCTGTCATCTTTACTATCCTATCCTCAATCCTATCCTATCCTCTATCCTATCCTATCCTATCCTCTATCCTATGCTATCCTCTATCCTATCCTATCCTCTATCCTATCCTGTCCTCTATCCTGTCCTATCCTCTATCCTATCCTATCCTCTATCCTATCCTATCCTCTATCCTATCGCATCCTCTATCGAATCCAATCCTCTATCCTATCCTATCCTCTATCCTATCCTATCCTCTATCCTATCCTATCCTCTATCCTATCCTATCCTCTATCCTATCCTATCCTCTATCCTGTCCTATCCTCTATCCTATCCTATCCTCTATCCTATCCTATGCTCTATCCTATCCAATCCTATCCAATCCTATATCCTATCCTCTATCCTATCCTATCCTCCATCCTATCCTATCCTCTATCCTATAATATCATCTATCCTATCCTATATTCTATCCTATCCTATCCTCAATTCTTTCCTATGCTCTATCATCTGCTCTATCCTCTCCTATCCTCAATCCTATCCTATCCTCTATCCGATCCTATCCTCTATCCTATCCAATCCTATATCCTATCCTCTATCCTATCCTATCCTCCATCCTATCCTATCCTGTATCCTATAATATCATCTATCCTATCCTATCCTCTATCGTCTCCTATCCTCTATGCTATCCAATCCCCTATGTTATCCTCTATCCTATCCTATCCTCTATCCTATCCTATCCTCTGTCCTATCCTATCCGCTATCCTATCCTATCCTCTATCCTATCCTATCCTCTATCCTATCCTATCCTCTATCCTATCCTATCCTCTATCCTATCCTATCCTCTATCCTATCCTATCCTCTATCCTATCCTATCATCTATCCTATCCTATCCTGTATCCTATCCTATCCTCTATCCTATCCTATCCTCTATCCGTATCCTATCCTCTATCCTATCCTATCCTCTACCCTATCCTATCCTCTATCCTATCCTATCCTCTATCCTATCCTATCCTCTATCCTAGCCTATCCTCTATCCTATCCTATCCTCTATAATATCGTATCCTCAATAAGATCGTATCCTGTATCCTATCCTGTTATCTTTAATATCCTATCCTCAATCCTATCCTATCCTCTATCCTATCCTGTCCTCTATCCTGTCCTATCCTCTATCCTATCCTATCCTCTATCCTATCCTATCCTCTATCCTATCGCATCCTCTATCCTATCCAATCCTCTATCCTATCCTATCCTCTATCCTATCCTATCCTCTATCCTATCCTATCCTCTATCCTATCCTATCCTCTATCCTATCCAATCCTATCCAATCCTATATCCTATCCTCTATCCTATCCTATCCTCCATCCTATCCCATCCTCTATCCTATAATATCCTCTATCCTATCCTATCCTCTATCCTATCCTATCCTCTATCCTATCCTATCATCAATCCTATCCTATCCTCTATCGTCTCCTATCCTCTATCCTATCCAATCCCCTATGTTATCCTCTATCCTATCCTATCCTCTATCCTATGGTATCCTCTATCCTATCCAATCCTCTACCGTCTCCTATCCTCTATCCTATCCTATCCTCTATCCTATCCTATCCTCCATCCTATCCTATCCTCTATCCTATAATATCCTCTATCCTATCCAATCCTCTACCGTCTCCTATCCTCTATCCTATCCAATCCCCTATGTTATCCTCTATCCTATCTTATCCTCTATCCTATCCTATCCTCCATCCTATCCTATCATCTATCCTATCCTATCCTTTATCCCATCCTATCCTCTATCCTATCCTATCCTCTATAATATCGTATCCTCTATAATATCGTATCCTGTATCCTATCCTATCCTCTGTCCTATCCTATCCTCTATCCTATCCTATCCTCTATCCTATCCTATCCTCAATCCTATCCTATCCTCTATCCTATCGTATCCTCTATCCTATCCAATCCTTTATCGTATCCTATCCTCTATCCTATCCAATCCCCTATGTTATCGTCTATCCTATCCTATCCTCTATAATATCGTATCCTCTATAATATCGTATCCTGTATCCTATCCTATCCTCTGTCCTATCCTATCCTCTATCCTATCCTATCCTCTATCCTATCCTATCCTCTATCCTATCCTCTATCCTATCCTCTATCCTATCCTATCCTCTATAATATCGTATCCTCTATAATATCGTATCCTGTATCCTATCCTGTCCTCTTTCCTATCCTATCCTCAATCCTATCCTATTCTCTATCCTTTGGTATCCTTTATCCTATCCAATCATCTATCCTATCCTATCCTCTATCCTATCCTATCCTCTATCCTATCCTATCCTATATCCTATCCTATCCTCTATCCTATCCTATCCTCTATCCTATCCTATCCTCTACCCTATCCTATCCTCCATCCTATCCTATCCTGTATCCTATAATATCATCTATCCTATCCTATCCTCTATCGTCTCCTATCCTCTATGCTATCCAATCCCCTATGTTATCCTCTATCCTATCCTATCCTCTATCCTATCCTATCCTCTATCCTATCCTATCCTCTATCCTATCCTATCCTCTATCCTATCCTATCCTCTATCCTATCCTATCCTCTATCCTATCCTATCCTCTATCCTATCCTATCCTCTATCCTATCCTATCCTCTATCCTATCCTATCCTCTATCCTATCCTATCCTCTATCCTATCCTATCCTCTATCCTATCCTATCCTCTATCCTATCCTATCCTCTATAATCTCGTATCCTGTATCCTATCCTGTCCTCTTTACTATCCTATCCTCTATCCTATGGTATCCTCTATCCTATCCAATCCTCTATCCTATCCTATCATCTATCCTATCCTATCCTCTGTCCTATCCTATCCTCTATCCTATCCTATCCTCTATCCTATCCTATCCTCTATCCTATCCTATCCTCTATCCTATCCTATCCTCTATCCTACCCTATCCTTTATCCTATCCTATCCTCTATCCTATCCTATCCTCTATCCTATCCTATCCTCTATCCTATCCTATCCTATATCCTATCCTATCCTCTATCCTATCCTATCCTCTATCCTATCCTATCCTCTACCCTATCCTATCCTCTATCCTATCCTATCCTCTATAATATCGTATCCTGTATCCTATCCTGTAATCTTTCCTATCCTATCATCAATCCTATCCTATCCTCTATCGTCTCCTATCCTCTATCCTATCCAATCCCCTATGTTATCCTCTATCCTATCCTATCCTCTATCCTATGCTATCGTCTATCCTATCATATCCTCTATCCTATCCTATCCTCTATCCTATCCTGTCCTCTTTCCTATCGAATCCTCAACCTTATCCTATCCTCAATTATATCCTATACTCGATCCTATCCTATCCGCTATCCTATCCTATCCTCTATCCTATAATATCCTCTATCCTATCCTATCCTCTATAATATCGTATCCTCTATAATATCGTATCATCTATCCTATCCTATCCTCTATCCTATCCTATCCTCTATAATATCGTATCCTGTATCCTATCCTGTAATCTTTCCTATCCTATCATCAATCCTATCCTATCCTCTATCGTCTCCTATCCTCTATCCTATCCAATCCTCTATCCTATCCTATCCTTTATCCAATCCTATCCTCTATCCTATCCTATCCTCTATCCTGCCCTATCCTCTATCCTATCCTATCCTCTATCCTATCCTATCCTCTATCCTATCCTATCCTATATCCTATCCTATACTCTATCCTCTCCTATCCTCTATCCTATCCTATCCGCTATCCTATCCTATCCTCTATCCTATAATATCCTCTATCCTATCCAATCCTCTATCCTATCCTCTATCCTATCCTCTATCCTATCCTGCTCTATCCTATCCTATCCTCTATCCTATCCTATCCTCTATCATATCTTATCCTCTATCCTATCCTATCCTCTATCCTATCCTATCCTCTATAATATCGTATCCTCTATAATATCGTATCCTGTATCCTATCCTGTCCTCTTTCCTATCCTATCATCAAACCTATCCTGTCCTCTATCGTCTCCTATGCTCTATGCTATCCAATCCCCTATGTTATCCTCTAACCTATCCTATCCTCTATAATATCCTATCCTCTATCCTATCCTATCCTCTATAATATCCTATCCTCTATCCTATCCTATCCTCTGTCCTATCCTATGCTCTATCCTATCCTATCCTCTATCCTATCCTATCCTCTATCCTATCCTATCCTCTATCCTATCCTATCCTCTATCCTATCCTATCCTCTATCCTATCCTATCCTGTATCCCATCCTATCCTCTATCCCATCCTACCCTCTATCCTATCCTATCCTCTATCCTATCCTATCCTCTGTCCTATCCTATCCTCTATCCTATCCTATCCTCTATCCTATCCTATCCTGTATCCTATCCTATCCTCTATCCTATCCTATCCTCTATGCTATCCAATCCCCTATGTTATCCTCTATCCTATCCTATCCTGTATCCTATCCTGTCCTCTTTCCTATCCTATCCTCATTCCTATCCTATCCTCTATCCTATCCAATCCTCTATCCTATCCTATCCTCTATCCTATCCTATCCTCTATCCTATCCTATCCTATATCCTATCCTATCCTCTATCCTCTCCTATCCTCTATCCTATCCTATCCTCTATCTTCTCCTATCCTCTATCCTATCCTATCCTCAACCCTATCCTATCCTCAATTCTATCGTATACTCCATACTATCCTATCCGCTATCCTATCCTATCCTCTATCCTATAATATCCTCTATCCTATACAATCCTCTATCCTATCCTCTATCCTATCCTCTATCCTATCCTATCCTCTATCCGTATCCTATCCTCTATCCTATCCTATCCTCTATCCTATCCTATCCTCTATCCTATCCTATCCTCTATCCTATCCTATCCTCTATCCTATCATATCCTCTATCCTGTCCTATCCTCTATCCCATCCTATCCTCTATCCTATCTTATCCTCTATCCTATCCTATCCTCTATCCTATCCTATCCTCTATCCTATCCTATACTCTATCCTCTCCTATCCTCTATCCTCTACTATCCTTTATCCTATCCTATCCTCTATCCTGTCCTATCCTCTATAATATCGTATCCTCTATAATATCGTATCCTGTATCCTATCCTATCCTCTGTCCTATCCTATCCTCTATCCTATCCTATCCTCTATCCTATCCTATCCTCTATCCTATCCTATCCTCTATCCTGTCCTATCCTCTATCCTATCCAATCCTCTATCCTATCCTCTATCCTATCCTCTATCCTATCCTATCCTCTATCCGTATCCTATCCTCTATGCTATCCTATCCTCTATCCTATCCTATCCTCTATCCTATCCTATCCTCTATCCTATCTTATCCTCTATCCTATCCTATCCTCCATCCTATCCTATCCTCTATCCTATAATATCCTCTATCGTATCCAATCCTCTACCGTCTCCTATCCTGTATCCGATCCAATCCCCTATCCTCTATCCTATCCTATTCTCTATCCTATCCTCTATCCGTATCCTATCCTCTATCCTATCCTATCCTCTACCCTATCCTATCCTCTATCCTATCCTATCCTCTATCCTATCCTATCCTCTATCCTAGCCTATCCTCTATCCTATCCTATCCTCTATAATATCGTATCCTCAATAAGATCGTATCCTGTATCCTATCCTGTCATCTTTACTATCCTATCCTCAATCCTATCCTATCCTCTATCCTATCCTATCCTATCCTCTATCCTATGCTATCCTCTATCCTATCCTATCCTCTATCCTATCCTGTCCTCTATCCTGTCCTATCCTCTATCCTATCCTATCCTCTATCCTATCCTATCCTCTATCCTATCGCATCCTCTATCGAATCCAATCCTCTATCCTATCCTATCCTCTATCCTATCCTATCCTCTATCCTATCCTATCCTCTATCCTATCCTATCCTCTATCCTATCCTATCCTCTATCCTGTCCTATCCTCTATCCTATCCTATCCTCTATCCTATCCTATGCTCTATCCTATCCAATCCTATCCAATCCTATATCCTATCCTCTATCCTATCCTATCCTCCATCCTATCCTATCCTCTATCCTATAATATCATCTATCCTATCCTATATTCTATCCTATCCTATCCTCAATTCTTTCCTATGCTCTATCATCTGCTCTATCCTCTCCTATCCTCAATCCTATCCTATCCTCTATCCGATCCTATCCTCTATCCTATCCAATCCTATATCCTATCCTCTATCCTATCCTATCCTCCATCCTATCCTATCCTGTATCCTATAATATCATCTATCCTATCCTATCCTCTATCGTCTCCTATCCTCTATGCTATCCAATCCCCTATGTTATCCTCTATCCTATCCTATCCTCTATCCTATCCTATCCTCTGTCCTATCCTATCCGCTATCCTATCCTATCCTCTATCCTATCCTATCATCAATCCTATCCTATCCTCTATCGTCTCCTATCCTCTATCCTATCCAATCCCCTATGTTATCCTCTATCCTATCCTATCCTCTATCCTATGGTATCCTCTATCCTATCCAATCCTCTACCGTCTCCTATCCTCTATCCTATCCTATCCTCTATCCTATCCTATCCTCCATCCTATCCTATCCTCTATCCTATAATATCCTCTATCCTATCCAATCCTCTACCGTCTCCTATCCTCTATCCTATCCAATCCCCTATGTTATCCTCTATCCTATCTTATCCTCTATCCTATCCTATCCTCCATCCTATCCTATCATCTATCCTATCCTATCCTTTATCCCATCCTATCCTCTATCCTATCCTATCCTCTATAATATCGTATCCTCTATAATATCGTATCCTGTATCCTATCCTATCCTCTGTCCTATCCTATCCTCTATCCTATCCTATCCTCTATCCTATCCTATCCTCAATCCTATCCTATCCTCTATCCTATCGTATCCTCTATCCTATCCAATCCTTTATCGTATCCTATCCTCTATCCTATCCAATCCCCTATGTTATCGTCTATCCTATCCTATCCTCTATAATATCGTATCCTCTATAATATCGTATCCTGTATCCTATCCTATCCTCTGTCCTATCCTATCCTCTATCCTATCCTATCCTCTATCCTATCCTATCCTCTATCCTATCCTCTATCCTATCCTATCCTCTATAATATCGTATCCTCTATAATATCGTATCCTGTATCCTATCCTGTCCTCTTTCCTATCCTATCCTCAATCCTATCCTATTCTCTATCCTTTGGTATCCTTTATCCTATCCAATCATCTATCCTATCCTATCCTCTATCCTATCCTATCCTCTATCCTATCCTATCCTATATCCTATCCTATCCTCTATCCTATCCTATCCTCTATCCTATCCTATCCTCTACCCTATCCTATCCTCCATCCTATCCTATCCTGTATCCTATAATATCATCTATCCTATCCTATCCTCTATCGTCTCCTATCCTCTATGCTATCCAATCCCCTATGTTATCCTCTATCCTATCCTATCCTCTATCCTATCCTATCCTTTATCCTATCCTATCCTCTATCCTATCCTATCCTCTATCCTATCCTATCCTCTATCCTATCCTATCCTCTATCCTATCCTATCCTCTATCCTATCCTATCCTCTATCCTATCCTATCCTCTATCCTATCCTATCCTCTATCCTATCCTATCCTCTATCCTATCCTATCCTCTATAATCTCGTATCCTGTATCCTATCCTGTCCTCTTTACTATCCTATCCTCTATCCTATGGTATGCTCTATCATATCCAATCCTCTATCCTATCCTATCATCTATCCTATCCTATCCTCTGTCCTATCCTATCCTCTATCCTATCCTATCCTCTATCCTATCCTATCCTCTATCCTATCCTATCCTCTATCCTATCCTATCCTCTATCCTACCCTATCCTTTATCCTATCCTATCCTCTATCCTATCCTATCCTCTATCCTATCCTATCCTCTATCCTATCCTATCCTATATCCTATCCTATCCTCTATCCTATCCTATCCTCTATCCTATCCTATCCTCTACCCTATCCTATCCTCTATCCTATCCTATCCTCTATAATATCGTATCCTGTATCCTATCCTGTAATCTTTCCTATCCTATCATCAATCCTATCCTATCCTCTATCGTCTCCTATCCTCTATCCTATCCAATCCCCTATGTTATCCTCTATCCTATCCTATCCTCTATCCTATGCTATCGTCTATCCTATCATATCCTCTATCCTATCCTATCCTCTATCCTATCCTGTCCTCTTTCCTATCGAATCCTCAACCTTATCCTATCCTCAATTATATCCTATACTCGATCCTATCCTATCCGCTATCCTATCCTATCCTCTATCCTATAATATCCTCTATCCTATCCTATCCTCTATAATATCGTATCCTCTATAATATCGTATCATCTATCCTATCCTATCCTCTATCCTATCCTATCCTCTATAATATCGTATCCTGTATCCTATCCTGTAATCTTTCCTATCCTATCATCAATCCTATCCTATCCTCTATCGTCTCCTATCCTCTATCCTATCCAATCCTCTATCCTATCCTATCCTTTATCCAATCCTATCCTCTATCCTATCCTATCCTCTATCCTGCCCTATCCTCTATCCTATCCTATCCTCTATCCTATCCTATCCTCTATCCTATCCTATCCTATATCCTATCCTATACTCTATCCTCTCCTATCCTCTATCCTATCCTATCCGCTATCCTATCCTATCCTCTATCCTATAATATCCTCTATCCTATCCAATCCTCTATCCTATCCTCTATCCTATCCTCTATCCTATCCTGCTCTATCCTATCCTATCCTCTATCCTATCCTATCCTCTATCATATCTTATCCTCTATCCTATCCTATCCTCTATCCTATCCTATCCTCTATAATATCGTATCCTCTATAATATCGTATCCTGTATCCTATCCTGTCCTGTTTCCTATCCTATCATCAAACCTATCCTGTCCTCTATCGTCTCCTATGCTCTATGCTATCCAATCCCCTATGTTATCCTCTAACCTATCCTATCCTCTATAATATCCTATCCTCTATCCTATCCTATCCTCTATAATATCCTATCCTCTATCCTATCCTATCCTCTGTCCTATCCTATGCTCTATCCTATCCTATCCTCTATCCTATCCTATCCTCTATCCTATCCTATCCTCTATCCTATCCTATCCTCTATCCTATCCTATCCTCTATCCTATCCTATCCTGTATCCCATCCTATCCTCTATCCCATCCTACCCTCTATCCTATCCTATCCTCTATCCTATCCTATCCTCTGTCCTATCCTATCCTCTATCCTATCCTATCCTCTATCCTATCCTATCCTGTATCCTATCCTATCCTCTATCCTATCCTATCCTCTATCCTATCCTATCCTCTATAATATAGTATCCTCTATAATATCGTATCCTGTATCCTATCCTGTCCTCTTTCCTATCCTATCCTCATTCCTATCCTATCCTCTATCCTATCCAATCCTCTATCCTATCCTATCCTCTATCCTATCCTATGCTCTATCCTATCCTATCCTATATCCTATCCTATCCTCTATCCTATCCTATCCTCTATCCTATCCTATCCTCTATCCTATCCTATCCTCTATCCTATCCTATCCTCTATCCTATCCTATCCTCTATAATATCGTATCCTGTATCCTATCCTGTCCTCCTTCCTATCCTATCCCCAATCCTATCCTATCCTCTATCCTTTGGTGTCCTCTATCCTATCCAATCATCTATCCTATCCTATCCTCTATCCTATCCTATCCTCTATCCTATCCTATCCTATATCCTATCCTATCCTCTATCCTATCCTATCCTCTATCCTATCCTATCCTCTATCCTATCCTATCCTCTATAATATCGTATCCTGTATCCTATCCTGTAATCTTTCCTATCCTATCATCAATCCTATCCTATCCTCTATCCTATAATATCCTCTATCCTATCCAATCCTCTACCGTCTCCTATCCCATATCCGATCCAATCCCCTATCCTCTATCCTATCCTATTCTCTATCCTATCCTCTATCGTATCCTATCCTCTATCCTATCCTATCCTCTATCTTCTCCTATCCTCTATCCTATCCTATCCTCAACCCTATCCTATCCTCAATACTATCGTATACTCCATACTATCCTATCCGCTATCCTATCCTATCCTCTATCCTATAATATCCTCTATCCTATCCAATCCTCTATCCTATCCTCTATCCTATCCTTTATCCTATCCTATCCTCTATCCGTATCCTATCCTCTATCCTATGCTATCCTCTATCCTATCCTATCCTCTGTCCTATCCTATCCACTATCCTATCCTATCCTCTATCCTATCCTATCCTCTATCCAATCCTATCCTCTATCCTATCCTATCCTCTATAATATCGTATCCTCTATAATATCGTATCCTGTATCCTATCCTGTCCTCTTTCCTATCCTATCCTCAATCCTATCCTATCCTCTATCCTTTGGTATCCTCTATCCTATCCAATCATCTATCCTATCCTATCCTCTATCCTATCCTATCCTCAACCCTATCCTATCCTCAATACTATCGTATACTCCATACTATCCTATCCGCTATCCTATCCTATCCTCTATCCTATAATATCCTCTATCCTATCCAATCCTCTATCCTATCCTCTATCCTATCCTTTATCCTATCCTATCCTCTATCCGTATCCTATCCTCTATCCTATGCTATCCTCTATCCTATCCTATCCTCTGTCCTATCCTATCCTCTATCCTATCCTATCCTCTATCCTATCCTATCCTCTATCCAATCCTATCCTCTATCCTATCCTATCCTCTATAATATCGTATCCTCTATAATATCGTATCCTGTATCCTATCCTGTCCTCTTTCCTATCCTATCCTCAATCCTATCCTATCCTCTATCCTTTGGTATCCTCTATCCTATCCAATCATCTATCCTATCCTATCCTCTATCCTATCCTATCCTCTATCCTATCCTATCCTCTATCCTATCCTATCCTCTATCCTATCCTATCCTCTATCCTATCCTATCCTCTATAATATCGTATCCTCTATAATATCGTATCCTGTATCCTATCCTGTAATCTTTCCTATCCTATCATCAATCCTATCCTATCCTCTATCGTCTCCTATCCTCTATCCTATCCAATCCCCTATGTTATACTCTATCCTATCTTATCCTCTATCCTATCCTATCCTCCATCCTATCCTATCCCCTATCCTATCCTATCCTCTATAATATCGTATCCTCTATCATATCCGATCCTCTTTCCTATAATATCATCTATCCTATCCTATCATCAATCCTATCCTATCCTCTATCGTCTCCTATCCTCTATCCTATCCAATCCCCTATGTTATCCTCTATCCTATCCTATCCTCTATCCTATGCTATCCTCTATCCTATCATATCCTCTATCCTATCCTATCCTCTATACTATCCTATCCTCTTTCCTATCCTATCCTCAACCCTATCCTATCCTCAATTCTATCCTATACTCGATCCTATCCTATCCGCTATCCTATCCTATCCTCTATCCTATAATATCCTCTATCCTATCCAATCCTCTATCCTATCCTCTATCCTATCCTCTATCCTATCCTCTATCCTATCCAATCCTCTACCGTCTCCTATCCTGTATCCGATCCAATCCCCTATCCTCTATCCTATCCTATGCTCTATCCTATCCTCTATCGTATCCTATCCTCTATCCTATCCTATCCTCTATCTTCTCCTATCCACTATCCTATCCTATCCTCAACCCTATCCTATCCTCTATCCTATAATATCCTCTATCCTATCCAATCCTCTATCCTATCCTCTATCCTATCCTCTATTCTATCCTATCCTCTATCCGTATCCTATCCTCAATCCTATCCTATCCTCTATCCTATGGTATCCTCTATCCTATCCAATCCTCTACCGTCTCCTATCCTGTATCCGATCCAATCCCCTATCCTCTATCCTATCCTATTCTCTATCCTATCCTCTATCCTATCCTATCCTCAACCCTATCCTATCCTCAATTCTATCGTATACTCCATACTATCCTATCCGCTATCCTATCCTATCCTCTATCCTATAATATCCTCTATCCTATCCTCTATCCTATCCTCTATCCTATCCTCTATCCTATCCTATCCTCTGTCCTATCCTATCCACTATCCTATCCTATCCTCTATCCTATCCTATCCTCTATCCAATCCTATCCTCTATCCTATCCTATCCTCTATAATATCGTATCCTCTATAATATCGTATCCTGTATCCTATCCTGTCCTCTTTCCTATCCTATCCTCAATCCTATCCTATCCTCTATCCTTTGGTATCCTCTATCCTATCCAATCATCTATCCTATCCTATCCTCTATCCTATCCTATCCTCAACCCTATCCTATCCTCAATACTATCGTATACTCCATACTATCCTATCCGCTATCCTATCCTATCCTCTATCCTATAATATCCTCTATCCTATCCAATCCTCTATCCTATCCTCTATCCTATCCTTTATCCTATCCTATCCTCTATCCGTATCCTATCCTCTATCCTATGCTATCCTCTATCCTATCCTATCCTCTGTCCTATCCTATCCTCTATCCTATCCTATCCTCTATCCTATCCTATCCTCTATCCAATCCTATCCTCTATCCTATCCTATCCTCTATAATATCGTATCCTCTATAATATCGTATCCTGTATCCTATCCTGTCCTCTTTCCTATCCTATCCTCAATCCTATCCTATCCTCTATCCTTTGGTATCCTCTATCCTATCCAATCATCTATCCTATCCTATCCTCTATCCTATCCTATCCTCCATCCTATCCTATATCCTATCCTATCCTCTATCCTATCCTATCCTCTATCCTATCCTATCCTCTATCCTATCCTATCCTCTATCCTATCCTATCCTCTATAATATCGTATCCTCTATAATATCGTATCCTGTATCCTATCCTGTAATCTTTCCTATCCTATCATCAATCCTATCCTATCCTCTATCGTCTCCTATCCTCTATCCTATCCAATCCCCTATGTTATACTCTATCCTATCTTATCCTCTATCCTATCCTATCCTCCATCCTATCCTATCCTCTATAATATCGTATCCTCTATCATATCCGATCCTCTTTCCTATAATATCATCTATCCTATCCTATCATCAATCCTATCCTATCCTCTGTCGTCTCCTATCCTCTATCCTATCCAATCCCCTATGTTATCCTCTATCCTATCCTATCCTCTATCCTATGCTATCCTCTATCCTATCATATCCTCTATCCTATCCTATCCTCTATACTATCCTATCCTCTTTCCTATCCTATCCTGTATCCCATCCTATCCTCTATCCTATCCTATCATCTATCCTATCCTATCCTCTATATTATCTTATCCTCTATCCTATCCTATCCTCTGTCCTATCCTATCCTGTATCCTATCCTATCCTCAACCCTATCCTATCCTCAATTCTATCCTATACTCGATCCTATCCTATCCGCTATCCTATCCTATCCTGTATCCGATCCAATCCCCTATCCTCTATCCTATCCTATTCTCTATCCTATCCTCTATCGTATCCTATACTCTATCCTATCCTATCCTCTTTCTTCTCCTATCCACTATCCTATCCTATCCTCAACCCTATCCTATCCTCTATCCTATAATATCCTCTATCCTATCCAATCCTCTATCCTATCCTCTATCCTATCCTCTATTCTATCCTATCCTCTATCCGTATCCTATCCTCTATCCTATCCTATCCTCTATCCTATCCTATCCTCTATCCTATCCTATCCTCTATCCTATCCTATCCTCTATCCTATCCTATCCTCTATCCTATCCTATCCTCTATCCTATCCTATCCTCTATAATATCGTATCCGGTATCCTATCCTGTCCTCTTTACTATCCTATCCTCAATCCTATCCTATCCTCTATCCTATGGTATCCTCTATCCTATCCAATCCTCTATCCTATCCTATCATCTATCCTATCCTATCCTCTATCCTATCCTATCCTATATCCTATCCTATACTCTATCCTATCCTATCCTCTATCCTATCCTATCCTCTATCCTATCCTATCCTCTATCCTATCCTATCCGCTATCCTATCCTATCCTCTATAATATCGTATCCTCTATCCTATCCTATCCTCTATCCTATCCAATCCTCTACCGTCTCCTATCCACTATCCTATCCTATCCTCAACCCTATCCTATCCTCAATTCAATCGTATACTCCATACTATCCTATCCGCTATCCTATCCTATCCTCTATCCTATAATATCCTCTATCCTATCCAATCCTCTATCCTATCCTCTATCCTATCCTCTATTCTATCCTATCCTCTATCCGTATCCTATCCTCTATCCTATCCTATCCTCTCTCCTATCCTATCCTCTATCCCATCCTATCCTCTATAATATCGTATCCTGTATCGTATCCTATCCTCTTTACTATCCTATCCTCAATCCTATCCTATCCTCTATCCTATCCTATCCTATATCCTATCCTATCCTCTATCCTATCATATCCTCTATCCTATCCTATCCTCTATCCTATCCTATCCTCTATCGTCTCCTATCCTCTATCCTATCCAATCCCCTATGTTATCCTCTATCCTATCTTATCCTCTATCCTATCCTATCCTCCATCCTATCCTATCCCCTATCCTATAATATCCTCTATCCTATCCAATCCTCTATCCTATCCTCTATCCTATCCTCTATCCTATCCTATCCTCTATCCGTATCCTATCCTCTATCCTATCCTATCCTCTATCCTATCCTATCCTCTATCCTATCCTCTCCTCTATCCTATCATATCCTCTATCCTATCGTATCCTCTATCCTATCCAATCCCCTATGTTATCCTCTATCCTATCTTATCCTCTATCCTATCCTATCCTCCATCCTATCCTATCCCCTATCCTATAATATCCTCTATCCTATCCAATCCTCTACCGTCTCCTATCCTCTATCCTATCCAATCCCCTATGTTATCCTCTATCCTATCATATCCTCTATCCTATCCTATCCTCCATCCTATCCTATCCTCTATCCTATAATATACTCTATCCTATCCAATCCTCTACCGTCTCCTATCCTGTATCCGATCCAATCCCCTATCCTCTATCCTATCCTATTCTCTATCCTATCCTCTATCCTATCCTATCCTCAACCCTATCCTATCCTCAATTCTATCGTATACTCCATACTATCCTATCCGCTATCCTATCCTATCCTCTATCCTATAATATCCTCTATCCTATCCTCTATCCTATCCTCTATCCTATCCTATCCTCTATCCGTATCCTATCCTCTATCCTATCCTATCCTCTATCCTATCCTATCCTCTATCCTATCCTCTCCTCTATCCTATCATATCCTCTATCCTATCGTATCCTCTATCCCATCCTATCCCCTATCCTATCCTATACTCTATCATATCCTATCCTCTATCCTATCCTATCCTCTATCTTATCCTATACTCTATCCTCTCCTATCCCCTATCCTATCCTATCCTTTATCCTATCCTCTCCTCTATCCTATCCTATCCACTATAATATCGTATCCTCTATAATATCGTATCCTGTATCCTATCCTGTCCTCTTTCCTATCCTATCCTCAATCCTATCCTATCCTCTATCCTTTGGTATCCTCTATAATATCCAATCATCTATCCTATCCTATCCTCTATCCTATCCTATCCTCTATCCTATCCTATCCTCTGTCCTATCCTATCCTCTCTCCTATCCTATCCTCTATCCTATCCTATCCTCTATCCTATCCTATCCTCTATAATATCGTATCCTCTATAATATCGTATCCTGTATACTATCCTGCCCTCTTTCCTATCCTATCCTCAATCCTATCCTATCCTCAATCCTATCCTATCCTCTATCCTTTGGTATCCTCTATCCTATCCAATCCTCTATCCTATCCTATCCTCTATCCTATCCTATCCTCTATAATATCGTATCCTCTATAATATCGTATCCTGTATCCTATCCTGTAATCTTTCCTATCCTATCATCAATCCTATCCTATCCTCTATGGTCTCCTCCCCTCTATCCTATCCAATCCCCTATGTTATCCTCTATGCTATCTTATCCTCTATCCTATCCTATCCTCTATCCTATCCTATCCTCTATAATATCGTATCCTCTATAATATCGTATCCTGTATCCTATCCTGTAATCTTTCCTATCCTATCATCAATCCTATCCTATCCTGTATGGTCTCCTATCCTCTATCCTATCCAATCCCCTATGTTATCCTCTATCCTATCTTATCCTCTATCCTATCCTAACCTCCATCCTATCCTATCCTCTATCCTATCCTATCCTCCATCCTATCCTATCCTCTATCCTATAATATCATCTATCCTATCCTATTCTCGATCCTATCCTATATTCTATCCTATCCTATCCTCAATTCTTTCCTATGCTCTATCATCTGCTCTATCCTCTCCTATCCTCAATCCTATCCTATCCTCTATCCGATCCTATCCTCTATCCTATCCAATCCTATATCCTATCCTCTATCCTATCCTATCCTCCATCCTATCCTATCCTCTATCCTATAATATCATCTATCCTATCCTATCCTCTATCCTATCCTATCCTCTATCGTCTCCTATCCTCTATGCTATCAATTCCCCTATGTTATGCTGTATCCTATCCTATCCTCTATAATATCCTATCCTCTATCCTATCCTATCCTCTGTCCTATAATATCCTCTATCCTATCCTATCCTCTATCCTATCCTATCCTCTATCCTATCCTATCCTCTATCCTGTCCTATCCTCCATCCTATCCTATCCTCTATCCTATAACATCATCTATCCTATCCTATTCTCTATCCTATCCTATATTCTATCCTATCCTATCCTCGATTCTTGCCTATGCTCTATCATCTGCTCTATCCTCTCCTATCCTCAATCCTATCCTATCCTCTATCCGATCCTATCCTCTGTCCTATCCAATCCTATATCCTATCCTCTATCCTATCCTATCCTCCATCCTATCCTATCCTCTATCCTATAATATCATCTATCCTATCCTATCCTCTATCCTATCCTATCCTCTATCGTCTCCTATCCTCTATGCTATCCAATCCCCTATGTTATCCTCTATCCTATCCTATCCTCTATAATATCCTATCCTCTATCCTATCCTATCCTCTATCCTATCCTATCCTCTATCCTATCCTATCCTCTATCCTATCGCATCCTCTATCCTATCCAATCCTCTATCCTATTCTATCCTCTCTCCTATCCTATCCTCTATCCTATCCTATCCTCTATCCTATCCTATCCTCTATCCTATAATATCATCTATCCTATCCTATCCTCTATCCTATCCTATCCTCTATCGTCTCCTATCCTCTATGCAATCCAATCCCCTATGTTATACTCTATCCTATCCTATCCTCTATAATATCCTATCCTCTATCCTATCCTATCCTCTATCCTATCCTATCCTCTTTCCTATCGCATCCTCTATCCTATCCAATCCTCTATCCTATCCTATCCACTCTCCTATCCTATCCTCTATCCTATCCTATCCTCTATCATATCCTATCCTCTATCCTATCCTATCCTCTATCCTATCCTATCCTATCAACTATCCTATCCTATCCTCTATCCTATCCTATCCTCTATCCTATCCTATCCTCTATAATATCGTATCCTCTATAATATCGTATCCTCTATAATATCGTATCCTGTATCCTATCCTGTCCTCTTTCCTATCCTATCCTCAATCCTATCCTATCCTCTATCCTTTGGTATCCTCTATCCTATCCAATCATCTATCCTATCCTATCCTCTATCCTATCCTATCCTCCATCCTATCCTATATCCTATCCTATCCTCTATCCTATCCTATCCTCTATCCTATCCTATCCTCTATCCTATCCTATCCTCTATCCTATCCTATCCTCTATAATATCGTATCCTCTATAATATCGTATCCTGTATCCTATCCTGTAATCTTTCCTATCCTATCATCAATCCTATCCTATCCTCTATCGTCTCCTATCCTCTATCCTATCCAATCCCCTATGTTATACTCTATCCTATCTTATCCTCTATCCTATCCTATCCTCCATCCTATCCTATCCCCTATCCTATCCTATCCTCTATAATATCGTATCCTCTATCATATCCGATCCTCTTTCCTATAATATCATCTATCCTATCCTATCATCAATCCTATCCTATCCTCTGTCGTCTCCTATCCTCTATCCTATCCAATCCCCTATGTTATCCTCTATCCTATCCTATCCTCTATCCTATGCTATCCTCTATCCTATCATATCCTCTATCCTATCCTATCCTCTATACTATCCTATCCTCTTTCCTATCCTATCCTCAACCCTATCCTATCCTCAATTCTATCCTATACTCGATCCTATCCTATCCGCTATCCTATCCTATCCTGTATCCGATCCAATCCCCTATCCTCTATCCTATCCTATTCTCTATCCTATCCTCTATCGTATCCTATCCTCTATCCTATCCTATCCTCTTTCTTCTCCTATCCACTATCCTATCCTATCCTCAACCCTATCCTATCCTCTATCCTATAATATCCTCTATCCTATCCAATCCTCTATCCTATCCTCTATCCTATCCTCTATTCTATCCTATCCTCTATCCGTATCCTATCCTCTATCCTATCCTATCCTCTATCCTATCCTATCCTCTATCCTATCCTATCCTCTATCCTATCCTATCCTCTATCCTATCCTATCCTCTATCCTATCCTATCCTCTATCCTATCCTATCCTCTATCCTATCCTATCCTCTATAATATCGTATCCGGTATCCTATCCTGTCCTCTTTACTATCCTATCCTCAATCCTATCCTATCCTCTATCCTATGGTATCCTCTATCCTATCCAATCCTCTATCCTATCCTATCATCTATCCTATCCTATCCTCTATCCTATCCTATCCTATATCCTATCCTATACTCTATCCTATCCTATCCTCTATCCTATCCTATCCTCTATCCTATCCTATCCTCTATCCTATCCTATCCGCTATCCTATCCTATCCTCTATAATATCGTATCCTCTATCCTATCCTATCCTCTATCCTATCCAATCCTCTACCGTCTCCTATCCACTATCCTATCCTATCCTCAACCCTATCCTATCCTCAATTCAATCGTATACTCCATACTATCCTATCCGCTATCCTATCCTATCCTCTATCCTATAATATCCTCTATCCTATCCAATCCTCTATCCTATCCTCTATCCTATCCTCTATTCTATCCTATCCTCTATCCGTATCCTATCCTCTATCCTATCCTATCCTCTCTCCTATCCTATCCTCTATCCCATCCTATCCTCTAGAATATCGTATCCTGTATCGTATCCTATCCTCTTTACTATCCTATCCTCAATCCTATCCTATCCTCTATCCTATCCTATCCTATATCCTATCCTATCCTCTATCCTATCATATCCTCTATCCTATCCTATCCTCTATCCTATCCTATCCTCTATCGTCTCCTATCCTCTATCCTATCCAATCCCCTATGTTATCCTCTATCCTATCTTATCCTCTATCCTATCCTATCCTCCATCCTATCCTATCCCCTATCCTATAATATCCTCTATCCTATCCAATCCTCTACCGTCTCCTATCCTCTATCCTATCCAATCCCCTATGTTATCCTCTATCCTATCTTATCCTCTATCCTATCCTATCCTCCATCCTATCCTATCCTCTATCCTATAATATACTCTATCCTATCCAATCCTCTACCGTCTCCTATCCTGTATCCGATCCAATCCCCTATCCTCTATCCTATCCTATTCTCTATCCTATCCTCTATCCTATCCTATCCTCAACCCTATCCTATCCTCAATTCTATCGTATACTCCATACTATCCTATCCGCTATCCTATCCTATCCTCTATCCTATAATATCCTCTATCCTATCCTCTATCCTATAATATCCTCTATCCTATCCTCTATCCTATCCTCTATCCTATCCTCTATCCTATCCTATCCTCTATCCGTATCCTATCCTCTATCCTATCCTATCCTCTATCCTATCCTATCCTCTATCCTATCCTCTCCTCTATCCTATCATATCCTCTATCCTATCGTATCCTCTATCCTATCCAATCCCCTATGTTATCCTCTATCCTATCTTATCCTCTATCCTATCCTATCCTCCATCCTATCCTATCCCCTATCCTATAATATCCTCTATCCTATCCAATCCTCTACCGTCTCCTATCCTCTATCCTATCCAATCCCCTATGTTATCCTCTATCCTATCATATCCTCTATCCTATCCTATCCTCCATCCTATCCTATCCTCTATCCTATAATATACTCTATCCTATCCAATCCTCTACCGTCTCCTATCCTGTATCCGATCCAATCCCCTATCCTCTATCCTATCCTATTCTCTATCCTATCCTCTATCCTATCCTATCCTCAACCCTATCCTATCCTCAATTCTATCGTATACTCCATACTATCCTATCCGCTATCCTATCCTATCCTCTATCCTATAATATCCTCTATCCTATCCTCTATCCTATCCTCTATCCTATCCTATCCTCTATCCGTATCCTATCCTCTATCCTATCCTATCCTCTATCCTATCCTATCCTCTATCCTATCCTCTCCTCTATCCTATCATATCCTCTATCCTATCGTATCCTCTATCCCATCCTATCCCCTATCCTATCCTATACTCTATCATATCCTATCCTCTATCCTATCCTATCCTCTATCTTATCCTATACTCTATCCTCTCCTATCCTCTATCCTATCCTCTCCTCTATCCTATCATATCCTCTATCCTATCGTATCCTCTATCCCATCCTATCCCCTATCCTATCCTATACTCTATCATATCCTATCCTCTATCCTATCCTATCCTCTATCTTATCCTATACTCTATCCTCTCCTATACTCTATCCTATCCTATCCTCTATCCTATCCTATCCTCTATCCTATCCTATCCTCTATCCTATCCTATCCGCTATCCTATCCTATCCTCTATAATATCGTATCCTCTATCCTATCCTATCCTCTATCCTATCCAATCCTCTACCGTCTCCTATCCACTATCCTATCCTATCCTCAACCCTATCCTATCCTCAATTCAATCGTATACTCCATACTATCCTATCCGCTATCCTATCCTATCCTCTATCCTATAATATCCTCTATCCTATCCAATCCTCTATCCTATCCTCTATCCTATCCTCTATTCTATCCTATCCTCTATCCGTATCCTATCCTCTATCCTATCCTATCCTCTCTCCTATCCTATCCTCTATCCCATCCTATCCTCTAGAATATCGTATCCTGTATCGTATCCTATCCTCTTTACTATCCTATCCTCAATCCTATCCTATCCTCTATCCTATCCTATCCTATATCCTATCCTATCCTCTATCCTATCATATCCTCTATCCTATCCTATCCTCTATCCTATCCTATCCTCTATCGTCTCCTATCCTCTATCCTATCCAATCCCCTATGTTATCCTCTATCCTATCTTATCCTCTATCCTATCCTATCCTCCATCCTATCCTATCCCCTATCCTATAATATCCTCTATCCTATCCAATCCTCTACCGTCTCCTATCCTCTATCCTATCCAATCCCCTATGTTATCCTCTATCCTATCTTATCCTCTATCCTATCCTATCCTCCATCCTATCCTATCCTCTATCCTATAATATACTCTATCCTATCCAATCCTCTACCGTCTCCTATCCTGTATCCGATCCAATCCCCTATCCTCTATCCTATCCTATTCTCTATCCTATCCTCTATCCTATCCTATCCTCAACCCTATCCTATCCTCAATTCTATCGTATACTCCATACTATCCTATCCGCTATCCTATCCTATCCTCTATCCTATAATATCCTCTATCCTATCCTCTATCCTATAATATCCTCTATCCTATCCTCTATCCTATCCTCTATCCTATCCTCTATCCTATCCTATCCTCTATCCGTATCCTATCCTCTATCCTATCCTCTATCCTATCCTCTATCCTATCCTATCCTCTATCCGTATCCTATCCTCTATCCTATCCTATCCTCTATCCTATCCTATCCTCTATCCTATCCTCTCCTCTATCCTATCATATCCTCTATCCTATCGTATCCTCTATCCTATCCAATCCCCTATGTTATCCTCTATCCTATCTTATCCTCTATCCTATCCTATCCTCCATCCTATCCTATCCCCTATCCTATAATATCCTCTATCCTATCCAATCCTCTACCGTCTCCTATCCTCTATCCTATCCAATCCCCTATGTTATCCTCTATCCTATCATATCCTCTATCCTATCCTATCCTCCATCCTATCCTATCCTCTATCCTATAATATACTCTATCCTATCCAATCCTCTACCGTCTCCTATCCTGTATCCGATCCAATCCCCTATCCTCTATCCTATCCTATTCTCTATCCTATCCTCTATCCTATCCTATCCTCAACCCTATCCTATCCTCAATTCTATCGTATACTCCATACTATCCTATCCGCTATCCTATCCTATCCTCTATCCTATAATATCCTCTATCCTATCCTCTATCCTATCCTCTATCCTATCCTATCCTCTATCCGTATCCTATCCTCTATCCTATCCTATCCTCTATCCTATCCTATCCTCTATCCTATCCTCTCCTCTATCCTATCATATCCTCTATCCTATCGTATCCTCTATCCCATCCTATCCCCTATCCTATCCTATACTCTATCATATCCTATCCTCTATCCTATCCTATCCTCTATCTTATCCTATACTCTATCCTCTCCTATCCTCTATCCTATCCTATCCTTTATCCTATCCTCTCCTCTATCCTATCCTATCCACTATAATATCGTATCCTCTATAATATCGTATCCTGTATCCTATCCTGTCCTCTTTCCTATCCTATCCTCAATCCTATCCTATCCTCTATCCTTTGGTATCCTCTATAATATCCAATCATCTATCCTATCCTATCCTCAATCCTATCCTATCCTCTATCCTATCCTATCCTCTGTCCTATCCTATCCTCTCTCCTATCCTATCCTCTATCCTATCCTATCCTCTATCCTATCCTATCCTCTATAATATCGTATCCTCTATAATATCGTATCCTGTATACTATCCTGTCCTCTTTCCTATCCTATCCTCAATCCTATCCTATCCTCAATCCTATCCTATCCTCTATCCTTTGGTATCCTCTATCCTATCCAATCCTCTATCCTATCCTATCCTCTATCCTATCCTATCCTCTATAATATCGTATCCTCTATAATATCGTATCCTGTATCCTATCCTGTAATCTTTCCTATCCTATCATCAATCCTATCCTATCCTCTATGGTCTCCTCCCCTCTATCCTATCCAATCCCCTATGTTATCCTCTATCCTATCTTATCCTCTATCCTATCCTATCCTCTATCCTATCCTATCCTCTATAATATCGTATCCTCTATAATATCGTATCCTGTATCCTATCCTGTAATCTTTACTATCCTATCATCAATCCTATCCTATCCTGTATGGTCTCCTATCCTCTATCCTATCCAATCCCCTATGTTATCCTCTATCCTATCTTATCCTCTATCCTATCCTAACCTCCATCCTATCCTATCCTCTATCCTATCCTATCCTCCATCCTATCCTATCCTCTATCCTATAATATCATCTATCCTATCCTATTCTCGATCCTATCCTATATTCTATCCTATCCTATCCTCAATTCTTTCCTATGCTCTATCATCTGCTCTATCCTCTCCTATCCTCAATCCTATCCTATCCTCTATCCGATCCTATCCTCTATCCTATCCAATCCTATATCCTATCCTCTATCCTATCCTATCCTCCATCCTATCCTATCCTCTATCCTATAATATCATCTATCCTATCCTATCCTCTATCCTATCCTATCCTCTATCGTCTCCTATCCTCTATGCTATCAATTCCCCTATGTTATGCTGTATCCTATCCTATCCTCTATAATATCCTATCCTCTATCCTATCCTATCCTCTGTCCTATAATATCCTCTATCCTATCCTATCCTCTATCCTATCCTATCCTCTATCCTATCCTATCCTCTATCCTGTCCTATCCTCCATCCTATCCTATCCTCTATCCTATAACATCATCTATCCTATCCTATTCTCTATCCTATCCTATATTCTATCCTATCCTATCCTCGATTCTTGCCTATGCTCTATCATCTGCTCTATCCTCTCCTATCCTCAATCCTATCCTATCCTCTATCCGATCCTATCCTCTGTCCTATCCAATCCTATATCCTATCCTCTATCCTATCCTATCCTCCATCCTATCCTATCCTCTATCCTATAATATCATCTATCCTATCCTATCCTCTATCCTATCCTATCCTCTATCGTCTCCTATCCTCTATGCTATCCAATCCCCTATGTTATCCTCTATCCTATCCTATCCTCTATAATATCCTATCCTCTATCCTATCCTATCCTCTATCCTATCCTATCCTCTATCCTATCCTATCCTCTATCCTATCGCATCCTCTATCCTATCCAATCCTCTATCCTATTCTATCCTCTCTCCTATCCTATCCTCTATCCTATCCTATCCTCTATCCTATCCTATCCTCTATCCTATAATATCATCTATCCTATCCTATCCTCTATCCTATCCTATCCTCTATCGTCTCCTATCCTCTATGCAATCCAATCCCCTATGTTATCCTCTATCCTATCCTATCCTCTATAATATCCTATCCTCTATCCTATCCTATCCTCTATCCTATCCTATCCTCTTTCCTATCGCATCCTCTATCCTATCCAATCCTCTATCCTATCCTATCCACTCTCCTATCCTATCCTCTATCCTATCCTATCCTCTATCATATCCTATCCTCTATCCTATCCTATCCTCTATCCTATCCTATCCTATCAACTATCCTATCCTATCCTCTATCCTATCCTATCCTCTATCCTATCCTATCCTCTATAATATCGTATCCTCTATAATATCGTATCCTGTATACTATCCTGTCCTCTTTCCTATCCTATCCTCCATCCTATCCTATCCTCTATCCTTTGGTATCCTCTATCCTATCCAATCCTCTATCCTATCCTATCCTCTATCCTATCCTATCCTCTATCCTATCCTATCCTATATCCTATACTATCCTCAATCCTATCCTATCCTCTATCCTTTGGTATCCTCTATCCTATCCAATCCTCTATCCTATCCTATCCTCTATCCTATCCTATCCTCTATCCTATAATATCATCTATCCTATCCTATCCTGTATCCTATCCTATCCTCTATCGTCTCCTATCCTCTATGCTATCCAATCCCCTATGTTATCCTGTATCCTATCCTATCCTCTATAATATCCTATCCTCTATCCTATCCTATCCTCTGTCCTATAATATCCTCTATCCTATCCTATCCTCTATCCTATCCTATCCTCTATCCTATCCTATCCTCTATCCTGTCCTATCCTCCATCCTATCCTATCCTCTATCCTATAACATCATCTATCCTATCCTATTCTCTATCCTATCCTATATTCTATCCTATCCTATCCTCAATTCTTGCCTATGCTCTATCATCTGCTCTATCCTCTCCTATCCTCAATCCTATCCTATCCTCTATCCGATCCTATCCTCTATCCTATCCAATCCTATATCCTATCCTCTATCCTATCCTATCCTCTATCCTATAATATCATCTATCCTATCCTATCCTCTATCCTATCCTATCCTCTATCGTCTCCTATCCTCTATGCTATCCAATCCCCTATGTTATCCTCTATCCTATCCTATCCTCTATAATATCCTATCCTCTATCCTATCCTATCCTCTATCCTATCCTATCCTCTATCGTCTCCTATCCTCTATGCTATCCAATCCCCTATGTTATCCTGTATCCTATCCTATCCTCTATAATATCCTATCCTCTATCCTATCCTATCCTCTGTCCTATAATATCCTCTATCCTCTCCTATCCTCAATCCTATCCTATCCTCTATCCGATCCTATACTCTATCCTATCCAATCCTATATCCTATCCTCTATCCTATCCTATCTTCCATCCTATCCTAGCCTCTATCCTATAATAGCATCTATCCTATCCTATCCTCTATCCTATCCTATCCTCTATCGTCTCCTATCCTCAATGCTATCCAATCCCCTATGTTATCCTCTATCCTATCCTATCCTCTATAATATCCTCTCCTCTATCCTATCCTATCCTCTGTCCTATAATATCCTCTATCCAATCCTATCCTCTATCCTAACCTATCCTCTATCCAATCCTATCCTCTATCCTGTCCTATCCTCCATCCTATCCTATATTCTATCCTATAACATCATCTATCCTATCCTATTCTCTATCCTATCCTATATTCTATCCTATCCTATCCTCAATTCTTGCCTATGCTCTATCATCTGCTCTATCCTCTCCTATCCTCAATCCTATCCTATCCTCTATCCGATCCTATCCTCTATCCTATCCAATCCTATATCCTATCCTCTATCCTATCCTATCCTCCATCCTATCCTATCCTCTATCCTATAATATCATCTATCCTATCCTATATTCTATCCTATCCTATCCTCTATCGTCTCCTATCCTCTTTGCTATCCAATCCCCTATGTTATCCTCTATCCTATCCAATCCTCTATAATATCCTATCCTCTATCCTATCCTATTCTCTATAATATCCTATCCTCTATCCTACCCTATCCTCTGTCCTATCCTATCCTCTATCCTATCCTATCTTCTATCCTATCCTATCCTCTATCCTATCATATCCTCTCTCCTATCCTATCCTCTATCCTATCCTATCCTCTATCCTATCCTATCCTCTATCCTATCCTATAGTCTATCCTATCCTATCCTCTATCCTATCCTATCCTCTATCCTATCCTATCCTCTATAATATCGTATCCTCTATCATAACCTATCCTCTTTCCTATAATATCATCTATCCTATCCTATCCTCTATCCTATCCTATCCTCTATCCTATCCTATCCTCTATCCTATCCTATCCTCTATCCTATCCTATCCTCTATCCTATCCTATCCTCTATCCTATCCTATCCTCTATCCTATCCTATCCTCTATCCTATCCTATCCTCTATCCTATCCTATCCTCTATCCTATCCTATCCTCTATCCTATCCTATCCTATCCTCTATCCTATCCTATCCTATCCTATCCTCTATCCTATCCTATCCTCTATCCTATCCCATCCTCTATCCTATCCTATCCTCTATAATATCGTATCCTGTATCCTATCCTGTCCTCTTTCCTATCCTATCATCAATCCTATCCTATCCTCTATCCTATCCAATCCTCTATGTTATCCCCTATCCTATCCTATCGTCGGTAATATCGTATCCTCTATCATATCCTATCCTCTTTCCTATAATATCATCTATCCTATCCTATCCTCTGTCCTATCCTATCCTCTATCCTATCCTATCCTCTATCCTATCCTATTCTCTATCCTATCGTATCCTCTATCCTATCCAATCCTCTATCGTATCCTATCCTCTATCCTATCATATCCTCTATCCTATCCTATCCTCTGTACTATCCTATCCTCTATCCTAACCTATACTCTATCCTATCCTGTCCTCTTTCCTATCCTATCCTCAATCCTATCCTATCCTCTATCCTATCGTATCCTGTATCCTATCCAATCCTCAATCCTATCCTATCATCTATCCTATCCTATATTCTATCCTATCCTATCCTCGATTCTTTCCTATGCTCTATCATCTGCTCTATCCTCTCCTATCCTCCATCCTATCCTATCCTCTATCCTATAATATCATCTATCCTATCCTATCCTCTATCCTATCCTATCCTCTATCGTCTCCTATCCTCAATGCTATCCAATCCCCTATGTTATCCTCTATCCTATCCTATCCTCTATAATATCCTATCCTCTATCCTATCCTACCCTCTATCCTATCCTATCCTCTATCCTATCGCATCCTCTATCCTATCCAATCCACTATCCTATCCTATCCTCTCTCCTATCCTATCCTCTATCCTATAATATCATCTATCCTATCCTATCCTATCCTCTATCGTCTCCTATCCTCTATGCTATCCAATCCCCTATGTTATCCTCTATCCTATCCTATCCTCTATAATATCCTATCCTCTATCCTATCCTATCCTCTATCCTATCCTATCCTCTATCCTATCCTATCCTCTATCCTATCGCATCCTCTATCCTATCCAATTCTCTATCCTATCCTATCCTCTATCCTATCCAATCCTATATCCTATCCTCTATCCTATCCTCCATCCTATCCTATCCTCTATCCTATCCTATCCTCTATCCTATCCTATCCTCTATCCTATCGCATCCTCTATCCTATCCAATCCTCTATCCTATCCTATCCTCTCTCCTATCCTATCCTCTATCCTATAATATCATCTATCCTATCCTATCCTATCCTCTATCGTCTCCTATCCTCTATGCTATCCAATCCCCTATGTTATCCTCTATCCTATCCTATCCTCTATAATATCCTATCCTCTATCCTATCCTATCCTCTATCCTATCCTATCCTCTATCCTATCGCATCCTCTATCCTATCCAATCCTCTATCCTATCGTATCCTCTATCCTATAAAATCCTATATCCTATCATCTATCCTATCCTCCATCCTATCCTATCCTCTATCCTATAATATCATCTATCCTACCCTATTCTCTATCCTATCCTATATTCTATCCTATCCTATCCTCAATTCTTGCCTATGCTCTATCATCTGCTCTATCCTCTCCTATCCTCAATCCTATCCTATCCTCTATCCGATCCTATCCTCTATCCTATCCAATCCTATATCCTATCCTCTATCCTATCCTATCCTCCATCCTATCCTATCCTCTATCCTATAATATCATCTATCCTATCCTATATTCTATCCTATCCTATCCTCTATCGTCTCCTATCCCCTATGCTATCATATCCTCTATCCTATCCTATCCTCTATCCTATCCTATCCTCTATCCTATCCAATCCTCTATCCTCTATCCTATCCTATTCTCTATCCTATCCTCTATCGTATCCTATCCTCTATCGTATCCTATCCTCTATCCTATCCTATCCTCTATCCTATCCTATCCTCTATCCTATCCTATCCTCTATCCTATCCTATCCTCTATCCTATCCTCTATCCTATTCTATAATCTATCCTATCCTATCCTCTATCCTATCCTATCCTCTATAATATCGTATCCTCTATCATATCCTATCCTCTTTCCTATAATATCATCTATCCTATCCTATCCTCTATTCTATCCTATCCTCTATCCTATCCTATCCTCTATCCTATCTTATCATCTATCCTATCCTATCCTCCATCCTATGCTATCCTCTATCCTATAATATCATCTATCCTATCCTATCCTCTATCCTATCCTATCCTCTATCCTATCCTATCCTCTATCCTATCCTATCCTCTATCCTATCCTACCCTATCCTCTATCCTATCCTATCCTCTATCCTATCCTATCCTCTATCCTATCCTATCCTCTATCCTATCCTATCCTCTATCCTATCCTATGCTCTATAATATCGTATCCTCTATAATATCGTATCCTGTATCCTATCCTGTTCTCTTTCCTATCCTATCCTCAATCCTATCCTATCCTCTATGCTATCGTATCCTCTATAATATCGTATCCTGTATCCTATCTTGTCCTCTATCCTATAATATCATGTATCCTATCCTATTCTCTATCCTATCCTATATTCTATCCTATCCCATCACCAATTCTTTCCTATGCTCAATCATCTGCTCTATCCTCTCCTATCCTCAATCCTATCCTATCCTCTATCCGATCCTATCCTCTAGCCTATCCAATCCTATATCCTATCCTCTATCCTATCCTATCCTTCATCCTATCCTATCCTCTATCCTATAATATCATCTATCCTATCCTATCCTCTATCCTATCCTATCCTCTATCGTCTCCTATCCTCTATGCTATCCAATCCCCTATGTTATCCTCTATCCTATCCAATCCTCTATAATATCCTATCCTCTATCCTATCCTATCTTCTATAATATAATATCCTCTATCCTACCCTATCCTCTGTCCTATCCTATCCTCTATCCTATCCTATCTTCTATCCTATCCTATCCTCTATCCTATCCTATCCTCTGTCCTATCCTATCCTCTATCCTATCCTATCCTCTATCCTATCCTATCCTCTATCCTATCCTATCCTCTATCCTATCCTATCCTCTATCCTATCCTATCCTCTATCCTATCCTATCCTCTATAATATCGTATCCTCTATCATAACCTATCCTCTTTCCTATAATATCATCTATCCTATCCTATCCTCTATCCTATCCTATCCTCTATCCTATCCTATCCTCTATCCTATCCTATCCTCTATCCTATCCTATCCTCTATCCTATCCTATCCTCTATCCTATCCTATCCTCTATCCTATCCTATCCTATCCTCTATCCTATCCTATCCTCTATCCTATCCCATCCTCTATCCTATCATATCCTCTATAATATCGTATCCTGTGTCCTATCCTGTCCTCTTTCCTATCCTATCATCAATCCTATCCTATCCTCTATCCTATCCAATCCTCTATGTTATCCCCTATCCTATCCTATCGTCGGTAATATCGTATCCTCTATCATATCCTATCCTCTTTCCTATAATATCATCTATCCTATCCTATCCTCTATCCTATCCTATCCTCTGTCCTATCCTATCCTCTATCCTATCCTATCCTCTATCCTATCCTATTCTCTATCCTATCGTATCCTCTATCCTATCCAATCCTCTATCGTATCCTATCCTCTATCCTATCATATCCTCTATCCTATCCTATCCTCTGTACTATCCTATCCTCTATCCTAACCTATCCTCTATCCTATCCTGTCCTCTTTCCTATCCTATCCTCAATCCTATCCTATCCTCTATCCTATCGTATCCTGTATCCTATCCAATCCTCAATCCTATCCTATCATCTATCCTATCCTATATTCTATCCTATCCTATCCTCGATTCTTTCCTATGCTCTATCATCTGCTCTATCCTCTCCTATCCTCCATCCTATCCTATCCTCTATCCTATAATATCATCTATCCTATCCTATCCTCTATCCTATCCTATCCTCTATCGTCTCCTATCCTCAATGCTATCCAATCCCCTGTGTTATCCTCTATCCTATCCTATCCTCTATAATATCCTATCCTCTATCCTATCCTACCCTCTATCCTATCCTATCCTCTATCCTATCGCATCCTCTATCCTATCCAATCCACTATCCTATCCTATCCTCTCTCCTATCCTATCCTCTATCCTATAATATCATCTATCCTATCCTATCCTATCCTCTATCCTATCCTATCCTCTATAATATCGTATCCTCTATAATATCGTATCCTGTATCCTATCCTGTCCTCTTTCCTATCCTATCCTCAATCCTATCCTATCCTCTATCCTTTGGTATCCTCTATCCTATCCAATCATCTATCCTATCCTATCCTCTATCCTATCCTATCCTCAACCCTATCCTATCCTCAATACTATCGTATACTCCATACTATCCTATCCGCTATCCTATCCTATCCTCTATCCTATAATATCCTCTATCCTATCCAATCCTCTATCCTATCCTCTATCCTATCCTTTATCCTATCCTATCCTCTATCCGTATCCTATCCTCTATCCTATGCTATCCTCTATCCTATCCTATCCTCTGTCCTATCCTATCCTCTATCCTATCCTATCCTCTATCCTATCCTATCCTCTATCCAATCCTATCCTCTATCCTATCCTATCCTTTATAATATCGTATCCTCTATAATATCGTATCCTGTATCCTATCCTGTCCTCTTTCCTATCCTATCCTCAATCCTATCCTATCCTCTATCCTTTGGTATCCTCTATCCTATCCAATCATCTATCCTATCCTATCCTCTATCCTATCCTATCCTCCATCCTATCCTATATCCTATCCTATCCTCTATCCTATCCTATCCTCTATCCTATCCTATCCTCTATCCTATCCTATCCTCTATCCTATCCTATCCTCTATAATATCGTATCCTCTATAATATCGTATCCTGTATCCTATCCTGTAATCTTTCCTATCCTATCATCAATCCTATCCTATCCTCTATCGTCTCCTATCCTCTATCCTATCCAATCCCCTATGTTATACTCTATCCTATCTTATCCTCTATCCTATCCTATCCTCCATCCTATCCTATCCCCTATCCTATCCTATCCTCTATAATATCGTATCCTCTATCATATCCGATCCTCTTTCCTATAATATCATCTATCCTATCCTATCATCAATCCTATCCTATCCTCTATCGTCTCCTATCCTCTATCCTATCCAATCCCCTATGTTATCCTCTATCCTATCCTATCCTCTATCCTATGCTATCCTCTATCCTATCATATCCTCTATCCTATCCTATCCTCTATACTATCCTATCCTCTTTCCTATCCTATCCTCAACCCTATCCTATCCTCAATTCTATCCTATACTCGATCCTATCCTATCCGCTATCCTATCCTATCCTCTATCCTATAATATCCTCTATCCTATCCAATCCTCTATCCTATCCTCTATCCTATCCAATCCTCTACCGTCTCCTATCCTGTATCCGATCCAATCCCCTATCCTCTATCCTATCCTATTCTCTATCCTATCCTCTATCGTATCCTATCCTCTATCCTATCCTATCCTCTATCTTCTCCTATCCACTATCCTATCCTATCCTCAACCCTATCCTATCCTCTATCCTATAATATCCTCTATCCTATCCAATCCTCTATCCTATCCTCTATCCTATCCTCTATTCTATCCTATCCTCTATCCGTATCCTATCCTCAATCCTATCCTATCCTCTATCCTATGGTATCCTCTATCCTATCCAATCCTCTACCGTCTCCTATCCTGTATCCGATCCAATCCCCTATCCTCTATCCTATCCTATTCTCTATCCTATCCTCTATCCTATCCTATCCTCAACCCTATCCTATCCTCAATTCTATCGTATACTCCATACTATCCTATCCGCTATCCTATCCTATCCTCTATCCTATAATATCCTCTATCCTATCCTCTATCCTATCCTCTATCCTATCCTCTATCCTATCCTATCCTCTGTCCTATCCTATCCACTATCCTATCCTATCCTCTATCCTATCCTATCCTCTATCCAATCCTATCCTCTATCCTATCCTATCCTCTATAATATCGTATCCTCTATAATATCGTATCCTGTATCCTATCCTGTCCTCTTTCCTATCCTATCCTCAATCCTATCCTATCCTCTATCCTTTGGTATCCTCTATCCTATCCAATCATCTATCCTATCCTATCCTCTATCCTATCCTATCCTCAACCCTATCCTATCCTCAATACTATCGTATACTCCATACTATCCTATCCGCTATCCTATCCTATCCTCTATCCTATAATATCCTCTATCCTATCCAATCCTCTATCCTATCCTCTATCCTATCCTTTATCCTATCCTATCCTCTATCCGTATCCTATCCTCTATCCTATGCTATCCTCTATCCTATCCTATCATCTGTCCTATCCTATCCTCTATCCTATCCTATCCTCTATCCTATCCTATCCTCTATCCAATCCTATCCTCTATCCTATCCTATCCTCTATAATATCGTATCCTCTATAATATCGTATCCTGTATCCTATCCTGTCCTCTTTCCTATCCTATCCTCAATCCTATCCTATCCTCTATCCTTTGGTATCCTCTATCCTATCCAATCATCTATCCTATCCTATCCTCTATCCTATCCTATCCTCTATCCTATCCTATCCTCTATCCTATCCTATCCTCTATCCTATCCTATCCTCTATCCTATCCTATCCTCTATCATATCCTATCCTCTATAATATCGTATCCGGTATCCTATCCTGTCCTCTTTACTATCCTATCCTCAATCCTATCCTATCCTCTATCCTATGGTATCCTCTATCCTATCCAATCCTCTATCCTATCCTATCATCTATCCTATCCTATCCTCTATCCTATCCTATCCTCTATCCTATCCTATCCTCTATCCTATCCTATCCTCTATCCTATCGCATCCTCTATCCTATCCAATTCTCTATCCTATCCTATCCTCTATCCTATCCAATCCTATATCCTATCCTCTATCCTATCCTCCATCCTATCCTATCCTCTATCCTATCCTATCCTCTATCCTATCCTATCCTCTATCCTATCGCATCCTCTATCCTATCCAATCCTCTATCCTATCCTATCCTCTCTCCTATCCTATCCTCTATCCTATAATATCATCTATCCTATCCTATCCTATCCTCTATCGTCTCCTATCCTCTATGCTATCCAATCCCCTATGTTATCCTCTATCCTATCCTATCCTCTATAATATCCTATCCTCTATCCTATCCTATCCTCTATCCTATCCTATCCTCTATCCTATCGCATCCTCTATCCTATCCAATCCTCTATCCTATCGTATCCTCTATCCTATAAAATCCTATATCCTATCCTCTATCCTATCCTCCATCCTATCCTATCCTCTATCCTATAATATCATCTATCCTACCCTATTCTCTATCCTATCCTATATTCTATCCTATCCTATCCTCAATTCTTGCCTATGCTCTATCATCTGCTCTATCCTCTCCTATCCTCAATCCTATCCTATCCTCTATCCGATCCTATCCTCTATCCTATCCAATCCTATATCCTATCCTCTATCCTATCCTATCCTCCATCCTATCCTATCCTCTATCCTATAATATCATCTATCCTATCCTATATTCTATCCTATCCTATCCTCTATCGTCTCCTATCCCCTATGCTATCATATCCTCTATCCTATCCTATCCTCTATCCTATCCTATCCTCTATCCTATCCAATCCTCTATCCTCTATCCTATCCTATTCTCTATCCTATCCTCTATCGTATCCTATCCTCTATCGTATCCTATCCTCTATCCTATCCTATCCTCTATCCTATCCTATCCTCTATCCTATCCTATCCTCTATCCTATCCTATCCTCTATCCTATCCTATCCTCTATCCTATCCTCTATCCTATTCTATCCTCTATCCTATCCTATCCTCTATCCTATCCTATCCTCTATAATATCGTATCCTCTATCATATCCTATCCTCTTTCCTATAATATCATCTATCCTATCCTATCCTCTATTCTATCCTATCCTCTATCCTATCCTATCCTCTATCCTATCTTATCATCTATCCTATCCTATCCTCCATCCTATGCTATCCTCTATCCTATAATATCATCTATCCTATCCTATCCTCTATCCTATCCTATCCTCTATCCTATCCTATCCTCTATCCTATCCTATCCTCTATCCTATCCTATCCTATCCTCTATCCTATCCTATCCTCTATCCTATCCTATCCTCTATCCTATCCTATCCTCTATCCTATCCTATCCTCTATCCTATCCTATGCTCTATAATATCGTATCCTCTATAATATCGTATCCTGTATCCTATCCTGTTCTCTTTCCTATCCTATCCTCAATCCTATCCTATCCTCTATGCTATCGTATCCTCTATAATATCGTATCCTGTATCCTATCTTGTCCTCTATCCTATAATATCATGTATCCTATCCTATTCTCTATCCTATCCTATATTCTATCCTATCCCATCACCAATTCTTTCCTATGCTCAATCATCTGCTCTATCCTCTCCTATCCTCAATCCTATCCTATCCTCTATCCGATCCTATCCTCTAGCCTATCCAATCCTATATCCTATCCTCTATCCTATCCTATCCTTCATCCTATCCTATCCTCTATCCTATAATATCATCTATCCTATCCTATCCTCTATCCTATCCTATCCTCTATCGTCTCCTATCCTCTATGCTATCCAATCCCCTATGTTATCCTCTATCCTATCCAATCCTCTATAATATCCTATCCTCTATCCTATCCTATCTTCTATAATATAATATCCTCTATCCTACCCTATCCTCTGTCCTATCCTATCCTCTATCCTATCCTATCTTCTATCCTATCCTATCCTCTATCCTATCCTATCCTCTGTCCTATCCTATCCTCTATCCTATCCTATCCTCTATCCTATCCTATCCTCTATCCTATCCTATCCTCTATCCTATCCTATCCTCTATCCTATCCTATCCTCTATCCTATCCTATCCTCTATAATATCGTATCCTCTATCATAACCTATCCTCTTTCCTATAATATCATCTATCCTATCCTGTCCTCTATCCTATCCTATCCTCTATCCTATCCTATCCTCTATCCTATCCTATCCTCTATCCTCTATCCTATCCTATCCTCTATCCTATCCTGTCCTCTATCCTATCCTATCCTCTATCCTATCCTATCCTCTATCCTATCCTATCCTATCCTCTATCCTATCCTATCCTCTATCCTATCCCATCCTCTATCCTATCATATCCTCTATAATATCGTATCCTGTGTCCTATCCTGTCCTCTTTCCTATCCTATCATCAATCCTATCCTATCCTCTATCCTATCCAATCCTCTATGTTATCCCCTATCCTATCCTATCGTCGGTAATATCGTATCCTCTATCATATCCTATCCTCTTTCCTATAATATCATCTATCCTATCCTATCCTCTATCCTATCCTATCCTCTGTCCTATCCTATCCTCTATCCTATCCTATCCTCTATCCTATCCTATTCTCTATCCTATCGTATCCTCTATCCTATCCAATCCTCTATCGTATCCTATCCTCTATCCTATCATATCCTCTATCCTATCCTATCCTCTGTACTATCCTATCCTCTATCCTAACCTATCCTCTATCCTATCCTGTCCTCTTTCCTATCCTATCCTCAATCCTATCCTATCCTCTATCCTATCGTATCCTGTATCCTATCCAATCCTCAATCCTATCCTATCATCTATCCTATCCTATGTTCTATCCTATCCTATCCTCGATTCTTTCCTATGCTCTATCATCTGCTCTATCCTCTCCTATCCTCCATCCTATCCTATCCTCTATCCTATAATATCATCTATCCTATCCTATCCTCTATCCTATCCTATCCTCTATCGTCTCCTATCCTCAATGCTATCCAATCCCCTGTGTTATCCTCTATCCTATCCTATCCTCTATAATATCCTATCCTCTATCCTATCCTACCCTCTATCCTATCCTATCCTCTATCCTATCGCATCCTCTATCCTATCCAATCCACTATCCTATCCTATCCTCTCTCCTATCCTATCCTCTATCCTATAATATCATCTATCCTATCCTATCCTATCCTCTATCCTATCCTATCCTCTATAATATCGTATCCTCTATAATATCGTATCCTGTATCCTATCCTGTCCTCTTTCCTATCCTATCCTCAATCCTATCCTATCCTCTATCCTTTGGTATCCTCTATCCTATCCAATCATCTATCCTATCCTATCCTCTATCCTATCCTATCCTCAACCCTATCCTATCCTCAATACTATCGTATACTCCATACTATCCTATCCGCTATCCTATCCTATCCTCTATCCTATAATATCCTCTATCCTATCCAATCCTCTATCCTATCCTCTATCCTATCCTTTATCCTATCCTATCCTCTATCCGTATCCTATCCTCTATCCTATGCTATCCTCTATCCTATCCTATCCTCTGTCCTATCCTATCCTCTATCCTATCCTATCCTCTATCCTATCCTATCCTCTATCCAATCCTATCCTCTATCCTATCCTATCCTTTATAATATCGTATCCTCTATAATATCGTATCCTGTATCCTATCCTGTCCTCTTTCCTATCCTATCCTCAATCCTATCCTATCCTCTATCCTTTGGTATCCTCTATCCTATCCAATCATCTATCCTATCCTATCCTCTATCCTATCCTATCCTCCATCCTATCCTATATCCTATCCTATCCTCTATCCTATCCTATCCTCTATCCTATCCTATCCTCTATCCTATCCTATCCTCTATCCTATCCTATCCTCTATCCTATCCTATCCTCTATCCTATCCTATCCTCTATAATATCGTATCCTCTATAATATCGTATCCTGTATCCTATCCTGTAATCTTTCCTATCCTATCATCAATCCTATCCTATCCTCTATCGTCTCCTATCCTCTATCCTATCCAATCCCCTATGTTATACTCTATCCTATCTTATCCTCTATCCTATCCTATCCTCCATCCTATCCTATCCCCTATCCTATCCTATCCTCTATAATATCGTATCCTCTATCATATCCGATCCTCTTTCCTATAATATCATCTATCCTATCCTATCATCAATCCTATCCTATCCTCTATCGTCTCCTATCCTCTATCCTATCCAATCCCCTATGTTATCCTCTATCCTATCCTATCCTCTATCCTATGCTATCCTCTATCCTATCATATCCTCTATCCTATCCTATCCTCTATACTATCCTATCCTCTTTCCTATCCTATCCTCAACCCTATCCTATCCTCAATTCTATCCTATACTCGATCCTATCCTATCCGCTATCCTATCCTATCCTCTATCCTATAATATCCTCTATCCTATCCAATCCTCTATCCTATCCTCTATCCTATCCAATCCTCTACCGTCTCCTATCCTGTATCCGATCCAATCCCCTATCCTCTATCCTATCCTATTCTCTATCCTATCCTCTATCGTATCCTATCCTCTATCCTATCCTATCCTCTATCTTCTCCTATCCACTATCCTATCCTATCCTCAACCCTATCCTATCCTCTATCCTATAATATCCTCTATCCTATCCAATCCTCTATCCTATCCTCTATCCTATCCTCTATTCTATCCTATCCTCTATCCGTATCCTATCCTCAATCCTATCCTATCCTCTATCCTATGGTATCCTCTATCCTATCCAATCCTCTACCGTCTCCTATCCTGTATCCGATCCAATCCCCTATCCTCTATCCTATCCTATTCTCTATCCTATCCTCTATCCTATCCTATCCTCAACCCTATCCTATCCTCAATTCTATCGTATACTCCATACTATCCTATCCGCTATCCTATCCTATCCTCTATCCTATAATATCCTCTATCCTATCCTCTATCCTATCCTCTATCCTATCCTCTATCCTATCCTATCCTCTGTCCTATCCTATCCACTATCCTATCCTATCCTCTATCCTATCCTATCCTCTATCCAATCCTATCCTCTATCCTATCCTATCCTCTATAATATCGTATCCTCTATAATATCGTATCCTGTATCCTATCCTGTCCTCTTTCCTATCCTATCCTCAATCCTATCCTATCCTCTATCCTTTGGTATCCTCTATCCTATCCAATCATCTATCCTATCCTATCCTCTATCCTATCCTATCCTCAACCCTATCCTATCCTCAATACTATCGTATACTCCATACTATCCTATCCGCTATCCTATCCTATCCTCTATCCTATAATATCCTCTATCCTATCCAATCCTCTATCCTATCCTCTATCCTATCCTTTATCCTATCCTATCCTCTATCCGTATCCTATCCTCTATCCTATGCTATCCTCTATCCTATCCTATCATCTGTCCTATCCTATCCTCTATCCTATCCTATCCTCTATCCTATCCTATCCTCTATCCAATCCTATCCTCTATCCTATCCTATCCTCTATAATATCGTATCCTCTATAATATCGTATCCTGTATCCTATCCTGTCCTCTTTCCTATCCTATCCTCAATCCTATCCTATCCTCTATCCTTTGGTATCCTCTATCCTATCCAATCATCTATCCTATCCTATCCTCTATCCTATCCTATCCTCCATCCTATCCTATATCCTATCCTATCCTCTATCCTATCCTATCCTCTATCCTATCCTATCCTCTATCCTATCCTATCCTCTATCCTATCCTATCCTCTATAATATCGTATCCTCTATAATATCGTATCCTGTATCCTATCCTGTAATCTTTCCTATCCTATCATCAATCCTATCCTATCCTCTATCGTCTCCTATCCTCTATCCTATCCAATCCCCTATGTTATACTCTATCCTATCTTATCCTCTATCCTATCCTATCCTCCATCCTATCCTATCCCCTATCCTATCCTATCCTCTATAATATCGTATCCTCTATCATATCCGATCCTCTTTCCTATAATATCATCTATCCTATCCTATCATCAATCCTATCCTATCCTCTATCGTCTCCTATCCTCTATCCTATCCAATCCCCTATGTTATCCTCTATCCTATCCTATCCTCTATTCTATGCTATCCTCTATCCTATCATATCCTCTATCCTATCCTATCCTCTATACTATCCTATCCTCTTTCCTATCCTATCCTCAACCCTATCCTATCCTCAATTCTATCCTATACTCGATCCTATCCTATCCGCTATCCTATCCTATCCTGTATCCGATCCAATCCCCTATCCTCTATCCTATCCTATTCTCTATCCTATCCTCTATCGTATCCTATCCTCTATCCTATCCTATCCTCTTTCTTCTCCTATCCACTATCCTATCCTATCCTCAACCCTATCCTATCCTCTATCCTATAATATCCTCTATCCTATCCAATCCTCTATCCTATCCTCTATCCTATCCTCTATTCTATCCTATCCTCTATCCGTATCCTATCCTCTATCCTATCCTATCCTCTATCCTATCCTATCCTCTATCCTATCCTATCCTCTATCCTATCCTATCCTCTATCCTATCCTATCCTCTATAATATCGTATCCGGTATCCTATCCTGTCCTCTTTACTATCCTATCCTCAATCCTATCCTATCCTCTATCCTATGGTATCCTCTATCCTATCCAATCCTCTATCCTATCCTATCATCTATCCTATCCTATCCTCTATCCTATCCTATCCTATATCCTATCCTATACTCTATCCTATCCTATCCTCTATCCTATCCTATCCTCTATCCTATCCTATCCTCTATCCTATCCTATCCGCTATCCTATCCTATCCTCTATAATATCGTATCCTCTATCCTATCCTATCCTCTATCCTATCCAATCCTCTACCGTCTCCTATCCACTATCCTATCCTATCCTCTATCCTATCCTATCCTCTATCCTATCCTATCCTCTATAATATCGTATCCGGTATCCTATCCTGTCCTCTTTACTATCCTATCCTCAATCCTATCCTATCCTCTATCCTATCCTATCCTATATCCTATCCTATCCTCTATCCTATCATATCCTCTATCCTATCCTATCCTCTATCCTATCCTATCCTCTATCCTATCCTATCCTCTATCCTATCCTATCCTCTATCCTATCCTATCCTCTATCATATCCTATCCTCTATCCTATCCTATCCTCTATCCTATCCTATCCTCTATCCTATCCTATCCTCTATAATATCGTATCCGGTATCCTATCCTGTCCTCTTTACTATCCTATCCTCAATCCTATCCTATCCTCTATCCTATGGTATCCTCTATCCTATCCAATCCTCTATCCTATCCTATCATCTATCCTATCCTATCCTCTATCCTGTCCTATCCTATATCCTATCCTATACTCTATCCTATCCTATCCTCTATCCTATCCTATCCTCTATCCTATCCTATCCTCTATCCTATCCTATCCGCTATCCTATCCTATCCTCTATAATATCGTATCCTCTATCCTATCCTATCCTCTATCCTATCCAATCCTCTACCGTCTCCTATCCACTATCCTATCCTATCCTCAACCCTATCCTATCCTCAATTCAATCGTATACTCCATAATATCCTATCCGCTATCCTATCCTATCCTCTATCCTATAATATCCTCTATCCTATCCAATCCTCTATCCTATCCTCTATCCTATCCTCTATTCTATCCTATCCTCTATCCGTATCCTATCCTCTACCCTATCCTATCCTCTCTCCTATCCTATCCTCTATCCCATCCTATCCTCTATAATATCGTATCCTGTATCGTATCCTGTCCTCTTTACTATCCTATCCTCAATCCTATCCTATCCTCTATCCTATCCTATCCTATATCCTATCCTATCCTCTATCCTATCATATCCTCTATCCTATCCTATCCTCTATCCTATCCTATCCTCTATCGTCTCCTATCCTCTATCCTATCCAATCCCCTATGTTATCCTCTATCCTATCTTATCCTCTATCCTATCCTATCCTCCATCCTATCCTATCCCCTATCCTATAATATCCTCTATCCTATCCAATCCTCTACCGTCTCCTATCCTGTATCCGATCCAATCCCCTATCCTCTATCCTATCCTATTCTCTATCCTATCCTCTATCCTATCCTATCCTCAACCCTATCCTATCCTCAATTCTATCGTATACTCCATACTATCCTATCCGCTATCCTATCCTATCCTCTATCCTATAATATCCTCTATCCTATCCTCTATCCTATCCTCTATCCTATCCTCTATCCTATCCTATCCTCTATCCGTATCCTATCCTCTATCCTATCCTATCCTCTATCCTATCCTATCCTCTATCCTATCCTCTCCTCTATCCTATCATATCCTCTATCCTATCGTATCCTCTATCCTATCCAATCCCCTATGTTATCCTCTATCCTATCTTATCCTCTATCCTATCCTATCCTCTATCTTATCCTATACTCTATCCTCTCCTATCCTCTATCCTATCCTATCCTTTATCCTATCCTATCCTCTATCCTATCCTATCCACTATAATATCGTATCCTCTATAATATCGTATCCTGTATCCTATCCTGTCCTCTTTCCTATCCTATCCTCAATCCTATCCTATCCTCTATCCTTTGGTATCCTCTATAATATCCAATCATCTATCCTATCCTATCCTCTATCCTATCCTATCCTCTATCCTATCCTATCCTCTGTCCTATCCTATCCTCTCTCCTATCCTATCCTCTATCCTATCCTATCCTCTATCCTATCCTATCCTCTATAATATCGTATCCTCTATAATATCGTATCCTGTATACTATCCTGTCCTCTTTCCTATCCTATCCTCAATCCTATCCTATCCTCAATCCTATCCTATCCTCTATCCTTTGGTATCCTCTATCCTATCCAATCCTCTATCCTATCCTATCCTCTATCCTATCCTATCCTCTATAATATCGTATCCTCTATAATATCGTATCCTGTATCCTATCCTGTAATCTTTCCTATCCTATCATCAATCCTATCCTATCCTCTATGGTCTCCTCCCCTCTATCCTATCCAATCCCCTATGTTATCCTCTATCCTATCTTATCCTCTATCCTATCCTATCCTCTATCCTATCCTATCCTCTATAATATCGTATCCTCTATAATATCGTATCCTGTATCCTATCCTGTAATCTTTCCTATCCTATCATCAATCCTATCCTATCCTGTATGGTCTCCTATCCTCTATCCTATCCAATCCCCTATGTTACCCTCTATCCTATCTTATCCTCTATCCTATCCTAACCTCCATCCTATCCTATCCTCTATCCTATCCTATCCTCCATCCTATCCTATCCTCTATCCTATAATATCATCTATCCTATCCTATTCTCGATCCTATCCTATATTCTATCCTATCCTATCCTCAATTCTTTCCTATGCTCTATCATCTGTTCTATCCTCTCCTATCCTCAATCCTATCCTATCCTCTATCCGATCCTATCCTCTATCCTATCCAATCCTATATCCTATCCTCTATCCTATCCTATCCTCCATCCTATCCTATCCTCTATCCTATAATATCATCTATCCTATCCTATCCTCTATCCTATCCTATCCTCTATCGTCTCCTATCCTCTATGCTATCAAATCCCCTATGTTATGCTGTATCCTATCCTATCCTCTATAATATCCTATCCTCTATCCTATCCTATCCTCTGTCCTATAATATCCTCTATCCTATCCTATCCTCTATCCTATCCTATCCTCTATCCTATCCTATCCTCTATCCTGTCCTATCCTCCATCCTATCCTATCCTCTATCCTATAACATCATCTATCCTATCCTATTCTCTATCCTATCCTATATTCTATCCTATCCTATCCTCGATTCTTGCCTATGCTCTATCATCTGCTCTATCCTCTCCTATCCTCAATCCTATCCTATCCTCTATCCGATCCTATCCTCTGTCCTATCCAATCCTATATCCTATCCTCTATCCTATCCTATCCTCCATCCTATCCTATCCTCTATCCTATAATATCATCTATCCTATCCTATCCTCTATCCTATCCTATCCTCTATCGTCTCCTATCCTCTATGCTATCCAATCCCCTACGTTATCCTCTATCCTATCCTATCCTCTATAATATCCTATCCTCTATCCTATCCTATCCTCTATCCTATCCTATCCTCTATCCTATCCTATCCTCTATCCTATCGCATCCTCTATCCTATCCAATCCTCTATCCTATTCTATCCTCTCTCCTATCCTATCCTCTATCCTATCCTATCCTCTATCCTATCCTATCCTCTATCCTATAATATCATCTATCCTATCCTATCCTCTATCCTATCCTATCCTCTATCGTCTCCTATCCTCTATGCTATCCAATCCCCTATGTTATCCTCTATCCTATCCTATCCTCTATAATATCCTATCCTCAATCCTATCCTATCCTCTATCCTATCCTATCCTCTTTCCTATCGCATCCTCTATCCTATCCAATCCTCTATCCTATCCTATCCACTCTCCTATCCTATCCTCTATCCTATCCTATCCTCTATCCTATCCTATCCTCTATCCTATCCTATCCTCTATCCTATCCTATCCTATCAACTATCCTATCCTATCCTCTATCCTATCCTATCCTCTATCCTATCCTATCCTCTATCCTATCCTATCCTCTATAATATCGTATCCTCTATAATATCGTATCCTGTATACTATCCTGTCCTCTTTCCTATCCTATCCTCAATCCTATCCTATCCTCTATCCTTTGGTATCCTCTATCCTATCCAATCCTCTATCCTATCCTATCCTCTATCCTATCCTATCCTCTATCCTATCCTATCCTATATCCTATACTATCCTCAATCCTATCCTATCCTCTATCCTTTGGTATCCTCTATCCTATCCAATCCTCTATCCTATCCTATCCTCTATCCTATCCTATCCTCTATCCTATAATATCATCTATCCTATCCTATCCTGTATCCTATCCTATCCTCTATCGTCTCCTATCCTCTATGCTATCCAATCCCCTATGTTATCCTGTATCCTATCCTATCCTCTATAATATCCTATCCTCTATCCTATCCTATCCTCTATCCTATCCTATCCTCTATCCTATCCTATCCTCTATCCTATCCTATCCTCTATCCTATCCTATCCTCTATAATATCGTATCCTCTATCATATCCTATCCTCTTTCCTATAATATCATCTATCCTATCCTATCCTCTATTCTATCCTATCCTCTATCCTATCCTATCCTCTATCCTATCTTATCATCTATCCTATCCCATCCTCCATCCTATGCTATCCTCTATCCTATAATATCATCTATCCTATCCTATCCTCCATCCTATCCTATCCTCTATCCTATCCTATCCTCTATCCTATCCTATCCTCTATCCTATCCTATCCTATCCTCTATCCTATCCTATCCTCTATCCTATCCTATCCTCTATCCTATCCTATCCTCTATCCTATCCTATCCTCTATCCTATCCTATCCTCTATCCTATCCTATCCTCTATCCTATCCTATCCTCTATCCTATCCTATGCTCTATAATATCGTATCCTCTATAATATCGTATCCTGTATCCTATCCTGATCTCTTTCCTATCCTATCCTCAATCCTATCCTATCCTCTATGCTATCGTATCCTCTATAATATCGTATCCTGTATCCTATCTTGTCCTCTTTCCTATCCTATCCTTAATCATATCCTATCCTCTGTCCTATCGCATCCTCTATCCTATCCAATCCTCTATACTCTCCTCTATCCTATCCTCTATCCTATCCTATCCTCCATCCTATCCTATCCTCTATCCTATAATATCATGTATCCTATCCTATTCTCTATCCTATCCTATATTCTATCCTATCCTATCCCCAATTCTTTCCTATGCTCAATCATCTGCGCTATCCTCTCCTATCCTCAATCCTATCCTATCCTCTATCCGATCCTATCCTCTAGCCTATCCAATCCTATATCCTATCCTCTATCCTATCCTATCCTCCATCCTATCCTATCCTCTATCCTATAATATCATCTATCCTATCCTATCCTCTATCCTATCCTATCCTCTATCGTCTCCTATCCTCTATGCTATCAAATCCCCTATGTTATGCTGTATCCTATCCTATCCTCTATAATATCCTATCCTCTATCCTATCCTATCCTCTGTCCTATAATATCCTCTATCCTATCCTATCCTCTATCCTATCCTATCCTCTATCCTATCCTATCCTCTATCCTGTCCTATCCTCCATCCTATCCTATCCTCTATCCTATAACATCATCTATCCTATCCTATTCTCTATCCTATCCTATATTCTATCCTATCCTATCCTCGATTCTTGCCTATGCTCTATCATCTGCTCTATCCTCTCCTATCCTCAATCCTATCCTATCCTCTATCCGATCCTATCCTCTGTCCTATCCAATCCTATATCCTATCCTCTATCCTATCCTATCCTCCATCCTATCCTATCCTCTATCCTATAATATCATCTATCCTATCCTATCCTCTATCCTATCCTATCCTCTATCGTCTCCTATCCTCTATGCTATCCAATCCCCTACGTTATCCTCTATCCTATCCTATCCTCTATAATATCCTATCCTCTATCCTATCCTATCCTCTATCCTATCCTATCCTCTATCCTATCCTATCCTCTATCCTATCGCATCCTCTATCCTATCCAATCCTCTATCCTATTCTATCCTCTCTCCTATCCTATCCTCTATCCTATCCTATCCTCTATCCTATCCTATCCTCTATCCTATAATATCATCTATCCTATCCTATCCTCTATCCTATCCTATCCTCTATCGTCTCCTATCCTCTATGCTATCCAATCCCCTATGTTATCCTCTATCCTATCCTATCCTCTATAATATCCTATCCTCAATCCTATCCTATCCTCTATCCTATCCTATCCTCTTTCCTATCGCATCCTCTATCCTATCCAATCCTCTATCCTATCCTATCCACTCTCCTATCCTATCCTCTATCCTATCCTATCCTCTATCCTATCCTATCCTCTATCCTATCCTATCCTCTATCCTATCCTATCCTATCAACTATCCTATCCTATCCTCTATCCTATCCTATCCTCTATCCTATCCTATCCTCTATAATATCGTATCCTCTATAATATCGTATCCTGTATACTATCCTGTCCTCTTTCCTATCCTATCCTCAATCCTATCCTATCCTCTATCCTTTGGTATCCTCTATCCTATCCAATCCTCTATCCTATCCTATCCTCTATCCTATCCTATCCTCTATCCTATCCTATCCTATATCCTATACTATCCTCAATCCTATCCTATCCTCTATCCTTTGGTATCCTCTATCCTATCCAATCCTCTATCCTATCCTATCCTCTATCCTATCCTATCCTCTATCCTATAATATCATCTATCCTATCCTATCCTGTATCCTATCCTATCCTCTATCGTCTCCTATCCTCTATGCTATCCAATCCCCTATGTTATCCTGTATCCTATCCTATCCTCTATAATATCCTATCCTCTATCCTATCCTATCCTCTATCCTATCCTATCCTCTATCCTATCCTATCCTCTATCCTATCCTATCCTCTATCCTATCCTATCCTCTATAATATCGTATCCTCTATCATATCCTATCCTCTTTCCTATAATATCATCTATCCTATCCTATCCTCTATTCTATCCTATCCTCTATCCTATCCTATCCTCTATCCTATCTTATCATCTATCCTATCCCATCCTCCATCCTATGCTATCCTCTATCCTATAATATCATCTATCCTATCCTATCCTCCATCCTATCCTATCCTCTATCCTATCCTATCCTCTATCCTATCCTATCCTCTATCCTATCCTATCCTATCCTCTATCCTATCCTATCCTCTATCCTATCCTATCCTCTATCCTATCCTATCCTCTATCCTATCCTATCCTCTATCCTATCCTATCCTCTATCCTATCCTATCCTCTATCCTATCCTATCCTCTATCCTATCCTATGCTCTATAATATCGTATCCTCTATAATATCGTATCCTGTATCCTATCCTGATCTCTTTCCTATCCTATCCTCAATCCTATCCTATCCTCTATGCTATCGTATCCTCTATAATATCGTATCCTGTATCCTATCTTGTCCTCTTTCCTATCCTATCCTTAATCATATCCTATCCTCTGTCCTATCGCATCCTCTATCCTATCCAATCCTCTATACTCTCCTCTATCCTATCCTCTATCCTATCCTATCCTCCATCCTATCCTATCCTCTATCCTATAATATCATGTATCCTATCCTATTCTCTATCCTATCCTATATTCTATCCTATCCTATCCCCAATTCTTTCCTATGCTCAATCATCTGCGCTATCCTCTCCTATCCTCAATCCTATCCTATCCTCTATCCGATCCTATCCTCTAGCCTATCCAATCCTATATCCTATCCTCTATCCTATCCTATCCTTCATCCTATCCTATCCTCTATCCTATAATATCATCTATCCTATCCTATCCTCTATCCTATCCTATCCTCTATCGTCTCCTATCCTCTTTGCTATCCAATCCCCTATGTTATCCTCTATCCTATCCAATCCTCTATAATATCCTATCCTCTATCCTATCCTGTCCTCTATAATATCCTATCCTCTATCCTACCCTATCCTCTGTCCTATCCTATCCTCTATCCTATCCTATCTTCTATCCTATCCTATCCTCTATCCTATCATATCCTCTGTCCTATCCTATCCTCTATCCTATCCTATCCTCTATCCTATCCTATCCTCTATCCTATCCTATCCTCTATCCTATCGCATCCTCTATCCTATCCAATCCTCCATCCTATCCTATCCTCTATCCTATAATATCATCTATCCTATCCTATTCTCTATCCTATCCTATATTCTATCCTATCCTATCCTCAATTCTTTCCTATGCTCTATCATCTGCTCTATCCTCTCCTATCCTCAATCCTATCCTATCCTCTATCCGATCCTATACTCTATCCTATCCAATCCTATATCCTATCCTCTATCCTATCCTATCTTCCATCCTATCCTAGCCTCTATCCTATAATAGCATCTATCCTATCCTATCCTCTATCCTATCCTATCCTCTATCGTCTCCTATCCTCAATGCTATCCAATCCCCTATGTTATCCTCTATCCTATCCTATCCTCTATAATATCCTCTCCTCTATCCTATCCTATCCTCTGTCCTATAATATCCTCTATCCAATCCTATCCTCTATCCTAACCTATCCTCTATCCAATCCTATCCTCTATCCTGTCCTATCCTCCATCCTATCCTATATTCTATCCTATAACATCATCTATCCTATCCTATTCTCTATCCTATCCTATATTCTATCCTATCCTATCCTCAATTCTTGCCTATGCTCTATCATCTGCTCTATCCTCTCCTATCCTCAATCCTATCCTATCCTCTATCCGATCCTATCCTCTATCCTATCCAATCCTATATCCTATCCTCTATCCTATCCTATCCTCCATCCTATCCTATCCTCTATCCTATAATATCATCTATCCTATCCTATATTCTATCCTATCCTATCCTCTATCGTCTCCTATCCCCTATGCTATCATATCCTCTATCCTATCCTATCCTCTATCCTATCCTATCCTCTATCCTATCCAATCCTCTATCCTCTATCCTATCCTATTCTCTATCCTATCCTCTATCGTATCCTATCCTCTATCCTATCCTATCCTCTATCCTATCCTATCCTCTATCCTATCCTATCCTCTATCCTATCCTATCCTCTATCCTATCCTATCCTCTATCCTATCCTATCCTCTATCCTATCCTATCCTCTATAATATCGTATCCTCTATCATATCCTATCCTCTTTCCTATAATATCATCTATCCTATCCTATCCTCTATTCTATCCTATCCTCTATCCTATCCTATCCTCTATCCTATCTTATCATCTATCCTATCCTATCCTCCATCCTATGCTATCCTCTATCCTATAATATCATCTATCCTATCCTATCCTCCATCCTATCCTATCCTCTATCCTATCCTATCCTCTATCCTATCCTATCCTCTATCCTATCCTATCCTATCCTCTATCCTATCCTATCCTCTATCCTATCCTATCCTCTATCCTATCCTATCCTCTATCCTATCCTATCCTCTATCCTATCCTATGCTCTATAATATCGTATCCTCTATAATATCGTATCCTGTATCCTATCCTGATCTCTTTCCTATCCTATCCTCAATCCTATCCTATCCTCTATGCTATCGTATCCTCTATAATATCGTATCCTGTATTCTATCTTGTCCTCTTTCCTATCCTATCCTTAATCATATCCTATCCTCTGTCCTATCGCATCCTCTATCCTATCCAATCCTCTATACTCTCCTCTATCCTATCCTCTATCCTATCCTATCCTCCATCCTATCCTATCCTCTATCCTATAATATCATGTATCCTATCCTATTCTCTATCCTATCCTATATTCTATCCTATCCTATCCCCAATTCTTTCCTATGCTCAATCATCTGCTCTATCCTCTCCTATCCTCAATCCTATCCTATCCTCTATCCGATCCTATCCTCTAGCCTATCCAATCCTATATCCTATCCTCTATCCTATCCTATCCTTCATCCTATCCTATCCTCTATCCTATAATATCATCTATCCTATCCTATCCTCTATCCTATCCTATCCTCTATCCTATCCTATCCTCTATCGTCTCCTATCCTCTTTGCTATCCAATCCCCTATGTTATCCTCTATCCTATCCAATCCTCTATAATATCCTATCCTCTATCCTATCCTATCCTCTATAATATCCTATCCTCTATCCTACCCTATCCTCTGTCCTATCCTATCCTCTATCCTATCCTATCTTCTATCCTATCCTATCCTCTATCCTATCATATCCTCTGTCCTATCCTATCCTCTATCCTATCCTATCCTCTATCCTATCCTATCCTCTATCCTATCCTATCCTCTATCCTATCCTATCCTCTATCCTATCCTATCCTCTATCCTATCCTATCCTCTATAATATCGTATCCTCTATCATAACCTATCCTCTTTCCTATAATATCATCTATCCTATCCTATCTTCTATCCTATCCTATCCTCTATCCTATCCTATCCTCTATCCTATCCTATCCTCTATCCTCTATCCTATCCTATCCTCTATCCTATCCTATCCTCTATCCTATCCTATCCTCTATCCTATCCTATCCTCTATCCTATCCTATCCTCTATCCTATCCTATCCTCTATCCTATCCTATCCTCTATCCTATCCTATCCTCTATCCTATCCTATCCTCTATCCTATCCTATCCTATCCTCTATCCTATCCTATCCTATCCTCTATCCTATCCTATCCTCTATCCTATCCCATCCTCTATCCTATCCTATCCTCTATAATATCGTATCCTGTATCCTATCCTGTCCTCTTTCCTATCCTATCATCAATCCTATCCTATCCTCTATCCTATCCAATCCTCTATGTTATCCCCTATCCTATCCTATCGTCGGTAATATCGTATCCTCTATCATATCCTATCCTCTTCCCTATAATATCATCTATCCTATCCTATCCTCTGTCCTATCCTATCCTCTATCCTATCCTATCCTCTATCCTATCCTATTCTCTATCCTATCGTATCCTCTATCCTATCCAATCCTCTATCGTATCCTATCCTCTATCCTATCATATCCTCTATCCTATCCTATCCTCTGTACTATCCTATCCTCTATCCTAACCTATCCTCTATCCTATCCTGTCCTCTTTCCTATCCTATCCTCAATCCTATCCTATCCTCTATCCTATCGTATCCTGTATCCTATCCAATCCTCAATCCTATCCTATCATCTATCCTATCCTATATTCTATCCTATCCTATCCTCGATTCTTTCCTATGCTCTATCATCTGCTCTATCCTCTCCTATCCTCCATCCTATCCTATCCTCTATCCTATAATATCATCTATCCTATCCTATCCTCTATCCTATCCTATCCTCTATCGTCTCCTATCCTCAATGCTATCCAATCCCCTATGTTATCCTCTATCCTATCCTATCCTCTATAATATCCTATCCTCTATCCTATCCTACCCTCTATCCTATCCTATCCTCTATCCTATCGCATCCTCTATCCTATCCAATCCACTATCCTATCCTATCCTCTCTCCTATCCTATCCTCTATCCTATAATATCATCTATCCTATCCTATCCTATCCTCTATCGTCTCCTATCCTCTATGCTATCCAATCCCCTATGTTATCCTCTATCCTATCCTATCCTCTATAATATCCTATCCTCTATCCTATCCTATCCTCTATCCTATCCTATCCTCTATCCTATCCTATCCTCTATCCTATCGCATCCTCTATCCTATCCAATTCTCTATCCTATCCTATCCTCTATCCTATCCAATCCTATATCCTATCCTCTATCCTATCCTCCATCCTATCCTATCCTCTATCCTATCCTATCCTCTATCCTATCCTATCCTCTATCCTATCGCATCCTCTATCCTATCCAATCCTCTATCCTATCCTATCCTCTCTCCTATCCTATCCTCTATCCTATAATATCATCTATCCTATCCTATCCTATCCTCTATCGTCTCCTATCCTCTATGCTATCCAATCCCCTATGTTATCCTCTATCCTATCCTATCCTCTATAATATCCTATCCTCTATCCTATCCTATCCTCTATCCTATCCTATCCTCTATCCTATCGCATCCTCTATCCTATCCAATCCTCTATCCTATCGTATCCTCTATCCTATAAAATCCTATATCCTATCCTCTATCCTATCCTCCATCCTATCCTATCCTCTATCCTATAATATCATCTATCCTATCCTATTCTCTATCCTATCCTATATTCTATCCTATCCTATCCTCAATTCTTGCCTATGCTCTATCATCTGCTCTATCCTCTCCTATCCTCAATCCTATCCTATCCTCTATCCGAGCCTATCCTCTATCCTATCCAATCCTATATCCTATCCTCTATCCTATCCTATCCTCCATCCTATCCTATCCTCTATCCTATAATATCATCTATCCTATCCTATATTCTATCCTATCCTATCCTCTATCGTCTCCTATCCCCTATGCTATCATATCCTCTATCCTATCCTATCCTCTATCCTATCCTATCCTCTATCCTATCCAATCCTCTATCCTCTATCCTATCCTCTATCGTATCCTATCCTCTATCGTATCCTATCCTCTATCCTATCCTATCCTCTATCCTATCCTATCCTCTATCCTATCCTATCCTCTATCCTATCCTATCCTCTATCCTATTCTATCCTCTATCCTATCCTATCCTCTATCCTATCCTATCCTCTATAATATCGTATCCTCTATCATATCCTATCCTCTTTCCTATAATATCATCTATCCTATCCTATCCTCTATTCTATCCTATCCTCTATCCTATCCTATCCTCTATCCTATCTTATCATCTATCCTATCCTATCCTCCATCCTATGCTATCCTCTATCCTATAATATCATCTATCCTATTCTATCCTCTATCCTATCCTATCCTCTATCCTATCCTATCCTCTATCCTATCCTATCCTCTATCCTATCCTATCCTATCCTCTATCCTATCCTATCCTCTATCCTATCCTATCCTCTATCCTATCCTATCCTCTATCCTATCCTATCCTCTATCCTATCCTATGCTCTATAATATCGTATCCTCTATAATATCGTATCCTGTATCCTATCCTGTTCTCTTTCCTATCCTATCCTCAATCCTATCCTATCCTCTATGCTATCGTATCCTCTATAATATCGTATCCTGTATCCTATCTTGTCCTCTATCCTATAATATCATGTATCCTATCCTATTCTCTATCCTATCCTATATTCTATCCTATCCCATCCCCAATTCTTTCCTATGCTCAATCATCTGCTCTATCCTCTCCTATCCTCAATCCTATCCTATCCTCTATCCGATCCTATCCTCTAGCCTATCCAATCCTATATCCTATCCTCTATCCTATCCTATCCTTCATCCTATCCTATCCTCTATCCTATAATATCATCTATAATATCCTATCCTCTATCCTATCCTATCCTCTATCGTCTCCTATCCTCTATGCTATCCAATCCCCTATGTTATCCTCTATCCTATCCAATCCTCTATAATATCCTATCCTCTATCCTATCCTATCTTCTATAATATAATATCCTCTATCCTACCCTATCCTCTGTCCTATCCTATCCTCTATCCTATCCTATCTTCTATCCTATCCTATCCTCTATCCTATCCTATCCTCTGTCCTATCCTATCCTCTATCCTATCCTCTATCCTATCCTATCCTCTATCCTATCCTCTATCCTATCCTATCCTCTATCCTATCCTATCCTCTATCCTATCCTATCCTCTATAATATCGTATCCTCTATCATAACCTATCCTCTTTCCTATAATATCATCTATCCTATCCTATCCTCTATCCTATCCTATCCTCTATCCTATCCTATCCTCTATCCTATCCTATCCTCTATCCTATCCTATCCTCTATCCTATCCTATCCTCTATCCTATCCTATCCTCTATCCTATCCTATCCTCTATCCTATCCTATCCTCTATCCTATCCTATCCTCTATCCTATCCTATCCTCTATCCTATCCTATCCTCTATCCTATCCTATCCTCTATCCTATCCTATCCTCTATCCTATCCTATCCTCTATCCTATCCTATCCTCTATCCTATCCTATCCTATCCTCTATCCTATCCTATCCTCTATCCTATCCCATCCTCTATCCTATCATATCCTCTATAATATCGTATCCTGTATCCTATCCTGTCCTCTTTCCTATCCTATCATCAATCCTATCCTATCCTCTATCCTATCCAATCCTCTATGTTATCCCCTATCCTATCCTATCGTCGGTAATATCGTATCCTCTATCATATCCTATCCTCTTTCCTATAATATCATCTATCCTATCCTATCCTCTATCCTATCCTATCCTCTGTCCTATCCTATCCTCTATCCTATCCTATCCTCTATCCTATCCTATTCTCTATCCTATCGTATCCTCTATCCTATCCAATCCTCTATCGTATCCTATCCTCTATCCTATCATATCCTCTATCCTATCCTATCCTCTGTACTATCCTATCCTCTATCCTAACCTATCCTCTATCCTATCCTGTCCTCTTTCCTATCCTATCCTCAATCCTATCCTATCCTCTATCCTATCGTATCCTGTATCCTATCCAATCCTCAATCCTATCCTATCATCTATCCTATCCTATATTCTATCCTATCCTATCCTCGATTCTTTCCTATGCTCTATCATCTGCTCTATCCTCTCCTATCCTCCATCCTATCCTATCCTCTATCCTATAATATCATCTATCCTATCCTATCCTCTATCCTATCCTATCCTCTATCGTCTCCTATCCTCAATGCTATCCAATCCCCTGTGTTATCCTCTATCCTATCCTATCCTCTATAATATCCTATCCTCTATCCTATCCTACCCTCTATCCTATCCTATCCTCTATCCTATCGCATCCTCTATCCTATCCAATCCACTATCCTATCCTATCCTCTCTCCTATCCTATCCTCTATCCTATAATATCATCTATCCTATCCTATCCTATCCTCTATCGTCTCCTATCCTCTATGCTATCCAATCCCCTATGTTATCCTCTATCCTATCCTATCCTCTATAATATCCTATCCTCTATCCTATCCTATCCTCTATGCTATCGTATCCTCTATAATATCGTATCCTGTATCCTATCTTGTCCTCTATCCTATAATATCATGTATCCTATCCTATTCTCTATCCTATCCTATATTCTATCCTATCCTATCCCCAATTCTTTCCTATGCTCAATCATCTGCTCTATCCTCTCCTATCCTCAATCCTATCCTATCCTCTATCCGATCCTATCCTCTAGCCTATCCAATCCTATATCCTATCCTCTATCCTATCCTATCCTTCATCCTATCCTATCCTCTATCCTATAATATCATCTATCCTATCCTATCCTCTATCCTATCCTATCCTCTATCGTCTCCTATCCTCTATGCTATCCAATCCCCTATGTTATCCTCTATCCTATCCAATCCTCTATAATATCCTATCCTCTATCCTATCCTATCTTCTATAATATAATATCCTCTATCCTACCCTATCCTCTGTCCTATCCTATCCTCTATCCTATCCTATCTTCTATCCTATCCTATCCTCTATCCTATCCTATCCTCTGTTCTATCCTATCCTCTATCCTATCCTATCCTCTATCCTATCCTATCCTCTATCCTATCCTATCCTCTATCCTATCCTATCCTCTATCCTATCCTATCCTCTATAATATCGTATCCTCTATCATAACCTATCCTCTTTCCTATAATATCATCTATCCTATCCTATCCTATCCTCTATCCTATCCTATCCTCTATCCTATCCTATCCTATCCTCTATCCTATCCTATCCTCTATCCTATCCCATCCTCTATCCTATCCTATCCTCTATAATATCGTATCCTGTATCCTATCCTGTCCTCTTTCCTATCCTATCATCAATCCTATCCTATCCTCTATCCTATCCAATCCTCTATGTTATCCCCTATCCTATCCTATCGTCGGTAATATCGTATCCTCTATCATATCCTATCCTCTTTCCTATAATATCATCTATCCTATCCTATCCTCTATCCTATCCTATCCTCTGTCCTATCCTATCCTCTATCCTATCCTATCCTCTATAATATCGTATCCTCTATCATAACCTATCCTCTTTCCTATAATATCATCTATCCTATCCTATCCTCTATCCTATCCTATCCTCTATCCTATCCTATCCTCTATCCTATCCTATCCTCTATCCTATCCTATCATGCTATCCTATCCTATCCTCTATCCTATCCTATACTCTATCCTATCCTATCCTCTATCCTATCCTATCCTCTATCCTATCCTATCCTCTATCCTATCCTATCCTATCCTCTATCCTATCCTATCCTCTATCCTATCCTATCCTATCCTCTATCCTATCCTATCCTCTATCCTATCCCATCCTCTATCCTATCCTATCCTCTATAATATCGTATCCTGTATCCTATCCTGTCCTCTTTCCTATCCTATCCTCTATCCTAACCTATCCTCTATCCTATCCTGTCCTCTTTCCTATCCTATCCTCCATCCTATCCTATCCTCTATCCTATAATATCATCTATCCTATCCTATCCTCTATCCTATCCTATCCTCTATCGTCTCCTATCCTCAATGCTATCCAATCCCCTGTGTTATCCTCTATCCTATCCTATCCTCTATAATATCCTATCCTCTATCCTATCCTACCCTCTATCCTATCCTATCCTCTATCCTATCGCATCCTCTATCCTATCCAATCCACTATCCTATCCTATCCTCTCTCCTATCCTATCCTCTATCCTATAATATCATCTATCCTATCCTCTCCTATCCTCTATCGTCTCCTATCCTCTATGCTATCCAATCCCCTATGTTATCCTCTATCCTATCCTATCCTCTATAATATCCTATCCTCTATCCTATCCTATCCTCTATCCTATCCTATCCTCTATCCTATCCTATCCTCTATCCTATCCTATCCTCTATCCTATCGCATCCTCTATCCTATCCAATCCTCTATCCTATCCTATCCTCTATCCTATCCAATCCTATATCCTATCCTCTATCCTATCCTCCATCCTATCCTATCCTCTATCCTATCCTATCCTCTATCCTATCCTATCCTCTATCCTATCGCATCCTCTATCCTATCCAATCCTCTATCCTATCCTATCCTCTCTCCTATCCTATCCTCTATCCTATAATATCATCTATCCTATCCTATCCTATCCTCTATCGTCTCCTATCCTCTATGCTATCCAATCCCCTATGTTATCCTCTATCCTATCCTATCCTCTATAATATCCTATCCTCTATCCTATCCTACCCTCTATCCTATCCTATCCTCTATCCTATCGCATCCTCTATCCTATCCAATTCTCTATCCTATCCTATCCTCTATCCTATCCAATCCTATATCCTATCCTCTATCCTATCCTCCATCCTATCCTATCCTCTATCCTATCCTATCCTCTATCCTATCCTATCCTCTATCCTATCGCATCCTCTATCCTATCCAATCCTCTATCCTATCCTATCCTCTATCCTATAATATCATCTATCCTATCCTATCCTATCCTCTATCGTCTCCTATCCTCTATGCTATCCAATCCCCTATGTTATCCTCTATCCTATCCTATCCTCTATAATATCCTATCCTCTATCCTATCCTATCCTCTATCCTATCCTATCCTCTATCCTATCCAATCCTATATCCTATCCTCTATCCTATCCTCCATCCTATCCTATCCTCTATACTATCCTATCCTCTATCCTATCCTATCCTCTATCCTATCGCATCCTCTATCCTATCCAATCCTCTATCCTATCCTATTCTCTATCCTATAATATCATCTATCCTATCCTATCCTATCCTCTATCGTCTCCTATCCTCTATGCTATCCAATCCCCTATGTTATCCTCTATCCTATCCTATCCTCTATAATATCCTATCCTCTATCCTATCCTATCCTCTATCCTATCCTATCCTCTATCCTATCGCATCCTCTATCCTATCCAATCCTCTATCCTATCGTATCCTCTATCCTATAAAATCCTATATCCTATCCTCTATCCTATCCTCCATCCTATCCTATCCTCTATCCTATAATATCATCTATCCTATCCTATTCTCTATCCTATCCTATATTCTATCCTATCCTATCCTCAATTCTTTCCTATCCTCTATCCGATCCTATCTTCTATCCTATCCAATCCTATATCCTATCCTCTATCCTATCCTATCTTCCATCCTATCCTAGCCACTATCCTATAATATCATCTATCCTATCCCATCCTCTATCCTATCCTATCCTCTATCGTCTCCTATCCTCTATGCTATCCAATCCCCTATGTTATCCTCTATCCGATCCTATCCTCTATCCTATCCAATCCTATATCCTATCCTCTATCCTATCCTATCCTCTATCCTATCCTATCCTCTATCCTATCCAATCCTCTATCCTATCCTATCCTCTATCCTATCCTATCCTCTATCCTATCCTATTCTCCATCCTATTCTATCCTCTATCCTATAATATCCTCTATCCTATCCTATCCGCTATCCTATCCTATCCTCTATCCTATAATATCCTCTATCCTATCCAATACTCTATAATATCGTATCCTCTATCATATCTTATCCTCTTTCCTGTAATATCATCTATCCTATCCTATCCTCTATCCTATCCTATCCTCTATCCTATCCTATCCTCTATCCTATCCTATCCTCTATCCTATCCTATCCTCTATCCTATCCTATCCTCTATCCTATCTTATCATCTATCCTATCCTATCCTCCATCCTATCCTATCCTCTATCCTATAATATCATCTATCCTATCCTATCCTCTACCCTATCCTATCCTCTATCCTATCCTATCCTATCCTCTATCCTATCCTCTCCTCCATCCTATCCTATCCTCTATCCTATCCTATCCTCTATCCTATCCTATCCTCAATTCTATCCTATACTCCATCCTATCCTATCCGCTATCCTATCCTATCCTCTATCCTATAATATCCTCTATCCTATCGAATCCTCTATACTATCCTCTATCCTATCCTCTATCCTATCCTATCCTCTATCATATCCTATCCTCTATCCTATCCTATCCTCTATCCAATCCTATCCTCTATCCTATCCTATCCTCTTTCCTATCCTATCCTCAATCCTATCCTATCCTCTATCCTATCGTATCCTCTATCCTATCCAATCCTCTATCGTATCCTATCCTCTATCCTATCCTATCCTCTATCCTATCCTATCCTCTATCCTATCCAATCCCCTATGTTATCCTCTATCCTATCCTATCCTCTATCCTATGCTATCCTCTATCCTATCATATCCTCTATCCTATCCTATCCTCTATCCTATCCTGTCCTCTTTCCTATCCTATCCTCAACCCTATCCTATCCTCAATTCTATCATATACTCAATCCTATCCTATCCGCTATCCTATCCTATCCTCTATCCTATAATATCAACTATCTTATCCTATCCTCCATCCTATCCTATACTCTATCCTATAATATCATCTATCATATCCTATTCTCTATCCTATCCTATATTCTATCCTATCCTATCCTCAATTCTTTCCTATGCTCTATCATCTGCTCTATCCTCTCCTATCCTCTATCCTATCCTCTATCCTATCCTATCCTCTATCCTATCCTATCCTCTATAATATCGTATCCTCTATCATAACCTATCCTCTTTCCTATAATATCATCTATCCTATCCTATCCTCTATCCTATCCTATCCTCTATCGTCTCCTATCCTCTATGCTATCCAATCCCCTATGTTATCCTCTATCCTATCCTATCCTCTATAATATCCTATCCTCTATCCTATCCTATCCTATCCTCTATCCTATCCTATCCTCTATCCTATCGCATCCTCTATCCTATCCAATCCTCCATCCTATCCTATCCTCTATCCTATAATATCATCTATCCTATCCTATTCTCTATCTTATCCTATATTCTATCCTATCCTATCCTCAATTCTTTCCTATGCTCTATCATCTGCTCTATCCTCTCCTATCCTCAATCCTATCCTATCCTCTATCCTATCCTATCCTCTATCCTATCCTATCCTCTATCCTATCCTATCCTCTTTCCTATCCTATCCTCAATCCTATCCTATCCTCTATCCTATCGTATCCTCTATCCTATCCAATCCTCTATCGTATCCTATCCTCTATCCTATCCTATCCTCTATCCTATCCTATCCTCTATCCTATCCAATCCCCTATGTTATCCTCTATCCTATCCTATCCTCTATCCTATGCTATCCTCTATCCTATCATATCCTCTATCCTATCCTATCCTCTATCCTATCCTGTCCTCTTTCCTATCCTATCCTCAACCCTATCCTATCCTCAATTCTATCATATACTCAATCCTATCCTATCCGCTATCCTATCCTATCCTCTATCCTATAATATCAACTATCTTATCCTATCCTCCATCCTATCCTATACTCTATCCTATAATATCATCTATCATATCCTATTCTCTATCCTATCCTATATTCTATCCTATCCTATCCTCAATTCTTTCCTATGCTCTATCATCTGCTCTATCCTCTCCTATCCTCTATCCTATCCTCTATCCTATCCTATCCTCTATCCTATCCTATCCTCTATAATATCGTATCCTCTATCATAACCTATCCTCTTTCCTATAATATCATCTATCCTATCCTATCCTCTATCCTATCCTATCCTCTATCGTCTCCTATCCTCAATGCTATCCAATCCCCTATGTTATCCTCTATCCTATCCTATCCTCTATAATATCCTCTCCTCTATCCTATCCTATCCTCTGTCCTATAATATCCTCTATCCAATCCTATCCTCTATCCTAACCTATCCTCAATTCTTTCCTATGCTCAATCATCTGCTCTATCCTCTCCTATCCTCAATCCTATCCTATCCTCTATCCGATCCTATCCTCTATCCTATCCAATCCTATATCCTATCCTCTATCCTATCCTATCCTTCATCCTATCCTATCCTCTATCCTATAATATCATCTATCTTATTCTATCCTCTATCCTATCCTATCCTCTATCGTCTCCTATCCTCTATGCTATCCAATCCCCTATGTTATCCTCTATCCTATCCAATCCTCTAAAATATCCTATCCTCTATCCTATCCTATCCTCTATAATATCCTATCCCCTATCGTATCCTATCCTCGGTCCTATCCTATCCTCTATCCTATCCTATCTTCTATCCTATCCTATCCTCTATCCTATCCTCTGTCCTATCCTATCCTCTATCCTATCCTATCCTCTATCCTATCCTATCCTCTATCCTATCCTATCCTCTATCCTATCCTATCCTCTATCCTATCCTATCTTCTATCCTATCCTATCCTCTATCCTATCCTCTGTCCTATCCTATCCTCTATCCTATCCTATCCTCTATCCTATCCTATCCTCTATCCTATCCTATCCTCTATCCTATCCTATCCTCTATCCTATCCTATCCTCTATCCTATCCTATCCTCTATCCTATCCTATCCTCTATCCTATCCTATCCTCTATCCTATCCTATCCTCTGTAATATCGTATCCTCTATCATATCCTATCCTCTTTCCTATAATATCATCTATCCTATCCTATCCTCTATCCTATCCTATCCTCTATCCTATCATATCCTCTATCCTATCGTATCCTCTATCCTATCCTATCCTCTGTCCTATCCTAATCTCTATCCTATCCTATCCTCTATCCTATCCTATCCCCTATCCTATCGTATCCTCTATCCTATCCAATCCTCTATCGTATCCTATCCTCTATCCTACCCTATCCTCTATCCTATCCTCTCCTCTATCCTATCCTATCCTCTATCCTATCCTACCCTCTATCCTATCCTATCCTCTATCCTATCCTATCCTCTATCCTATCCTATCCTCTATCCTATCCTATCCTCTATAATATCGTATCCTCTATCATATCCTATCCTCTTTCCTATAATATCATCTATTCTATCCTATCCTCTATCCTATCCTATCCTCTATCCTATCCTATCCTCTATCCTATCTTATCATCTATCCTATCCTATCCTCCATCCTACCCTATCCTCTATCCTATAATATCATCTATCCTATCCTATCCTCTATCCTATCCTATCCTCTATCCTATCCTATCCTCTATCATATCCTATCCTATCCTCTATCCTATCCTATCCTCTATCCTATCCTATCCTCTATCCTATCCTATGCTCTATAATATCGTATCCTCTATAATATCGTATCCTGTATCCTATCCTGTTCTCTTTCCTATCCTATCATCAATCCTATCCTATCCTCTATGCTATCGTATCCTCTATAATATCGTATCCTGTATCCTATCTTGTCCTCTTTCCTATCCTATCCTTAATCATATCCTATCCTCTGTCCTATCGCATCCTCTATCCTATCCAATCCTCTATCCTATCCTATCCTCTATCCTATCCTATCCTCTATCCTATCCTATCCTCTATCCTATCCTATCCTCAATTCTATCCTATACTCCATCCTATCCTATCCGCTATCCTATCCTATCCTCTATCCTATAATATCCTCTATCCTATCCAATCCTCTATACTATCCTCTATCCTATCCTCTATCCTATCCTATCCTCTATCATATCCTATCCTCTATCCTATCCTATCCTCTATCCTATCCTATCCTCTTTCCTATCCTATCCTCAATCCTATCCTATCCTCTATCCTATCGTATCCTCTATCCTATCCAATCCTCTATCGTATCCTATCCTCTATCCTATCCTATCCTCTATCCTATCCTATCCTCTATCCTATCCTATCCTCTATCCTATCCAATCCCCTATGTTATCCTCTATCCTATCCTATCCTCTATCCTATGCTATCCTCTACCCTATCATATCGTCTATCCTATCCTATCCTCTATCCTATCCTGTCCTCTTTCCTATCCTATCCTCAACCCTATCCTATCCTCAATTCTATCATATCCTCTATCCTATAATATCCCCTATCCTATCCTATCCTCCATCCTATCCTTTCCTCTATCCTATAATATCATCTATCCTATCCTATTCTCTATCCTATCCTATATTCTATCCTATCCTATCCTCAATTCTTTCCTATGCTCTATCATCTGCTCTATCCTCTCCTATCCTCTATCCTATCCTCTATCCTATCCTCTATCCTATCCTCTATCCTATCCTCTATCCTATTCTCTATCCTATCCTGCTCTATCCTATCCTATCCTCTATCTTATCCTATCCTCTATCCTATCTTATCCTCTATCCTATCCTATCCTCCATCCTATCCTATCCTCTATCCTATAATATCATGTATCCTATCCTATTTTCTATCCTATCCTATCCTCTATCCTATCCTGTCCTCTATAATATCATATCCTCTATAATATCGTATCCTGTATCCTATCCTATCCTCTTTCCTATCCTATCATCAATCCTATCCTATCCTCTATCCTATCCAATCCTCTATGTTATCCCCTATCCTATCCTATCCTCTGTAATATCGTATCCTCTATCATATCCTATCCTCTTTCCTATAATATCATCTATCCTATCCTATCCTCTATCCTATCCTATCCTCTATCCTATCATATCCTCTATCCTATCGTATCCTCTATCCTATCCTATCCTCTGTCCTATCCTATCCTCTATCCTATCCTATCCTATATCCTATCCTATCCTCTATCCTATCGTATCCTCTATCCTATCCAATCCTCTATCCTATCCTATCCTCTATCCTATGCTATCCTCTATCCTATCCTATCCTCTGTCCTATCCTATCCTCTATCCTATCCTATCCTCTATCCTATCCTGTCCTCTTTCCTTTCCTATCCTCAATCCTATCCTATCCTCTATCCTATCGTATCCTCTATCCTATCCAATCCTCTATCGTATCCTATCCTCTATCTTATCCTATCCTCTATCCTATCCTATCCTCTATCCTATCCTATCCTCTATCCTATCCTATCCTCTATCCTATAATATCATGTATCCTATCCTATTCTCTATCCTATCCTATATTCTATCCTATCCTATCCTCAATTCTTTCCTATGCTCTATCATCTGCTCTATCCTCTCCTATCCTCAATCCTATCCTATCCTCTATCCGATCCTATCCTCTATCGTCTCCTATCCTCTATGCTATCCAATCCCCTATGTTATCCTCTATAATATCCTATCCTCTATCCTATACTATCCACTATAATATCCTATCCCCTATCCTATCCTATCCTCTGTCCTATCCTATCCTCTATCCTATCCTATCTTCTATCCTATCCTATCCTCTATCCTATCCTATCCTCTGTCCTATCCTATCCTCTATCCTATCCTATCCTCTATCCTATCCTATCCTCTATCCTATCCTATCCTCTATCCTATCCTATCCTCTATCCTATCCTATCCTCTATCCTATCCTATCCTCTATCCTATCCTATCCTCTATAATATCGTATCCTCTATCATAACCTATCCTCTTTCCTATAATATCATCTATCCTATCCTAGCCTCTATCCTATCCTATCCTCTATCCTATCCTATCCTCTATCCTATCCTATCCTATCCTCTATCCTATCCTATCCTCTATCCTATCCTATCCTCTATCCTATCCTGTCCTCTATAATATCATATCCTCTATAATATCGTATCCTGTATCCTATCCTATCCTCTTTCCTATCCTATCATCAATCCTATCCTATCCTCTATCCTATCCAATCCTCTATGTTATCCCCTATCCTATCCTATCCTCTGTAATATCGTATCCTCTATCATATCCTATCCTCTTTCCTATAATATCATCTATCCTATCCTATCCTCTATCCTATCCTATCCTCTATCCTATCATATCCTCTATCCTATCGTATCCTCTATCCTATCCTATCCTCTGTCCTATCCTATCCTCTATCCTATCCTATCCTATATCCTATCCAATCCTCTATCGTATCCTATCCTCTATCCTATCCTATCCTCTATCCTATCCTATCCTCTATCCTATCCTATCCTCTATCCTATCCTATCCTCTATCCTATCCTATCCTATATCCTATCCTATCCTCTATCCTATCGTATCCTCTATCCTATCCAATCCTCTATCGTATCCTATCCTCTATCCTATCCTATCCTCTATCCCATCCTATCCTCTGTCCTATCCTATCCTCTATCCTATCCTATCCTCTATCCTATCCTGTCCTCTTTCCTTTCCTATCCTCAATCCTATCCTATCCTCTATCCTATCGTATCCTCTATCCTATCCAATCCTCTATCCTATCCTATCCCCTATCCTATCCTATCCTCTGTCCTATCCTATCCTCTATCCTATCCTATCTTCTATCCTATCCTATCCTCTATCCTATCCTATCCTCTGTCCTATCCTATCCTCTATCCTATCCTATCTTCTATCCTATCCTATCCTCTATCCTATCCTATCCTCTGTCCTATCCTATCCTCTATCCTATCCTATCCTCTATCCTATCCTATCCTCTATCCTATCCTATCCTCTATCCTATCCTATCCTCTATCTTATAATATTGTCTATCCTATCCTATCCTCTATAATATCGTATCCTCTATCATAACCTATCCTCTTTCCTATAATATCATCTATCCTATCCTAGCCTCTATCCTATCCTATCCTCTATCCTATCCTATCCTCTATCCTATCCTATCCTATCCTCTATCCTATCCTATCCTCTATCCTATCCTGTCCTCTATAATATCATATCCTCTATAATGTCGTATCCTGTATCCTATCCTATCCTCTTTCCTATCCTATCATCAATCCTATCCTATCCTCTATCCTATCCAATCCTCTATGTTATCCCCTATCCTATCCTATCCTCTGTAATATCGTATCCTCTATCATATCCTATCCTCTTTCCTATCCAATCCTCTATCGTATCCTATCCTCTATCCTATCCTATCCTCTATCCTATCCTATCCTCTGTCCTATCCTATCCTCTATCCTATCCTATCCTCTATCCTATCCTGTCCTCTTTCCTTTCCTATCCTCAATCCTATCCTATCCTCTATCCTATCGTATCCTCTATCCTATCCAATCCTCTATCCTATCCTATCCTCTATCCTATCCTATTCTCTATCCTATCCAATCCCCTATGTTATCGTCTATCCAATCCTCTATAATATCGTATCCTCTATCATATCCTATCCTCTTTCCTATAATATCGTCTATCCTATCCTATTCCCTATCCTATCCTATCCTCTAGCCTACTCTATCATCTATCCTATCCTATCCTCTATCCTATCCAATCCTCTATCCTATCCTGTCCTCTATCCTATCTTATCCTCTATCCTATCCTATCCTCTATCCTATCCTCTATCCTATAATATCATGTATCCTCTCCTATTCTCTATCCTATCCTATATTCTATCCTATCCTATCCTCAATTCTTTCCTATGCTCTATCATCTGCTCTATCCTCTCCTATCCTCAATCCTATCCTATCCTCTATCCTATCCAATCCTCTACCGTCTCGTATCCTGTATCCGATCCAATCGCCTATCCTCTATCCTATCCTGTCCTCTTTCCTATCTTATCCTCAACCCTATCCTATCCTCAATTCTATCCTATACTCCATCCTATCCTATCCGCTATCCTATCCTATCCTCTATCCTATAATATCCTCTATCCTATCCAATCCTCTATCCTATCCTCTATCCTATCCTGTCCTCTTTCCTATCTTATCCTCAACCCTATCCTATCCTCAATTCTATCCTATACTCCATCCTATCCTATCCTCCATCCTATCCTATCCTCTATCCTATAATATCATCTATCCTATCCTATCCTCTATCCTATCCTATCCTCTATCGTCTCCTATCCTCTATGCTATCCAATCCACTATGTTATCCTCTATCCTATCCTATCCTCTATAATATCCTATCCTCTATCCTATCCTATCCTCTATCCTAACCTATCCTCTATCCTATCCTATCCTCTATCCTATCCTATCCTCTATCCTATCCTATCCTGTATCCCATCCTATCCTCTATCCTATCCTATCCTCTATCCTATCCTATCCTCTGTCCTATCCTATCCTGTATCCTATCCTATCCTCTATCCTATCCTATCCTCTATCCTATCCTATCCTATCCTCTATCCTATCCTATCCTCTATAATATCGTATCCTGTATCCTATCCTGTAATCTTTCCTATCCTCTATCGTCTCCTATCCTCTATCCTATCCAATCCCCTATGTTATCCTCTAAATTATCTTATCCTGTATCCTATCCTCTATCCTATCCTCTATCCTATCCTATCCTCAACCCTATCCTATCCTCAATTCTATCGTATACTCCATACTATCCTATCCGCTATCCTATCCTATCGTCTATCCTATAATATCCTCTATCCTATCCAATCCTCTATCCTATCCTCTATCCTATCCTCTATTCTATCCTATCCTCTATCCGTATCCTATCCTCTGTCCTATCCTATCCTCTATCCTATCCTATCCTCTATCCTATCCTATCCTCTATCCTATCCTGTCCTCTATCCTATCCTATCCTCTATCCTAACCTATCCTCTATCCTATCCTATCCTCTATCCTATCCTATCCTCTATCCTATCCTATCCTGTATCCCATCCTATCCTCTATCCTATCCTATCCTCTATCCTATCCTATCCTCTGTCCTATCCTATCCTGTATCCTATCCTATCCTCTATCCTATATCCTATCCTATCCTCTATCCTATCCTATCCTCTATCCTATCCTATCCTCTATCCTATCCTGTCCTCTATCCTATCCAATCCTCTATCCTATCCTCTATCCTATCCTCTATCCTATCCTCTATCCTATCCTGCTCTATCCTATCCTATCCTCTATCCTATCCTGCTCTATCCTATCCTATCCTCTATCCTATCCTATCCTCTATCCTATCTTATCCTCTATCCTATCCTGTATCCTATAATATCATCTATCCTATCCTATTCTCTATCCTATCCTATATTCTATCCTATCCTATTCTCAATTCTTTCCTATGCTCTATCATCTGCTCTATCCTCTCCTATCCTCAATCCTATCCTATCCTCTATCCTATCCTATCCTCTATCCTATCCTGTCCTCTGTCCTATCCTATCCTCTATCCTATCCTATCTTCTATCCTATCCTATCCTCTATCCTATCCTATCCTCTGTCCTATCCTATCCTCTATCCTATCCTATCCTCTATCCTATCCTATCCTCTATCCTATCCTATCCTCTATCCTATCCTATCCTCTATCTTATAATATCGTCTATCCTATCCTATCCTCTATAATATCGTATCCTCTATCATAACCTATCCTCTTTCCTATAATATCATCTATCCTATCCTAGCCTCTATCCTATCCTATCCTCTATCCTATCCTATCCTCTATCCTATCCTATCCTATCCTCTATCCTATCCTATCCTCTATCCTATCCTGTCCTCTATAATATCATATCCTCTATAATGTCGTATCCTGTATCCTATCCTATCCTCTTTCCTATCCTATCATCAATCCTATCCTATCCTCTATCCTATCCAATCCTCTATGTTATCCCCTATCCTATCCTATCCTCTGTAATATCGTATCCTCTATCATATCCTATCCTCTATCCTATCCTGTCCTCTTTCCTTTCCTATCCTCAATCCTATCCTGTCCTCTATCCTATCTTATCCTCTATCCTATCCTATCCTCTATCCTATAATATCATGTATCCTCTCCTATTCTCTATCCTATGATATATTCTATCCTATCCTATCCCCAATTCTTTCCTATGCTCTATCATCTGCTCTATCCTCTCCTATCCTCAATCCTATCCTATCCTCTATCCTATCCAATCCTCTACCGTCTCGTATCCTGTATCCGATCCAATCGCCTATCCTCTATCCTATCCTGTCCTCTTTCCTATCTTATCCTCAACCCTATCCTATCCTCAATTCTATCCTATACTCCATCCTATCCTATCCGCTATCCTATCCTATCCTCTATCCTATAATATCCTCTATCCTATCCAATCCTCTATCCTATCCTCTATTCTATCCTGTCCTCTTTCCTATCTTATCCTCAACCCTATCCTATCCTCAATTCTATCCTATACTCCATCCTATCCTATCCTCCATCCTATCCTATCCTCTATCCTATAATATCATCTATCCTATCCTATCCTCTATCCTATCCTATCCTCTATCGTCTCCTATCCTCTATGCTATCCAATCCACTATGTTATCCTCTATCCTATCCTATCCTCTATAATATCCTATCCTCTATCCTATCCTATCCTCTATCCTAACCTATCCTCTATCCTATCCTATCCTCTATCCTATCCTATCCTCTATCCTATCCTATCCTGTATCCCATCCTATCCTCTATCCTATCCTATCCTCTATCCTATCCTATCCTCTGTCCTATCCTATCCTGTATCCTATCCTATCCTCTATCCTATCCTATCCTCTATCCTATCCTATCCTATCCTCTATCCTATCCTATCCTCTATAATATCGTATCCTGTATCCTATCCTGTAATCTTTCCTATCCTCTATCGTCTCCTATCCTCTATCCTATCCAATCCCCTATGTTATCCTCTAAATTATCTTATCCTGTATCCTATCCTCTATCCTATCCTCTATCCTATCCTATCCTCAACCCTATCCTATCCTCAATTCTATCGTATACTCCATACTATCCTATCCGCTATCCTATCCTATCGTCTATCCTATAATATCCTCTATCCTATCCAATCCTCTATCCTATCCTCTATCCTATCCTCTATTCTATCCTATCCTCTATCCGTATCCTATCCTCTGTCCTATCCTATCCTCTATCCTATCCTATCCTCTATCCTATCCTATCCTCTATCCTATCCTGTCGTCCATCCTATCCTATCCTATATCCTATCCTATCCTCTTTCCTATCCTATCCTCTATCCTATCCTATCCTCTATCCTATCCTATCCTCTATCCTATCCTATCCTCTATCCTATCCTATCCTCTATCCTATCCTATCCTCTATCCTATCCTATCCTCTATAATATCGTATCCTCTATAATATCGTATCCTGTATCCTATCCTGTCCTGTTTCCTATCCTATCATCAATCCTATCCTATCCTCTATCGTCTGCTATCCTCTATCCTATCCAATCCCCTATGTTATCCTCTATCCTATCTTATCCTCTATCCTATCCTATCCTCAATCCTATCCTATCCTCTATCCTATAATATCCTCTATCCTATCCAATCCTCTACCGTCTCCTATCCTCTATCCTATCCAATCCCCTATGTTATCCTCTATCCTATCATATCCTCTATCCTATCCTATCCTCTATCCTATCCTATCCTCTATCCTATCCAATCCTCTATCGTATCCTATCCTCTATCCTATCCTATCCTCTATCCTATCCTATCCTATATCCTATCCTATCCTCTATCCTATCCTATCCTCTATCCTATCCTATCCTCTATCCTATCCTGTCCTCTATCCTATCCAATCCTCTATCCTATCCTCTATCCTATCCTCTATCCTATCCTCTATCCTATCCTGCTCTATCCTATCCTATCCTCTATCCTATCCTGCTCTATCCTATCCTATCCTCTATCCTATCCTATCCTCTATCCTATCTTATCCTCTATCCTATCCTATCCTCCATCCTATCCTATCCTGTATCCTATAATATCATCTATCCTATCCTATTCTCTATCCTATCCTATATTCTATCCTATCCTATTCTCAATTCTTTCCTATGCTCTATCATCTGCTCTATCCTCTCCTATCCTCAATCCTATCCTATCCTCTATCCTATCCAATCCTATATCATATCCTCTATCCTATCCTATCCTCCATCCTATCCTATCCTCTATCCTATAATATCATCTATCCTATCGTATCCTTTATCCTATCCTATCCTCTATCGTCTCCTATCCTCTATGCTATCCAATCCACTATGTTATCCTCTATCCTATCCTATCCTCTATAATATCCTATCCTCTATCCTATCCTATCCTCTATCCTAACCTATCCTCTATCCTATCCTATCCTCTATTATATCCTATCCTCTATCCTATCCTATCCTGTATCCCATCCTATCCTCTATCCTATCCTATCCTCTATCCTATGCTATCCTCTATCCTATCATATCCTCTATCCTATCCTATCCTCTATCCTATCCTGTCCTCTTTCCTATCCTATCCTCAACCCTATCCTATCCTCAATTCTATCATATACTCAATCCTATCCTATCCGCTATCCTATCCTATCCTCTATCCTATAATATCAACTACCCTATCCTATCCTCCATCCTATCCTATCCTCTATCCGATCCTATCCTCTATCCTATCCAATCCTATATCCTATCCTCTATCCTATCCTATCCTCCATCCTATCCTATCCTCTATCCTATAATATCATCTATCCTATTCTATCCTATATCCTATCCTATCCTCTATCGTCTCCTATCCTCTATGCTATCCAATCCCCTATGTTATCCTCTATCCTATCCAATCCTCTAAAATATCCTATCCTCTATCCTATCCTATCCTCTATAATATCCTATCCCCTATCGTATCCTATCCTCGGTCCTATCCTATCCTCTATCCTATCCTATCTTCTATCCTATCCTATCCTCTATCCTATCCTCTGTCCTATCCTATCCTCTATCCTATCCTATCCTCTATCCTATCCTATCCTCTATCCTATCCTATCCTCTATCCTATCCTATCCTCTATCCTATCCTATCCTCTATTCTATCCTATCCTCTATCCTATCCTATCCTCTATCCTATCCTATCCTCTATCCTATCCTATCTTCTATCCTATCCTATCCTCTATCCTATCCTCTGTCCTATCCTATCCTCTATCCTATCCTATCCTCTATCCTATCCTATCCTCTATCCTATCCTATCCTCTATCCTATCCTATCCTCTATCCTATCCTATCCTCTATCCTATCCTATCCTCTATCCTATCCTATCCTCTATCCTATCCTATCCTCTATCCTATCCTATCCTCTGTCCTATCCTAATCTCTATCCTATCCTATCCTCTATCCTATCCTATCCTCTATCCTATCGTATCCTCTATCCTATCCAATCCTCTATCGTATCCTATCCTCTATCCTACCCTATCCTCTATCCTATCCTCTCCTCTATCCTATCCTATCCTCTATCCTATCCTACCCTCTATCCTATCCTATCCTCTATCCTATCCTATCCTCTATCCTATCCTATCCTCTATCCTATCCTATCCTCTATAATATCGTATCCTCTATCATATCCTATCCTCTTTCCTATAATATCATCTATTCTATCCTATCCTCTATCCTATCCTATCCTCTATCCTATCCTATCCTCTATCCTATCTTATCATCTATCCTATCCTATCCTCCATCCTATCCTATCCTCTATCCTATAATATCATCTATCCTATCCTATCCTCTATCCTATCCTATCCTCTATCCTATCCTATCCTCTATCCTATCCTATCCTCTATCCTATCCTATCCTCTATCCCATCCTATCCTCTATCCTATCCTATCCTCTATCCTATCCTATGCTCTATAATATCGTATCCTCTATAATATCGTATCCTGTATCCTATCCTGTTCTCTTTCCTATCCTATCCTCAATCCTATCCTATCCTCTATGCTATCGTATCCTCTATAATATCGTATCCTGTATCCTATCTTGTCCTCTTTCCTATCCTATCCTTAATCATATCCTATCCTCTGTCCTATCGCATCCTCTATCCTATCCAATCCTCTATCCTATCCTATCCTCTATCCTATCCTATCCTCTATCCTATCCTATCCTCTATCCTATCCTATCCTCAATTCTATCCTATACTCCATCCTATCCTATCCGCTATCCTATCCTATCCTCTATCCTATAATATCCTCTATCCTATCCAATCCTCTATACTATCCTCTATCCTATCCTCTATCCTATCCTATCCTCTATCATATCCTATCCTCTATCCTATCCTATCCTCTATCCTATCCTATCCTCTTTCCTATCCTATCCTCAATCCTATCCTATCCTCTATCCTATCGTATCCTCTATCCTATCCAATCCTCTATCGTATCCTATCCTCTACCCTATCCTATCCTCTATCCTATCCTATCCTCTATCCTATCCAATCCCCTATGTTATCCTCTATCCTATCCTATCCTCTATCCTATGCTATCCTCTACCCTATCATATCCTCTATCCTATCCTATCCTCTATCCTATCCTGTCCTCTTTCCTATCCTATCCTCAACCGTATCCTATCCTCAATTCTATCATATCCTCTATCCTATAATATCCCCTATCCTATCCTATCCTCCATCCTATCCTTTCCTCTATCCTATAATATCATCTATCCTATCCTATTCTCTATCCTATCCTATATTCTATCCTATCCTATCCTCAATTCTTTCCTATGCTCTATCATCTGCTCTATCCTCTCCTATCCTCTATCCTATCCTCTATCCTATCCTCTATCCTATCCTCTATCCTATTCTCTATCCTATCCTGCTCTATCCTATCCTATCCTCTATCTTATCCTATCCTCTATCCTATCTTATCCTCTATCCTATCCTATCCTCCATCCTATCCTATCCTCTATCCTATAATATCATGTATCCTATCCTATTCTCTATCCTATCCTATATTCTATCCTATCCTATCCTCAATTCTTTCCTATGCTCTATCATCTGCTCTATCCTCTCCTATCCTCAATCCTATCCTATCCTCTATCCGATCCTATCCTCTATCCTATCCAATCCTATATCCTATCCTCTATCCTATCCTATCCTCCATCCTATCCTATCCTCTATCCTATAATATCATCTATCCTATCCTATCCTCTATCCTATCCTATCCTCTATCGTCTCCTATCCTCTATGCTATCCAATCCCCTATGTTATCCTCTATCCTATCCAATCCTCTATAATATCCTATCCTCTATCCTATCCTATCCTCTATCCTATCCTATCCTCTGTCCTATCCTATCCTCTATCCTATCCTATCCTCTATCCTATCCTATCCTCTATCCTATCCTATCCTCTATCCTATCCTATCCTCTATCCTATCCTATCCTCTATCTTATAATATCCTCTATCCTATCCTATCCTCTATAATATCGTATCCTCTATCATAACCTATCGTCTATCCTATAATATCATCTATCCTATCCTAGCCTCTATCCTATCCTATCCTCTATCCTATCCTATCCTCTATCCTATCCTATCCTCTATCCTATCCTATCCTATCCTCTATCCTATCCTATCCTCTATCCTATCCTATCCTCTATCCTATCCTGTCCTCTATAATATCATATCCTCTATAATATCGTATCCTGTATCCTATCCTATCCTCTTTCCTATCCTATCATCAATCCTATCCTATCCTCTATCCTATCCAATCCTCTATGTTATCCCCTATCCTATCCTATCCTCTGTAATATCGTATCCTCTATCATATCCTATCCTCTTTCCTATAATATCATCTATCCTATCCTATCCTCTATCCTATCCTATCCTCTATCCTATCATATCCTCTATCCTATCGTATCCTCTATCCTATCCTATCCTCTGTCCTATCCTATCCTCTATCCTATCCTATCCTATATCCTATCCTATCCTCTATCCTATCGTATCCTCTATCCTATCCAATCCTCTATCCTATCCTATCCTCTATCCTATGCTATCCTCTATCCTATCCTATCCTCTGTCCTATCCTATCCTCTATCGTATCCTATCCTCTATCCTATCCTATCCTCTATCCTATCCTATCCTCTATCCTATCCTATCCTCTATCCTATCCTATCCTCTATCCTATAATATCATGTATCCTATCCTATTCTCTATCCTATCCTATATTCTATCCTATCCTATCCTCAATTCTTTCCTATGCTCTATCATCTGCTCTATCCTCTCCTATCCTCAATCCTATCCTATCCTCTATCCGATCCTATCCTCTATCGTCTCCTATCCTCTATGCTATCCAATCCCCTATGTTATCCTCTATCCTATCCAATCCTCTATAATATCCTATCCTCTATCCTATACTATCCTCTATAATATCCTATCCCCTATCCTATCCTATCCTCTGTCCTATCCTATCCTCTATCCTATCCTATCTTCTATCCTATCCTATCCTCTATCCTATCCTATCCTCTGTCCTATCCTATCCTCTATCCTATCCTATCCTCTATCCTATCCTATCCTCTATCCTATCCTATCCTCTATCCTATCCTATCCTCTATCCTATCCTATCCTCTATAATATCGTATCCTCTATCATAACCTATCCTCTTTCCTATAATATCATCTATCCTATCCTAGCCTCTATCCTATCCTATCCTCTACCCTATCCTATCCTCTATCCTATCCTATCCTATCCTCTATCCTATCCTATCCTCTATCCTATCCTGTCCTCTATAATATCATATCCTCTATAATATCGTATCCTGTATCCTATCCTATCCTCTTTCCTATCCTATCATCAATCCTATCCTATCCTCTATCCTATCCAATCCTCTATGCTATCCCCTATCCTATCCTATCCTCTGTAATATCGTATCCTCTATCATATCCTATCCTCTTTCCTATAATATCATCTATCCTATCCTATCCTCTATCCTATCCTATCCTCTATCCTATCATATCCTCTATCCTATCGTATCCTCTATCCTATCGTATCCTCTATCCTATCCAATCCTCTATCGTATCCTATCCTCTATCCTATCCTATCCTCTATCCTATCCTATCCTCTGTCCTATCCTATCCTCTATCCTATTATATCCTCTATCCTATCCTGTCCTCTTTCCTTTCCTATCCTCAATCCTATCCTATCCTCTATCCTATCGTATCCTCTATCCTATCCAATCCTCTATCGTATCCTATCCTCTATCCTATCCTATCCTCTATCCTATCCTATCCTCTATCCTATCCTATCCTCTATCCTATCCTATCCTCTATCCTATCCTATCCTATATCCTATCCTATCCTCTATCCTATCGTATCCTCTATCCTATCCAATCCTCTATCGTATCCTATCCTCTATCCTATCCTATCCTCTATCCTATCCTATCCTCTATCCTATAATATCATCTATCCTATCCTATCCTCTATCCTATCCTATCCTCTATCGTCTCCTATCCTCTATGCTATCCAATCCTCTACCGTCTCCTATCCTGTATCCGATCCAATCGCCTATCCTCTATCCTATCCTGTCCTCTATCCTATCCTATCCTATATCCTATCCTATCCTCTATCCTATAATATCCTCTATCCTATCCAATCCTCTATCCTATCCTCTATACTATCCTCTATTCTATACTATCCTCTATCCGTATCCTATCCTCTGTCCTATCCTATCCTCTATCCTATCCTATCCTCTATCCTATCCTATCCTGTATCCTATCCTATCAACTATCCTATCCTATCCTCTATCCTATCCTATCCTATCAACTATCCTATCCTATCCTCTATCCTATCCTATCCTCTATCCTATCCTATCCGCTATCCTATCCTATCCTCTATCCTATAATATCCTCTATCCTATCCAATCCTCTATCCTATCCTCTATCCTATCCTCTATCCTATCCTCTATCCTATCCTGCTCTATCCTATCCTATCCTCTATCCTATCCTGCTCTATCCTATCCTACCCTCTATCCTATCCTATCCTCTATCCTATCTTATCCTCTATCCTATCCTGCTCTATCCTATCCTACCCTCTATCCTATCCTATCCTCTATCCTATCTTATCCTCTATCCTATCCTATCCTCCATCCTATCCTATCCTCTATCCTATAATATCATCTATCCTATCCTATTCTCTATCCTATCCTATATTCTATCCTATCCTATCCTCAATTCTTTCCTATGCTCTATCATCTGCTCTATCCTCTCCTATCCTCAATCCTATCCTATCCTCTATCCGATCCTATCCACTATCCTATCCAATCCTATATCCTATCCTCTATCCTATCCTATCCTCCATCCTATCCTATCCTCTATCCTATAATATCCTCTATCCTATCCTATCCTCTATCCTATCCAATCCTCTATCCTATCCTATCCTCTATCCTATCCTATCCTCTATCCTATCCTATCCTATATCCTATCCTATCCTCTATCCTATCCTATCCTCTATCCTATCCTATCCTCTATCCTATCCTGTCCTCTTTCCTATCCTATCCTCAACCCTATCCTATCCTCAATTCTATCCTATACTCCATCCTATCCTATCCGCTATCCTATCCTATCCTCTATCCTATAATATCCTCTATCCTATCCAATCCTCTATCCTATCCTCTATCCTATGCCCTATCCTATCCTCTATCCTATCCTGCTCTATCCTATCCTATCCTCTATCCTATCCTGCTCTATCCTATCCTACCCTCTATCCTATCCTATCCTCTATCCTATCTTATCCTCTATCCTATCCTATCCTCCATCCTATCCTATCCTCTATCCTATAATATCATCTATCCTATCCTATTCTCTATCCTATCCTATATTCTATCCTATCCTATCCTCAATTCTTTCCTATGCTCTATCATCTGCTCTATCCTCTCCTATCCTCAATCCTATCCTATCCTCTATCCGATCCTATCCACTATCCTATCCAATCCTATATCCTATCCTCTATCCTATCCTATCCTCCATCCTATCCTATCCTCTATCCTATAATATCATCTATCCTATCGTATCCTCTATCCTATCCTATCCTCTATCGTCTCCTATCCTCTATGCTATCCAATCCACTATGTTATCCTCTATCCTATCCTATCCTCCATAATATCCTATCCTCTATCCTATCCTATCCTCTATCCTAACCTATCCTCTACCCTATCCTATCCTCTATCCTATCCTATCCTCTATCCTATCCTATCCTGTATCCCATCCTATCCTCTATCCTATCCTATCATCTATCCTATCCTATCCTCTATATTATCTTATCCTCTATCCTATCCTATCCTCTGTCCTATCCTATCCTGTATCCTATCCTATCCTCAACCCTATCCTATCCTCAATTCTATCGTATACTCCATACTATCCTATCCGCTATCCTATCCTATCGTCTATCCTATAATATCCTCTATCCTATCCAATCCTCTATCCTATCCTCTATACTATCCTCTATTCTATCCTATCCTCTATCCGTATCCTATCCTCTGTCCTATCCTATCCGCTATCCTATCCTATCCTCTATCCTATCCTATCCTCTATCCTATCCTATCCTCTATAATATCGTATCCTGTATCCTATCCTGTCGTCTTTACTATCCTATCCTCAATCCTATCCTATCCTCTATCGTCTCCTATCCTCTATGCTATCGAATCCCCTATGTTATCCTCTATCCTATCCTATCCTCTATAATATCCTATATTCTATCCTATCCTATCCTCAATTCTTTCCTATGCTCTATCATCTGCTCTATCCTCTCCTATCCTCAATCCTATCCTATCCTCTATCCGATCCTATCCACTATCCTATCCAATCCTATATCCTATCCTCTATCCTATCCTATCCTCCATCCTATCCTATCCTCTATCCTATAATATCATCTATCCTATCGTATCCTCTATCCTATCCTATCCTCTATCGTCTCCTATCCTCTATGCTATCCAATCCACTATGTTATCCTCTATCCTATCCTATCCTCCATAATATCCTATCCTCTATCCTATCCTATCCTCTATCCTAACCTATCCTCTATCCTATCCTATCCTCTATCCTATCCTATCCTCTATCCTATCCTATCCTGTATCCCATCCTATCCTCTATCCTATCCTATCATCTATCCTATCCTATCCTCTATATTATCTTATCCTCTATCCTATCCTATCCTCTGTCCTATCCTATCCTGTATCCTATCCTATCCTCAACCCTATCCTATCCTCAATTCTATCGTATACTCCATACTATCCTATCCGCTATCCTATCCTATCGTCTATCCTATAATATCCTCTATCCTATCCAATCCTCTATCCTATCCTCTATACTATCCTCTATTCTATCCTATCCTCTATCCGTATCCTATCCTCTGTCCTATCCTATCCGCTATCCTATCCTATCCTCTATCCTATCCTATCCTCTATCCTATCCTATCCTCTATAATATCGTATCCTGTATCCTATCCTGTCGTCTTTACTATCCTATCCTCAATCCTATCCTATCCTCTATCGTCTCCTATCCTCTATGCTATCGAATCCCCTATGTTATCCTCTATCCTATCCTATCCTCTATAATATCCTTTCCTCTATCCTATCCTATCCTCTGTCCTATCCTATCCTCTATCCTATAATATCCTCTATCCTATCCTCTATCCTATCCTCTATCCTATCCTGCTCTATCCTATCCTGCTCTATCCTATCCTATCCTCTATCCTATCCTGCTCTATCCTATCCTACCCTCTATCCTATCCTATCCTCTATCCTATCTTATCCTCTATCCTATCCTATCCTCCATCCTATCCTATCCTCTATCCTATAATATCATCTATCCTATCCTATTCTCTATCCTATCCTATATTCTATCCTATCCTATCCTCAATTCTTTCCTATGCTCTACCATCTGCTCTATCCTCTCCTATCCTCAATCCTATCCTATCCTCTATCCGATCCTATCCTCTATCCTATCCAATCCTATATCCTATCCTCTATCCTATCCTATCCTCCATCCTATCCTATCCTCTATCCTATAATATCATCTATCCTATCGTATCCTCTATCCTATCCTATCCACTATCGTCTCCTATCCTCTATGCTATCCAATCCACTATGTTATCCTCTATCCTATCCTATCCTCCATAATATCCTATCCTCTATCCTATCCTATCCTCTATCCTAACCTATCCTCTATCCTATCCTATCCTCTATCCTATCCTATCCTCTATCCTATCCTATCCTGTATCCCATCCTATCCTCTATCCTATCCTATCATCTATCCTATCCTATCCTCTATATTACCTTATCCTCTATCCTATCCTATCCTCTGTCCTATCCTATCCTGTATCCTATCCTATCCTCAACCCTATCCTATCCTCAATTCTATCGTCTACTCCATACTATCCTATCCGCTATCCTATCCTATCGTCTATCCTATAATATCCTCTATCCTATCCAATCCTCTATCCTATCCTCTATACTATCCTCTATTCTATCCTATCCTCTATCCGTATCCTATCCTCTGTCCTATCCTATCCTCTATCCTATCCTATCCTCAATCCTATCCTATCCTCTATCCTATCCTATCCTCTATAATATCGTATCCTGTATCCTATCCTGTCGTCTTTACTATCCTATCCTCAATCCTATCCTATCCTCTATCGTCTCCTATCCTCTATGCTATCCAATCCCCTATGTTATCCTCTATCCTATCCTATCCTCTATAATATCCTTTCCTCTATCCTATCCTATCCTCTGTCCTATCCTATCCTCTATCCTATCCTATCCTCTATCCTATCCTATCCTGTATCCTATCCTATCAACTATCCTATCCTATCCTCTATCCTATCCTATCCTATCAACTATCCTATCCTATCCTCTATCCTATCCTATCCTCTATCCTATCCTATCCTCTGTCCTATCCTATACTCCATCCTATCCTATCCGCTATCCTATCCTATCCTCTATCCTATAATATCCTCTATCCTATCCAATCCTCTATCCTATCCTCTATCCTATCCTCTATCCTATCCTATCCTCTATAATATCGTATCCTCTATCATAACCTATCCTCTTTCCTATAATATCATCTATCCTATCCTATCCTCTATCCTATCCTATCCTCTATCGTCTCCTATCCTCTATGCTATCCAATCCCCTATGTTATCCTCTATCCTATCCTATCCTCTATAATATCCTATCCTCTATCCTATCCTATCCTCTATCCTATCCTATCCTCTATCCTATCGCATCCTCTATCCTATCCAATCCTCCATCCTATCCTATCCTCTATCCTATAATATCATCTATCCTATCCTATTCTCTATCTTATCCTATATTCTATCCTATCCTATCCTCAATTCTTTCCTATGCTCTATCATCTGCTCTATCCTCTCCTATCCTCAATCCTATCCTATCCTCTATCCTATCCTATCCTCTATCCTATCCTATCCTCTATCCTATCCTATCCTCTTTCCTATCCTATCCTCAATCCTATCCTATCCTCTATCCTATCGTATCCTCTATCCTATCCAATCCTCTATCGTATCCTATCCTCTATCCTATCCTATCCTCTATCCTATCCTATCCTCTATCCTATCCTATCCTCTATCCTATCCTATCCTCTATCCTATCCTATCTTCTATCCTATCCTATCCTCTATCCTATCCTCTGTCCTATCCTATCCTCTATCCTATCCTATCCTCTATCCTATCCTATCCTCTATCCTATCCTATCCTCTATCCTATCCTATCCTCTATCCTATCCTATCCTCTATCCTATCCTATCCTCTATCCTATCCTATCCTCTATCCTATCCTATCCTCTATCCTATCCTATCCTCTATCCTATCCTATCCTCTATCCTATCCTATCCTCTGTAATATCGTATCCTCTATCATATCCTATCCTCTTTCCTATAATATCATCTATCCTATCCTATCCTCTATCCTATCCTATCCTCTATCCTATCATATCCTCTATCCTATCGTATCCTCTATCCTATCCTATCCTCTGTCCTATCCTAATCTCTATCCTATCCTATCCTCTATCCTATCCTATCCCCTATCCTATCGTATCCTCTATCCTATCCAATCCTCTATCCTATAATATCATCTATCCTATCCTATCCTCTATCCTATCCTATCCTCTATCATATCCTATCCTATCCTCTATCCTATCCTATCCTCTATCCTATCCTATCCTCTATCCTATCCTATGCTCTATAATATCGTATCCTCTATAATATCGTATCCTGTATCCTATCCTGTTCTCTTTCCTATCCTATCATCAATCCTATCCTATCCTCTATGCTATCGTATCCTCTATAATATCGTATCCTGTATCCTATCTTGTCCTCTTTCCTATCCTATCCTTAATCATATCCTATCCTCTGTCCTATCGCATCCTCTATCCTATCCAATCCTCTATCCTATGCTATCCTCTACCCTATCATATCGTCTATCCTATCCTATCCTCTATCCTATCCTGTCCTCTTTCCTATCCTATCCTCAACCCTATCCTATCCTCAATTCTATCATATCCTCTATCCTATAATATCCCCTATCCTATCCTATCCTCCATCCTATCCTTTCCTCTATCCTATAATATCATCTATCCTATCCTATTCTCTATCCTATCCTATATTCTATCCTATCCTATCCTCAATTCTTTCCTATGCTCTATCATCTGCTCTATCCTCTCCTATCCTCTATCCTATCCTCTATCCTATCCTCTATCCTATCCTCTATCCTATCCTCTATCCTATTCTCTATCCTATCCTGCTCTATCCTATCCTATCCTCTATCTTATCCTATCCTCTATCCTATCTTATCCTCTATCCTATCCTATCCTCCATCCTATCCTATCCTCTATCCTATAATATCATGTATCCTATCCTATTTTCTATCCTATCCTATCCTCTATCCTATCCTGTCCTCTATAATATCATATCCTCTATAATATCGTATCCTGTATCCTATCCTATCCTCTTTCCTATCCTATCATCAATCCTATCCTATCCTCTATCCTATCCAATCCTCTATGTTATCCCCTATCCTATCCTATCCTCTGTAATATCGTATCCTCTATCATATCCTATCCTCTTTCCTATAATATCATCTATCCTATCCTATCCTCTATCCTATCCTATCCTCTATCCTATCATATCCTCTATCCTATCGTATCCTCTATCCTATCCTATCCTCTGTCCTATCCTATCCTCTATCCTATCCTATCCTATATCCTATCCTATCCTCTATCCTATCGTATCCTCTATCCTATCCAATCCTCTATCCTATCCTATCCTCTATCCTATGCTATCCTCTATCCTATCCTATCCTCTGTCCTATCCTATCCTCTATCCTATCCTATCCTCTATCCTATCCTGTCCTCTTTCCTTTCCTATCCTCAATCCTATCCTATCCTCTATCCTATCGTATCCTCTATCCTATCCAATCCTCTATCGTATCCTATCCTCTATCTTATCCTATCCTCTATCCTATCCTATCCTCTATCCTATCCTATCCTCTATCCTATCCTATCCTCTATCCTATAATATCATGTATCCTATCCTATTCTCTATCCTATCCTATATTCTATCCTATCCTATCCTCAATTCTTTCCTATGCTCTATCATCTGCTCTATCCTCTCCTATCCTCAATCCTATCCTATCCTCTATCCGATCCTATCCTCTATCGTCTCCTATCCTCTATGCTATCCAATCCCCTATGTTATCCTCTATCCTATCCAATCCTCTATAATATCCTATCCTCTATCCTATACTATCCACTATAATATCCTATCCCCTATCCTATCCTATCCTCTGTCCTATCCTATCCTCTATCCTATCCTATCTTCTATCCTATCCTATCCTCTATCCTATCCTATCCTCTGTCCTATCCTATCCTCTATCCTATCCTATCCTCTATCCTATCCTATCCTCTATCCTATCCTATCCTCTATCCTATCCTATCCTCTATCCTATCCTATCCTCTATCCTATCCTATCCTCTATCCTATCCTATCCTCTATCCTATCCTATCCTCTATAATATCGTATCCTCTATCATAACCTATCCTCTTTCCTATAATATCATCTATCCTATCCTAGCCTCTATCCTATCCTATCCTCTATCCTATCCTATCCTCTATCCTATCCTATCCTATCCTCTATCCTATCCTATCCTCTATCCTATCCTATCCTCTATCCTATCCTGTCCTCTATAATATCATATCCTCTATAATATCGTATCCTGTATCCTATCCTATCCTCTTTCCTATCCTATCATCAATCCTATCCTATCCTCTATCCTATCCAATCCTCTATGTTATCCCCTATCCTATCCTATCCTCTGTAATATCGTATCCTCTATCATATCCTATCCTCTTTCCTATAATATCATCTATCCTATCCTATCCTCTATCCTATCCTATCCTCTATCCTATCATATCCTCTATCCTATCGTATCCTCTATCCTATCCTATCCTCTGTCCTATCCTATCCTCTATCCTATCCTATCCTATATCCTATCCTATCCTCTATCCTATCGTATCCTCTATCCTATCCAATCCTCTATCGTATCCTATCCTCTATCCTATCCTATCCTCTATCCTATCCTATCCTCTGTCCTATCCTATCCTCTATCCTATTATATCCTCTATCCTATCCTGTCCTCTTTCCTTTCCTATCCTCAATCCTATCCTATCCTCTATCCTATCGTATCCTCTATCCTATCCAATCCTCTATCGTATCCTATCCTCTATCCTATCCTATCCTCTATCCTATCCTATCCTCTATCCTATCCTATCCTTTATCCTATCCTATCCTCTATCCTATCCTATCCTATATCCTATCCTATCCTCTATCCTATCGTATCCTCTATCCTATCCAATCCTCTATCGTATCCTATCCTCTATCCTATCCTATCCTCTATCCTATCCTATCCTCTGTCCTATCCTATCCTCTATCCTATCCTATCCTCTATCCTATCCTGTCCTCTTTCCTTTCCTATCCTCAATCCTATCCTATCCTCTATCCTATCGTATCCTCTATCCTATCCAATCCTCTATCCTATCCTATCCCCTATCCTATCCTATCCTCTGTCCTATCCTATCCTCTATCCTATCCTATCTTCTATCCTATCCTATCCTCTATCCTATCCTATCCTCTGTCCTATCCTATCCTCTATCCTATCCTATCTTCTATCCTATCCTATCCTCTATCCTATCCTATCCTCTGTCCTATCCTATCCTCGATCCTATCCTATCCTCTATCCTATCCTATCCTCTATCCTATCCTATCCTCTATCCTATCCTATCCTCTATCTTATAATATCGTCTATCCTATCCTATCCTCTATAATATCGTATCCTCTATCATAACCTATCCTCTTTCCTATAATATCATCTATCCTATCCTAGCCTCTATCCTATCCTATCCTCTATCCTATCCTATCCTCTATCCTATCCTATCCTATCCTCTATCCTATCCTATCCTCTATCCTATCCTGTCCTCTATAATATCATATCCTCTATAATGTCGTATCCTGTATCCTATCCTATCCTCTTTCCTATCCTATCATCAATCCTATCCTATCCTCTATCCTATCCAATCCTCTATGTTATCCCCTATCCTATCCTATCCTCTGTAATATCGTATCCTCTATCATATCCTATCCTCTTTCCTATCCAATCCTCTATCGTATCCTATCCTCTATCCTATCCTATCCTCTATCCTATCCTATCCTCTGTCCTATCCTATCCTCTATCCTATCCTATCCTCTATCCTATCCTGTCCTCTTTCCTTTCCTATCCTCAATCCTATCCTATCCTCTATCCTATCGTATCCTCTATCCTATCCAATCCTCTATCCTATCCTATCCTCTATCCTATCCTATTCTCTATCCTATCCAATCCCCTATGTTATCGTCTATCCTATCCTCTATAATATCGTATCCTCTATCATATCCTATCCTCTTTCCTATAATATCGTCTATCCTATCCTATTCCCTATCCTATCCTATCCTCTAGCCTACTCTATCATCTATCCTATCCTATCCTCTATCCTATCCAATCCTCTATCCTATCCTGTCCTCTATCCTATCTTATCCTCTATCCTATCCTATCCTCTATCCTATCCTCTATCCTATAATATCATGTATCCTCTCCTATTCTCTATCCTATCCTATATTCTATCCTATCCTATCCTCAATTCTTTCCTATGCTCTATCATCTGCTCTATCCTCTCCTATCCTCAATCCTATCCTATCCTCTATCCTATCCAATCCTCTACCGTCTCGTATCCTGTATCCGATCCAATCGCCTATCCTCTATCCTATCCTGTCCTCTTTCCTATCTTATCCTCAACCCTATCCTATCCTCAATTCTATCCTATACTCCATCCTATCCTATCCGCTATCCTATCCTATCCTCTATCCTATAATATCCTCTATCCTATCCAATCCTCTATCCTATCCTCTATCCTATCCTGTCCTCTTTCCTATCTTATCCTCAACCCTATCCTATCCTCAATTCTATCCTATACTCCATCCTATCCTATCCTCCATCCTATCCTATCCTCTATCCTATAATATCATCTATCCTATCCTATCCTCTATCCTATCCTATCCTCTATCGTCTCCTATCCTCTATGCTATCCAATCCACTATGTTATCCTCTATCCTATCCTATCCTCTATAATATCCTATCCTCTATCCTATCCTATCCTCTATCCTAACCTATCCTCTATCCTATCCTATCCTCTATCCTATCCTATCCTCTATCCTATCCTATCCTGTATCCCATCCTATCCTCTATCCTATCCTATCCTCTATCCTATCCTATCCTCTGTCCTATCCTATCCTGTATCCTATCCTATCCTCTATCCTATCCTATCCTCTATCCTATCCTATCCTATCCTCTATCCTATCCTATCCTCTATAATATCGTATCCTGTATCCTATCCTGTAATCTTTCCTATCCTCTATCGTCTCCTATCCTCTATCCTATCCAATCCCCTATGTTATCCTCTAAATTATCTTATCCTGTATCCTATCCTCTATCCTATCCTCTATCCTATCCTATCCTCAACCCTATCCTATCCTCAATTCTATCGTATACTCCATACTATCCTATCCGCTATCCTATCCTATCGTCTATCCTATAATATCCTCTATCCTATCCAATCCTCTATCCTATCCTCTATCCTATCCTCTATTCTATCCTATCCTCTATCCGTATCCTATCCTCTGTCCTATCCTATCCTCTATCCTATCCTATCCTCTATCCTATCCTATCCTCTATCCTATCCTGTCCTCTATCCTATCCTATCCTATATCCTATCCTATCCTCTATCATATCCTATCCTCTATCCTATCCTATCCTCTATCCTATCCTATCCTCTATCCTATCCTATCCTCTATCCTATCCTATCCTCTATCCTATCCTATCCTCTATCCTATCCTATCCTCTATAATATCGTATCCTCTATAATATCGTATCCTGTATCCTACCCTGTCCTGTTTCCTATCCTATCATCAATCCTATCCTATCCTCTATCGTCTGCTATCCTCTATCCTATCCAATCCCCTATGTTATCCTCTATCCTATCTTATCCTCTATCCTATCCTATCCTCAATCCTATCCTATCCTCTATCCTATAATATCCTCTATCCTATCCAATCCTCTACCGTCTCCTATCCTCTATCCTATCCAATCCCCTATGTTATCCTCTATCCTATCATATCCTCTATCCTATCCTATCCTCTATCCTATCCTATCCTCTATCCTATCCAATCCTCTATCGTATCCTATCCTCTATCCTATCCTATCCTCTATCCTATCCTATCCTATATCCTATCCTATCCTCTATCCTATCCTATCCTCTATCCTATCCTATCCTCTATCCTATCCTGTCCTCTATCCTATCCAATCCTCTATCCTATCCTCTATCCTATCCTCTATCCTATCCTCTATCCTATCCTGCTCTATCCTATCCTATCCTCTATCCTATCCTGCTCTATCCTATCCTATCCTCTATCCTATCCTATCCTCTATCCTATCTTATCCTCTATCCTATCCTATCCTCCATCCTATCCTATCCTGTATCCTATAATATCATCTATCCTATCCTATTCTCTATCCTATCCTATATTCTATCCTATCCTATTCTCAATTCTTTCCTATGCTCTATCATCTGCTCTATCCTCTCCTATCCTCAATCCTATCCTATCCTCTATCCTATCCTATCCTCTATCCTATCCTGTCCTCTGTCCTATCCTATCCTCTATCCTATCCTATCTTCTATCCTATCCTATCCTCTATCCTATCCTATCCTCTGTCCTATCCTATCCTCTATCCTATCCTATCCTCTATCCTATCCTATCCTCTATCCTATCCTATCCTCTATCCTATCCTATCCTCTATCTTATAATATCGTCTATCCTATCCTATCCTCTATAATATCGTATCCTCTATCATAACCTATCCTCTTTCCTATAATATCCTCTATCCTATCCTATCCTCTATCCTATAATATCATGTATCCTCTCCTATTCTCTATCCTATCCTATATTCTATCCTATCCTATCCCCAATTCTTTCCTATGCTCTATCATCTGCTCTATCCTCTCCTATCCTCAATCCTATCCTATCCTCTATCCTATCCAATCCTCTACCGTCTCGTATCCTGTATCCGATCCAATCGCCTATCCTCTATCCTATCCTGTCCTCTTTCCTATCTTATCCTCAACCCTATCCTATCCTCAATTCTATCCTATACTCCATCCTATCCTATCCGCTATCCTATCCTATCCTCTATCCTATAATATCCTCTATCCTATCCAATCCTCTATCCTATCCTCTATCCTATCCTGTCCTCTTTCCTATCTTATCCTCAACCCTATCCTATCCTCAATTCTATCCTATACTCCATCCTATCCTATCCTCCATCCTATCCTATCCTCTATCCTATAATATCATCTATCCTATCCTATCCTCTATCCTATCCTATCCTCTATCGTCTCCTATCCTCTATGCTATCCAATCCACTATGTTATCCTCTATCCTATCCTATCCTCTATAATATCCTATCCTCTATCCTATCCTATCCTCTATCCTAACCTATCCTCTATCCTATCCTATCCTCTATCCTATCCTATCCTCTATCCTATCCTATCCTGTATCCCATCCTATCCTCTATCCTATCCTATCCTCTATCCTATCCTATCCTCTGTCCTATCCTATCCTGTATCCTATCCTATCCTCTATCCTATCCTATCCTCTATCCTATCCTATCCTATCCTCTATCCTATCCTATCCTCTATAGTATCGTATCCTGTATCCTATCCTGTAATCTTTCCTATCCTCTATCGTCTCCTATCCTCTATCCTATCCAATCCCCTATGTTATCCTCTAAATTATCTTATCCTGTATCCTATCCTCTATCCTATCCTCTATCCTATCCTATCCTCAACCCTATCCTATCCTCAATTCTATCGTATACTCCATACTATCCTATCCGCTATCCTATCCTATCGTCTATCCTATAATATCCTCTATCCTATCCAATCCTCTATCCTATCCTCTATCCTATCCTCTATTCTATCCTATCCTCTATCCGTATCCTATCCTCTGTCCTATCCTATCCTCTATCCTATCCTATCCTCTATCCTATCCTATCCTCTATCCTATCCTGTCGTCTATCCTATCCTATCCTATATCCTATCCTATCCTCTATCCTATCCTATCCTCTATCCTATCCAATCCTCTACCGTCTCGTATCCTGTATCCGATCCAATCGCCTATCCTCTATCCTATCCTGTCCTCTTTCCTATCTTATCCTCAACCCTATCCTATCCTCAATTCTATCCTATACTCCATCCTATCCTATCCGCTATCCTATCCTATCCTCTATCCTATAATATCCTCTATCCTATCCAATCCTCTATCCTATCCTCTATCCTATCCTGTCCTCTTTCCTATCTTATCCTCAACCCTATCCTATCCTCAATTCTATCCTATACTCCATCCTATCCTATCCTCCATCCTATCCTATCCTCTATCCTATAATATCATCTATCCTATCCTATCCTCTATCCTATCCTATCCTCTATCGTCTCCTATCCTCTATGCTATCCAATCCACTATGTTATCCTCTATCCTATCCTATCCTCTATAATATCCTATCCTCTATCCTATCCTATCCTCTATCCTAACCTATCCTCTATCCTATCCTATCCTCTATCCTATCCTATCCTCTATCCTATCCTATCCTGTATCCCATCCTATCCTCTATCCTATCCTATCCTCTATCCTATCCTATCCTCTGTCCTATCCTATCCTGTATCCTATCCTATCCTCTATCCTATCCTATCCTCTATCCTATCCTATCCTATCCTCTATCCTATCCTATCCTCTATAATATCGTATCCTGTATCCTATCCTGTAATCTTTCCTATCCTCTATCGTCTCCTATCCTCTATCCTATCCAATCCCCTATGTTATCCTCTAAATTATCTTATCCTGTATCCTATCCTCTATCCTATCCTCTATCCTATCCTATCCTCAACCCTATCCTATCCTCAATTCTATCGTATACTCCATACTATCCTATCCGCTATCCTATCCTATCGTCTATCCTATAATATCCTCTATCCTATCCAATCCTCTATCCTATCCTCTATCCTATCCTCTATTCTATCCTATCCTCTATCCGTATCCTATCCTCTGTCCTATCCTATCCTCTATCCTATCCTATCCTCTATCCTATCCTATCCTCTATCCTATCCTGTCGTCTATCCTATCCTATCCTATATCCTATCCTATCCTCTATCCTATCCTATCCTCTATCCTATCCTATCCTCTATCCTATCCTATCCTCTATCCTATCCTATCCTCTATCCTATCCTATCCTCTATCCTATCCTATCCTCTATCCTATCCTATCCTCTATCCTATCCTATCCTCTATAATATCGTATCCTCTATAATATCGTATCCTGTATCCTATCCTGTCCTGTTTCCTATCCTATCATCAATCCTATCCTATCCTCTATCGTCTGCTATCCTCTATCCTATCCAATCCCCTATGTTATCCTCTATCCTATCTTATCCTCTATCCTATCCTATCCTCAATCCTATCCTATCCTCTATCCTATAATATCCTCTATCCTATCCAATCATCTACCGTCTCCTATCCTCTATCCTATCCAATCCCCTATGTTATCCTCTATCCTATCATATCCTCTATCCTATCCTATCCTCTATCCTATCCTATCCTCTATCCTATCCAATCCTCTATCGTATCCTATCCTCTATCCTATCCTATCCTCTATCCTATCCTATCCTATATCCTATCCTATCCTCTATCCTATCCTATCCTTTATCCTATCCTATCCTCTATCCTATCCTGTCCTCTATCCTATCCAATCCTCTATCCTATCCTCTATCCTATCCTCTATCCTATCCTCTATCCTATCCTGCTCTATCCTATCCTATCCTCTATCCTATCCTATCCTCCATCCTATCCTATCCTGTATCCTATAATATCATCTATCCTATCCTATTCTCTATCCTATCCTATATTCTATCCTATCCTATTCTCAATTCTTTCCTATGCTCTATCATCTGCTCTATCCTCTCCTATCCTCAATCCTATCCTATCCTCTATCCTATCCAATCCTATATCATATCCTCTATCCTATCCTATCCTCCATCCTATCCTATCCTCTATCCTATAATATCATCTATCCTATCGTATCCTTTATCCTATCCTATCCTCTATCGTCTCCTATCCTCTATGCTATCCAATACACTATGTTATCCTCTATCCTATCCTATCCTCTATAATATCCTATCCTCTATCCTATCCTATCCTCTATCCTAACCTATCCTCTATCCTATCCTATCCTCTATTATATCCTATCCTCTATCCTATCCTATCCTGTATCCCATCCTATCCTCTATCCTATCCTATCCTCTATCCTATGCTATCCTCTATCCTATCATATCCTCTATCCTATCCTATCCTCTATCCTATCCTGTCCTCTTTCCTATCCTATCCTCAACCCTATCCTATCCTCAATTCTATCATATACTCAATCCTATCCTATCCGCTATCCTATCCTATCCTCTATCCTATAATATCAACTACCCTATCCTATCCTCCATCCTATCCTATCCTCTATCCGATCCTATCCTCTATCCTATCCAATCCTATATCCTATCCTCTATCCTATCCTATCCTCCATCCTATCCTATCCTCTATCCTATAATATCATCTATCCTATTCTATCCTCTATCCTATCCTATCCTCTATCGTCTCCTATCCTCTATGCTATCCAATCCCCTATGTTATCCTCTATCCTATCCAATCCTCTAAAATATCCTATCCTCTATCCTATCCTATCCTCTATCCTATCCTATCCTCTATCCTATCCTATCCTCTATCCTATCCTATCCTCTATTCTATCCTATCCTCTATCCTATCCTATCCTCTATCCTATCCTATCCTCTATCCTATCCTATCTTCTATCCTATCCTATCCTCTATCCTATCCTCTGTCCTATCCTATCCTCTATCCTATCCTATCCTCTATCCTATCCTATCCTCTATCCTATCCTATCCTCTATCCTATCCTATCCTCTATCCTATCCTATCCTCTATCCTATCCTATCCTCTATCCTATCCTATCCTCTATCCTATCCTATCCTCTATCCTATCCTATCCTCTATCCTATCCTATCCTCTATCCTATCCTATCCTCTGTAATATCGTATCCTCTATCATATCCTATCCTCTTTCCTATAATATCATCTATCCTATCCTATCCTCTATCCTATCCTATCCTCTATCGTATCATATCCTCTATCCTATCGTATCCTCTATCCTATCCTATCCTCTGTCCTATCCTAATCTCTATCCTATCCTATCCTCTATCCTATCCTATCCTCTATCCTATCGTATCCTCTATCCTATCCAATCCTCTATCGTATCCTATCCTCTATCCTACCCTATCCTCTATCCTATCCTCTCCTCTATCCTATCCTATCCTCTATCCTATCCTACCCTCTATCCTATCCTATCCTCTATCCTATCCTATCCTCTATCCTATCCTATCCTCTATCCTATCCTATCCTCTATAATATCGTATCCTCTATCATATCCTATCCTCTTTCCTATAATATCATCTATTCTATCCTATCCTCTATCCTATCCTATCCTCTATCCTATCCTATCCTCTATCCTATCTTATCATCTATCCTATCCTATCCTCCATCCTATCCTATCCTCTATCCTATAATATCATCTATCCTATCCTATCCTCTATCCTATCCTATCCTCTATCCTATCCTATCCTCTATCCTATCCTATCCTCTATCCTATCCTATCCTCTATCCTATCCTATCCTCTATCCTATCCTATCCTCTATCCTATCCTATGCTCTATAATATCGTATCCTCTATAATATCGTATCCTGTATCCTATCCTGTTCTCTTTCCTATCCTATCCTCAATCCTATCCTATCCTCTATGCTATCGTATCCTCTATAATATCGTATCCTGTATCCTATCTTGTCCTCTTTCCTATCCTATCCTTAATCATATCCTATCCTCTGTCCTATCGCATCCTCTATCCTATCCAATCCTCTATCCTATCCTATCCTCTATCCTATCCTATCCTCTATCCTATCCTATCCTCTATCCTATCCTATCCTCAATTCTATCCTATACTCCATCCTATCCTATCCGCTATCCTATCCTATCCTCTATCCTATAATATCCTCTATCCTATCCAATCCTCTATACTATCCTCTATCCTATCCTCTATCCTATCCTATCCTCTATCATATCCTATCCTCTATCCGATCCTATCCTCTATCGTCTCCTATCCTCTATGCTATCCAATCCCCTATGTTATCCTCTATCCTATCCAATCCTCTATAATATCCTATCCTCTATCCTATACTATCCTCTATAATATCCTATCCCCTATCCTATCCTATCCTCTGTCCTATCCTATCCTCTATCCTATCCTATCTTCTATCCTATCCTATCCTCTATCCTATCCTATCCTCTGTCCTATCCTATCCTCTATCCTATCCTATCCTCTATCCTATCCTATCCTCTATCCTATCCTATCCTCTATCCTATCCTATCCTCTATCCTATCCTCTATCCTATCCTATCCTCTATCCTATCCTATCCTCTATCCTATCCTATCCTCTATAATATCGTATCCTCTATCATAACCTATCCTCTTTCCTATAATATCATCTATCCTATCCTAGCCTCTATCCTATCCTATCCTCTATCCTATCCTATCCTCTATCCTATCCTATCCTATCCTCTATCCTATCCTATCCTCTATCCTATCCTGTCCTCTATAATATCATATCCTCTATAATATCGTATCCTGTATCCTATCCTATCCTCTTTCCTATCCTATCATCAATCCTATCCTATCCTCTATCCTATCCAATCCTCTATGTTATCCCCTATCCTATCCTATCCTCTGTAATATCGTATCCTCTATCATATCCTATCCTCTTTCCTATAATATCATCTATCCTATCCTATCCTCTATCCTATCCTATCCTCTATCCTATCATATCCTCTATCCTATCGTATCCTCTATCCTATCGTATCCTCTATCCTATCCAATCCTCTATCGTATCCTATCCTCTATCCTATCCTATCCTCTATCCTATCCTATCCTCTGTCCTATCCTATCCTCTATCCTATTATATCCTCTATCCTATCCTGTCCTCTTTCCTTTCCTATCCTCAATCCTATCCTATCCTCTATCCTATCGTATCCTCTATCCTATCCAATCCTCTATCGTATCCTATCCTCTATCCTATCCTATCCTCTATCCTATCCTATCCTCTATCCTATCCTATCCTCTATCCTATCCTATCCTCTATCCTATCCTATCCTATATCCTATCCTATCCTCTATCCTATCGTATCCTCTATCCTATCCAATCCTCTATCGTATCCTATCCTCTATCCTATCCTATCCTCTATCCTATCCTATCCTCTATCCTATAATATCATCTATCCTATCCTATCCTCTATCCTATCCTATCCTCTATCGTCTCCTATCCTCTATGCTATCCAATCCTCTACCGTCTCCTATCCTGTATCCGATCCAATCGCCTATCCTCTATCCTATCCTGTCCTCTATCCTATCCTATCCTATATCCTATCCTATCCTCTATCCTATAATATCCTCTATCCTATCCAATCCTCTATCCTATCCTCTATACTATCCTCTATTCTATACTATCCTCTATCCGTATCCTATCCTCTGTCCTATCCTATCCTCTATCCTATCCTATCCTCTATCCTATCCTATCCTGTATCCTATCCTATCAACTATCCTATCCTATCCTCTATCCTATCCTATCCTATCAACTATCCTATCCTATCCTCTATCCTATCCTATCCTCTATCCTATCCTATCCGCTATCCTATCCTATCCTCTATCCTATAATATCCTCTATCCTATCCAATCCTCTATCCTATCCTCTATCCTATCCTCTATCCTATCCTCTATCCTATCCTGCTCTATCCTCTCCTATCCTCAATCCTATCCTATCCTCTATCCGATCCTATCCTCTATCGTCTCCTATCCTCTATGCTATCCAATCCCCTATGTTATCCTCTATCCTATCCAATCCTCTATAATAACCTATCCTCTATCCTATACTATCCTCTATAATATCCTATCCCCTATCCTATCCTATCCTCTGTCCTATCCTATCCTCTATCCTATCCTATCTTCTATCCTATCCTATCCTCTATCCTATCCTATCCTCTGTCCTATCCTATCCTCTATCCTATCCTATCCTCTATCCTATCCTATCCTCTATCCTATCCTATCCTCTATCCTATCCTATCCTCTATCCTATCCTATCCTCTATCCTATCCTATCCTCTATAATATCGTATCCTCTATCATAACCTATCCTCTTTCCTATAATATCATCTATCCTATCCTAGCCTCTATCCTATCCTATCCTCTATCCTATCCTATCCTCTATCCTATCCTATCCTATCCTCTATCCTATCCTATCCTCTATCCTATCCTGTCCTCTATAATATCATATCCTCTATAATATCGTATCCTGTATCCTATCCTATCCTCTTTCCTATCCTATCATCAATCCTATCCTATCCTCTATCCTATCCAATCCTCTATGTTATCCCCTATCCTATCCTATCCTCTGTAATATCGTATCCTCTATCATATTCTATCCTCTTTCCTATAATATCATCTATCCTATCCTATCCTCTATCCTATCCTATCCTCTATCCTATCATATCCTCTATCCTATCGTATCCTCTATCCTATCGTATCCTCTATCCTATCCAATCCTCTATCGTATCCTATCCTCTATCCTATCCTATCCTCTATCCTATCCTATCCTCTGTCCTATCCTATCCTCTATCCTATTATATCCTCTATCCTATCCTGTCCTCTTTCCTTTCCTATCCTCAATCCTATCCTATCCTCTATCCTATCGTATCCTCTATCCTATCCAATCCTCTATCGTATCCTATCCTCTATCCTATCCTATCCTCTATCCTATCCTATCCTCTATCCTATCCTATCCTCTATCCTATCCTATCCTCTATCCTATCCTATCCTCTATCCTATCCTATCCTCTATCCTATCCTATCCTCTATCCTATAATATCATCTATCCTATCCTATCCTCTATCCTATCCTATCCTCTATCGTCTCCTATCCTCTATGCTATCCAATCCTCTACCGTCTCCTATCCTGTATCCGATCCAATCGCCTATCCTCTATCCTATCCTGTCCTCTATCCTATCCTATCCTATATCCTATCCTATCCTCTATCCTATAATATCCTCTATCCTATCCAATCCTCTATCCTATCCTCTATACTATCCTCTATTCTATACTATCCTCTATCCGTATCCTATCCTCTGTCCTATCCTATCCTCTATCCTATCCTATCCTCTATCCTATCCTATCCTGTATCCTATCCTATCAACTATCCTATCCTATCCTCTATCCTATCCTATCCTATCAACTATCCTATCCTATCCTCTATCCTATCCTATCCTCTATCCTATCCTATCCGCTATCCTATCCTATCCTCTATCCTATAATATCCTCTATCCTATCCAATCCTCTATCCTATCCTCTATCCTATCCTCTATCCTATCCTCTATCCTATCCTGCTCTATCCTATCCTATCCTCTATCCTATCCTGCTCTATCCTATCCTACCCTCTATCCTATCCTATCCTCTATCCTATCTTATCCTCTATCCTATCCTGCTCTATCCTATCCTACCCTCTATCCTATCCTATCCTCTATCCTATCTTATCCTCTATCCTATCCTATCCTCCATCCTATCCTATCCTCTATCCTATAATATCATCTATCCTATCCTATTCTCTATCCTATCCTATATTCTATCCTATCCTATCCTCAATTCTTTCCTATGCTCTATCATCTGCTCTATCCTCTCCTATCCTCAATCCTATCCTATCCTCTATCCGATCCTATCCACTATCCTATCCAATCCTATATCCTATCCTCTATCCTATCCTATCCTCCATCCTATCCTATCCTCTATCCTATAATATCCTCTATCCTATCCTATCCTCTATCCTATCCAATCCTCTATCCTATCCTATCCTCTATCCTATCCTATCCTCTATCCTATCCTATCCTATATCCTATCCTATCCTCTATCCTATCCTATCCTCTATCCTATCCTATCCTCTATCCTATCCTGTCCTCTTTCCTATCCTATCCTCAACCCTATCCTATCCTCAATTCTATCCTATACTCCATCCTATCCTATCCGCTATCCTATCCTATCCTCTATCCTATAATATCCTCTATCCTATCCAATCCTCTATCCTATCCTCTATCCTATCCCCTATCCTATCCTCTATCCTATCCTGCTCTATCCTATCCTATCCTCTATCCTATCCTGCTCTATCCTATCCTACCCTCTATCCTATCCTATCCTCTATCCTATCTTATCCTCTATCCTATCCTATCCTCCATCCTATCCTATCCTCTATCCTATAATATCATCTATCCTATCCTATTCTCTATCCTATCCTATATTCTATCCTATCCTATCCTCAATTCTTTCCTATGCTCTATCATCTGCTCTATCCTCTCCTATCCTCAATCCTATCCTATCCTCTATCCGATCCTATCCACTATCCTATCCAATCCTATATCCTATCCTCTATCCTATCCTATCCTCCATCCTATCCTATCCTCTATCCTATAATATCATCTATCCTATCGTATCCTCTATCCTATCCTATCCTCTATCGTCTCCTATCCTCTATGCTATCCAATCCACTATGTTATCCTCTATCCTATCCTATCCTCCATAATATCCTATCCTCTATCCTATCCTATCCTCTATCCTAACCTATCCTCTATCCTATCCTATCCTCTATCCTATCCTATCCTCTATCCTATCCTATCCTGTATCCCATCCTATCCTCTATCCTATCCTATCATCTATCCTATCCTATCCTCTATATTATCTTATCCTCTATCCTATCCTATCCTCTGTCCTATCCTATCCTGTATCCTATCCTATCCTCAACCCTATCCTATCCTCAATTCTATCGTATACTCCATACTATCCTATCCGCTATCCTATCCTATCGTCTATCCTATAATATCCTCTATCCTATCCAATCCTCTATCCTATCCTCTATACTATCCTCTATTCTATCCTATCCTCTATCCGTATCCTATCCTCTGTCCTATCCTATCCGCTATCCTATCCTATCCTCTATCCTATCCTATCCTCTATCCTATCCTATCCTCTATAATATCGTATCCTGTATCCTATCCTGTCGTCTTTACTATCCTATCCTCAATCCTATCCTATCCTCTATCGTCTCCTATCCTCTATGCTATCGAATCCCCTATGTTATCCTCTATCCTATCCTATCCTCTATAATATCCTTTCCTCTATCCTATCCTATCCTCTGTCCTATCCTATCCTCTATCCTATAATATCCTCTATCCTATCCTCTATCCTATCCTCTATCCTATCCTGCTCTATCCTATCCTGCTCTATCCTATCCTATCCTCTATCCTATCCTGCTCTATCCTATCCTACCCTCTATCCTATCCTATCCTCTATCCTATCTTATCCTCTATCCTATCCTATCCTCCATCCTATCCTATCCTCTATCCTATAATATCATCTATCCTATCCTATTCTCTATCCTATCCTATATTCTATCCTATCCTATCCTCAATTCTTTCCTATGCTCTACCATCTGCTCTATCCTCTCCTATCCTCAATCCTATCCTATCCTTTATCCGATCCTATCCTCTATCCTATCCAATCCTATATCCTATCCTCTATCCTATCCTATCCTCCATCCTATCCTATCCTCTATCCTATAATATCATCTATCCTATCGTATCCTCTATCCTATCCTATCCTCTATCGTCTCCTATCCTCTATGCTATCCAATCCACTATGTTATCCTCTATCCTATCCTATCCTCCATAATATCCTATCCTCTATCCTATCCTATCCTCTATCCTAACCTATCCTCTATCCTATCCTATCCTCTATCCTATCCTATCCTCTATCCTATCCTATCCTGTATCCCATCCTATCCTCTATCCTATCCTATCATCTATCCTATCCTATCCTCTATATTACCTTATCCTCTATCCTATCCTATCCTCTGTCCTATCCTATCCTGTATCCTATCCTATCCTCAACCCTATCCTATCCTCAATTCTATCGTATACTCCATACTATCCTATCCGCTATCCTATCCTATCGTCTATCCTATAATATCCTCTATCCTATCCAATCCTCTATCCTATCCTCTATACTATCCTCTATTCTATCCTATCCTCTATCCGTATCCTATCCTCTGTCCTATCCTATCCTCTATCCTATCCTATCCTCAATCCTATCCTATCCTCTATCCTATCCTATCCTCTATAATATCGTATCCTGTATCCTATCCTGTCGTCTTTACTATCCTATCCTCAATCCTATCCTATCCTCTATCGTCTCCTATCCTCTATGCTATCCAATCCCCTATGTTATCCTCTATCCTATCCTATCCTCTATAATATCCTTTCCTCTATCCTATCCTATCCTCTGTCCTATCCTATCCTCTATCCTATCCTATCCTCTATCCTATCCTATCCTGTATCCTATCCTATCAACTATCCTATCCTATCCTCTATCCTATCCTATCCTATCAACTATCCTATCCTATCCTCTATCCTATCCTATCCTCTATCCTATCCTATCCTCTATCCTATCCTATCCTCTGTCCTATCCTATACTCCATCCTATCCTATCCACTATCCTATCCTATCCTCTATCCTATAATATCCTCTATCCTATCCAATCCTCTATCCTATCCTCTATCCTATCCTCTATCCTATCCTCTATCCTATCCTGCTCTATCCTATCCTATCCTCTATCCTATCCTGCTCTATCCTATCCTACCCTCTATCCTATCCTGTCCTCTATCCTATCTTATCCTCTATCCTATCCTATCCTCCATCCTATCCTATCCTCTATCCTATAATATCATCTATCCTATCCTATTCTCTATCCTATCCTATATTCTATCCTATCCTATCCTCAATTCTTTCCTATGCTCTATCATCTGCTCTATCCTCTCCTATCCTCAATCCTATCCTATCCTCTATCCGATCATATCCTCTATCCTATCCAATCCTATATCCTATCCTCTATCCTATCCTATCCTCCATCCTATCCTATCCTGTATCCTATAATATCATCTATCCTATCGTATCCTCTATCCTATCCTATCCTCTATCCTATCCTCTATTCTATTCTGCTCTATCCTATCCTATCCTCTATCCTATCCTATCCTCTATCCTATCTTATCCTCTATCCTCTCCTACCCTCAATCCTATCCTATCCTCAACCCTATCCTATCCTCAATTCTATCGTATACTCCATACTATCCTATCCGCTATCCTATCCTATCGTCTATCCTATAATATCCTCTATCCTATCCAATCCTCTATCCTATCCTCTATACTATCCTCTATTCTATCCTATCCTCTATCCGTATCCTATCCTCTGTCCTATCCTATCCTCTATCCTATCCTATACTCTATCCTATCCTATCCTCTATCCTATCCTATCCTCTATAATATCGTATCCTGTATCCTATCCTGTCGTCTTTACTATCCTATCCTCAATCCTTTCCTATCCTCTATCCTACGGTATCCTCTATCCTATCCAATCCTCTATCCTATCCTATCCTCTATCCTATCCTATCCTCTATCCTATCCTATCCTCTGTCCTATCCTATCCGCTATCCTATCCTATCCTCTATCCTATCCTATCCTCTATCCTATCCTATCCTCTATAATATCGTATCCTGTATCCTATCCTGTCGTCTTTACTATCCTATCAACAATCCTATCCTATCCTCTATCGTCTCCTATCCTCTATGCTATCCAATCCCCTATGTTATCCTCTATCCTATCCTATCCTCTATAATATCCTTTCCTCTATCCTATCTTATCCTCTGTCCTATCCTATCCTCTATCCTATAATATCCTCTATCCTATCCTCTATCCTATCCTCTATCCTATCCTCTATCCTATCCTGCTCTATCCTATCCTATCCTCTATCCTATCCTGCTCTATCCTATCCTACCCTCTATCCTATCCTATCCTCTATCCTATCTTATCCTCTATCCTATCCTATCCTCCATCCTATCCTATCCTCTATCCTATAATATCATCTATCCTATGCTATTCTCTATCCTATCCTATATTCTATCCTATCCTATCCTCAATTCTTTCCTATGCTCTACCATCTGCTCTATCCTCTCCTATCCTCAATCCTATCCTATCCTCTATCCGATCCTATCCTCTATCCTATCCAATCCTATATCCTATCCTCTATCCTATCCTATCCTCCATCCTATCCTATCCTCTATCCTATAATATCATCTATCCTATCGTATCCTCTATCCTATCCTATCCTCTATCCTAACCTATCCTCTATCCTATCCTATCCTCTATCCTATCCTATCCTCTATCCTATCCTATCCTCTATCCTATCCTATCCTGTATCCCATCCTATCCTCTATCCTATCCTATCATCTATCCTATCCTATCCTCTATATTACCTTATCCTCTATCCTATCGTATCCTCTGTCCTATCCTATCCTGTATCCTATCCTATCCTCAACCCTATCCTATCCTCAATTCTATCGTATACTCCATACTATCCTATCCGCTATCCTATCCTATCGTCTATCCTATAATATCCTCTATCCTATCCAATCCTCTATCCTATCCTCTATACTATCCTCTATTCTATCCTATCCTCTATCCGTATCCTATCCTCTGTCCTATCCTATCCTCTATCCTATCCTATCCTCAATCCTATCCTATCCTCTATCCTATCCTATCCTCTATAATATCGTATCCTGTATCCTATCCTGTCGTCTTTACTATCCTATCCTCAATCCTATCCTATCCTCTATCGTCTCCTATCCTCTATGCTATCCAATCCCCTATGTTATCCTCTATCCTATCCTATCCTCTATAATATCCTTTCCTCTATCCTATCCTATCCTCTGTCCTATCCTATCCTCTATCCTATCCTATCCTCTATCCTATCCTATCCTGTATCCTATCCTATCAACTATCCTATCCTATCCTCTATCCTATCCTATCCTATCCTATCAACTATCCTATCCTATCCTCTATCCTATCCTATCCTCTATCCTATCCTATCCTCTATCCTATCCTATCCTCTGTCCTATCCTATACTCCATCCTATCCTATCCGCTATCCTATCCTATCCTCTATCCTATAATATCCTCTATCCTATCCAATCCTCTATCCTATCCTCTATCCTATCCTCTATCCTATCCTCTATCCTATCCTGCTCTATCCTATCCTATCCTCTATCCTATCCTGCTCTATCCTATCCTACCCTCTATCCTATCCTATCCTCTATCCTATCTTATCCTCTATCCTATCCTATCCTCCATCCTATCCTATCCTCTATCCTATAATATCATCTATCCTATCCTATTCTCTATCCTATCCTATATTCTATCCTATCCTATCCTCAATTCTTTCCTATGCTCTATCATCTGCTCTATCCTCTCCTATCCTCAATCCTATCCTATCCTCTATCCGATCATATCCTCTATCCTATCCAATCCTATATCCTATCCTCTATCCTATCCTATCCTCCATCCTATCCTATCCTGTATCCTATAATATCATCTATCCTATCGTATCCTCTATCCTATCCTATCCTCTATCCTATCCTCTATTCTATCCTGCTCTATCCTATCCTATCCTCTATCCTATCCTATCCTCTATCCTATCTTATCCTCTATCCTCTCCTACCCTCAATCCTATCCTATCCTCAACCCTATCCTATCCTCAATTCTATCGTATACTCCATACTATCCTATCCGCTATCCTATCCTATCGTCTATCCTATAATATCCTCTATCCTATCCAATCCTCTATCCTATCCTCTATACTATCCTCTATTCTATCCTATCCTCTATCCGTATCCTATCCTCTGTCCTATCCTATCCTCTATCCTATCCTATCCTCTATCCTATCCTATCCTCTATCCTATCCTATCCTCTATAATATCGTATCCTGTATCCTATCCTGTCGTCTTTACTATCCTATCCTCAATCCTTTCCTATCCTCTATCCTACGGTATCCTCTATCCTATCCAATCCTCTATCCTATCCTATCCTCTATCCTATCCTATCCTCTATCCTATCCTATCCTATATCCTATCCTATCCTCTATCCTATCCTATCCTCTATCCTATCCTATCCTCGATCCTATCCTATCCTCTATCCTATCCTATCCTCTATCCTATCCTATCCTCTATAATATCGTATCCTCTATAATATCGTATCCTGTATCCTATCCTGTAATCTTTCCTATCCTATCATCAATCCTATCCCATCCTCTGTCCTATAATATCCTCTATCCTATCCAATCCTCTACCGTCTCCTATCCTCTATCCTATCCAATCCCCTATGTTATCCTCTATCCTATCCTATCCTCTATAATATCCTATCCTCTATTCTATCCTATCCTCTATAATATCCTATCCTCTATCCTATCCTATCCTATCCTCTGTCCTATCCTATCCTCTATCCTATCCTATCTTCTATCCTATCCTATCCTCCATCCTATCCTATCCTCTATCCTATAATATCATCTATCCTATCCTATCCTCTATCGTCTCCTATCCTCTATGCTATCCAATCCCCTATGTTATCCTCTATCCTATCCTATCCTCTATAATATCCTATCCTCTATTCTATCCTATCCTCTATAATATCCTATCCTCTATCCTATCCTATCCTCTATCCTATCCTATCCTATATCCTATCCTATCCTCTATCCTATCCTATCCTCTATCCTATCCTATCCTCTATTCTATCCTATCCTGTATCCTATCCTATCAACCATCCTATCCTATCCTCTATCCTATCCTATCCTATCCTCTTTCCTATCCTATCCTCTATCCTATCCTATCCTCTATCCTATCCTATTCACTATCCTATCCTATATTCTATCCTATCCTATCCTCAATTCTTTCCTATGCTCTATCATCTGCTCTATCCTCTCCTATCCTCAATCCTATCCAATCCTCTATCCGACCCTATCCTCTATCCTATCCAATCCTATATCCTATCCTCTATCCTATCCTATCCTCCATCCTATCCTATCCTCTATCCTATAATATCATCTATCCTATCCTATCCTCTATCCTATCCTATCCTCTATCGTCTCCTATCCTCTATGCTATCCAATCCCCTATGTTATCCTCTGTACTATCCTATCCTCTATAATATCCTATCCTCTATCCTATCCTATCCTCTGTCCTATCCTATCCTCTATCCTATCCTATCCTCTATCCTATCCTCTATCCTATCCTATCTTCTATCCTATCCTATCCTCTATCCTATCCTATCCTCTATCCTATCCTATCCTCTATCCTATCCTATCCTCTATCCTATCCTATCCTCTATCCTATCCTATCCTCTATCCTATCCTATCCTGTATCCTATCCTATCAACTATCCTATCCTATCCTCTATCCCATCCTATCCTATCAACTATCCTATCCTATCCTCTATCCTCTATCCTATCCTATCCTCTATTCTATCCTATCCTCTATCCTATCCTATCCTCTGTCCTATCCTATCCTCTCTCCTATCCTATCCTCTATCCTATCCGATCCTCTCTCCTATCCTATACTCTATCCTATCCTATCCTCTATAATATCGTATCCTCTATAATATCGTATCCTGTATCCTATCCTGTCCTCTTTCTTATCCTATCCTCAATCGTATCCTATCCTCTATCCTTTGGTATCCTCTGTCCTATCCAATCCTCTATCCTATCCTATCCTATTCTCTATCCTATCCTATCCTATATCCTATCCTATCCTCTATCCTATCCTATCCTCTATCCTATCTTATCCTCTATCCTATCCTATCCTCTATCCTATCCTATCCTCTATAATATCGTATCCTCTATAATATCGTATCCTGTATCCTATCCTGTAATCTTTCCTATCCTATCATCAATCCTATCCTATCCTCTATGGTCTCCTATCCACTATCCTATCCAATCCCCTATGTTATCCTCTATCCTATCTTATCCTCTATCCTATCCTAACCTCCATCCTATCCTATCCTCTATCCTATCCTATCGTCCATCCTATCCTATCCTCTATCCTATCCTATTCTCGATCCTATCCTATATTCTATCCTATCCTATCCTCAATTCTTTCCTATGCTCTAGCATCTGCTCTCTCCTCTCCTATCCACAATCCTATCCTATCCTCTATCCGATCCTATCCTCTATCCTATCCAATCCTATATCCTATCCTCTATCCTATCCTATCGTCCATCCTATCCTATCCTCTATCCTATAATATCATCTATCCTATCCTATTCTCGATCCTATCCTATATTCTATCCTATCCTATCCTCAATTCTTTCCTATGCTCTATCATCTGCTCTATCCTCTCCTATCCTCAATCCTATCCTATCCTCTATCCGATCCTATCCTCTATCCTATCCAATCCTATATCCTATCCTCTATCCTATCCTATCCTCCATCCTATCCTATCCTCTATCCTATAATATCATCTATCCTATCCTATCCTCTATCGTCTCCTATCCTCTATGCTATCCAATCCCCTATGTTATCCTCTATCCTATCCTATCCTCTATAATATCCTTTCCTCTCTCCTATCCTATCCTCTATCCTATCCTATCCTCTATCCTATCCTATCCTCCATCCTATCCTATCCTCTATCCTATAATATCATCTATCCTATCCTATTCTCTATCCTATCCTATATTCTATCCTATCCTATCCTCAATTCTTTCCTATGCTCTATCATCTGCTCTATCCTCTCCTATCCTAAATCCTATCCTATCCTCTATCCGATCCTATCCTCTATCCTATCCAATCCTATATCCTATCCTCTATCCTATCCTATCGTCCATCCTATCCTATCCTCTATCCTATAATATCATCTATCCTATCGTATCCTCTATCCTATCCTATCCTCTATCGTCTCCTATCCTCTATGCTATCCAATCCACTATGTTATCCTCTATCCTATCCTATCCTCCATAATATCCTATCCTCTATCCTATCCTATCCTCTATCCTAACCTATCCTCTATCCTTTCCTATCCTCTATCCTATCCTATCCTCTATCCTATCCTATCCTGTATCCCATCCTATCCTCTATCCTATCCTATCATCTATCCTATCCTATCCTCTATATTATCTTATCCTCTATCCTATCCTATCCTCTGTCCTATCCTATCCTGTATCCTATCCTATCCTCAACCCTATCCTATCCTCAATTCTATCGTATACTCCATACTATCCTATCCGCTATCCTATCCTATCGTCTATCCTATAATATCCTCTATCCTACCCAATCCTCTATCCTATCCTCTATTCTATCCTATCCTCTATCCGTATCCTATCCCCTGTCCTATCCTATCCTCTATCCTATCCTATCCTCTATCCTATCCTATCCTCTATCCTATCCTATCCTCTACAATATCGTATCCTGTATCCTATCCTGTCGTCTTTACTATCCTATCCTCAATCCTATCCTATCCTCTATCGTCTCCTATCCTCTATGCTATCCAATCCCCTATGTTATCCTCTATCCTATCCTATCCTCTATAATATCCTTTCCTCTATCCTATCCTATCCTCTGTCCTATCCTATCCTCTATCCTATAATATCCTCTATCCTATCCAATCCTCTATCCTATCCTCTATCCTATCCTCTATCCTATCCTCTATCCTATCCTGCTCTATCCTATCCTATCCTCTATCCTATCCTGCTCTATCCTATCCTACCCTCTATCCTATCCTATCCTCTATCCTATCTTATCCTCTATCCTATCCTATCCTCCATCCTATCCTATCCTCTATCCTATAATATCATCTATCCTATCCTATTCTCTATCATATCCTATATTCTATCCTATCCTATCCTCAATTCTTCCCTATGCTCTATCATCTGCTCTATCCTCTCCTATCCTCAATCCTATCTTATCCTCTATCCGATCCTATCCTCTATCCTATCCAATCCTATATCCTATCCTCAATCCTATCCTATCCTCTATCCGATCCTATCCTCTATCCTATCCAATCCTATATCCTATCCTCTATCCTATCCTATCCTCCATCCTATCCTATCCTCTATCCTATAATATCATCTATCCTATCGTATCCTCTATCCTATCCTATCCTCTATCGTCTCCTATCCTCTATGCTATCCAATCCACTATGTTATCCTCTGTCCTATCCTATCCTCCATAATATCCTATCCTCTATCCTATCCTATCCTCTATCCTAACCTATCCTCTATCCTATCCTATCGTCTATCCTATCCTATCCTCTATCCTATCCTATCCTGTATCCCATCCTATCCTCTATCCTATCCTATCATCTATCCTATCCTATCCTCTATATTATCTTATCCTCTATCCTATCCTATCCTCTGTCCTATCCTATCCTGTATCCTATCCTATCCTCAACCCTATCCTATCCTCAATTCTATCGTATACTCCATACTATCCTATCCGCTATCCTATCCTATCGTCTATCCTATAATATCCTCTATCCTATCCAATCCTCTATCCTATCCTCTATACTATCCTCTATTCTATCCTATCCTCTATCCGTATCCTATCCTCTGTCCTATCCTATCGTCTATCCTATCCTATCCTCTATCCTATCCTATCCTCTATAATATCGTATCCTGTATCCTATCCTGTAGTCTTTACTATCCTATCCTCAATCCTATCCTATCCTCTATCGTCTCCTATCCTCTATGCTATCCAATCCCCTATGTTATCCTCTATCCTATCCTATCCTCTATAATATCCTTTCCTATCCTCTGTCCTATCCTATCCTCTATCCTATCCTATCCTCTATCCTATCCTATCCTATATCCTATCCTATCCTCTATCCTATCCTATCCTCTATCCTATCCTATCCTCTATTCTATCCTATCCTGTATCCTATCCTATCAACCATCCTATCCTATCCTCTATCCTATCCTATCCTATCCTCTATCCTATCCTATCCTCTATCCTATCCTATCCTCTATCCTATCCTATTCACTATCCTATCCTATATTCTATCCTATCCTATCCTCAATTCTTTCCTATGCTCTATCATCTGCTCTATCCTCTCCTATCCTCAATCCTATCCAATCCTCTATCCGACCCTATCCTCTATCCTATCCAATCCTATATCCTATCCTCTATCCTATCCTATCCTCCATCCTATCCTATCCTCTATCCTATAATATCATATATCCTATCCTATCCTCTATCCTATCCTATCCTCTATCGTCTCCTATCCTCTATGCTATCCAATCCCCTATGTTATCCTCTATACTATCCTATCCTCTATAATATCCTATCCTCTATCCTATCCTATCCTCTGTCCTATCCTATCCTCTATCCTATCCTATCCTCTATCCTATCCTATCCTCTATCCTATCCTATCCTCTATCCTATCCTATCCTCTATCCTATCCTATCCTGTATCCTATCCTGTCAACTATCCTATCCTATCCTCTATCCTATCCTATCCTATCAACTATCCTATCCTATCCTCTATCCTCTATCCTATCCTATCCTCTATTCTATCCTATCCTCTATCCTATCCTATCCTCTCTCCTATCCTATCCTCTATCCTATCCTATCCTCTCTCCTATCCTATACTCTATCCTATCATATCCTCTATAATATCGTATCCTCTATAATATCGTATCCTGTATCCTATCCTGTCCTCTTTCCTATCCTATCCTCAATCCTATCCTATCCTCTATCCTTTGGTATCCTCTGTCCTATCCAATCCTCTATCCTATCCTATCCTCTATCCTATCCTATCCTATTCTCTATCGTATCCTATCCTATATCATATCCTATCCTCTATCCTATCCTATCCTCTATCCTATCTTATCCTCTATCCTATCCTATCCTCTATCCTATCCTATCCTATTCTCTATCCTATCCTATCCTATATCCTATCCTATCCTCTATCCTATCCTATCCTCTATCCTATCTTATCCTCTATCCTATCCTATCCTCTATCCTATCCTATCCTCTATAATATCGTATCCTCTATAATATCGTATCCTGTATCCTATCCTGTAATCTTTCCTATCCTATCATCAATCCTATCCTATCCTCTATGGTCTCCTATCCACTATCCTATCCAATCCCCTATGTTATCCTCTATCCTATCTTATCCTCTATCCTATCCTAACCTCCATCCTATCCTATCCTGTATCCTATCCTATCGTCCATCCTATCCTATCCTCTATCCTATCCTATTCTCGATCCTATCCTATATTCTATCCTATCCTATCCTCAATTCTTTCCTATGCTCTAGCATCTGCTCTCTCCTCTCCTATCCACAATCCTATCCTATCCTCTATCCGATCCTATCCTCTATCCTATCCAATCCTATATCCTATCCTCTATCCTATCCTATCGTCCATCCTATCCTATCCTCTATCCTATAATATCATCTATCCTATCCTATTCTCGATCCTATCCTATATTCTATCCTATCCTATCCTCAATTCTTTCCTATGCTCTATCATCTGCTCTATCCTCTCCTATCCTCAATCCTATCCTATCCTCTATCCGATCCTATCCTCTATCCTATCCAATCCTATATCCTATCCTCTATCCTATCCTATCCTCCATCCTATCCTATCCTCTATCCTATAATATCATCTATCCTATCCTATCCTCTATCGTCTCCTATCCTCTATGCTATCCAATCCCCTATGTTATCCTCTATCCTATCCTATCCTCTATAATATCCTTTCCTCTCTCCTATCCTATCCTCTATCCTATCCTATCCTCTATCCTATCCTATCCTCCATCCTATCCTATTCTCTATCCTATAATATCATCTATCCTATCCTATTCTCTATCCTATCCTATATTCTATCCTATCCTATCCTCAATTCTTTCCTATGCTCTATCATCTGCTCTATCCTCTCCTATCCTCAATCCTATCCTATCCTCTATCCGATCCTATCCTCTATCCTATCCAATCCTATATCCTATCCTCTATCCTATCCTATCGTCCATCCTATCCTATCCTCTATCCTATAATATCATCTATCCTATCGTATCCTCTATCCTATCCTATCCTCTATCGTCTCCTATCCTCTATGCTATCCAATCCACTATGTTATCCTCTATCCTATCCTATCCTCCATAATATCCTATCCTCTATCCTATCCTATCCTCTATCCTAACCTATCCTCTATCCTTTCCTATCCTCTATCCTATCCTATCCTCTATCCTATCCTATCCTGTATCCCATCCTATCCTCTATCCTATCCTATCATCTATCCTATCCTATCCTCTATATTATCTTATCCTCTATCCTATCCTATCCTCTGTCCTATCCTATCCTGTATCCTATCCTATCCTCAACCCTATCCTATCCTCAATTCTATCGTATACTCGATACTATCCTATCCGCTATCCTATCCTATCGTCTATCCTATAATATCCTCTATCCTACCCAATCCTCTATCCTATCCTCTATACTATCCTCTATTCTATCCTATCCTCTATCCGTATCCTATCCTCTGTCCTATCCTATCCTCTATCCTATCCTATCCTCTATCCTATCCTATCCTCTACAATATCGTATCCTGTATCCTATCCTGTCGTCTTTACTATCCTATCCTCAATCCTATCCTATCCTCTATCGTCTCCTATCCTCTATGCTATCCAATCCCCTATGTTATCCTCTATCCTATCCTATCCTCTATAATATCCTTTCCTCTATCCTATCCTATCCTCTGTCCTATCCTATCCTCTGTCCTATCCTATCCTCTATCCTATCCTATCCTCTATCCTATCCTATCCTCTATCCTATCCTATCCTCTACAATATCGTATCCTGTATCCTATCCTGTCGTCTTTACTATCCTATCCTCAATCCTATCCTATCCTCTATCGTCTCCTATCCTCTATGCTATCCAATCCCCTATGTTATCCTCTATCCTATCCTACCCTCTATCCTATCCTATCCTCTATCCTATCTTATCCTCTATCCTATCCTATCCTCCATCCTATCCTATCCTCTATCCTATAATATCATCTATCCTATCCTATTCTCTATCCTATCCTATATTCTATCCTATCCTATCCTCAATTCTTTCCTATGCTCTATCATCTGCTCTATCCTCTCCTATCCTCAATCCTATCCTATCCTCTATCCGATCCTATCCTCTATCCTATCCAATCCTATATCCTATCCTCTATCCTATCCTATCCTCCTTCCTATCCTATCCTCTATCGTCTCCTATCCTCTATGCTATCCAATCCACTATGTTATCCTCTATCCTATCCTATCCTCCATAATATCCTATCCTCTATCCTATCCTATCCTCTATCCTAACCTATCCTCTATCCTATCCTATCCTCTATCCTATCCTATCCTCTATCCTATCCTATCCTGTATCCCATCCTATCCTCTATCCTATCCTATCATCTATCCTATCCTATCCTCTATATTATCTTATCCTCTATCCTATCCTATCCTCTGTCCTATCCTATCCTGTATCCTATCCTATCCTCAACCCTATCCTATCCTCAATTCTATCGTATACTCCATACTATCCTATCCGCTATCCTATCCTATCGTCTATCCTATAATATCCTCTATCCTATCCAATCCTCTATCCTATCCTCTATACTATCCTCTATTCTATCCTATCCTCTATCCGTATCCTATCCACTGTCCTATCCTATCCTCTATCCTATCCTATCCTCTATCCTATCCTATCCTCTATAATATCGTATCCTGTATCCTATCCTGTCGTCTTTACTATCCTATCCTCAATCCTATCCTATCCTCTATCGTCTCCTATCCTCTATGCTATCCAATCCCCTATGTTATCCTCTATCCTATCCTATCCTCTATAATATCCTTTCCTCTATCCTATCCTATCCTCTGTCCTATCCTATCCTCTATCCTATAATATCCTCTATCCTTTCCAATCCTCTATCCTATCCTCTATCCTATCCTCTATCCTATCCTCTATCCTATCCTGCTCTATCCTATCCTATCCTCTATCCTATCCTGCTCTATCCTATCCTACCCTCTATCCTATCCTATCCTCTATCCTATCTTATCCTCTATCCTATCCTATCCTCCATCCTATCCTATCCTCTATCCTATAATATCATCTATCCTATCCTATTCTCTATCCTATCCTATATTCTATCCTATCCTATCCTCAATTCTTTCCTATGCTCTAGCATCTGCTCTATCCTCTCCTATCCACAATCCTATCCTATCCTCTATCCGATCCTATCCTCTATCCTATCCAATCCTATATCCTATCCTCTATCCTATCCTATCGTCCATCCTATCCTATCCTCTATCCTATAATATCATCTATCCTATCCTATCCTCTATCGTCTCCTATCCTCTATGCTATCCAATCCCCTATGTTATCCTCTATCCTATCCTATCCTCTATAATATCCTTTCCTCTCTCCTATCCTATCCTCTATCCTATCCTATCCTCTATCCTATCCTATCCTCCATCCTATCCTATCCTCTATCCTATAATATCATCTATCCTATCCTATTCTCTATCCTATCCTATATTCTATCCTATCCTATCCTCAATTCTTTCCTATGCTCTATCATCTGCTCTATCCTCTCCTATCCTCAATCCTATCCTATCCTCTATCCGATCCTATCCTCTATCCTATCCAATCCTATATCCTATCCTCTATCCTATCCTATCGTCCATCCTATCCTATCCTCTATCCTATAATATCATCTATCCTATCGTATCCTCTATCCTATCCTATCCTCTATCGTCTCCTATCCTCTATGCTATCCAATCCACTATGTTATCCTCTATCCTATCCTATCCTCCATAATATCCTATCCTCTATCCTATCCTATCCTCTATCCTAACCTATCCTCTATCCTTTCCTATCCTCTATCCTATCCTATCCTCTATCCTATCCTATCCTGTATCCCATCCTATCCTCTATCCTATCCTATCATCTATCCTATCCTATCCTCTATATTATCTTATCCTCTATCCTATCCTATCCTCTGTCCTATCCTATCCTGTATCCTATCCTATCCTCAACCCTATCCTATCCTCAATTCTATCGTATACTCGATACTATCCTATCCGCTATCCTATCCTATCGTCTATCCTATAATATCCTCTATCCTACCCAATCCTCTATCCTATCCTCTATACTATCCTCTATTCTATCCTATCCTCTATCCGTATCCTATCCTCTGTCCTATCCTATCCTCTATCCTATCCTATCCTCTATCCTATCCTATCCTCTACAATATCGTATCCTGTATCCTATCCTGTCGTCTTTACTATCCTATCCTCAATCCTATCCTATCCTCTATCGTCTCCTATCCTCTATGCTATCCAATCCCCTATGTTATCCTCTATCCTATCCTATCCTCTATAATATCCTTTCCTCTATCCTATCCTATCCTCTGTCCTATCCTATCCTCTATCCTATAATATCCTCTATCCTATCCAATCCTCTATCCTATCCTCTATCCTATCCTCTATCCTATCCTCTATCCTATCCTGCTCTATCCTATCCTATCCTCTATCCTATCCTGCTCTATCCTATCCTACCCTCTATCCTATCCTATCCTCTATCCTATCTTATCCTCTATCCTATCCTATCCTCCATCCTATCCTATCCTCTATCCTATAATATCATCTATCCTATCCTATTCTCTATCCTATCCTATATTCTATCCTATCCTATCCTCAATTCTTTCCTATGCTCTATCATCTGCTCTATCCTCTCCTATCCTCAATCCTATCCTATCCTCTATCCGATCCTATCCTCTATCCTATCCAATCCTATATCCTATCCTCTATCCTATCCTATCCTCCATCCTATCCTATCCTCTATCGTCTCCTATCCTCTATGCTATCCAATCCACTATGTTATCCTCTATCCTATCCTATCCTCCATAATATCCTATCCTCTATCCTATCCTATCCTCTATCCTAACCTATCCTCTATCCTATCCTATCCTCTATCCTATCCTATCCTCTATCCTATCCTATCCTGTATCCCATCCTATCCTCTATCCTATCCTATCATCTATCCTATCCTATCCTCTATATTATCTTATCCTCTATCCTATCCTATCCTCTGTCCTATCCTATCCTGTATCCTATCCTATCCTCAACCCTATCCTATCCTCAATTCTATCGTATACTCCATACTATCCTATCCGCTATCCTATCCTATCGTCTATCCTATAATATCCTCTATCCTATCCAATCCTCTATCCTATCCTCTATACTATCCTCTATTCTATCCTATCCTCTATCCGTATCCTATCCTCTGTCCTATCCTATCCTCTATCCTATCCTATCCTCTATCCTATCCTATCCTCTATAATATCGTATCCTGTATCCTTTCCTGTCGTCTTTACTATCCTATCCTCAATCCTATCCTATCCTCTATCGTCTCCTATCCTCTATGCTATCCAATCCCCTATGTTATCCTCTATCCTATCCTATCCTCTATAATATCCTTTCCTCTATCCTATCCTATCCTCTGTCCTATCCTATCCTCTATCCTATAATATCCTCTATCCTATCCAATCCCCTATCCTATCCTCTATCCTATCCTCTATCCTATCCTCTATCCTATCCTCTATCCTATCCTGCTCTATCCTATCCTATCCTCTATCCTATCCTCTATCCTATCCTCTATCCTATCCTGCTCTATCCTATCCTATCCTCTATCCTATCCTGCTCTATCCTATCCTACCCTCTATCCTATCCTATCCTCTATCCTATCTTATCCTCTATCCTATCCTATCCTCCATCCTATCCTATCCTCTATCCTATAATATCATCTATCCTATCCTATTCTCTATCCTATCCTATATTCTATCCTATCCTATCCTCAATTCTTTCCTATGCTCTATCATCTGCTCTATCCTCTCCTATCCTCAATCCTATCCTATCCTCTATCCGATCCTATCCTCTATCCTATCCAATCCTATATCCTATCCTCTATCCTATCCTATCCTCCATCCTATCCTATCCTCTATCCTATAATATCATCTATCCTATCGTATCCTCTATCCTATCCTATCCTCTATCGTCTCCTATCCTCTATGCTATCCAATCCACTATGTTATCCTCTATCCTATCCTATCCTCCATAATATCCTATCCTCTATCCCATCCTATCCTCTATCCTAACCTATCCTCTATCCTATCCTATCCTCTATCCTATCCTATCCTCTGTCCTATCCTATCCTCTCTCCTATCCTATCCTCTATCCTATCCTATCCTCTATCCTATCCTATCCTCTATCCTTTGGTATCCTCTATCCTATCCAATCCTCTATCCTATCCTATCCTCTATCCTATCCTATCCTCTATCCTATCCTATCCTATATCCTATCCTATCCTCTATCCTATCCTATCCTCTATCCTATCCTATCCTGTATCCTATCCTATCAACTATCCTATCCTATCCTCTATCCTATCCTATCCTCTATCCTATCCTATCCTCTATCCTATCCTATCCTCTATCCTATCCTATTCACTATCCTATCCTATATTCTATCCTATTCTATCCTCAATTCTTTCCTATGCTCTATCATCTGCTCTATCATCTCCTATCCTCAATCCTATCCAATCCTCTATCCGATCCTATCCTCTATCCTATCCAATCCTATATCGTATCCTCTATCCTATCCTATCCTCCATCCTATCCTATCCTCTATCCTATAATATCATCTATCCTATCCTATCCTCTATCCTATCCTATCCTCTATGCTATCCAATCCCCTATGTTATCCTCTATCCTATCCTATCCTCTATAATATCCTATCCTCTATAATATCCTATCCTCTATCCTATCCTATCCTCTATCCTATCCTATCCTCTATCCTATCCTATCCTCTATCCTATCCAATCCTATATCCTATCCTCTATCCTATCCTATCCTCCATCCTATCCTATCCTCTATCCTATAATATCATCTATCCTATCCTATTCTCTATCCTATACTAAATTCTATCCTATCCTATACTCAATTCTTTCCTATGCTCTATCATCTGCTCTATCCTCTCCTATCCTCAATCCTATCCTATCCTCAATCCTATCCTATCCTCTATCCTATCCAATCCTATATCCTATCCTCTATCCTATCCTATCCTCCATCCTATCCTATCCTCTATCCTATAATATCATCTATCCTATCGTATCCTCTATCCTATCCTATCCTCTATCGTCTCCTATCCTCTATGCTATCCAATCCACTATGTTATCCTCTATCCTATCCTATCCTCTATCCTATCCTATCCTCTATCCTATCCTATCCTCTATCCTATCCTATCCTCTATCCTATCCTATCCTCTATCCTATCCTATCCTCTATCCTATCCTATCCTCTATCCTATCCTATCCTCTATCCTATCCTATGCTGTATCCTATCCCATCAACTATCCTATCCTATCCTCTATCCTATCCTATCCTATCAACTATCCTATTCTATCCTTTATCCTATACTATCCTCTATCCTATCCTATCCTCTCTCCTATCCTATCCTCTATCCTATCCTATCCTCTATCCTATCCTATCCTCTATCCTATCCTATCCTCTATAATATCGTATCCTCTATAATATCGTACCCTGTATCCTATCCTGTCCGCTTTCCTATCCTATCCTCTATCCTATCCTATCCTCTATCCTATCCTATTCTCTATCCTATCCTATCCTCAATTCTTTCCTATGCTCTATCATCTGCTCTATCCTCTCCTATCCTCAATCCTATCCAATCCTCTATCCGATCCTATCCTCTATCCTATCCAATCCTATATCCTATCCTCTATCCTCTCCTATCCTCCATCCTATCCTATCCTCTATCCTATAATATCATCTATCCTATCCTATCCTCTATCGTCTCCTATCCTCTATGCTATCCAATCCCCTATGTTATCCTCTATCCTATCCTATCCTCTATAATATCCTTTCCTATCCTCTGTCCTATCCTATCCTCTATCCTATCCTATCCTCTATCCTATCCTATCCTCTATCCTATCCTATCCTATATCCTATCCTATCCTCTATCCTATCCTATCCTCTATCCTATCCTATCCTCTATTCTATCCTATCCTGTATCCTATCCTATCAACCATCCTATCCTATCCTCTATCCTATCCTATCCTATCCTCTATCCTATCCTATCCTCTATCCTATCCTATCCTCTATCCTATCCTATTCACTATCCTATCCTATATTCAATCCTATCCTATCCTCAATTCTTTCCTATGCTCTATCATCTGCTCTATCCTCTCCTATCCTCAATCATATCCAATCCTCTATCCGATCCTATCCTCAATCATATCCAATCCTCTATCCGATCCTATCCTCTATCCTATCCAATCCTATATCCTATCCTCTATCCTTTCCTATCCTCCATCCTATCCTATCCTCTATCCTATCCTATGCTGTATCCTATCCCATCAACTATCCTATCCTATTCACTATCCTATCCTATATTCTATCCTATCCTATCCTCAATTCTTTCCTATGCTCTATCATCTGCTCTATCCTCTCCTATCCTCAATCCTATCCAATCCTCTATCCGACCCTATCCTCTATCCTATCCAATCCTATATCCTATCCTCTATCCTATCCTATCCTCCATCCTATCCTATCCTCTATCCTATAATATCATCTATCCTATCCTATCCTCTATCCTATCCTATCCTCTATCGTCTCCTATCCTCTATGCTATCCAATCCCCTATGTTATCCTCTATACTATCCTATCCTCTATAATATCCTATCCTCTATCCTATCCTATCCTCTGTCCTATCCTATCCTCTATCCTATCCTATCCTCTATCCTATCCTCTATCCTATCCTATCCTCTATCCTATCCTATCCTCTATCCTATCCTATCCTCTATCCTATCCTATGCTGTATCCTATCCCATCAACTATCCTATCCTATCCTCTATCCTATCCTATCCTATCAACTATCCTATTCTATCCTCTATCCTATACTATCCTCTATCCTATCCTATCCTCTCTCCTATCCTATCCTCTATCCTATCCTATCCTCTATCCTATCCTATCCTCTATCCTATCCTATCCTCTATAATATCGTATCCTCTATAATATCGTATCCTGTATCCTATCCTGTCCGCTTTCCTATCCTATCCTCTATCCTATCCTATCCTCTATCCTATCCTATTCTCTATCCTATCCTATCCTCAATTCTTTCCTATGCTCTATCATCTGCTCTATCCTCTCCTATCCTCAATCCTATCCAATCCTCTATCCGATCCTATCCTCTATCCTATCCAATCCTATATCCTATCCTCTATCCTCTCCTATCCTCCATCCTATCCTATCCTCTATCCTATAATATCATCTATCCTATCCTATCCTCTATCGTCTCCTATCCTCTATGCTATCCAATCCCCTATGTTATCCTCTATCCTATCCTATCCTCTATAATATCCTTTCCTATCCTCTGTCCTATCCTATCCTCTATCCTATCCTATCCTCTATCCTATCCTATCCTCTATCCTATCCTATCCTATATCCTATCCTATCCTCTATCCTATCCTATCCTCTATCCTATCCTATCCTCTATTCTATCCTATCCTGTATCCTATCCTATCAACCATCCTATCCTATCCTCTATCCTATCCTATCCTATCCTCTATCCTATCCTATCCTCTATCCTATCCTATCCTCTATCCTATCCTATTCACTATCCTATCCTATATTCAATCCTATCCTATCCTCAATTCTTTCCTATGCTCTATCATCTGCTCTATCCTCTCCTATCCTCAATCATATCCAATCCTCTATCCGATCCTATCCTCAATCATATCCAATCCTCTATCCGATCCTATCCTCTATCCTATCCAATCCTATATCCTATCCTCTATCCTTTCCTATCCTCCATCCTATCCTATCCTCTATCCTATCCTATGCTGTATCCTATCCCATCAACTATCCTATCCTATTCACTATCCTATCCTATATTCTATCCTATCCTATCCTCAATTCTTTCCTATGCTCTATCATCTGCTCTATCCTCTCCTATCCTCAATCCTATCCAATCCTCTATCCGACCCTATCCTCTATCCTATCCAATCCTATATCCTATCCTCTATCCTATCCTATCCTCCATCCTATCCTATCCTCTATCCTATAATATCATCTATCCTATCCTATCCTCTATCCTATCCTATCCTCTATCGTCTCCTATCCTCTATGCTATCCAATCCCCTATGTTATCCTCTATACTATCCTATCCTCTATAATATCCTATCCTCTATCCTATCCTATCCTCTGTCCTATCCTATCCTCTATCCTATCCTATCCTCTATCCTATCCTCTATCCTATCCTATCCTCTATCCTATCCTATCCTCTATCCTATCCTATCCTCTATCCTATCCTATCCTGTATCCTATCCTATCAACTATCCTATCCTATCCTCTATCCTATCCTATCCTATCAACTATCCTATCCTATCCTCTATCCTCTATCCTATCCTATCCTCTATTCTATCCTATCCTCTATCCTATCCTATCCTCTGTCCTATCCTATCCTCTCTCCTATCCTATCCTCTATCCTATCCTATCCTCTCTCCTATCCTATACTCTATCCTATCCTATCCTCTATAATATCGTATCCTCTATAATATCGTATCCTGTATCCTATCCTGTCCTCTTTCCTATCCTATCCTCAATCCTATCCTATCCTCTATCCTTTGGTATCCTCTGTCCTATCGAATCCTCTATCCTATCCTATCCTATTCTCTATCCTATCCTGTCCTATATCCTATCCTATCCTCTATCCTATCCTATCCTCTATCCTATCTTATCCTCTATCCTATCCTATCCTCTATCCTATCCTATCCTCTATAATATCGTATCCTCTATAATATCGTATCCTGTATCCTATCCTGTAATCTTTCCTATCCTATCATCAATCCTATCCTATCCTCTATGGTCTCCTATCCACTATCCTATCCAATCCCCTATGTTATCCTCCATCCTATCCTATCCTCTATCCTATCCTATCGTCCATCCTATCCTATCCTCTATCCTATCCTATTCTCGATCCTATCCTATATTCTATCCTATCCTATCCTCAATTCTTTCCTATGCTCTATCATCTGCTCTATCCTCTCCTATCCACAATCCTATCCTATCCTCTATCCGATCCTATCCTCTATCCTATCCAATCCTATATCCTATCCTCTATCCTATCCTATCGTCCATCCTATCCTATCCTCTATCCTATAATATCATCTATCCTATCCTATTCTCGATCCTATCCTATATTCTATCCTATCCTATCCTCAATTCTTTCCTATGCTCTATCATCTGCTCTATCCTCTCCTATCCTCAATCCTATCCTATCCTCTATCCGATCCTATCCTCTATCCTATCCAATCCTATATCCTATCCTCTATCCTATCCTATCCTCCATCCTATCCTATCCTCTATCCTATAATATCATCTATCCTATCCTATCCTCTATCGTCTCCTATCCTCTATGCTATCCAATCCCCTATGTTATCCTCTATCCTATCCTATCCTCTATAATATCCTTTCCTCTATCCTATCCTCTCCTCTGTCCTATCCTATCCTCTATCCTATCCTATCCTCTATCCTATCCTATCCTCTATCCTATCCTATTCTCTATCCTTTGGTATCCTCTATCCTATCCAATCCTCTATCCTATCCTATCCTCTATCCTATCCTATCCTCTATCCTATCCTATCCTATATCCTATCCTATCCTCTATCCTATCCTATCCTCTATCCTATCCTATCCTCTATCATATCCTATCCTGTAACCTATCCTATCAACCATCCTATCCTATCCTCTATCCTATCCTATCCTCTATCCTATCCTATCCTCTATCCTATCCTATCCTCTATCCTATCCTATTCACTATCCTATCCTATATTCTATCCTATCCTATCCTCAATTCTTTCCTATGCTCTATCATCTGCTCTATCCTCTCCTATCCTCAATCCTATCCAATCCTCTATCCGATCCTATCCTCTATCCTATCCAATCCTATATCCTATCCTCTATCCTATCCTATCCTCCATCCTATCCTATCCTCTATCCTATAATATCATCTATCCTATCCTATCCTCTATCCTATCCTATCCTCTATCGTCTCTTATCCTCTATGCTATCCAATCCCCTATGTTATCCTCTATCCTATCCTATCCTCTATAATATCCTATCCTCTATCCTATCCTATCCTCTGTCCTATAATATCCTCTATCCTATCCTATCCTCTATCCTATCCAATCCTCTATCCTATCCTATCCTCCATCCTATCCTATCCTCTATCCTATAATATCATCTATCCTATCCTATCCTCTATCGTCTCCTATCCTCTATGCTATCCAATCCCCTATGTTATCCTCTATCCTATCCTATCCTCTATAATATCCTTTCCTCTATCCTATCCTCTCCTCTGTCCTATCCTATCCTCTATCCTATCCTATCCTCTATCCTATCCTATCCTCTATCCTATCCTATTCTCTATCCTTTGGTATCCTCTATCCTATCCAATCCTCTATCCTATCCTATCCTCTATCCTATCCTATCCTCTATCCTATCCTATCCTATATCCTATCCTATCCTCTATCCTATCCTATCCTCTATCCTATCCTATCCTCTATCATATCCTATCCTGTAACCTATCCTATCAACCATCCTATCCTATCCTCTATCCTATCCTATCCTCTATCCTATCCTATCCTCTATCCTATCCTATCCTCTATCCTATCCTATTCACTATCCTATCCTATATTCTATCCTATCCTATCCTCAATTCTTTCCTATGCTCTATCATCTGCTCTATCCTCTCCTATCCTCAATCCTATCCAATCCTCTATCCGATCCTATCCTCTATCCTATCCAATCCTATATCCTATCCTCTATCCTATCCTATCCTCCATCCTATCCTATCCTCTATCCTATAATATCATCTATCCTATCCTATCCTCTATCCTATCCTATCCTCTATCGTCTCTTATCCTCTATGCTATCCAATCCCCTATGTTATCCTCTATCCTATCCTATCCTCTATAATATCCTATCCTCTATCCTATCCTATCCTCTGTCCTATAATATCCTCTATCCTATCCTATCCTCTATCCTATCCAATCCTCTATCCTATCCTATCCTCCATCCTATCCTATCCTCTATCCTATAATATCATCTATCCTATCCTATCCTCTATACTATCCTATCCTCTATCGTCTCCTATCCTCTATGCTATCCAATCCCCTATGTTATCCTCTATCCTATCCTATCCTCTATAATATCCTATCCTCTATCCTATCCTATCCTCTACCCTATCCAATACCCTATCCTATCCTATCCTCTATCCTATCCTATCCTCTATACTATCCTATCCTCTATCCTATCCTATCCTCTATCCTATCCTATCCTCTATCCTATCCAATCCTATATCCTATCCTCTATCCTATACTATCCTCCATCCTATCCTATCCTCTATCCTATAATATCATCTATCCTATCCTATTCTCTATCCTATCCTATATTCTATCCTATCCTATCCTCAATTCTTTCCTATGCTCTATCATCTGCTCTATCCTCTCCTATCCTCAATCCTATCCTATCCTCTATCCGATCCTATCCTCTATCCTATCCAATCCTATATCCTATCCTCTATCCTATCCTATCCTCTATCCTATCCTATCCTCTGTCCTATCCTATCCTCTCTCCTATCCTATCCTCTATCCTATCCTATCCTCTATCCTATCCTATCCTCTATCCTATCCTATCCTCTATCCTATCCAATCCTATATCCTATCCTCTATCCTATCCTATCCTCCATCCTATCCTATCCTCTATCCTATAATATCATCTATCCTATCCTATTCTCTATCCTATACTAAATTCTATCCTATCCTATACTCAATTCTTTCCTATGCTCTATCATCTGCTCTATCCTCTCCTATCCTCAATCCTATCCTATCCTCAATCCTATCCTATCCTCTATCCTATCCAATCCTATATCCTATCCTCTATCCTATCCTATCCTCCATCCTATCCTATCCTCTATCCTATAATATCATCTATCCTATCGTATCCTCTATCCTATCCTATCCTCTATCGTCTCCTATCCTCTATGCTATCCAATCCACTATGTTATCCTCTATCCTATCCTATCCTCTATCCTATCCTATCCTCTATCCTATCCTATCCTCTATCCTATCCTATCCTCTATCCTATCCTATCCTCTATCCTATCCTATCCTCTATCCTATCCTATCCTCTATCCTATCCTATGCTGTATCCTATCCCATCAACTATCCTATCCTATCCTCTATCCTATCCTATCCTATCAACTATCCTATTCTATCCTCTATCCTATACTATCCTCTATCCTATCCTATCCTCTCTCCTATCCTATCCTCTATCCTATCCTATCCTCTATCCTATCCTATCCTCTATCCTATCCTATCCTCTATAATATCGTATCCTCTATAATATCGTATCCTGTATCCTATCCTGTCCGCTTTCCTATCCTATCCTCTATCCTATCCTATCCTCTATCCTATCCTATTCTCTATCCTATCCTATCCTCAATTCTTTCCTATGCTCTATCATCTGCTCTATCCTCTCCTATCCTCAATCCTATCCAATCCTCTATCCGATCCTATCCTCTATCCTATCCAATCCTATATCCTATCCTCTATCCTCTCCTATCCTCCATCCTATCCTATCCTCTATCCTATAATATCATCTATCCTATCCTATCCTCTATCGTCTCCTATCCTCTATGCTATCCAATCCCCTATGTTATCCTCTATCCTATCCTATCCTCTATAATATCCTTTCCTATCCTCTGTCCTATCCTATCCTCTATCCTATCCTATCCTCTATCCTATCCTATCCTCTATCCTATCCTATCCTATATCCTATCCTATCCTCTATCCTATCCTATCCTCTATCCTATCCTATCCTCTATTCTATCCTATCCTGTATCCTATCCTATCAACCATCCTATCCTATCCTCTATCCTATCCTATCCTATCCTCTATCCTATCCTATCCTCTATCCTATCCTATCCTCTATCCTATCCTATTCACTATCCTATCCTATATTCAATCCTATCCTATCCTCAATTCTTTCCTATGCTCTATCATCTGCTCTATCCTCTCCTATCCTCTATCCTATCCAATCCTCTATCCGATCCTATCCTCAATCCTATCCTATCCTCTATCCTTTGGTATCCTCTGTCCTATCCAATCCTCTATCCTATCCTATCCTATTCTCTATCCTATCCTGTCCTATATCCTATCCTATCCTCTATCCTATCCTATCCTCTATCCTATCTTGTCCTCTATCCTATCCTATCCTCTATCCTATCCTATCCTCTATAATATCGTATCCTCTATAATATCGTATCCTGTATCCTATCCTGTAATCTTTCCTATCCTATCATCAATCCTATCCTATCCTCTATGGTCTCCTATCCACTATCCTATCCAATCCCCTATGTTATCCTCCATCCTATCCTATCCTCTATCCTATCCTATCGTCCATCCTATCCTATCCTCTATCCTATCCTATTCTCGATCCTATCCTATATTCTATCCTATCCTATCCTCAATTCTTTCCTATGCTCTATCATCTGCTCTATCCTCTCCTATCCACAATCCTATCCTATCCTCTATCCGATCCTATCCTCTATCCTATCCAATCCTATATCCTATCCTCTATCCTATCCTATCGTCCATCCTATCCTATCCTCTATCCTATAATATCATCTATCCTATCCTATTCTCGATCCTATCCTATATTCTATCCTATCCTATCCTCAATTCTTTCCTATGCTCTATCATCTGCTCTATCCTCTCCTATCCTCAATCCTATCCTATCCTCTATCCGATCCTATCCTCTATCCTATCCAATCCTATATCCTATCCTCTATCCTATCCTATCCTCCATCCTATCCTATCCTCTATCCTATAATATCATCTATCCTATCCTATCCTCTATCGTCTCCTATCCTCTATGCTATCCAATCCCCTATGTTATCCTCCATCCTATCCTATCCTCTATCCTATAATATCATCTATCCTATCCTATTCTCTATCCTATCCTATATTCTATCCTATCCTATCCTCAATTCTTTCCTATGCTCTATCATCTGCTCTATCCTCTCCTATCCTCAATCCTATCCTATCCTCTATCCGATCCTATCCTCTATCCTATCCAATCCTATATCCTATCCTCTATCCTATCCTATCCTCTATCCTATCCTATCCTCTGTCCTATCCTATCCTCTCTCCTATCCTATCCTCTATCCTATCCTATCCCCTATCCTATCCTATCCTCTATCCTATCCTATCCTCTATCCTATCCAATCCTATATCCTATCCTCTATCCTATCCTATCCTCCATCCTATCCTATCCTCTATCCTATAATATCATCTATCCTATCCTATTCTCTATCCTATACTAAATTCTATCCTATCCTATACTCAATTCTTTCCTATGCTCTATCATCTGCTCTATCCTCTCCTATCCTCAATCCTATCCTATCCTCAATCCTATCCTATCCTCTATCCTATCCAATCCTATATCCTATCCTCTATCCTATCCTATCCTCCATCCTATCCTATCCTCTATCCTATAATATCATCTATCCTATCGTATCCTCTATCCTATCCTATCCTCTATCGTCTCTATCCTCTATGCTATCCAATCCACTATGTTATCCTCTATCCTATCCTATCCTCTATCCTATCCTATCCTCTATCCTATCCTATCCTCTATCCTATCCTATCCTCTATCCTATCCTATCCTCTATCCTATCCTATGCTGTATCCTATCCCATCAACTATCCTATCCTATCCTCTATCCTATCCTATCCTATCAACTATCCTATTCTATCCTCTATCCTATACTATCCTCTATCCTATCCAATCCTCTATCCGATCCTATCCTCAATCCTATCCTATCCTCTATCCTTTGGTATCCTCTGTCCTATCCAATCTCTATCCTATCCTATCCTATTCTCTATCCTATCCTGTCCTATATCCTATCCTATCCTCTATCCTATCCTATCCTCTATCCTATCTTATCCTCTATCCTATCCTATCCTCTATCCTATCCTATCCTCTATAATATCGTATCCTCTATAATATCGTATCCTGTATCCTATCCTGTAATCTTTCCTATCCTATCATCAATCCTATCCTATCCTCTATGGTCTCCTATCCACTATCCTATCCAATCCCCTATGTTATCCTCCATCCTATCCTATCCTCTATCCTATCCTATCGTCCATCCTATCCTATCCTCTATCCTATCCTATTCTCGATCCTATCCTATATTCTATCCTATCCTATCCTCAATTCTTTCCTATGCTCTATCATCTGCTCTATCCTCTCCTATCCACAATCCTATCCTATCCTCTATCCGATCCTATCCTCTATCCTATCCAATCCTATATCCTATCCTCTATCCTATCCTATCGTCCATCCTATCCTATCCTCTATCCTATAATATCATCTATCCTATCCTATTCTCGATCCTATCCTATATTCTATCCTATCCTCAATTCTTTCCTATGCTCTATCATCTGCTCTATCCTCTCCTATCCTCAATCCTATCCTATCCTCTATCCGATCCTATCCTCTATCCTATCCAATCCTATATCCTATCCTCTATCCTATCCTATCCTCCATCCTATCCTATCCTCTATCCTATAATATCATCTATCCTATCCTATCCTCTATCGTCTCCTATCCTCTATGCTATCCAATCCCCTATGTTATCCTCTATCCTATCCTATCCTCTATAATATCCTATCCTCTATCCTATCCTATCCTCTGTCCTATCCTATCCTCTATCCTATCCTATCCTCTATCCTATCCTATCCTCTATCCTATCCTATCCTGTATCCTATCCTATCAACTATCCTATCCTATCCTCTATCCTATCCTATCCTCTATCCTATCCTATCCTCTATCCTATCCTATCCTCTATCCTATCCTATCCTCTATCCTATCCTATCCTCTATCCTATCCTATCCTCTATCCTATCCTATGCTGTATCCTATCCCATCAACTATCCTATCCTATCCTCTATCCTATAATATCATCTATCCTATCCTATCCTCTACCCTATCCTATCCTCTATCGTCTCCTATCCTCTATGCTATCCAATCCCCTATGTTATCCTCTATCCTATCCTATCCTCTATAATATCCTATCCTCTATCCTATCCTATCCTCTACCCTATCCAATACCCTATCCTATCCTATCCTCTATCCTATCCTATCCTCTATACTATCCTATCCTCTATCCTATCCTATCCTCTATCCTATCCTATCCTCTATCCTATCCAATCCTATATCCTATCCTCTATCCTATACTATCCTCCATCCTATCCTATCCTCTATCCTATAATATCATCTATCCTATCCTATTCTCTATCCTATCCTATATTCTATCCTATCCTATCCTCAATTCTTTCCTATGCTCTATCATCTGCTCTATCCTCTCCTATCCTCAATCCTATCCTATCCTCTATCCGATCCTATCCTCTATCCTATCCAATCCTATATCCTATCCTCTATCCTATCCTATCCTCTATCCTATCCTATCCTCTGTCCTATCCTATCCTCTCTCCTATCCTATCCTCTATCCTATCCTATCCTCTATCCTATCCTATCCTCTATCCTATCCTATCCTCTATCCTATCCAATCCTATATCCTATCCTCTATCCTATCCTATCCTCCATCCTATCCTATCCTCTATCCTATAATATCATCTATCCTATCCTATTCTCTATCCTATACTAAATTCTATCCTATCCTATACTCAATTCTTTGCTATGCTCTATCATCTGCTCTATCCTCTCCTATCCTCAATCCTATCCTATCCTCAATCCTATCCTATCCTCTATCCTATCCAATCCTATATCCTATCCTCTATCCTATCCTATCCTCCATCCTATCCTATCCTCTATCCTATAATATCATCTATCCTATCCTATCCTCTATCCTATCCTATCCTCTATCCTATCCTATCCTCTATCCTATCCTATCCTGTATCCTATCCTATCAACTATCCTATCCTATCCTCTATCCTATCCTATCCTCTATCCTATCCTATCCTCTATCCTATCCTATCCTCTATCCTATCCTATCCTCTATCCTATCCTATCCTCTATCCTATCCTATCCTCTATCCTATCCTATGCTGTATCCTATCCCATCAACTATCCTATCCTATCCTCTATCCTATAATATCATCTATCCTATCCTATCCTCTACCCTATCCTATCCTCTATCGTCTCCTATCCTCTATGCTATCCAATCCCCTATGTTATCCTCTATCCTATCCTATCCTCTATAATATCCTATCCTCTATCCTATCCTATCCTCTACCCTATCCAATACCCTATCCTATCCTATCCTCTATCCTATCCTATCCTCTATACTATCCTATCCTCTATCCTATCCTATCCTCTATCCTATCCTATCCTCTATCCTATCCAATCCTATATCCTATCCTCTATCCTATACTATCCTCCATCCTATCCTATCCTCTATCCTATAATATCATCTATCCTATCCTATTCTCTATCCTATCCTATATTCTATCCTATCCTATCCTCAATTCTTTCCTATGCTCTATCATCTGCTCTATCCTCTCCTATCCTCAATCCTATCCTATCCTCTATCCGATCCTATCCTCTATCCTATCCAATCCTATATCCTATCCTCTATCCTATCCTATCCTCTATCCTATCCTATCCTCTGTCCTATCCTATCCTCTCTCCTATCCTATCCTCTATCCTATCCTATCCTCTATCCTATCCTATCCTCTATCCTATCCTATCCTCTATCCTATCCAATCCTATATCCTATCCTCTATCCTATCCTATCCTCCATCCTATCCTATCCTCTATCCTATAATATCATCTATCCTATCCTATTCTCTATCCTATACTAAATTCTATCCTATCCTATACTCAATTCTTTCCTATGCTCTATCATCTGCTCTATCCTCTCCTATCCTCAATCCTATCCTATCCTCAATCCTATCCTATCCTCTATCCTATCCAATCCTATATCCTATCCTCTATCCTATCCTATCCTCCATCCTATCCTATCCTCTATCCTATAATATCATCTATCCTATCGTATCCTCTATCCTATCCTATCCTCTATCGTCTCCTATCCTCTATGCTATCCAATCCACTATGTTATCCTCTATCCTATCCTATCCTCTATCCTATCCTATCCTCTATCCTATCCTATCCTCTATCCTATCCTATCCTCTATCCTATCCTATCCTCTATCCTATCCTATCCTCTATCCTATCCTATCCTCTATCCTATCCTATCCTCTATCCTATCCTATCCTCTATCCTATCCTATGCTGTATCCTATCCCATCAACTATCCTATCCTATCCTCTATCCTATCCTATCCTATCAACTATCCTATTCTATCCTCTATCCTATACTATCCTCTATCCTATCCTATCGTCTCTCCTATCCTATCCTCTATCCTATCCTATCCTCTATCCTATCCTATCCTCTATCCTATCCTATCCTCTATAATATCGTATCCTCTATAATATCGTATCCTGTATCCTATCCTGTCCGCTTTCCTATCCTATCCTCTATCCTATCCTATCCTCTATCCTATCCTATTCTCTATCCTATCCTATCCTCAATTCTTTCCTATGCTCTATCATCTGCTCTATCCTCTCCTATCCTCAATCCTATCCAATCCTCTATCCGATCCTATCCTCTATCCTATCCAATCCTATATCCTATCCTCTATCCTCTCCTATCCTCCATCCTATCCTATCCTCTATCCTATAATATCATCTATCCTATCCTATCCTCTATCGTCCTCTATCCTCTATGCTATCCAATCCCCTATGTTATCCTCTATCCTATCCTATCCTCTATAATATCCTTTCCTATCCTCTGTCCTATCCTATCCTCTATCCTATCCTATCCTCTATCCTATCCTATCCTCTATCCTATCCTATCCTCTATCCTATCCTATCCTATATCCTATCCTATCCTCTATCCTATCCTATCCTCTATCCTATCCTATCCTCTATTCTATCCTATCCTGTATCCTATCCTATCAACCATCCTATCCTATCCTCTATCCTATCCTATCCTATCCTCTATCCTATCCTATCCTCTATCCTATCCTATCCTCTATCCTATCCTATTCACTATCCTATCCTATATTCAATCCTATCCTATCCTCAATTCTTTCCTATGCTCTATCATCTGCTCTATCCTCTCCTATCCTCAATCATATCCAATCCTCTATCCGATCCTATCCTCAATCATATCCAATCCTCTATCCGATCCTATCCTCTATCCTATCCAATCCTATATCCTATCCTCTATCCTTTCCTATCCTCCATCCTATCCTATACTCTATCCTATCCTATGCTGTATCCTATCCCATCAACTATCCTATCCTATTCACTATCCTATCTTATATTCTATCCTATCCTATCCTCAATTCTTTCCTATGCTCTATCATCTGCTCTATCCTCTCCTATCCTCAATCCTATCCAATCCTCTATCCGACCCTATCCTCTATCCTATCCAATCCTATATCCTATCCTCTATCCTATCCTATCCTCCATCCTATCCTATCCTCTATCCTATAATATCATCTATCCTATCCTATCCTCTATCCTATCCTATCCTCTATCGTCTCCTATCCTCTATGCTATCCAATCCCCTATGTTATCCTCTATACTATCCTATCCTCTATAATATCCTATCCTCTATCCTATCCTATCCTCTGTCCTATCCTATCCTCTATCCTATCCTATCCTCTATCCTATCCTCTATCCTATCCTATCCTCTATCCTATCCTATCCTCTATCCTATCCTATCCTCTATCCTATCCTATCCTCTATCCTATCCTATCCTCTATCCTATCCTATCCTCTATCCTATCCTATCCTCTATCCTATCCTATCCTGTATCCTATCCTATCAACTATCCTATCCTATCCTCTATCCTATCCTATCCTATCAACTATCCTATCCTATCCTCTATCCTCTATCCTATCCTATCCTCTATTCTATCCTATCCTCTATCCTATCCTATCCTCTGTCCTATCCTATCCTCTCTCCTATCCTATCCTCTATCCTATCCTATCCTCTCTCCTATCCTATACTCTATCCTATCCTATCCTCTATAATATCGTATCCTCTATAATATCGTATCCTGTATCCTATCCTGTCCTCTTTCCTATCCTATCCTCAATCCTATCCTATCCTCTATCCTTTGGTATCCTCTGTCCTATCCAATCCTCTATCCTATCCTATCCTATTCTCTATCCTATCCTGTCCTATATCCTATCCTATCCTCTATCCTATCCTATCCTCTATCCTATCTTATCCTCTATCCTATCCTATCCTCTATCCTATCCTATCCTCTATAATATCGTATCCTCTATAATATCGTATCCTGTATCCTATCCTGTAATCTTTCCTATCCTATCATCAATCCTATCCTATCCTCTATGGTCTCCTATCCACTATCCTATCCAATCCCCTATGTTATCCTCCATCCTATCCTATCCTCTATCCTATCCTATCGTCCATCCTATCCTATCCTCTATCCTATAATATCATCTATCCTATCGTATCCTCTATCCTATCCTATCCTCTATCGTCTCCTATCCTCTATGCTATCCAATCCACTATGTTATCCTCTATCCTATCCTATCCTCCATAATATCCTATCCTCTATCCTATCCTATCCTCTATCCTAACCTATCCTCTATCCTTTCCTATCCTCTATCCTATCCTATCCTCTATCCTATCCTATCCTGTATCCCATCCTATCCTCTATCCTATCCTATCATCTATCCTATCGTATCCTCTATATTATCTTATCCTCTATCCTATCCTATCCTCTGTCCTATCCTATCCTGTATCCTATCCTATCCTCAACCCTATCCTATCCTCAATTCTATCGTATACTCGATACTATCCTATCCGCTATCCTATCCTATCGTCTATCCTATAATATCCTCTATCCTACCCAATCCTCTATCCTATCCTCTATACTATCCTCTATTCTATCCTATCCTCTATCCGTATCCTATCCTCTGTCCTATCCTATCCTCTATCCTATCCTATCCTCTATCCTATCCTATCCTCTATCCTATCCTATCCTCTACAATATCGTATCCTGTATCCTATCCTGTCGTCTTTACTATCCTATCCTCAATCCTATCCTATCCTCTATCGTCTCCTATCCTCTATGCTATCCAATCCCCTATGTTATCCTCTATCCTATCCTATCCTCTATAATATCCTTTCCTCTATCCTATCCTATCCTCTGTCCTATCCTATCCTCTATCCTATAATATCCTCTATCCTATCCAATCCTCTATCCTATCGTCTATCCTATCCTCTATCCTATCCTCTATCCTATCCTGCTCTATCCTATCCTATCCTCTATCCTATCCTGCTCTATCCTATCCTACCCTCTATCCTATCCTATCCTCTATCCTATCTTATCCTCTATCCTATCCTATCCTCCATCCTATCCTATCCTCTATCCTATAATATCATCTATCCTATCCTATTCTCTATCCTATCCTATATTCTATCCTATCCTATCCTCAATTCTTTCCTATGCTCTATCATCTGCTCTATCCTCTCCTATCCTCAATCCTATCCTATCCTCTATCCGATCCTATCCTCTATCCTATCCAATCCTATATCCTATCCTCTATCCTATCCTATCCTCCATCCTATCCTATCCTCTATCGTCTCCTATCCTCTATGCTATCCAATCCACTATGTTATCCTCTATCCTATCCTATCCTCCATAATATCCTATCCTCTATCCTATCCTATCCTCTATCCTAACCTATCCTCTATCCTATCCTATCCTCTATCCTATCCTATCCTCTATCCTATCCTATCCTGTATCCCATCCTATCCTCTATCCTATCCTATCATCTATCCTATCCTATCCTCTATATTATCTTATCCTCTATCCTATCCTATCCTCTGTCCTATCCTACCCTGTATCCTATCCTATCCTCAACCCTATCCTATCCTCAATTCTATCGTATACTCCATACTATCCTATCCGCTATCCTATCCTATCGTCTATCCTATAATATCCTCTATCCTATCCAATCCTCTATCCTATCCTCTATACTATCCTCTATTCTATCCTATCCTCTATCCGTATCCTATCCTCTGTCCTATCCTATCCTCTATCCTATCCTATCCTCTATCCTATCCTATCCTCTATCCTATCCTATCCTGTATCCCATCCTATCCTCTATCCTATCCTATCATCTATCCTATCCTATCCTCTATATTATCTTATCCTCTATCCTATCCTATCCTCTGTCCTATCCTACCCTGTATCCTATCCTATCCTCAACCCTATCCTATCCTCAATTCTATCGTATACTCCATACTATCCTATCCGCTATCCTATCCTATCGTCTATCCTATAATATCCTCTATCCTACCCAATCCTCTATCCTATCCTCTATACTATCCTCTATTCTATCCTATCCTCTATCCGTATCCTATCCTCTGTCCTATCCTATCCTCTATCCTATCCTATCCTCTATCCTATCCTATCCTCTATCCTATCCTATCCTCTATCCTATCCTATCCTCTATCCTATCCTATCCTCTACAATATCGTATCCTGTATCCTATCCTATCCTCTATCCTATCCTATCCTCTATCCTATCCAATCCTATATCCTATCCTCTATCCTATACTATCCTCCATACTATCCTATCCTCCATCCTATAATATCATCTATCCTATCCTATTCTCTATCCTATCCTATATTCTATCCTATCCTATCCTCAATTCTTTCCTATGCTCTATCATCTGCTCTATCCTCTCCTATCCTCAATCCTATCCTATCCTCTATCCGATCCTATCCTCTATCCTATCCAATCCTATATCCTATCCTCCATCCTATCCTATCCTCTATCCTATCCTATCCTCTGTCCTATCCTATCCTCTCTCCTATCCTATCCTCTATCCTATCCTATCCTCTATCCTATCCTATCCTCTATCCTATCCTATCCTCTATCCTATCCTATCCTCTATAATATAGTATCGTCTATAATATCGTATCCTGTATCTGATCCTGTCCTCTTTCCTATCCTATCCTCAATCCTATCCTATCCTCTATCCTATCCTATCCTCTATCCTATCCAATCCTATATCCTATCCTCTATCCTATCCTATCCTCCATCCTATCCTATCCTCTATCCTATAATATCATCTATCCTATCCTATTCTCTATCCTATACTAAATTCTATCCTATCCTATACTCAATTCTTTCCTATGCTCTATCATCTGCTCTATCCTCTCCTATCCTCAATCCTATCCTATCCTCAATCCTATCCTATCCTCTATCCTATCCAATCCTATATCCTATCCTCTATCCTATCCTATCCTCCATCCTATCCTATCCTCTATCCTATAATATCATCTATCCTATCGTATCCTCTATCCTATCCTATCCTCTATCGTCTCCTATCCTCTATGCTATCCAATCCACTATGTTATCCTCTATCCTATCCTATCCTCTATCCTATCCTATCCTCTATCCTATCCTATCCTCTATCCTATCCTATCCTCTATCCTATCCTATCCTCTATCCTATCCTATCCTCTATCCTATCCTATCCTCTATCCTATCCTATCCTCTATCCTATCCTATGCTGTATCCTATCCCATCAACTATCCTATCCTATCCTCTATCCTATCCTATCCTATCAACTATCCTATTCTATCCTCTATCCTATACTATCCTCTATCCTATCCTATCCTCTCTCCTATCCTATCCTCTATCCTATCCTATCCTCTATCCTATCCTATCCTCTATCCTATCCTATCCTCTATAATATCGTATCCTCTATAATATCGTATCCTGTATCCTATCCTGTCCGCTTTCCTATCCTATCCTCTATCCTATCCTATCCTCTATCCTATCCTATTCTCTATCCTATCCTATCCTCAATTCTTTCCTGTGCTCTATCATCTGCTCTATCCTCTCCTATCCTCAATCCTATCCAATCCTCTATCCGATCCTATCCTCTATCCTATCCAATCCTATATCCTATCCTCTATCCTCTCCTATCCTCCATCCTATCCTATCCTCTATCCTATAATATCATCTATCCTATCCTATGCTCTATCGTCTCCTATCCTCTATGCTATCCAATCCCCTATGTTATCCTCTATCCTATCCTATCCTCTATAATATCCTTTCCTATCCTCTATCCTAACCTATCCTCTATCCTATCCTATCCTCTATCCTATCCTATCCTCTATCCTATCCTATCCTGTATCCCATCCTATCCTCTATCCTATCCTATCATCTATCCTATCCTATCCTCTATATTATCTTATCCTCTATCCTATCCTATCCTCTGTCCTATCCTATCCTGTATCCTATCCTATCCTCAACCCTATCCTATCCTCAATTCTATCGTATACTCCATACTATCCTATCCGCTATCCTATCCTATCGTCTATCCTATAATATCCTCTATCCTATCCAATCCTCTATCCTATCCTCTATACTATCCTCTATTCTATCCTATCCTCTATCCGTATCCTATCCTCTGTCCTATCCTATCCTCTATCCTATCCTATCCTCTATCCTATCCTATCCTCTATAATATCGTATCCTGTATCCTATCCTGTCGTCTTTACTATCCTATCCTCAATCCTATCCTATCCTCTATCCTATCCTATCCTGTATCCTATCCTATCAACTATCCTATCCTATCAACTATCCTATCCTATCCTCTATCCTATCCTATCCTATCAACTATCCTATCCTATCCTCTATCCTATCCTATCCTCTATCCTATCCTATTCTCTATCCTATCCTATCCTCTGTCCTATCCTATCCTCTCTCCTATCCTATCCTCTATCCTATCCTATCCTCTATCCTATCCTATATTCTATCCTATTCTATCCTCAATTCTTTCCTATGCTCTATCATCTGCTCTATCATCTCCTATCCTCAATCCTATCCAATCCTCTATCCGATCCTATCCTCTATCCTATCCAATCCTATATCGTATCCTCTATCCTATCCTATCCTCCATCCTATCCTATCCTCTATCCTATAATATCATCTATCCTATCCTATCCTCTATCCTATCCTATCCTCTATGCTATCCAATCCCCTATGTTATCCTCTATCCTATCCTATCCTCTATAATATCCTATCCTCTATAATATCCTATCCTCTATCCTATCCTATCCTCTATCCTATCCTATCCTCTATCCTATCGCATCCTCTATCCTATCCAATCCTCTATCCTATCCTATCCTCTATCCTATCCTATCCTCTATCCTATCCTATCCTCTATCCTATCCTATCCTCTATCCTATCCTATGCTGTATCCTATCCCATCAACTATCCTATCCTATCCTCTATCCTATAATATCATCTATCCTATCCTATCCTCTACCCTATCCTATCCTCTATCGTCTCCTATCCTCTATGCTAGCCAATCCCCTATGTTATCCTCTATCCTATCCTATCCTCTATAATATCCTATCCTCTATCCTATCCTATCCTCTACCCTATCCAATCCTCTATCCTATCCTATCCTCTATCCTATCCTATCCTCTATACTATCCTATCCTCTATCCTATCCTATCCTCTATCCTATCCTATCCTCTATCCTATCCAATCCTATATCCTATCCTCTATCCTATACTATCCTCCATCCTATCCTATCCTCTATCCTATAATATCATCTATCCTATCCTATTCTCTATCCTATCCTATATTCTATCCTATCCTATCCTCTATAATATCGTATCCTCTATAATATCGTATCCTGTATCCTATCCTGTCCGCTTTCCTATCCTATCCTCTATCCTATCCTATCCTCTATCCTATCCTATTCTCTATCCTATCCTATCCTCAATTCTTTCCTGTGCTCTATCATCTGCTCTATCCTCTCCTATCCTCAATCCTATCCAATCCTCTATCCGATCCTATCCTCTATCCTATCCAATCCTATATCCTATCCTCTATCCTCTCCTATCCTCCATCCTATCCTATCCTCTATCCTATAATATCATCTATCCTATCCTATCCTCTATCGTCTCCTATCCTCTATGCTATCCAATCCCCTATGTTATCCTCTATCCTATCCTATCCTCTATAATATCCTTTCCTATCCTCTGTCCTATCCTATCCTCTATCCTATCCTATCCTCTATCCTATCCTATCCTCTATCCTATCCTATCCTATATCCTATCCTATCCTCTATCCTATCCTATCCTCTATCCTATCCTATCCTCTATTCTATCCTATCCTGTATCCTATCCTATCAACCATCCTATCCTATCCTCTATCCTATCCTATCCTATCCTCTATCCTATCCTATCCTCTATCCTATCCTATCCTCTATCCTATCCTATTCACTATCCTATCCTATATTCAATCCTATCCTATCCTCAATTCTTTCCTATGCTCTATCATCTGCTCTATCCTCTCCTATCCTCAATCATATCCAATCCTCTATCCGATCCTATCCTCAATCATATCCAATCCTCTATCCGATCCTATCCTCTATCCTATCCAATCCTATATCCTATCCTCTATCCTTTCCTATCCTCCATCCTATCCTATCCTCTATCGTCTCCTATCCTCTATGCTATCCAATCCCCTATGTTATCCTCTATACTATCCTATCCTCTATAATATCCTATCCTCTATCCTATCCTATCCTCTGTCCTATCCTATCCTCTATCCTATCCTATCCTCTATCCTATCCTCTATCCTATCCTATCCTCTATCCTATCCTATCCTCTATCCTATCCTATCCTCTATCCTATCCTATCCTCTATCCTATCCTATCCTCTATCCTATCCTATCCTCTATCCTATCCTATCCTCTATCCTATCCTATCCTGTATCCTATCCTATCAACTATCCTATCCTATCCTCTATCCTATCCTATCCTATCAACTATCCTATCCTCTATCCTCTATCCTCTATCCTATCCTATCCTCTATTCTATCCTATCCTCTATCCTATCCTATCCTCTGTCCTATCCTATCCTCTCTCCTATCCTATCCTCTATCCTATCCTATCCTCTCTCCTATCCTATACTCTATCCTATCCTATCATCTATAATATCGTATCCTCTATAATATCGTATCCTGTATCCTATCCTGTCCTCTTTCCTATCCTATCCTCAATCCTATCCTATCCTCTATCCTTTGGTATCCTCTGTCCTATCCAATCCTCTATCCTATCCTATCCTATTCTCTATCCTATCCTATCCTCTATCCTATCCTATCCTCTATCCTATCTTATCCTCTATCCTATCCTATCCTCTATCCTATCCTATCCTCTATAATATCGTATCCTCTATAATATCGTATCCTGTATCCTATCCTGTAATCTTTCCTATCCTATCATCAATCCTATCATATCCTCTATGGTCTCCTATCCACTATCCTATCCAATCCCCTATGTTATCCTCCATCCTATCCTATCCTCTATCCTATCCTATCGTCCATCCTATCCTATCCTCTATCCTATCCTATTCTCGATCCTATCCTATATTCTATCCTATCCTATCCTCAATTCTTTCCTATGCTCTATCATCTGCTCTATCCTCTCCTATCCACAATCCTATCCTATCCTCTATCCGATCCTATCCTCTATCCTATCCAATCCTATATCCTATCCTCTATCCTATCCTATCGTCCATCCTATCCTATCCTCTATCCTATAATATCATCTATCCTATCCTATTCTCGATCCTATCCTATATTCTATCCTATCCTATCCTCAATTCTTTCCTATGCTCTATCATCTGCTCTATCCTCTCCTATCCTAAATCCTATCCTATCCTCTATCCGATCCTATCCTCTATCCTATCCAATCCTATATCCTATCCTCTATCCTATCCTATCCTCCATCCTATCCTATCCTCTATCCTATAATATCATCTATCCTATCCTATCCTCTATCGTCTCCTATCCTCTATGCTATCCAATCCCCTATGTTATCCTCTATCCTATCCTATCCTCTATAATATCCTTTCCTCTATCCTATCCTCTCCTCTGTCCTATCCTATCCTCTATCCTATCCTATCCTCTATCCTATCCTATCCTCTATCCTATCCTATTCTCTATCCTTTGGTATCCTCTATCCTATCCAATCCTCTATCCTATCCTATCCTCTATCCTATCCTATCCTCTATCCTATCCTATCCTATATCCTATCCTATCCTCTATCCTATGCTATCCTCTATCCTATCATATCCTCTATCCTATCCTATCCTCTATCCTATCCTGTCCTCTTTCCTATCCTATCCTGAACCCTATCCTATCATCAATTCTATTCTATACTCGATCCTATCCTATCCTCTATCCTATCCTATCCTCTATAATATCGCATCCTCTATAATATCGTATCCTGTATCCTATCCTGTAATCTTTCCTATCCTATCATCAATCCTATCCTATCCTCTATCCTATAATATCCTCTATCCTATCCAATCCTCTACCGTCTCCTATCCCATATCCGATCCAATCCCCTATCCTCTATCCTATCCTATTCTCTATCCTATCCTCTATCGTATCCTATCCTCTATCCTATCCTATCCTCTATCTTCTCCTATCCTCTTTCCTATCCTATCCTCAACCCTATCCCATCCTCAATTCTATCGTATACTCCATACTATCCTATCCGCTATCCTATCCTATCCTCTATCCTATAATATCCTCTATCCTATCCAATCCTCTATCCTATCCTCTATCCTATCCTTTATCCTATCCTATCCTCTATCCGTATCATATCCTCTATCCTATCCTATCCTCTATCCTATCCTATCCTATCCTCTATCCTATCCTATCCTCTATCCTATCCTATCCTCTATCCTATCCTATCCTCTATCCTATCCTATCCTCTATCCTATCCTATCCTCTATCCTATCCTATTCTCTATCCTATCCTATCCTCAATTCTTTCCTATGCTCTATCATCTGCTCTATCCTCTCCTATCCTGAATCCTATCCTATCCTCTATCCGATCCTATCCTCTATCCTATCCAATCCTATATCCTATCCTCTATCCTATCCTATCCTCTATCCTATCCTATCCTCTGTCCTATCCTATCCTCTCTCCTATCCTATCCTCTATCCTATCCTATCCTCTATCCTATCCTATCCTCTATCCTATCCTATCCTCTATCCTATCCTATCCTCTATCCTATCCTATCCTCTATAATATAGTATCGTCTATAATATCGTATCCTGTATCTGATCCTGTCCTCTTTCCTATCCTATCCTCAATCCTATCCTATCCTCTATCCTATCCTATCCTCTATCCTATCCAATCCTATATCCTATCCTCTATCCTATCCTATCCTCCATCCTATCCTATCCTCTATCCTATAATATCATCTATCCTATCCTATTCTCTATCCTATCCAATCCTATATCCTATCCTCTATCCTATCCTATCCTCCATCCTATCCTATCCTCTATCCTATAATATCATCTATCCTATCCTATTCTCTATCCTATACTAAATTCTATCCTATCCTATACTCAATTCTTTCCTATGCTCTATCATCTGCTCTATCCTCTCCTATCCTCAATCCTATCCTATCCTCAATCCTATCCTATCCTCTATCCTATCCAATCCTATATCCTATCCTCTATCCTATCCTATCCTCCATCCTATCCTATCCTCTATCCTATAATATCATCTATCCTATCGTATCCTCTATCCTATCCTATCCTCTATCGTCTCCTATCCTCTATGCTATCCAATCCACTATGTTATCCTCTATCCTATCCTATCCTCTATCCTATCCTATCCTCTATCCTATCCTATCCTCTATCCTATCCTATCCTATCAACTATCCTATTCTATCCTCTATCCTATACTATCCTCTATCCTATCCTATCCTCTCTCCTATCCTATCCTCTATCCTATCCTATCCTCTATCCTATCCTATCCTCTATCCTATCCTATCCTCTATAATATCGTATCCTCTATAATATCGTATCCTGTATCCTATCCTGTCCGCTTTCCTATCCTATCCTCTATCCTATCCTATCCTCTATCCTATCCTATTCTCTATCCTATCCTATCCTCAATTCTTTCCTATGCTCTATCATCTGCTCTATCCTCTCCTATCCTCAATCCTATCCAATCCTCTATCCGATCCTATCCTCTATCCTATCCAATCCTATATCCTATCCTCTATCCTCTCCTATCCTCCATCCTATCCTATCCTCTATCCTATAATATCATCTATCCTATCCTATCCTCTATCGTCTCCTATCCTCTATGCTATCCAATCCCCTATGTTATCCTCTATCCTATCCTATCCTCTATAATATCCTTTCCTATCCTCTGTCCTATCCTATCCTCTATCCTATCCTATCCTCTATCCTATCCTATCCTCTATCCTATCCTATCCTATATCCTATCCTATCCTCTATCCTATCCTATCCTCTATCCTATCCTATCCTCTATTCTATCCTATCCTGTATCCTATCCTATCAACCATCCTATCCTATCCTCTATCCTATCCTATCCTATCCTCTATCCTATCCTATCCTCTATCCTATCCTATCCTCTATCCTATCCTATTCACTATCCTATCCTATATTCAATCCTATCCTATCCTCAATTCTTTCCTATGCTCTATCATCTGCTCTATCCTCTCCTATCCTCAATCATATCCAATCCTCTATCCGATCCTATCCTCAATCATATCCAATCCTCTATCCGATCCTATCCTCTATCCTATCCAATCCTATATCCTATCCTCTATCCTTTCCTATCCTCCATCCTATCCTATCCTCTATCCTATCCTATGCTGTATCCTATCCCATCAACTATCCTATCCTATTCACTATCCTATCCTATATTCTATCCTATCCTATCCTCAATTCTTTCCTATGCTCTATCATCTGCTCTATCCTCTCCTATCCTCAATCCTATCCAATCCTCTATCCGACCCTATCCTCTATCCTATCCAATCCTATATCCTATCCTCTATCCTATCCTATCCTCCATCCTATCCTATCCTCTATCCTATAATATCATCTATCCTATCCTCTCCTCTATCCTATCCTATCCTCTATCGTCTCCTATCCTCTATGCTATCCAATCCCCTATGTTATCCTCTATACTATCCTATCCTCTATAATATCCTATCCTCTATCCTATCCTATCCTCTGTCCTATCCTATCCTCTATCCTATCCTCTATCCTATCCTATCCTCTATCCTATCCTATCCTCTATCCTATCCTATCCTCTATCCTATCCTATCCTCTATCCTATCCTATCCTCTATCCTATCCTATCCTCTATCCTATCCTATCCTGTATCCTATCCTATCAACTATCCTATCCTATCCTCTATCCTATCCTATCCTATCAACTATCCTATCCTATCCTCTATCCTCTATCCTATCCTATCCTCTATTGTATCCTATCCTCTATCCTATCCTATCCTCTGTCCTATCCTATCCTCTCTCCTATCCTATCCTCTATCCTATCCTATCCTCTCTCCTATCCTATACTCTATCCTATCCTATCCTCTATAATATCGTATCCTCTATAATATCGTATCCTGTATCCTATCCTGTCCTCTTTCCTATCCTATCCTCAATCCTATCCTATCCTCTATCCTTTGGTATCCTCTGTCCTATCCAATCCTCTATCCTATCCTATCCTATTCTCTATCCTATCCTGTCCTATATCCTATCCTATCCTCTATCCTATCCTATCCTCTATCCTATCTTATCCTCTATCCTATCCTATCCTCTATCCTATCCTATCCTCTATAATATCGTATCCTCTATAATATCGTATCCTGTATCCTATCCTGTAATCTTTCCTATCCTATCATCAATCCTATCCTATCCTCTATGGTCTCCTATCCACTATCCTATCCAATCCCCTATGTTATCCTCCATCCTATCCTATCCTCTATCCTATCCTATCGTCCATCCTATCCTATCCTCTATCCTATCCTATTCTCGATCCTATCCTATATTCTATCCTATCCTATCCTCAATTCTTTCCTATGCTCTATCATCTGCTCTATCCTCTCCTATCCACAATCCTATCCTATCCTCTATCCGATCCTATCCTCTATCGTCTCCTATCCTCTATGCTATCCAATCCCCTATGTTATCCTCTATCCTATCCTATCCTCTATAATATCCTTTCCTCTATCCTATCCTCTCCTCTGTCCTATCCTATCCTCTATCCTATCCTATCCTCTATCCTATCCTATCCTCTATCCTATCCTATTCTCTATCCTTTGGTATCCTCTATCCTATCCAATCCTCTATCCTATCCTATCCTCTATCCTATCCTATCCTCTATCCTATCCTATCCTCTATCCTATCCTATCCTCTATCATATCCTATCCTGTAACCTATCCTATCAACCATCCTATCCTATCCTCTATCCTATCCTATCCTCTATCCTATCCTATCCTCTATCCTATCCTATCCTCTATCCTATCCTATTCACTATCCTATCCTATATTCTATCCTATCCTATCCTCAATTCTTTCCTATGCTCTATCATCTGCTCTATCCTCTCCTATCCTCAATCCTATCCAATCCTCTATCCGATCCTATCCTCTATCCTATCCAATCCTATATCCTATCCTCTATCCTATCCTATCCTCCATCCTATCCTATCCTCTATCCTATAATATCATCTATCCTATCCTATCCTCTATCCTATCCTATCCTCTATCGTCTCTTATCCTCTATGCTATCCAATCCCCTATGTTATCCTCTATCCTATCCTATCCTCTATAATATCCTATCCTCTATCCTATCCTATCCTCTGTCCTATAATATCCTCTATCCTATCCTATCCTCTATCCTATCCAATCCTCTATCCTATCCTATCCTCCATCCTATCCTATCCTCTATCCTATAATATCATCTATCCTATCCTATCCTCTATACTATCCTATCCTCTATCGTCTCCTATCCTCTATGCTATCCAATCCCCTATGTTATCCTCTATCCTATCCTATCCTCTATAATAACCTATCCTCTATCCTATCCTATCCTCTGTCCTATCCTATCCTCTATCCTATCCTATCCTCTATCCTATCCTATCCTCTATCCTATCCTATCCTGTATCCTATCCTATCAACTATCCTATCCTATCCTCTATCCTATCCTATCCTATCAACTATCCTATCCTATCCTCTATCCTCTATCCTCTATCCTCTATCCTATCCTATCCTCTATTCTATCCTATCCTCTGTCCTATCCTATCCTCCCTCCTATCCTATCCTCTATCCTATCCTATCCTCTCTCCTATCCTATACTCTATCCTATCCTATCCTCTATCCTATCCTATCCTCTATCCTATCCTATGCTGTATCCTATCCCATCAACTATCCTATCCTATCCTCTATCCTATCCTATCCTATCAACTATCCTATTCTATCCTCTATCCTATCCTATCCTCTATCCTATCCTATCCTCTATCCTATCCTATTCTCTATCCTATCCTATCCTCAATTCCTTCCTATGCTCTATCATCTGCTCTATCCTCTCCTATCCTCAATCCTATCCAATCCTCTATCCGATCCTATCCTCTATCCTATCCAATCCTATATCCTATCCTCTATCCTCTCCTATCCTCCATCCTATCCTATCCTCTATCCTATAATATCATCTATCCTATCCTATCCTCTATCGTCTCCTATCCTCTATGCTATCCAATCCCCTATGTTATCCTCTATCCTATCCTATCCTCTATAATATCCTTTCCTATCCTCTGTCCTATCCTATCCTCTATCCTATCCTATCCTCTATCCTATCCTACCCTCTATCCTATCCTATCCTCTATCCTTTGGTATCCTCTATCCTATCCAATCCTCTATCCTATCCTATCCTCCATCCTATCCTATCCGCTATCCTATCCTATCCTCTATCCTATAATATCCTCTATCCTATCCAATCCTCTATCCTATCCTCTATCCTATCCTCTATCCTATCCTGCTCTATCCTATCCTATCCTCTATCCTATCCTATCCTCTATCCTATCTTATCCTCTATCCTATCCTATCCTCTATCCTATCCTATCCTCTATCCTATCCTATCCTCTGTCCTATCCTATCCTCTATCCTATCCTATCCTCTATCCTATCCTATCCTCTATCGTATTCTATCCTCTATCCTATCCTATCCTATCCTCTATCCTATCCTATCCTCTATAATATCGTATCCTGTATCCTATCCTGTCCCCTTTCCTATCCTATCCTCAATCCTATCCTATCCTCTATCCTTTGGTATCCTCTATCCTATCCAATCCTCTATCCTATCCTATCCTCTATCCTATCCTATGCTCTATCCTATCCTATCCTATATCCTATCCTATCCTCTATCCTATCCTCTATCGTATCCTATCCTCTATCCTATCCTATCCTCTATCTTCTCCTATCCTCTTTCCTATCCTATCCTCAATCCTATCCCATCCTCAATTCTATCGTATACTCCATACTATCCTATCCGCTATCCTATCCTATCCTCTATCCTATAATATCCTCTATCCTATCCAATCCTCTATCCTATCCTCTATCCTATCCTTTATCCTATCCTATCCTCTATCCGTATCCTATCCTCTATCCTATCCTATCCTCTATCCTATCCTATCCTCTGTCCTATCCTATCCTCTATCCTATTCTATCCTCTATCCTATCCTATCCTCTATCCTATCCTATCCTCTATCCTATCCTATCCTCTATAATATCGTATCCTCTATAATATCGTATCCTCTATAATATCGTATCCTGTATCCTATCCTGTCCTCTTTCCTATCCTATCCTCAATCCTATCCTATCCTCTATCCTTTGGTATCTTCTATCCTATCCAATCATCTATCCTATCCTATCCTCTATCCTATCCTATCCTCTATCCTATCCTATCCTATATCCTATCCTATACTCTATCCTATCCTATCCTCTATCCTATCCTATCCTCTATCCTATCCTATCCTCTATAATATCGTATCCTCTATAATATCGTATCCTCTATAATATCGTATCCTGTATCCTATCCTGTAATCTTTCCTATCCTATCATCAATCCTATCCTATCCTCTATCGTCTCCTATCCTCTATCCTATCCAATCCCCTATGTTATACTCTATCCTATCTTATCCTCTATCCTATCCTATCCTCCATCCTATCCTATACCCTATCCTATCCTATCCTCTATAATATCGTATCCACTATCATATCCTATCCTCTTTCCTATAATATCATCTATCCTATCCTATCATCTATCCTATCCTATCCTCTATCGTCTCCTATCCTCTATCCTATCCAATCCCCTATGTTATCCTCTATCCTATCCTATCCTCTATCCTATGCTATCCTCTATCCTGTCATATCCTCTATCCTATCCTATCCTCTATCCTATCCTCTATCCTATCCTCTATCCTATCCAATCCTCTACCGTCTCCTATTATGTATCCGATCCAATCCCCTATCCTCTATCCTATCCTATTCTCTATCCTATCCTCTATCGTATCCTATCCTCTATCCTATCCTATCCTCTATCTTCTCCTATCCACTATCCTATCCTATCCTCAACCCTATCCTATCCTCAATTCAATCGTATACTCCATACTATCCTATCCGCTATCCTATCCTATCCTCTATCCTATAATATCCTCTATCCTATCCAATCCTCTATCCTATCCTCTATTCTATCCTATCCTCTATCCGTATCCTATCCTCTATCCTATCCTATCCTCTATCCTATCCTATCCTCTATCCTATCCTATCCTCTATCCTATCCTATCCTCTATCCTATCCTATCCTCTATCCTATCCTATCCTCTATCCTATCCTATCCTCTATCCTCTATCCTATCCTATCCTCTCCTCTATCCTATCCTATCCTCTATCCTATCCTATCCTCTATAATATCGTATCCTGTATCCTATCCTGTCCCCTTTCCTATCCTATCCTCAATCCTATCCTATCCTCTATCCTTTGGTATCCTCTATCCTATCCAATCCTCTATCCTATCCTATCCTCTATCCTATCCTATGCTCTATCCTATCCTATCCTATATCCTATCCTATCCTCTATCGTATCCTATCCTATCCTATCCTCTATCCTATCCTATCCTCTATCCTATCCTATCCTCTATCCTATCCTATCCTCTATCCTATCCTATCCTCTATCCTATCCTATCCTCTATCCTATCCTATCCTCTATCCTATCCTATCCTCTATCCTATCCTATCCTCTATCCTATCCTATCCTCTATCCTATCCTATCCTCTATCTTCTCCTATCCTCTTTCCTATCCTATCCTCAACCCTATCCCATCCTCAATTCTATCGTATACTCCATACTATCCTATCCGCTATCCTATCCTATCCTCTATCCTATAATATCCTCTATCCTATCCAATCCTCTATCCTATCCACTATCCTATCCTTTATCCTATCCTATCCTCTATCCGTATCCTATCCTCTATCCTATCCTATCCTCTATCCTATCCTATCCTCTGTCCTATCCTATCCTCTATCCTATTCTATCCTCTATCCTATCCTATCCTCTATCCTATCCTATCCTCTATCCTATCCTATCCTCTATAATATCGTATCCTCTATAATATCGTATCCTCTATAATATCGTATCCTGTATCCTATCCTGTCCTCTTTCCTATCCTATCCTCAATCCTATCCTATCCTCTATCCTTTGGTATCTTCTATCCTATCCAATCATCTATCCTATCCTATCCTCTATCCTATCCTATCCTCTATCCTATCCTATCCTATATCCTATCCTATCCTCTATCCTATCCTATCCTCTATCCTATCCTATCCTCTATCCTATCCTATCCTCTATAATATCGTATCCTCTATAATATCGTATCCTCTATAATATCGTATCCTCTATAATATCGTATCCTGTATCCTATCCTGTAATCTTTCCTATCCTATCATCAATCCTATCCTATCCTCTATCGTCTCCTATCCTCTATCCTATCCAATCCCCTATGTTATACTCTATCCTATCTTATCCTCTATCCTATCCTATCCTCCATCCTATCCTATACCCTATCCTATCCTATCCTCTATAATATCGTATCCACTATCATATCCTATCCTCTTTCCTATAATATCATCTATCCTATCCTATCATCTATCCTATCCTATCCTCTATCGTCTCCTATCCTCTATCCTATCCAATCCCCTATGTTATCCTCTATCCTATCCTATCCTCTATCCTATGCTATCCTCTATCCTATCATATCCTCTATCCTATCCTATCCTCTATCCTATCCTCTATCCTATCCTCTATCCTATCCAATCCTCTACCGTCTCCTATTATGTATCCGATCCAATCCCCTATCCTCTATCCTATCCTATTCTCTATCCTATCCTCTATCGTATCCTATCCTCTATCCTATCCTATCCTCTATCTTCTCCTATCCACTATCCTATCCTATCCTCAACCCTATCCTATCCTCAATTCAATCGTATACTCCATACTATCCTATCCGCTATCCTATCCTATCCTCTATCCTATAATATCCTCTATCCTATCCAATCCTCTATCCTATCCTCTATTCTATCCTATCCTCTATCCGTATCCTATCCTCTATCCTATCCTATCCTCTATCCTATCCTATCCTCTATCCTATCCTATCCTCTATCCTATCCTATCCTGTATCCCATCCTATCCTCTATCCCATCCTATCCTCTATCCTATCCTATCCTCTATCCTATCCTATCCTCTGTCCTATCCTATCCTCTATCCTATGCTATCCTCTATCCTATCCTATCCTCTATCCTATCCTATCCTCTATAATATAGTATCCTCTATAATATCGTATCCTGTATCCTATCCTGTCCTCTTTCCTATCCTATCCTCATTCCTATCCTATCCTCTATCCTTTGGTATCCTCTATCCTATCCAATCCTCTATCCTATCCTATCCTCTATCCTATCCTATGCTCTATCCTATCCTATCCTATATCCTATCCTATCCTCTATCCTATCCTATCCTCTATCCTATCCTATCCTCTATCCTATCCTATCCTCTATCCTATCCTATCCTCTATAATATGGTATCCTCTATAATATCGTATCCTGTATCCTATCCTGTAATCTTTCCTATCCTAACATCAATCCTATCCTATCCTCTATCCTATAATATCCTCTATCCTATCCTATCCTCTATCCTATCCAATCCTCTACCGTCTCCTATCCTGTATCCGATCCAATCCCCTATCCTCTATCCTATCCTATTCTCTATCCTATCCTCTATCGTACCCTATCCTCTATACTATCCTATCCTCTATCCTATCCTATCCTCTATCCTATCCTATCCTCTATCCTATCCTATTCTCTATCCTATCCTATCGTCTATCCTATCCTATCCTGTATACCATCCTATCCTCTATCCTACCCTATCCTCTATCCTATCCTATCCTCTATCCTATCCTATCCTCTGTCCTATCCTATCCTCTATCCTATCCTATCCTCTATCCTATCCTATCCTCTATCCTATCCTATCCTCTCCTCTATCCTATCCTATCCTCTATCCTATCCTAACCTCTATAATATCGTATCCTCTATAATATCGTATCCTGTATCCTATCCTGTCCCCTTTCCTATCCTATCCTCAATCCTATCCTATCCTCTATTCTTTGGTATCCTCTATCCTATCCAATCCTCTATCCTATCCTATCCTCTATCCTATCCTATGCTCTATCCTATCCTATCCTATATCCTATCCTATCCTCTATCCTATCCTATCCTTTATCTTCTCCTATCCTCTATCCTATCCTATCCTCAACCCTATCCTGTCCTCAATTCTATCGTTTACTCCATACTATCCTATCCGCTATCCTATCCTATCCTCTATCCTATAATATCCTCTATCCTATCCAATCCTCTATCCTATCCTCTATCCTATCCTTTATCCTATCCTATCCTCTATCCGTATCCTATCCTCTATCCTATCCTATCCTCTATCCTATCCTATCCTCTGTCCTATCCTATCCTCTATCCTATCCTATCCTCTATAATATCGTATCCTCTATAATATCGTATCCTGAATCCTATCCTGTAATCTTTCCTATCCTATCATCAATCCTATCCTATCCCCTATCGTCTCCTATCCTCTATCCTATCCAATCCCCTATGTTATACTCTATCCTATCCTATCCGCTATCCTATCCTATCCTCTATCCCATAATATCCTCTATCCTATCCAATCCTCTATCCTATCCTCTATCCTATCCAATCCTCTATCCTATCCTCTATCCTATCCTCTATCCTATCCTCTATCCTATCCAATCCTCTACCGTCTCCTATCCTGTATCCGATCCAATCCCCTATCCTCTATCCTATCCTATTCTCTATCCTATCCTCTATCGTATCCTATCCTCTATCCTATCCTATCCTCTATCTTCTCCTATCCACTATCCTATCCTATCCTCAACCCTATCCTATCCTCAATTCAATCGTATACTCTATACTATCCTATCCGCTATCCTATCCTATCCTCTATCCTATAATATCCTCTATCCTATCCAATCCTCTATCCTATCCTCTATCCTATCCTCTATTCTATCCTATCCTCTATCCGTATCCTATCCTCTATCCTATCCTATCCTCTATCCTATCCTATCCTCTATCCTATCCTATCCTCTATCCTATCCTATCCTCTATCCTATCCTATCCTGTATCCCATCCTATACTCTATCCCATCCTATCCTCTATCCTATCCTATCCTCTATCCTATCCTATCCTCTGTCCTATCCTATCCTCTATCCTATGCTATCCTCTATCCTATCCTATCCTCTATCCTATCCTATCCTCTATAATATAGTATCCTCTATAATATCGTATCCTGTATCCTATCCTGTACTCTTTCCTATCCTATCCTCATTCCTATCCTATCCTCTATCCTTTGGTATCCTCTATCCTATCCAATCCTCTATCCTATCCTATCCTCTATCCTATCCTATGCTCTATCCTATCCTATCCTATTTCCTATCCTATCCTCTATCCTATCCTATCCTCTATCCTATCCTATCCTCTATAATATCGTATCCTGTATCCTATCCTGTAATCTTTCCTATCCTAATATCAATCCTATCCTATCCTCTATCCTATCCTATTCTCTATCCTATCCTCTATCGTATCCTATCCTCTATACTATCCTATCCTCTATCCTATCCTATCCTCTATCCTATCCTATCCTCTATCCTATCCTATCGTCTATCCTATCCTATCCTGTATACCATCCTATCCTCTATCCTACCCTATCCTCTATCCTATCCTATCCTCTATCCTATCCTATCCTCTGTCCTATCCTATCCTCTATCCTATCCTATCCTCTATCCTATCCTATCCTCTATAATATCGTATCCTCTATAATATCGTATCCTGTATCCTATCCTGTAATCTTTCCTATCCTATCATCAATCCTATCCTATCCTCTATCCTAGAATATCCTCTATCCTATCCAATCCTCTACCGTCTCCTATCCCATATCCGATCCAATCCCCTATCCTCTATCCTATCCTATTCTCTATCCTATCCTCTATCGTATCCTATCCTTTATCCTATCCTATCCTTTATCTTCTCCTATCCTCTATCCTATCCTATCCTCAACCCTATCCTGTCCTCAATTCTATCGTATACTCCATACTATCCTATCCGCTATCCTATCCTATCCTCTATCCTATAATATCCTCTATCCTATCCAATCCTCTATCCTATCCTCTATCCTATCCTTTATCCTATCCTATCCTCTATCCGTATCCTATCCTCTATCTTATCCTATCCTCTATCCTATCCTATCCTCTGTCCTATCCTATCCTCTATCCTATCCTATCCTCTATAATATCGTATCCTCTATAATATCGTATCCTGAATCCTATCCTGTAATCTTTCCTATCCTATCCTCTATCCTATCCTATCCTCTATCCTATCCTATCCTCTATAATATCGTATCCTCTATAATATCGTATCCTGTATCCTATCCTGTAATCTTTCCTATCCTATCATCAATCCTATCCTATCCTCTATCCTATAATATCCTCTATCCTATCCAATCCTCTACCGTCTCCTATCCTGTATCCGATCCAATCCCCTATCCTCTATCCTATCCTATTCTCTATCCTATCCTCTATCGTATCCTATCCTCTATCCTATCCTATCCTCTATCTTCTCCTATCCTCTTTCCTATCCTATCCTCTATCCTATCCAATCCTCTATCCTATCCTCTATCCTATCCTTTATCCTATCCTATCCTCTATCCGTATCCTATCCTCTATCCTATCCTATCCTCTATCCTATCCTATCCTCTGTCCTATCCTATCCTCTATCCTATTCTATCCTCTATCCTATCCTATCCTCTATCCTATTCTATCCTCTATCCTATCCTATCCTCTATAATATCGTATCCTCTATAATATCGTATCCTCTATAATATCGTATCCTGTATCCTATCCTGTCCTCTTTCCTATCCTATCCTCAATCGTATCCTATCCTCTATCCTTTGGTATCCTCTATCCTATCCAATCATCTATCCTATCCTATCCTCTATCCTATCCTATCCTCTATCCTATCCTATCCTATATCCTATCCTATCCTCTATCCTATCCTATCCTATCCTCTATCCTATCCAATCCTCTATCCTATCCTCTATCCTATCCTCTATCCTATCCTCTATCCTATCCAATCCTCTACCGTCTCCTATCCTGTATCCGATCCAATCCCCTATCCTCTATCCTATCCTATTCTCTATCCTATCCTCTATCGTATCCTATCCTCTATCCTATCCTATCCTCTATCTTCTCCTATCCACTATCCTATCCTATCCTCAACCCTATCCTATCCTCAATTCAATCGTATACTCCATACTATCCTATCCGCTATCCTATCCTATCCTCTATCCTATAATATCCTCTATCCTATCCAATCCTCTATCCTATCCTCTATCCTATCCTCTATTCTATCCTATCCTCTATCCGTATCCTATCCTCTATCCTATCCTATCCTCTATCCTATCCTATCCTCTATAATATCGTATCCTGTATCCTATCCTGTCCTCTTAACTATCCTATCCTCAATATTATCCTATCCTCTATCCTATGGTATCCTCTATCCTATCCAATCCTCTATCCTATCCTATCATCTATCCTATCCTATCCTCTATCCTATCCTATCCTATATCCTATCCTATCCTCTATCCTATCCTATCCTCTATCCTATACTATCCTCTATCCTATCCTATCCTCTATCCTATCCTATCCTCTATCCTATCCTATCCTCTATAATATCGTATCCTCTATAATATCGTATCCTGTATCCTATCCTGTAATCTTTCCTATCCTAACATCAATCCTATCCTATCCTCTATCCTATAATATCCTCTATCCTATCCTATCCTCTATGCTATCCAATCCTCTACCGTCTCCTATCCTGTATCCGATCCAATCCCCTATCCTCTATCCTATCCTATTCTCTATCCTATCCTCTATCGTATCCTATCCTCTATCCTATCCTATCCTCAATTCTATCCTATACTCCATCCTATCCTATCCGCTATCCTATCCTATCCTCTATCCTATAATGTCCTCTATCCTCTCCAATCCTCTATCCTATCCTCTATCCTATCCTCTATCCTATCCTGCTCTATCCTATCCTGCTCTATCCTATCCTATCCTATCCTCTATCCTATCCTGGCCTCTTTCCTATCCTATCCTCAACCCTATCCTATCCTCAATTCTATCCTATACTCCATCCTATCCTATCCGCTATCCTATCCTATCCAATCCTCTATCCTATCCTCTATCCTATCCTGCTCTATCCTATCCTATCCTCTATCCTATCCTATCCTCTATCCTATCTTATCCTCTATCCTATCCTATTCTCTATCCTATCCTATCCTCTATAATATCGTATCCTGTATCCTATCATGTCCTCTTTCCTATCCTATCATCAAACCTATCCTGTCCTCTATCGTCTCCTATGCTCTATGCTATCCAATCCCCTATGTTATCCTCTAACCTATCCTATCCTCTATAATATCCTATCCTCTATCCTATCCTATCCTCTATAATATCCTATCCTCTATCCTATCCTATCCTCTGTCCTATCCTATCCTCTATCCTATCCTATCCTCTATCCTATCCTATCCTCTATCCTATCCTATCCTCTATCCTATCCTATCCTCTATCCTATCCTATCCTCTATCCCATCCTATCCTCTATCCTATCCTATCCTCTATCCTATTCTATCCTCTATCCTATACTATCCTCTGTCCTATCCTATCCTCTATCCTATCCTATCCTCTATCCTATCCTATCCTCTATCCTATCCTATCCTCTATCCTATCCTATCCTCTATAATATAGTATCCTCTATAATATCGTATCCTCTATCCTATCCTGTCCTCTTTCCTATCCTATCCTCATTCCTATCCTATCCTCTATCCTTTGGTATCCTCTATCCTATCCAATCCTCTATCCTATCCTATCCTCTATCCTATCCTATGCTCTATCCTATCCTATCATATATCCTATCCTATCCTCTATCCTATCCTATCCTCTATCCTATCCTATCCTCTATCGTATCCTATCCTCTATCCTATCCTATCCTCTATAATATCGTATCCTGTATCCTATCCTGTAATCTTTCCTATCCTAACATCAATCCTATCCTATCCTCTATCCTATAATATCCTCTATCCTATCCTATCCTCTATCCTATCCAATCCTCTACCGTCTCCTATCCTGTATCCGATCCAATCCCCTATCCTCTATCCTATCCTATTCTCTATCCTATCCTCTATCCTATCCTATCCTCTATCCTATCCTATCCTCTCCTCTATCCTATCCTAACCTCTATAATATCGTATCCTCTATAATATCGTATCCTGTATCCTATCCTGTCCCCTTTCCTATCCTATCCTCAATCCTATCCTATCCTCTATCCTTTGGTATCCTCTATCCTATCCAATCCTCTATCCTATCCTATCCTCTATCCTATCCTATGCTCTATCCTATCCTATCCTCTATCCTATCCTATCCTATCCTCTATCCTATCCTATCCTCTATCCTATCCTATCCTCTATCCTATCCTATCCTCTATCCTATCCTATCCTCTATCCTATCCTATCCTCTAAAATATCGTATCATCTATAATATCGTATCCTGTATCCTATCCTGTAATCTTTCCTATCCTATCATCAATCCTATCCTATCCTCTATCCTATAATATCCTCTATCCTATCCAATCCTCTACCGTCCCCTATCCCATATCCGATCCAATCCCCTATCCTCTATCCTATCCTATTCTCTATCCTATCCTCTATCGTATCCTATCCTTTATCCTATCCTATCCTCTATCTTCTCCTATCCTCTATCATATCCTATCCTCAACCCTATCCTGTCCTCAATTCTATCGTATACTCCATACTATCCTATCCGCTATCCTATCCTATCCTCTATCTTATAATATCCTCTATCCTATCCAATCCTCTATCCTATCCTCTATCCTATCCTTTATCCTATCCTATCCTCTATCCGTATCCTATCCTCTATCCTATCCTATCCTCTATCCTATCCTATCCTCTGTCCTATCCTATCCTCTATCCTATCCTATCCTCTATAATATCGTATCCTCTATAATATCGTATCCTGAATCCTATCCTGTAATCTTTCCTATCCTATCCTCTATCCTATCCTATCCTCTATCCTATCCTATCCTCTATAATATCGTATCCTCTATAATATCGTATCCTGTATCCTATCCTGTAATCTTTCCTATCCTATCATCAATCGTATCCTATCCTCTATCCTATAATATCCTCTATCCTATCCAATCCTCTACCGTCTCCTATCCTGTATCCGATCCAATCCCCTATCCTCTATCCTATCCTATTCTCTATCCTATCCTCTATCGTATCCTATCCTCTATCCTATCCTATCCTCTATCTTCTCCTATCCTCTTTCCTATCCTATCCTCTATCCTATCCAATCCTCTATCCTATCCTCTATCCTATCCTTTATCCTATCCTATCCTCTATCCGTATCCTATCCTCTATCCTATCCTATCCTCTATCCTATCCTGTCCTCTTTACTATCCTATCCTCAATCCTATCCTATCCTCTATCCTATGGTATCCTCTATTCTATCCAATCCTCTATCCTATCCTATCATCTATCCTATCCTATCCTCTATCCTATCCTATCCTATATCCTATCCTATCCTCTATCCTATCCTATCCTCTATCCTATACTATCCTCTATCCTATCCTATCCTCTATCCTATCCTATCCTCTATCCTATCCTATCCTCTATAATATCGTATCCTCTATAATATCGTATCCTGTATCCTATCCTGTAATCTTTCCTATCCTAACATCAATCCTATCCTATCCTCTATCCTATAATATCCTCTATCCTATCCTATCCTCTATCCTATCCTATCCTCTATCCTATCTTATCCTCTATCCTATCCTATTCTCTATCCTATCCTATCCTCTATAATATCGTATCCTGTATCCTATCATGTCCTCTTTCCTATCCTATCATCAAACCTATCCTGTCCTCTATCGTCTCCTATGCTCTATGCTATCCAATCCCCTATGTTATCCTCTAACCTATCCTATCCTCTATAATATCCTATCCTCTATCCTATCCTATCCTCTATAATATCCTATCCTCTATCCTATCCTATCCTCTGTCCTATCCTATCCTCTATCCTATCCTATCCTCTATCCTATCCTATCCTCTATCCTATCCTATCCTCTATCCTATCCTATCCTCTATCCTATCCTATCCTCTATCCCATCCTATCCTCTATCCTATCCTATCCTCTATCCTATTCTATCCTCTATCCTATACTATCCTCTGTCCTATCCTATCCTCTATCCTATCCTATCCTCTATCCTATCCTATCCTCTATCCTATCCTATCCTCTATCCTATCCTATCCTCTATAATATAGTATCCTCTATAATATCGTATCCTCTATCCTATCCTGTCCTCTTTCCTATCCTATCCTCATTCCTATCCTATCCTCTATCCTTTGGTATCCTCTATCCTATCCAATCCTCTATCCTATCCTATCCTCTATCCTATCCTATGCTCTATCCTATCCTATCATATATCCTATCCTATCCTCTATCCTATCCTATCCTCTATCCTATCCTATCCTCTATCGTATCCTATCCTCTATCCTATCCTATCCTCTATAATATCGTATCCTGTATCCTATCCTGTAATCTTTCCTATCCTAACATCAATCCTATCCTATCCTCTATCCTATAATATCCTCTATCCTATCCTATCCTCTATCCTATCCAATCCTCTACCGTCTCCTATCCTGTATCCGATCCAATCCCCTATCCTCTATCCTATCCTATTCTCTATCCTATCCTCTATCCTATCCTATCCTCTATCCTATCCTATCCTCTCCTCTATCCTATCCTAACCTCTATAATATCGTATCCTCTATAATATCGTATCCTGTATCCTATCCTGTCCCCTTTCCTATCCTATCCTCAATCCTATCCTATCCTCTATCCTTTGGTATCCTCTATCCTATCCAATCCTCTATCCTATCCTATCCTCTATCCTATCCTATGCTCTATCCTATCCTATCCTCTATCCTATCCTATCCTATCCTCTATCCTATCCTATCCTCTATCCTATCCTATCCTCTATCCTATCCTATCCTCTATCCTATCCTATCCTCTATCCTATCCTATCCTCTATCCTATCCTATCCTCTAAAATATCGTATCATCTATAATATCGTATCCTGTATCCTATCCTGTAATCTTTCCTATCCTATCATCAATCCTATCCTATCCTCTATCCTATAATATCCTCTATCCTATCCAATCCTCTACCGTCCCCTATCCCATATCCGATCCAATCCCCTATCCTCTATCCTATCCTATTCTCTATCCTATCCTCTATCGTATCCTATCCTTTATCCTATCCTATCCTCTATCTTCTCCTATCCTCTATCCTATCCTATCCTCAACCCTATCCTGTCCTCAATTCTATCGTATACTCCATACTATCCTATCCGCTATCCTATCCTATCCTCTATCTTATAATATCCTCTATCCTATCCAATCCTCTATCCTATCCTCTATCCTATCCTTTATCCTATCCTATCCTCTATCCGTATCCTATCCTCTATCCTATCCTATCCTCTATCCTATCCTATCCTCTGTCCTATCCTATCCTCTATCCTATCCTATCCTCTATAATATCGTATCCTCTATAATATCGTATCCTGAATCCTATCCTGTAATCTTTCCTATCCTATCCTCTATCCTATCCTATCCTCTATCCTATCCTATCCTCTATAATATCGTATCCTCTATAATATCGTATCCTGTATCCTATCCTGTAATCTTTCCTATCCTATCATCAATCGTATCCTATCCTCTATCCTATAATATCCTCTATCCTATCCAATCCTCTACCGTCTCCTATCCTGTATCCGATCCAATCCCCTATCCTCTATCCTATCCTATTCTCTATCCTATCCTCTATCGTATCCTATCCTCTATCCTATCCTATCCTCTATCTTCTCCTATCCTCTTTCCTATCCTATCCTCTATCCTATCCAATCCTCTATCCTATCCTCTATCCTATCCTTTATCCTATCCTATCCTCTATCCGTATCCTATCCTCTATCCTATCCTATCCTCTATCCTATCCTGTCCTCTTTACTATCCTATCCTCAATCCTATCCTATCCTCTATCCTATGGTATCCTCTATTCTATCCAATCCTCTATCCTATCCTATCATCTATCCTATCCTATCCTCTATCCTATCCTATCCTATATCCTATCCTATCCTCTATCCTATCCTATCCTCTATCCTATACTATCCTCTATCCTATCCTATCCTCTATCCTATCCTATCCTCTATCCTATCCTATCCTCTATAATATCGTATCCTCTATAATATCGTATCCTGTATCCTATCCTGTAATCTTTCCTATCCTAACATCAATCCTATCCTATCCTCTATCCTATAATATCCTCTATCCTATCCTATCCTCTATCCTATCCAATCCTCTACCGTCTCCTATCCTGTATCCGATCCAATCCCCTATCCTCTATCCTATCCTATTCTCTATCCTATCCTCTATCGTATCCTATCCTCTATCCTATCCTATCCTCAATTCTATCCTATACTCCATCCTATCCTATCCGCTATCCTATCCTATCCTCTATCCTATAATGTCCTCTATCCTATCCAATCCTCTATCCTATCCTCTATCCTATCCTCTATCCTATCCTGCTCTATCCTATCCTATCCTCTATCCTATCCTATCCTCTATCCTATCCTGTCCGCTTTCCTATCCTATCCTCAACCCTATCCTATCCTCAATTCTATCCTATACTCCATCCTATCCTATCCGCTATCCTATCCTATCCAATCCTCTATCCTATCCTCTATCCTATCCTGCTCTATTCTATCCTCTCCTCTATCCTATCCTATCCTCTATCCTATCTTATACTCTATCCTATCCTATCCTCTATCCTATCCTATCCTCTATAATATCGTATCCTGTATCCTATCCTGTCCTCTTTCCTATCCTATCATCAAACCTATCCTGTCCTCTATCGTCTCCTATGCTCTATGCTATCCAATCCCCTATGTTATCCTCTAACCTATCCTATCCTCTATAATATCCTATCCTCTATCCTATCCTATCCTCTATAATATCCTATCCTCTATCCTATCCTATCCTCTGTCCTATCCTATCCTCTATCCTATCCTATCCTCTATCCTAACCTATCCTCTATCCTATCCTATCCTCTATCCTATCCTCTATCCTATCCTATCCTCTATCCTATCCTATCCTCTATCCCATCTTATCCTCTATCCTATCCTATCCTCTATCCTATTCTATCCTCTATCCTATACTATCCTCTGTCCTATCCTATCCTCTATCCTATCCTATCCTCTATCCTATCCTATCCTCTATCCTATCCTATCCTCTATAATATAGTATCCTCTATAATATCGTATCCTGTATCCTATCCTGTCCTCTTTCCTATCCTATCCTCATTCCTATCCTATCCTCTATCCTTTGGTATCCTCTATCCTATCCAATCCTCTATCCTATCCTATCCTCTATCCTATCCTATGCTCTATCCTATCCTATCATATATCCTATCCTATCCTCTATCCTATCCAATCCTCTACCGTCTCCTATCCTGTATCCGATCCAATCCCCTATCCTCTATCCTATCCTATTCTCTATCCTATCCTCTATCGTATCCTATCCTCTATCCTATCCTATCCTGTATCCTATCATATCCTCTATCCTATCCTATCCGCTATCCTCTCCTATCCTCTATCCTATCCTATCGTCTATCCTATCCTATCCTGTATACCATCCTATCCTCTATCCTATCCTATCCTCTATCCTATCCTATCCTCTATCCTATCCTATCCTCTGTCCTATCCTATCCTCTATCCTATCCTATGCTCTATCCTATCCTATCCTCTATCCTATCCTATCCTCAATCCTATCCTATCCTCTATCCTTTGGTATCCTCTATCCTATCCAATCCTCTATCCTATCCTATCCTTTATCCTATCCTATGCTCTATCCTATCCTATCCTCTATCCTATCCTATCCTCTATCCTATCCTATCCTCTATCCTATCCTATCCTCTATAATATCGTATCCTGTATCCTATCCTATCCTCTATAATATCGTATCCTGTATCCTATCCTGTAATCTTTCCTATCCTATCATCAATCCTATCCTATCCTCTATCCTATAACATCCTCTATCCTATCCAATCCTCTACCGTCTCCTATCCTGTATCCGATCCAATCCCCTATCCTCTATCCTATCCTATTCTCTATCCTATCCTCTATCGTATCCTATCCTCTATCCTATCCTATCCTCTATCTTCTCCTATCCACTATCCTATCCTATCCTCAACCCTATCCTATCCTCAATTCAATCGTATACTCCATACTATCCTATCCGCTATCCTATCCTATCCTCTATCCTATAATATCCTCTATCCTATCCAATCCTCTATCCTATCCTCTATCCTATCCTCTATTCTATCCTATCCTCTATCCGTATCCTATCCTCTATCCTATCCTATCCTCTATCCTATCCTATCCTCTATAATATCGTATCCTGTATCCTATCCTGTCCTCTTTACTATCCTATCCTCAATCCTATCCTATCCTCTATCCTATGGTATCCTCTATCCTATCCAATCCTCTATCCTATCCTATCATCTATCCTATCCTATCCTCTATCCTATCCTATCCTATATCCTATCCTATCCTCTATCCTATCCTATCGTCTATCCTATACTATCCTCTATCCTATCCTATCCTCTATCCTATCCTATCCTCTATCCTATCCTATCCTCTGTAATATCGTATCCTCTATAATATCGTATCCTGTATCCTATCCTGTAATCTTTCCTATCCTAACATCAATCCTATCCTATCCTCTATCCTATAATATCCTCTATCCTATCCTATCCTCTATCCTATAATATCCTCTATCCTATCCTATCCTCTATCCTATCCAATCCTCTACCGTCTCCTATCCTGTATCCGATCCAATCCCCTATCCTCTATCCTATCCTATTCTCTATCCTATCCTCTATCGTATCCTATCCTCTATCCTATCCTATCCTCAATTCTATCCTATACTCCATCCTATCCTATCCGCTATCCTATCCTATCCTCTATCCTATAATGTCCTCTATCCTATCCAATCCTCTATCCTATCCTCTATCCTATCCTCTATCCTATCCTGCTCTATCCTATCCTATCCTCTATCCTATCCTATCCTCTATCCTATCCTGTCCGCTTTCCTATCCTATCCTCAACCCTATCCTATCCTCAATTCTATCCTATACTCCATCCTATCCTATCCGCTATCCTATCCTATCCAATCCTCTATCCTATCCTCTATCCTATCCTGCTCTATCCTATCCTATCCTCTATCCTATCCTATCCTCTATCCTATCTTATACTCTATCCTATCCTATCCTCTATAATATCGTATCCTGTATCCTATCCTGTCCTCTTTCCTATCCTATCATCAAACCTATCCTGTCCTCTATCGTCTCCTATGCTCTATGCTATCCAATCCCCTATGTTATCCTCTAACCTATCCTATCCTCTATAATATCCTATCCTCTATCCTATCCTATCCTCTATAATATCCTATCCTCTATCCTATCTTATCCTCTGTCCTATCCTATCCTCTATCCTATCCTATCCTCTATCCTAACCTATCCTCTATCCTATCCTATCCTCTATCCTATCCCCTATCCTATCCTATCCTCTATCCTATCCTATCCTCTATCCCATCCTATCCTCTATCCTATCCTATCCTCTATCCTATTCTATCCTCTATCCTATACTATCCTCTGTCCTATCCTATCCTCTATCCTATCCTATCCTCTATCCTATCCTATCCTCTATAATATAGTATCCTCTATAATATCGTATCCTGTATCCTATCCTGTCCTCTTTCCTATCCTATCCTCATTCCTATCCTATCCTCTATCCTTTGGTATCCTCTATCCTATCCAATCCTCTATCCTATCCTATCCTCTATCCTATCCTATGCTCTATCCTATCCTATCATATATCCTATCCTATCCTCTATCCTATCCAATCCTCTACCGTCTCCTATCCTGTATCCGATCCAATCCCCTATCCTCTATCCTATCCTATTCTCTATCCTATCCTCTATCGTATCCTATCCTCTATCCTATCCTATCCTGTATCCTATCATATCCTCTATCCTATCCTATCCGCTATCCTCTCCTATCCTCTATCCTATCCTATCGTCTATCCTATCCTATCCTGTATACCATCCTATCCTCTATCCTATCCTATCCTCTATCCTATCCTATCCTCTATCCTATCCTATCCTCTGTCCTATCCTATCCTCTATCCTATCCTATGCTCTATCCTATCCTATCCTCTATCCTATCCTATCCTCAATCCTATCCTATCCTCTATCCTTTGGTATCCTCTATCCTATCCAATCCTCTATCCTATCCTATCCTTTATCCTATCCTATGCTCTATCCTATCCTATCCTCTATCCTATCCTATCCTCTATCCTATCCTATCCTCTATAATATCGTATCCTGTATCCTATCCTATCCTCTATAATATCGTATCCTGTATCCTATCCTGTAATCTTTCCTATCCTATCATCAATCCTATCCTATCCTCTATCCTATAACATCCTCTATCCTATCCAATCCTCTACCGTCTCCTATCCTGTATCCGATCCAATCCCCTATCCTCTATCCTATCCTATTCTCTATCCTATCCTCTATCGTATCCTATCCTCTATCCTATCCTATCCTCTATCTTCTCCTATCCACTATCCTATCCTATCCTCAACCCTATCCTATCCTCAATTCAATCGTATACTCCATACTATCCTATCCGCTATCCTATCCTATCCTCTATCCTATAATATCCTCTATCCTATCCAATCCTCTATCCTATCCTCTATCCTATCCTCTATTCTATCCTATCCTCTATCCGTATCCTATCCTCTATCCTATCCTATCCTCTATCCTATCCTGTCCTCTTTCCTATCCTATCCTCAACCCTATCCTATCCTCAATTCTATCCTATACTCCATCCTATCCTATCCGCTATCCTATCCTATCCAATCCTCTATCCTATCCTCTATCCTATCCTGCTCTATCCTATCCTATCCTCTATCCTATCCTATCCTCTATCCTATCTTATCCTCTATCCTATCCTATCCTCTATCCTATCCTATCCTCTATAATATCGTATCCTGTATCCTATCCTGTCCTCTTTCCTATCCTATCATCAAACCTATCCTGTCCTCTATCGTCTCCTATGCTCTATGCTATCCAATCCCCTATGTTATCCTCTATCCTATCCTATCCTCTATAATATCGTATCCTCTATAATATCGTATCCTGTATCCTATCCTGTAATCTTTCCTATCCTATCATCAATCCTATCCTATCCTCTATCCTATAATATCCTCTATCCTATCCAATCCTCTACCGTCTCCTATCCCATATCCGATCCAATCCCCTATCCTCTATCCTATCCTATTCTCTATCCTATCCTCTATCGTATCCTATCCTTTATCCTATCCTATCCTCTATCTTCTCCTATCCTCTATCCTATCCTATCCTCAACCCTATCCTGTCCTCAATTCTATCGTATACTCCATACTATCCTATCCGCTATCCTATCCTATCCTCTATCCTATAATATCCTCTATCCTATCCAATCCTCTATCCTATCCTCTATCCTATCCTTTATCCTATCCTATCCTCTATCCGTATCCTATCCTCTATCCTATCCTATCCTCTATCCTATCCTATCCTCTGTCCTATCCTATCCTCTATCCTATCCTATCCTCTATAATATCGTATCCTCTATAATATCGTATCCTGAATCCCATCCTGTAATCTTTCCTATCCTATCCTCTATCCTATCCTATCCTCTATCCTATCCTGTCCTCTATAATATCGTATCCTCCATAATATCGTATCCTGTATCCTATCCTGTAATCTTTCCTATCCTATCATCAATCCTATCCTATCCAATCCTCTATCCTATCCTCTATCCTATCCACTATCCTATCCTCTATCCTATCCAATCCTCTACCGTCTCCTATCCTGTATCCGATCCAATCCCCTATCCTCTATCCTATCCTATTCTCTATCCTATCCTCTATCGTATCCTATCCTCTATCCTATCCTACCCTCTATCTTCTCCTATCCACTATCCTATCCTATCCTCAACCCTATCCTATCCTCAATTCTATCGTATACTCCATACTATCCTATCCGCTATCCTATCCTATCCTCTATCCTATAATATCCTCTATCCTATCCAATCCTCTATCCTATCCTCTATCCTATCCTTTATCCTATCCTATCCTCTATCCGTATCCTATCCTCTATCCTATCCTATCCTCTATCCTATCCTATCCTCTATCCTATTCTATCCTCTATCCTATCCTATCCTCTATAATATCGTATCCTCTATAATATCGTATCCTGTATCCTATCCTGTCCTCAATCCTATCCTATCCTCTATCCTTTGGTATCCTCTATCCTATCCAATCATCTATCCTATCCTATCCTCTATCCTATCCTATCCTCTATCCTATCCTATCCTCAATCCTATCCTATCCTCTATCCTTTGGTATCCTCTATCCTATCCAATCCTCTATCCTATCCTATCCTTTATCCTATCCTATGCTCTATCCTATCCTATCCTCTATCCTATCCTATCCTCTATCCTATCCTATCCTCTATAATATCGTATCCTGTATCCTATCCTGTAATCTTTCCTATCCTATCATCAATCCTATCCTATCCTCTATCCTATAACATCCTCTATCCTATCCAATCCTCTACCGTCTCCTATCCTGTATCCGATCCAATCCCCTATCCTCTATCCTATCCTATTCTCTATCCTATCCTCTATCGTATCCTATCCTCTATCCTATCCTATCCTCTATCTTCTCCTATCCACTATCCTATCCTATCCTCAACCCTATCCTATCCTCAATTCAATCGTATACTCCATACTATCCTATCCGCTATCCTATCCCATCCTCTATCCTATAATATCCTCTATCCTATCCAATCCTCTATCCTATCCTCTATCCTATCCTCTATTCTATCCTATCCTCTATCCGTATCCTATCCTCTATCCTATCCTATCCTCTATCCTATCCTATCCTCTATAATATCGTATGCTGTATCCTATCCTGTCCTCTTTACTATCCTATCCTCAATCCTATCCTATCCTCTATCCTATGGTATCCTCTATCCTATCCAATCCTCTATCCTATCCTATCATCTATCCTATCCTATCCTCTATCCTATCCTATCCTATATCCTATCCTATCCTCTATCCTATCCTATCCTCTATCCTATACTATCCTCTATCCTATCCTATCCTCTATCCTATCCTATCCTCTATCCTATCCTATCCTCTATAATATCGTATCCTGTATCCTATCCTGTAATCTTTCCTATCCTAACATCAATCCTATCCTATCCTCTATCCTATAATATCCTCTATCCTATCCTATCCTCTATCCTATCCAATCCTCTACCGTCTCCTATACTGTATCCGATCCAATCCCCTATCCTCTATCCTATCCTATTCTCTATCCTATCCTCTATCGTATCCTATCCTCTATCCTATCCTACCCTCAATTCTATCCTATACTCCATCCTATCCTATCCGCTATCCTATCCTATCCTCTATCCTATAATGTCCTCTATCCTATCCAATCCTCTATCCTATCCTCTATCCTATCCTCTATCCTATCCTCTATCCTATCCTGCTCTATCCTATCCTATCCTCTATCCTATCCTATCCTCTATCCTATCCTGTCCTCTTTCCTATCCTATCCTCAACCCTATCCTATCCTCAATTCTATCGTATACTCCATCCTATCCTATCCGCTATCCTATCCTATCCAATCCTCTATCCTATCCTCTATCCTATCCTGCTCTATCCTATCCTATCCTCTATCCTATCCTATCCTCTATCCTATCTTATCCTCTATCCTATCCTATCCTCTATCCTATCCTATCCTCTATAATATCGTATCCTGTATCCTATCCTGTCCTCTTTCCTATCCTATCATCAAACCTATCCTGTCCTCTATCGTCTCCTATGCTCTATGCTATCCAATCCCCTATGTTATCCTCTAACCTATCCTATCCTCTATAATATCCTATCCTCTATCCTATCCTATCCTCTATAATATCCTATCCTCTATCCTATCCTATCCTCTGTCCTATCCTATCCTCTATCCTATTCTATCCTCTATCCTATCCTATCCTCTATCCTATCCTATCCTCTATCCTATCCTATCCTCTATCCTATCCTATCCTCTATCCCATCCTATCCTCTATCCTATCCTATCCTCTATCCTATCCTATCCTCTATCCTATCCTATCCTCTATAATATAGTATCCTCTATAATATCGTATCCTGTATCCTATCCTGTCCTCTTTCCTATCCTATCCTCATTCCTATCCTATCCTCTATCCTTTGGTATCCTCTATCCTATCCAATCCTCTATCCTATCCTATCATCTATCCTATCCTATCCTCTATCCTATCCTATCCTATATCCTATCCTATCCTCTATAATATCCTATCCTCTATCCTACCCTATCCTCTATCCTATCCTATCCTCTATCCTATCCTATCCTCTATCCTATCCTATCCTCTATAATATCGTATCCTCTATAATATCGTATCCTGTATCCTATCCTGTAATCTTTCCTATCCTATCATCAATCCTATCCTAGCCTCTATCCTATAATATCCTCTATCCTATCCAATCCTCTACCGTCTCCTATCCCATATCCGATCCAATCCCCTATCCTCTATCCTATCCTATTCTCTATCCTATCCTCTATCGTATCCTATCCTTTATCCTATCCTATCCTCTATATTCTCCTATCCTCTATCCTATCCTATCCTCAACCCTATCCTGTCCTCAATTCTATCGTATACTCCATACTATCCTATCCGCTATCCTATCCTATCCTCTATCCTATAATATCCTCTATCCTATCCTATCCTCTATCCTATCCTATCCTCTATCCTATCCTATCCTCTATCCTATCCTATCGTCTATCCTATCCTATCCTTTATACCATCCTATCCTCTATCCTATCCTATCCTCTATCCTATCCTATCCTCTATCCTATCCTATCCTCTGTCCTATCCTATCCTCTATCCTATCCTATCCTCTATCCTATCCTATCCTCTATCCTATCCTATCCTCTATCCTATCCTATCCTCTATAATATCGTATCCTGTATCCTATCCTATCCTCTGTCCTATCCTATCCTCTATCCTATCCTATCCTCTATCCTATCCTATCCTCTATCCTATCCTATCCTCTATCCTATCCTATCCTCTATCCTATCCTATCCTCTATCCTATCCTATCCTCTATAATATCGTATCCTCTTTAATATCGTATCCTGTATCCTATCCTGTCCTCTTTCCTATCCCACCCTCAATCCTATCCTATCCTCTATAATATCCTATCCTCTATACTATCCTATCCTCTGTCCTATCCTATCCTCTATCCTATCCTATCCTCTATCCTATCCTATCCTCTATCCTATCCCATCCTCTATAATATCGTATCCTGTATCCTATCCTGTCCCCTTTCCTATCCTATCCTCAATCCTATCCTATCCTCTATCCTTTGGTATCCTCTATCCTATCCAATCTTCTATCCTATCCTATCCTCTATCCTATCCTATGCTCTATCCTATCCTATCCTATATCCTATCCTATCCTCTATCCTATCCTATCCTATCCTCTATCCTATCCTATCCTCTATCCTATCCTATCCTCTATCCTATCCTATCCTCTATAATATCGTATCCTCTATAATATCGTATCCTCTATAATATCGTATCCTCTATAATATCGTATCCTCTATAATATCGTATCCTGTATCCTATCCTGTAATCTTTCCTATCCTATCATCAATCCTATCCTATCCTCTATCGTCTCCTATCCTCTATCCTATCCAATCCCCTATGTTATACTCTATCCTATCTTATCCTCTATCCTATCCTATCCTCCATCCTATCCTATACCCTATCCTATCCTATCCTCTATAATATCGTATCCACTATCATATCCTATCCTCTTTCCTATAATATCATCTATCCTATCCTATCATCTATCCTATCCTATCCTCTATCGTCTCCTATCCTCTATCCTATCCAATCCCCTATGTTATCCTATCCTCTGTCCTATCCTATCCTCTATCCTATGCTATCTTCTATCCTATCCTATCCTCTATCCTATCCTATCCTCTATAATATAGTATCCTCTATAATATCGTATCCTGTATCCTATCCTGTCCTCTTTCCTATCCTATCCTCATTCCTATCCTATCCTCTATCCTTTGGTATCCTCTATCCTATCCAATCCTCTATCCTATCCTATCCTCTATCCTATCCTATGCTCTATCCTATCCTATCCTATATCCTATCCTATCCTCTATCCTATCCTATCCTCTATCCTATCCTATCCTCTATCCTATCCTATCCTCTATCCTATCCTATCCTCTATCCTATCCTATCCTCTATAATATCGTATCCTCTATAATATCGTATCCTGTATCCTATCCTGTAATCTTTCCTATCCTAACATCAATCCTATCCTATCCTCTATCCTATAATATCCTCTATCCTATCCTATCCTCTATCCTATCCAATCCTCTACCGTCTCCTATCCTGTATCCGATCCAATCCCCTATCCTCTATCCTATCCTATTCTCTATCCTATCCTCTATCGTACCCTATCCTCTATACTATCCTATCCTCTATCCTATCCTATCCTCTATCCTATCCTATCCTCTATCCTATCCTATTCTCTATCCTATCCTATCGTCTATCCTATCCTATCCTGTATACCATCCTATCCTCTATCCTACCCTATCCTCTATCCTATCCTATCCTCTATCCTATCCTATCCTCTATCCCATCCTATCCTCTATTCTATCCTATCCTCTATCCTATTCTATCCTCTATCCTATACTATCCTCTGTCCTATCCTATCCTCTATCCTATCCTATCCTCTATCCTATCCTATCCTCTATCCTATCCTATCCTCTATCCTATCCTATCCTCTATAATATAGTATCCTCTATAATATCGTATCCTCTATCCTATCCTGTCCTCTTTCCTATCCTATCCTCATTCCTATCCTATCCTCTATCCTTTGGTATCCTCTATCCTATCCAATCCTCTATCCTATCCTATCCTCTATCCTATCCTATCATATATCCTATCCTATCCTCTATCCTATCCTATCCTCTATCCTATCCTATCCTCTATCCTATCCTATCCTCTATCGTATCCTATCCTCTATCCTATCCTATCCTCTATAATATCGTATCCTGTATCCTATCCTGTAATCTTTCCTATCCTAACATCAATCCTATCCTATCCTCTATCCTATAATATCCTCTATCCTATCCTATCCTCTATCCTATCCAATCCTCTACCGTCTCCTATCCTGTATCCGATCCAATCCCCTATCCTCTATCCTATCCTATTCTCTATCCTATCCTCTATCCTATCCTATCCTCTATCCTATCCTATCCTCTCCTCTATCCTATCCTAACCTCTATAATATCGTATCCTCTATAATATCGTATCCTGTATCCTATCCTGTCCCCTTTCCTATCCTATCCTCAATCCTATCCTATCCTCTATCCTTTGGTATCCTCTATCCTATCCAATCCTCTATCCTATCCTATCCTCTATCCTATCCTATCCTCTATCCTATCCTATCCTCTATCCTATAATGTCCTCTATCCTATCCAATCCTCTATCCTATCCTCTATCCTATCCTCTATTCTATCCTATCCTCTATCCGTATCCTATCCTCTATCCTGTCCTATCCTCTATCCTATCCTATCCTCTATAATATCGTATCCTGTATCCTATCCTGTAATCTTTCCTATCCTAACATCAATCCTATCCTATCCTCTATCCTATAATATCCTCTATCCTATCCTATCCTCTATCCTATCCAATCCTCTACCGTCTCCTATCCTGTATCCGATCCAATCCCCTATCCTCTATCCTATCCTATTCTCTATCCTATCCTCTATCGTATCCTATCCGCTATCCTATCCTATCCTCTATCCTATAATGTCCTCTATCCTATCCAATCCTCTATCCTATCCTCTATCCTATCCTCTATCCTATCCTGCTCTATCCTATCCTATCCTCTATCCTATCCTATCCTCTATCCTATCCTGTCCGCTTTCCTATCCTATCCTCAACCCTATCCTATCCTCAATTCTATCCTATACTCCATCCTATCCTATCCGCTATCCTATCCTATCCAATCCTCTATCCTATCCTCTATCCTATCCTGCTCTATCCTATCCTATCCTCTATCCTATCCTATCCTCTATCCTATCTTATACTCTATCCTATCCTATCCTCTATCCTATCCTATCCTCTATAATATCGTATCCTGTATCCTATCCTGTCCTCTTTCCTATCCTATCATCAAACCTATCCTGTCCTCTATCGTCTCCTATGCTCTATGCTATCCAATCCCCTATGTTATCCTCTAACCTATCCTATCCTCTATAATATCCTATCCTCTATCCTATCCTATCCTCTATAATAACCTATCCTCTATCCTATCCTATCCTCTGTCCTATCCTATCCTCTATCCTATCCTATCCTCTATCCTATCCTATCCTCTATCCTATCCTATCCTCTATCCTATCCTATCCTCTATCCTATCCTATCCTCTATCCCATCCTATCCTCTATCCTATCCTATCCTCTATCCTATTCTATCCTCTATCCTATACTATCCTCTGTCCTATCCTATCCTCTATCCTATCCTATCCTCTATCCTATCCTATCCTCTATCCTATCCTATCCTCTATAATATAGTATCCTCTATAATATCGTATCCTGTATCCTATCCTGTCCTCTTTCCTATCCTATCCTCATTCCTATCCTATCCTCTATCCTTTGGTATCCTCTATCCTTTGGTATCCTCTATCCTATCCAATCCTCTATCCTATCCTATCCTCTATCCTATCCTATGCTCTATCCTATCCTATCATATATCCTATCCTATCCTCAACCCTATCCTGTCCTCAATTCTATCGTATACTCCATACTATCCTATCCGCTATCCTATCCTATCCTCTATCCTATAATATCCTCTATCCTATCCAATCCTCTATCCTATCCTCTATCCTATCCTTTATCCTATCCTATCCTCTATCCGTATCCTATCCTCTATCTTATCCTATCCTCTATCCTATCCTATCCTCTGTCCTATCCTATCCTCTATCCTATCCTATCCTCTATAATATCGTATCCTCTATAATATCGTATCCTGAATCCTATCCTGTAATCTTTCCTATCCTATCCTCTATCCTATCCTATCCTCTATCCTATCCTATCCTCTATAATATCGTATCCTCTATAATATCGTATCCTGTATCCTATCCTGTAATCTTTCCTATCCTATCATCAATCCTATCCTATCCTCTATCCTATAATATCCTCTATCCTATCCAATCCTCTACCGTCTCCTATCCTGTATCCGATCCAATCCCCTATCCTCTATCCTATCCTATTCTCTATCCTATCCTCTATCGTATCCTATCCTCTATCCTATCCTATCCTCTATCTTCTCCTATCCTCTTTCCTATCCTATCCTCTATCCTATCGAATCCTCTATCCTATCCTCTATCCTATCCTTTATCCTATCCTATCCTCTATCCTATTCTATCCTCTATCCTATCCTATCCTCTATAATATCGTATCCTCTATAATATCGTATCCTCTATAATATCGTATCCTGTATCCTATCCTGTCCTCTTTCCTATCCTATCCTCAATCGTATCCTATCCTCTATCCTTTGGTATCCTCTATCCTATCCAATCATCTATCCTATCCTATCCTCTATCCTATCCTATCCTCTATCCTATCCTATCCTATATCCTATCCTATCCTCTATCCAATCCTATCCTATCCTCTATCCTATCCAATCCTCTATCCTATCCTCTATCCTATCCTCTATCCTATCCTCTATCCTATCCAATCCTCTACCGTCTCCTATCCTGTATCCGATCCAATCCCCCATCCTCTATCCTATCCTATTCCCTATCCTATCCTCTATCGTATCCTATCCTCTATCCTATCCTATCCTCTATCTTCTCCTATCCACTATCCTATCCTATCCTCAACCCTATCCTATCCTCAATTCAATCGTATACTCCATACTATCCTATCCGCTATCCTATCCTATCCTCTATCCTATAATATCCTCTATCCTATCCAATCCTCTATCCTATCCTCTATCCTATCCTCTATTCTATCCTATCCTCTATCCGTATCCTATCCTCTATCCTATCCTATCCTCTATCCTATCCTATCCTCTATAATATCGTATCCTGTATCCTATCCTGTCCTCTTTACTATCCTATCCTCAATATTATCCTATCCTCTATCCTATGGTATCCTCTATCCTATCCAATCCTCTATCCTATCCTATCATCTATCCTATCCTATCCTCTATCCTATCCTATCCTATATCCTATCCTATCCTCTATCCTATCCTATCCTCTATCCTATACTATCCTCTATCCTATCCTATCCTCTATCCTATCCTATCCTCTATCCTATCCTATCCTCTATAATATCGTATCCTCTATAATATCGTATCCTGTATCCTATCCTGTAATCTTTCCTATCCTAACATCAATCCTATCCTATCCTCTATCCTATAATATCCTCTATCCTATCCTATCCTCTGTGCTATCCAATCCTCTACCGTCTCCTATCCTGTATCCGATCCAATCCCCTATCCTCTATCCTATCCTATTCTCTATCCTATCCTCTATCGTATCCTATCCTCTATCCTATCCTATCCTCAATTCTATCCTATACTCCATCCTATCCTATCCGCTATCCTATCCTATCCTCTATCCTATAATGTCCTCTATCCTCTCCAATCCTCTATCCTATCCTCTATCCTATCCTGCTCTATCCTATCCTATCCTCTATCCTATCCTATCCTCTATCCTATCCTGTCCTCTTTCCTATCCTATCCTCAACCCTATCCTATCCTCAATTCTATCCTATACTCCATCCTATCCTATCCGCTATCCTATCCTATCCAATCCTCTATCCTATCCTCTATCCTATCCTGCTCTATCCTATCCTATCCTCTATCCTATCCTATCCTCTATCCTATCCTATCCTCTATCCTATCCTATCCTCTATCCTATCCTATCCTCTATAATATCGTATCCTGTATCCTATCATGTCCTCTTTCCTATCCTATCATCAAACCTATCCTGTCCTCTATCGTCTCCTATGCTCTATGCTATCCAATCCCCTATGTTATCCTCTAACCTATCCTATCCTCTATAATATCCTATCCTCTATCCTATCCTATCCTCTATAATATCCTATCCTCTATCCTATCCTATCCTCTGTCCTATCCTATCCTCTATCCTATCCTATCCTCTATTATATCCTATCCTCTATCCTATCCTATCCTCTATCCTATCCTATCCTCTATCCTATCCTATCCTCTATCCCATCCTATCCTCTATCCTGTCCTATCCTCTATCCTATTCTATCCTCTATCCTATACTATCCTCTGTCCTATCCTATCCTCTATCCTATCCTATCCTCTATCCTATCCTATCCTCTATCCTATCCTATCCTCTATCCTATCCTATCCTCTATAATATAGTATCCTCTATAATATCGTATCCTCTATCCTATCCTGTCCTCTTTCCTATCCTATCCTCATTCCTATCCTATCCTCTATCCTTTGGTATCCTCTATCCTATCCAATCCTCTATCCTATCCTATCCTCTATCCTATCCTATCATATATCCTATCCTATCCTCTATCCTATCCTATCCTCTATCCTATCCTATCCTCTATCGTATCCTATCCTCTATCCTATCCTATCCTCTATAATATCGTATCCTGTATCCTATCCTGTAATCTTTCCTATCCTAACATCAATCCTATCCTATCCTCTATCCTATAATATCCTCTATCCTATCCTATCCTCTATCCTATCCAATCCTCTACCGTCTCCTATCCTGTATCCGATCCAATCCCCTATCCTCTATCCTATCCTATTCTCTATCCTATCCTCTATCCTATCCTATCCTCTATCCTATCCTATCCTCTCCTCTATCCTATCCTAACCTCTATAATATCGTATCCTCTATAATATCGTATCCTGTATCCTATCCTGTCCCCTTTCCTATCCTATCCTCAATCCTATCCTATCCTCTATCCTTTGGTATCCTCTATCCTATCCAATCCTCTATCCTATCCTATCCTCTATCCTATCCTATGCTCTATCCTATCCTATCCTCTATCCTATCCTATCCTATCCTCTATCCTATCCTATCCTCTATCCTATCCTATCCTCTATCCTATCCTATCCTCTATCCTATCCTATCCTCTAAAATATCGTATCCTCTATAATATCGTATCCTGTATCCTATCCTGTAATCTTTCCTATCCTATCATCAATCCTATCCTATCCTCTATCCTATAATATCCTCTATCCTATCCAATCCTCTACCGTCTCCTATCCCATATCCGATCCAATCCCCTATCCTCTATCCTATCCTATTCTCTATCCTATCCTCTATCGTATCCTATCCTTTATCCTATCCTATCCTCTATCTTCTCCTATCCTCTATCCTATCCTATCCTCAACCCTATCCTGTCCTCAATTCTATCGTATACTCCATACTATCCTATCCGCTATCCTATCCTATCCTCTATCCTATAATATCCTCTATCCTATCCAATCCTCTATCCTATCCTCTATCCTATCCTTTATCCTATCCTATCCTCTATCCGTATCCTATCCTCTATCCTATCCTATCCTCTATCCTATCCTATCCTCTGTCCTATCCTATCCTCTATCCTATCCTATCCTCTATAATATCGTATCCTCTATAATATCGTATCCTGAATCCTATCCTGTAATCTTTCCTATCCTATCCTCTATCCTATCCTATCCTCTATCCTATCCTATCCTCTATAATATCGTATCCTCTATAATATCGTATCCTGTATCCTATCCTGTAATCTTTCCTATCCTATCATCAATCCTATCCTATCCTCTATCCTATAATATCCTCTATCCTATCCAATCCTCTACCGTCTCCTATCCTGTATCCGATCCAATCCCCTATCCTCTATCCTATCCTATTCTCTATCCTATCCTCTATCGTATCCTATCCTCTATCCTATCCTATCCTCTATCTTCTCCTATCCTCTTTCCTATCCTATCCTCTATCCTATCCAATCCTCTATCCTATCCTCTATCCTATCCTTTATCCTATCCTATCCTCTATCCGTATCCTATCCTCTATCCTATCCTATCCTCTATCCTATCCTGTCCTCTTTACTATCCTATCCTCAATCCTATCCTATCCTCTATCCTATGGTATCCTCTATCCTATCCAATCCTCTATCCTATCCTATCATCTATCCTATCCTATCCTCTATCCTATCCTATCCTATATCCTATCCTATCCTCTATCCTATCCTATCCTCTATCCTATACTATCCTCTATCCTATCCTATCCTCTATCCTATCCTATCCTCTATCCTATCCTATCCTCTATAATATCGTATCCTCTATAATATCGTATCCTGTATCCTATCCTGTAATCTTTCCTATCCTAACATCAATCCTATCCTATCCTCTATCCTATAATATCCTCTATCCTATCCTATCCTCTATCCTATCCAATCCTCTACCGTCTCCTATCCTGTATCCGATCCAATCCCCTATCCTCTATCCTATCCTATTCTCTATCCTATCCTCTATCGTATCCTATCCTCTATCCTATCCTATCCTCTATCTTCTCCTATCCTCTTTCCTATCCTATCCTCTATCCTATCCAATCCTCTATCCTATCCTCTATCCTATCCTTTATCCTATCCTATCCTCTATCCTATTCTATCCTCTATCCTATCCTATCCTCTATAATATCGTATCCTCTATAATATCGTATCCTCTATAATATCGTATCCTGTATCCTATCCTGTCCTCTTTCCTATCCTATCCTCAATCGTATCCTATCCTCTATCCTTTGGTATCCTCTATCCTATCCAATCATCTATCCTATCCTATCCTCTATCCTATCCTATCCTCTATCCTATCCTATCCTATATCCTATCCTATCCTCTATCCAATCCTATCCTATCCTCTATCCTATCCAATCCTCTATCCTATCCTCTATCCTATCCTCTATCCTATCCTCTATCCTATCCAATCCTCTACCGTCTCCTATCCTGTATCCGATCCAATCCCCTATCCTCTATCCTATCCTATTCTCTATCCTATCCTCTATCGTATCCTATCCTCTATCCTATCCTATCCTCTATCTTCTCCTATCCACTATCCTATCCTATCCTCAACCCTATCCTATCCTCAATTCAATCGTATACTCCATACTATCCTATCCGCTATCCTATCCTATCCTCTATCCTATAATATCCTCTATCCTATCCAATCCTCTATCCTATCCTCTATCCTATCCTCTATTCTATCCTATCCTCTATCCGTATCCTATCCTCTATCCTATCCTATCCTCTATCCTATCCTATCCTCTATAATATCGTATCCTGTATCCTATCCTGTCCTCTTTACTATCCTATCCTCAATATTATCCTATCCTCTATCCTATGGTATCCTCTATCCTATCCAATCCTCTATCCTATCCTATCATCTATCCTATCCTATCCTCTATCCTATCCTATCCTATATCCTATCCTATCCTCTATCCTATCCTATCCTCTATCCTATACTATCCTCTATCCTATCCTATCCTCTATCCTATCCTATCCTCTATCCTATCCTATCCTCTATAATATCGTATCCTCTATAATATCGTATCCTGTATCCTATCCTGTAATCTTTCCTATCCTAACATCAATCCTATCCTATCCTCTATCCTATAATATCCTCTATCCTATCCTATCCTCTATGCTATCCAATCCTCTACCGTCTCCTATCCTGTATCCGATCCAATCCCCTATCCTCTATCCTATCCTATTCTCTATCCTATCCTCTATCGTATCCTATCCTCTATCCTATCCTATCCTCAATTCTATCCTATACTCCATCCTATCCTATCCGCTATCCTATCCTATCCTCTATCCTATAATGTCCTCTATCCTCTCCAATCCTCTATCCTATCCTCTATCCTATCCTCTATCCTATCCTGCTCTATCCTATCCTATCCTCTATCCTATCCTATCCTCTATCCTATCCTGTCCTCTTTCCTATCCTATCCTCAACCCTATCCTATCCTCAATTCTATCCTATACTCCATCCTATCCTATCCGCTATCCTATCCTATCCAATCCTCTATCCTATCCTCTATCCTATCCTGCTCTATCCTATCCTATCCTCTATCCTATCCTATCCTCTATCCTATCCTATCCTCTATCCTATCCTATCCTCTATAATATCGTATCCTGTATCCTATCATGTCCTCTTTCCTATCCTATCATCAAACCTATCCTGTCCTCTATCGTCTCCTATGCTCTATGCTATCCAATCCCCTATGTTATCCTCTAACCTATCCTATCCTCTATAATATCCTATCCTCTATCCTATCCTATCCTCTATAATATCCTATCCTCTATCCTATCCTATCCTCTGTCCTATCCTATCCTCTATCCTATCCTATCCTCTATCCTATCCTATCCTCTATCCTATCCTATCCTCTATCCTATCCTATCCTCTATCCTATCCTATCCTCTATCCCATCCTATCCTCTATCCTGTCCTATCCTCTATCCTATTCTATCCTCTATCCTATACTATCCTCTGTCCTATCCTATCCTCTATCCTATCCTATCCTCTATCCTATCCTATCCTCTATCCTATCCTATCCTCTATCCTATCCTATCCTCTATAATATAGTATCCTCTATAATATCGTATCCTCTATCCTATCCTGTCCTCTTTCCTATCCTATCCTCATTCCTATCCTATCCTCTATCCTTTGGTATCCTCTATCCTATCCAATCCTCTATCCTATCCTATCCTCTATCCTATCCTATCATATATCCTATCCTATCCTCTATCCTATCCTATCCTCTATCCTATCCTATCCTCTATCGTATCCTATCCTCTATCCTATCCTATCCTCTATAATATCGTATCCTGTATCCTATCCTGTAATCTTTCCTATCCTAACATCAATCCTATCCTATCCTCTATCCTATAATATCCTCTATCCTATCCTATCCTCTATCCTATCCAATCCTCTACCGTCTCCTATCCTGTATCCGATCCAATCCCCTATCCTCTATCCTATCCTATTCTCTATCCTATCCTCTATCCTATCCTATCCTCTATCCTATCCTATCCTCTCCTCTATCCTATCCTAACCTCTATAATATCGTATCCTCTATAATATCGTATCCTGTATCCTATCCTGTCCCCTTTCCTATCCTATCCTCAATCCTATCCTATCCTCTATCCTTTGGTATCCTCTATCCTATCCAATCCTCTATCCTATCCTATCCTCTATCCTATCCTATGCTCTATCCTATCCTATCCTCTATCCTATCCTATCCTATCCTCTATCCTATCCTATCCTCTATCCTATCCTATCCTCTATCCTATCCTATCCTCTATCCTATCCTATCCTCTATCCTATCCTATCCTCTAAAATATCGTATCCTCTATAATATCGTATCCTGTATCCTATCCTGTAATCTTTCCTATCCTATCATCAATCCTATCCTATCCTCTATCCTATAATATCCTCTATCCTATCCAATCCTCTACCGTCTCCTATCCCATATCCGATCCAATCCCCTATCCTCTATCCTATCCTATTCTCTATCCTATCCTCTATCGTATCCTATCCTTTATCCTATCCTATCCTCTATCTTCTCCTATCCTCTATCCTATCCTATCCTCAACCCTATCCTGTCCTCAATTCTATCGTATACTCCATACTATCCTATCCGCTATCCTATCCTATCCTCTATCCTATAATATCCTCTATCCTATCCAATCCTCTATCCTATCCTCTATCCTATCCTTTATCCTATCCTATCCTCTATCCGTATCCTATCCTCTATCCTATCCTATCCTCTATCCTATCCTATCCTCTGTCCTATCCTATCCTCTATCCTATCCTATCCTCTATAATATCGTATCCTCTATAATATCGTATCCTGAATCCTATCCTGTAATCTTTCCTATCCTATCCTCTATCCTATCCTATCCTCTATCCTATCCTATCCTCTATAATATCGTATCCTCTATAATATCGTATCCTGTATCCTATCCTGTAATCTTTCCTATCCTATCATCAATCCTATCCTATCCTCTATCCTATAATATCCTCTATCCTATCCAATCCTCTACCGTCTCCTATCCTGTATCCGATCCAATCCCCTATCCTCTATCCTATCCTATTCTCTATCCTATCCTCTATCGTATCCTATCCTCTATCCTATCCTATCCTCTATCTTCTCCTATCCTCTTTCCTATCCTATCCTCTATCCTATCCAATCCTCTATCCTATCCTCTATCCTATCCTTTATCCTATCCTATCCTCTATCCGTATCCTATCCTCTATCCTATCCTATCCTCTATCCTATCCTGTCCTCTTTACTATCCTATCCTCAACCCTATCCTATCCTCAATTCTATCCTATACTCCATCCTATCCTATCCGCTATCCTATCCTATCCTCTATCCTATAATATCCTCTATAATATCCAATCCTCTATCCTATCCTCTATCCTATCCTCTATCCTATCCTCTATCCTATCCTCTATCCTATCCTATCCTCTATCCGTATCCTATCCGCTATCCTATCCTATCCTCTATCCTATAATATCCTCTATCCTATCCAATCATCTATCCTATCCTCTATCTTATCCTATCCTTTATCCTATCCTATCCTCTATCCTATCCTATCCTCTATAATATCGTATCCTCTATAATATCGTATCCTGTATCCTATCCTATCCTCTGTCCTATCCGCTCCTCTATCCTATCCTATCCTCTATCCTATCTTATCCTCTATCCTATCCTATCCTCTATCCTGTCCTATCCTCTATCCTATCCTATCCTCTATCCTATCCAGTCCTCTATCCTATCCTATCCTATCCTATCCTATATCCTTTCCTATCCTCTATCCTATCCTAGCCTCTATCCTATCCAATCCTCTATACTATCCTATCCTCTATCCTATAATATCCTCTATCCTATCCTATTCTCTATCCTATCCTCTATCGTATCGTATCCTCTATCCTATCCTATTCTCTATCCTATACTCTATCGTATCGTATCCTCGATCATATCCTATCCTCAACCCTATCCTATCCTCAATTCTATCGTATACTAAATCCTATCCTATCCGCTATCCTATCCTATCCACTATCCTATAATATCCTCTATCCTATCCAATACACTATCCTATCCTCTATCCTATCCTCTATCGTATCCTATCCTCTATCCTATCCTATCCTCTATCCTATCCTATCCTCTATCCTATCCTGTCCTCTTTCCTATCCTATCCTCAACCCTATCCTATCCCCAATTCTATCCTATACTCCATCCTATCCTATCCGCTATCCTATCCTATCCTCTATCCTATAATATCCTCTATCCTATCCAATCCTCTATCCTATCCTCTATCCTATCCTCTATCCTATCCTATCCTCTATCCGTATCCTATCCGCTATCCTATCCTATCCTCTATCCTATAATATCCTCTATCCTATCCAATCCTCTATCCTATCCTCTATCCTATCCTCTATCCTATCCTATCCTTTATCCTATCCTATCCTCTATCCTATCCTATCCTCTATAATATCCTATCCTCTATCCTATCCTATCCTCTATCCTATCCTATCCTCTATCCTATCCTATCCTCTATCCTATCCTATCCTCTATCCTATCCTATCCTCTATCCTATCCTATCCTCTACCCTATCCTATCCTCTATCCTATCCTATCCTCTATAATATCGTATCCTGTATAATATCGTATCCTGTATCCTATCCTGTAATCTTTCCTATCCTATCATTAATCCTATCCTATCCTCTATCGTCTCCTATCCTCTATCCTATCCAATCCCCTATGTTATCCTCTATCCTATCTTATCATCTATCCTATCCTATCCTCCATCCTATCCTATTCTCTATCCTATAATATCCTCTATCCTATCCAATCCTCTACCTTCTCCTATCCTGTATCCGATCCAATCCCCTATCCTCTATCCTATGCTATTCACTATCCTATCCTCCATCGTATCCTATCCTCTATCCTATCCTATCCTCTATCTTCTCCTATCCTCTATCCTATCCTATCCTCAACCCTATCCTATCCTCAATTCAATCGTATACTCCATACTATCCTATCCGCTATCCTATCCTATCCTCTATCCTATAATATCCCCTATCCTATCCAATCCTCTAACCTATCCTCTATCCTATCCTCTATCCTATCCTATCCTCTATCCTATCCTATCCTCCATCCTATCCTATCCTCTATCCTATAATATCCTCTATCCTATCCAATCCTCTACCGTCTCCTATCCTGTATCCGATCCAATCCCCTATCCTCTATCCTATCCTATTCTCTATCCTATCCTCTATCGTATCCTATCCTCTATCCTATCCTATCCTCTATCTTCTCCTATCCTCTATCCTATCCTATCCTCAACCCTATCCTATCCTCAATTCTATGGTATACTCCATACTATTATATCCGCTATCCTATCCTATCCTCTATCCTATAATATCCTCTATCCTATCGAATCCTCTATCCTATCCTCTATCCTTTATAATATCGTATTCTCTATAATATCGTATCCTGTATCCGATCCTGTAATCTTTCCTATCCTATCATTAATCCTATCCTATCCTCTATCGTCACCTATCCTCTATCCTATCCAATCCGCTATGTTATCCTCTATCCTATCCTATCCTCTATAATATCGTATTCTCTATAATATCGTATCCTGTATCCTATCCTATCCTCTGTCCTATCCTATCCTCTATCCTATCCTATCCTCTATCCTATCCTATCCTCTATCCTATCCTATCCTCTATCCTATCCTATCCTCTATAATATCGTATCCTCTATAATATCGTATCCTGTATCCTATCCTGTAATCTTTCCTATCCCATCATTAATCCTATCCTATCCTCTATCGTCTCCTATCCTCTATCCTATCCAATCCCCTATGTTATCCTCTATCCTATCCTATTCTCTATCCAATCCTCCATCGTATCCTATCCTCTATCCTATCCTATCCTCTACCTTCTCCTATCCTCTATCCTATCCTATCCTCAACCCTATCCTATCCTCAATTCTATCGTATACTCCATACTATCCTATCCGCTATCCTCTCCTATCCTCTATCCTATCCAATCCTCTATACTATCCTATCCTCTATCGTCTCCTATCCTCTATCCTATCCAATCCCCTATGTTATCCTCTATCCTATCTTATCCTCTATCCTATCCTATCCTCCATCCTATTTTTTTTTTTTTTTCCGAGGAGGTAATCTCGTTACGCATACCCGAACCCCCCCGGGGGGGGGGGGTGGGGTGGTCCGGGTTATGTGGGACTCCTCGGCTGGTTGGTGCAACGCCGAGTATACCCACTAACTCCTCCCCGTCCGTCCCTAGACTCCTGGGGGCACCCGTGCTCTGCGCGCGCATGTCAATCCGGTGTGCCCCCGCCTTAGCATACCACCCAGGGGGGGACGCGGCCCCCTCCCGTACCTACTCTATCCGAAGGCACCACGCAACGACGACGTGGCGCCTTCCCCCCTGTTAGGCCGCCCGATGAGCATCCGAGCCCCCGCTCGAGATGCCCGGCGGCCTCCGGGGACGCCGTTGGTGACCGAGTGTAAGGGGATATCCGATCCCCCGCCTCGAGATCATCAAGGGCGTCCCCGCTCGCGTCAGAGGCGTCGCAACGGGGGTACGCCCCCGGGGCGTACCCTGCGCCGCCTCCCCCCCCTTCGGCCGGGATCGTGATTACGCTCCCGATCCCGTTCCGCAGCCTCCTTCCGCAGCATAACCCGCTCGCAGAAGGAAGCGAACCCCCTCCACGCCTCCTCGCCACCGGCTGCCGCAGCGACGACAGCCGGAGCGAGAGGTCGTGGCCCACCGCGCGCCGCAGGGCACGGCGCTCTCCCCCCCATGCCGGACACTCCTCCAGAGTGTGTTGCGCCGTGTCCCGCGGCTCGCCGCAGTGGTGACACGCCTCCTCGGTCTCCCTCCCGATGCGACACAGGTAGTCGCCGAAGCACCCGTGCCCGCTCATCACCTGCGTCACACGGTAGGAGACCCTATGCCCCATCCATCCCCTGTTCCATTGATCGAACACCGGGAGGATGGCCCGAACGGCCCGCCTCTCGCCCTCCCTCGTCCCGGGAAGGCTATCGCGCCACTCCCGGGCTGCGTGCCGCCGAGCATGTCGCCTGAGCTCATCCACCATGAGCCGCGCCTGATCCGGGGCCACCCCCCGGAGCCGGAGTTCCCTGGAGTGCGTATGCACATCCGCCAACACGCGGGCCTCCAGCTCGAGGGGGATCAGCCCCGACATCACCATCGCCGTCGCGTATGAAATGGTGCGGTACCCCCGCACGATGCCTATGGCCAGCCTGCGCTCGATGCGACGCAGCAGCGACCGTGTGCCGCCACTGCGCCCCCTAGCCAAGACATCGCGCGCCCACACAGGGGCTCCGTACAGGACCAAAACTCGCACCACCACCGCGAACAGACGACGCACCCGTCCACAGAGTCCCCCGAGATTCGGGAGAAGGCGACCGAGCGCAGCGGTCGCCCTCTCCGCCCGGGGCGCCAGCGACTCAAGGTGGCGGTCAAAACGCCACCGGCCGTCAAGCTCGAGTCCCAGGTACCGCATCTGGGACCCGACCTTGACCATCCCCTCCCCCACGCAGATCCAGCACTGGGGAGGCGCCGCCAACCGGGCCGAGCGGAGAAACCACATGGCCCTGGTTTTCTCGACGGACACCTCTAGGCCCAGCGACCGGATCGCGCGCACCGCGCGCCATGCGCCGCGCTCCGCCAGGCAGATGGCCTCCTTCGCATACCTCCCGGTGGCCAATACCAGCGTGTCGTCGGCGTAACACGTCAGGCTGACCCCGGGAGGCATCTCCTCCCGCAGGACGCGATCGTACGCAAGATTCCACAGCAACGGGCCCAACACCGAGCCCTGCGGAACCCCGCGCACGACGCCCCTGCGCACCATCCCGTACCGGCCGGGATACTCTATACCCCTGTCGGAGAGATAGCTCCCAATCACCCTTCTGAGATACAGAGGCACCCGGTGGAAGACCAGGGCCTCCATTATCCGATCCCAGGGGACGGTGTTGAACGCGTTAGCGATATCCAAGGATATCGCCAACGCAACACCGCCCCCCCTCGTACAGGCCTCCGAGAGAGCCCTCACCCGCCGAATAGCGTCGACGGTGGAGAGACCCTCCCGGAAGCCGAATTGAACCCCGCTCAGATCGGGGACCCCTCCCGCCGACAGGTGCCGGACGAGGCGTCCAACGAGTACGCGCTCGAACAACTTCCCCGCCTCGTCCAGCAGACAAATTGGCCGGTACCCTGAGGGCGAGTCCCGGGACTTGCCCCCCTTCGGAAGGAGGACCAACCTGCCCGACTTCCACTCCGTGGGGAACACCCCCTCCCTCAGACAGCCGTTATACAGCTGCCGGAGTTCGGCGGCGAGTCCCCCCTCCAGGGCCAAGACCAACGCGCGGCCCGGCACCCCGTCCGGGCCCGGGGCCTTGCGGCCCACCCGCCGCGCCCTGGCCATCGCCTCACCCAGCTCGCCGGCCGACACCTCCCACTCTGCGGACCAGGAGAGAGGCTCCTGTTCCCAATGGGAGCGGCGCAGTTGTCCCCCCTCTCGCGGGAAGAGGGACGCCACCACTCCCTCGAGCAGGTGGGGGTCCATCGACTCCGTCACCGGAGGCGCCCACGCGCGCAGCTTGTTCATGACAAGCTTGTACGGGCGCCCCCATGGATCGGAGTCCACCGTGCCGACGAGCTCCGACCACGCGTCGGCCTTGGCCCGCGCGATAGCCCTGCGGAGAACCCCGAGCGCGGCTCGGTACTCCCCGCCGAGCCTCGTCGTCGCGCCTCCTACGCGCTCGGCCGTACCGACGCCGCGCGGCATTGCAGGCACGCCGGAGCTCCGCAATGCCGGCGGACCACCAGTACGCCGCCCTCCTGGGGGCGAACCGGCTGCGGGGCATGGCGGTGTCGCACACCGCCGTCATTACCTCCCGCAGCCGCCTCGCCCCTTGCGCAGGCGCCAGCTCGGACAGGGCCGGCCCCGTCCATGTCGCCGCGGCTACCGCGGCCCCGAACGCGTCCGCGTCCAGCCGCTTCAAGGGCCATCGCGGCCGTCGGTCCCCCCGGCCCGGCCGGGAATCCCGCGCGTGGAGGGTGGGCCACACGTCCATGACGATGGGCGTATGGTCTGACGCAATCTCTATCTCCTCGGCCACCCTCCATCCCGACACCCGGCGCACGGCCGAGGGAGTCCCCCATGTCAGGTCGACAATCGAGACCCCCTGCGGACGCACGCACGTCGGCGTGGATCCCCGGTTAATCAACCGGAGATCCAGGCTGGCCGCCCAGGTTAACACCTCGCTACCCCTAGTGGTCGTCCTGGGACTCCCCCACGATACCGCGTGGGCATTGAAGTCTCCCAAAACGAGAACCGGGCGGGCGCTGCACCGCGCGATGCAGCTGTTCAGCCCGCCCAGGAACCCCCGAAATTGATCGAGGCCACAGCTCGGCGAGATGTAGATCCCGACAACCGCGATGTCCCCCCATTGCACCGCCACGAATCCCTCGCCCCGCTCCAGAAGGGAGACCGACGGGGACCCGGGGCGGCTTCCCGCCACTATTACTACGGAGCCGATCTCGTCCCCCACCCAGAAGGGGTGTTCGGGGATTGCGTACGGCTCCGCCGCAACTGCCAGCCCAGCCCCCCACTCGCGCACGGCTTGGACAAACAGGTCCTGTGCCGCGCGCGAGTGGTTGAGGTTCGCCTGCAGAACCGGAGTAGGATTAAAAGTACCTACTCTAACATGGGCTCTGCAGAGTCCCCTCCCTGGGAGGTCCGGGCCCCCGGCGCCGTCTGCGGCCTCTGCGCGGATGCAGCCCCAGACGCGCCCTTCTTTTTCGTCGCCGCGCGGCCCCTCTTGGGAGCCGGGGCACACGCTTTGGCCCCGAATCTATGGCCCGATGGTCTCCCCAGGTCCGCGCAGAGCGGACACCTGGGGGCGGCCTTACAGGCCGAAGCCCGGTGCTCCGCCGCCCCGCAGCGGTAGCACATCGCGCCTCTGTCGACCGCGCTCTTGCATGTCGCCCGCGTGTGCCCCGTCTCCAAACAACGGAAGCATTGGAGGGGCCGCTCCCTCAGCGCCTCGACGCGGGCCGAGGACCAGCCGACCAGCAGCCGGCCTCCCGCCAACACTTTCTTGACGGCCGCGAGGGGGCCCTGGGCCCAACAGGAGCCCAGCGCCTGCTCCGAGGCGGGTCTGCGGATCTCGCCGACCCGGAACTCCGCCGCGGAACACCCCCCCGCCGCCGCCAGCGCCGCCGCTACGTCCCCGGGCGACACCGAGTCGTCCAGGCCCGCCACGCGCACCTCGCCGCGCTTGACCGCCTGGGAGACCTTAACCCCGGTCCCCCCAAGCGCCTCGGCGATCCTCCCGGAGAGGGCCCGTGCCTTCTCCTGGCACCCCGTGCCCCTGACCTCCAGGAGGATCCCGCCGGTTTTCGACCGCCTGGGAAGCACCCCCGACTCGATCCCGATAGCCTTGAGGTCCACCCTCTCTTTTGCCCTGGCCATCACCTCCGAATAAGTGAGCTTGCAGCTCTCGGGGATGGTGATGGCCACTGCTCCCGTTCTGGGGGTGCGTCCCAGGCCACCGTCCCTCCCGGCGGCGATCCTATCCTCCATCCTATCCTATCCTCTATCCTATAATATCCTCTATCCTATCCAATCCTCTACCGTCTCCTATCCTGTATCCGATCCAATCCCCTATCCTCTATCCTATGCTATTCACTATCCTATCCTCCATCGTATCCTATCCTCTATCCTATCCTATCCTCTATCTTCTCCTATCCTCTATCCTATCCTATCCTCAACCCTATCCTATCCTCAATTCTATCGTATACTCCATACTATCCTATGCACTATCCTATCCTATCCTCTATCCTATAATATCCTCAATTCAATCGTATACTCCATACTATCCTATCCGCTATTCTATCCTATCCTCTATCCTATAATATCCTCTATCCTATCCAATCCTCTATCCTATCCTCTATCCTATCCTCTATTCTATCCTATCCTCTATCCGTATCCTATCCTCTATCCTATCCTATCATCTATCCTATCCTATCCTATATCCTATCCTATCCTCTATCCTATCCTATCCTCTATAATATCGTATCCTGTATCCTATCCTGTCCTCTTTACTATCCTATCCTCAATCCTATCCTATCCTCTATCCTATGGTATCCTCTATCCTATCCAATCCTCTATCCTATCCTATCATCTATCCTATCCTATCCTCTATCCTATCCTATCCTATATCCTATCCTATCCTCTATCCTATCCTATCCTCTATAATATCGTATCCTGTATCCTATCCTGTAATCTTTCCTATCCTATCATCAATCCTATCCTATCCTCTATCGTCTCCTATCCTCTATCCTATCCAATCCCCTATGTTATCCTCTATCCTACCTTATCCTCTATCCTATCCTATCGTCCATCCTATCCTATCCCCTATCCTATAATATCCTCTATCCTATCCAATCCTCTACCGTCACCTATCCTCTATCCTATCCAATCCCCTATGTTATCCTCTATCCTATCTTATCCTCTATCCTATCCTATCCTCCATCCTATCCTATCCTCTATCCTATAATATACTCTATCCTATCCAATCCTCTACCGTCTCCTATCCTGTATCCGATCCAATCCCCTATCCTCTATCCTATCCTATTCTCTATCCTATCCTCTATCCTATCCTATCCTCAACCCTATCCTATCCTCAATTCTATCTGTACTCCATACTATCCTATCCGCTATCCTATCCTATCCTCTATCCTATAATATCCTGTATCCTATCCTATCCTCTATCCTATCCTGTCCTCTTTACTATCCTATCCTCAATCCTATCCTATCCACTATCCTATGGTATCCTCTAACCTATCCAATCCTCTATCCTATCCTATCATCTATCCTATCCTATCCTCTATCCTATCCTATCCTATATCCTATCCTATCCTCTATCCTATCCTATCCTCTATCCTATCCTATCCTCTATCCTATCCTATCCTCTATCCTATCCTATCCTCTATCCTATCCTATCCTCTATCCTATCCATATCCTCTATAATATCGTATCCTGTATCCTATCCTGTAATCTTTCCTATCCTATCATCAATCCTATCCTATCCTCTATCGTCTCCTATCCTCTATCCTATCCAATCCCCTATGTTATCCTCTATCCTATCTTATCCTCTATCCTATCCTATCCTCCATCCTATCCTATCCCCTATCCTATCCTATCCTCTATCCTATCCTATCCTCTATCCTATCCTATCCTCTATCCTATCCTATCCTCTATCCTATCCTATCCTCTATCCTATCCTATCCTCTATCCTATCCTATCCTCTATAATATCGTATCCTGTATCGTATCCTGTAATCTTTCCTATCCTATCATCAATCCTATCCTATCCTCTATCGTCTCCTATCCTCTATCCTATCCAATCCCCTATGTTATCCTCTATCCTATCTTATCCTCTATCCTATCCTATCCTCCATCCTATCCTATCCCCTATCCTATAATATCCTCTATCCTATCCAATCCTCTACCGTCTCCTATCCTCTATCCTATCCAATCCCCTATGTTATCCTCTATGCTATCTTATCATCTATCATATCCTATCCTCCATCCTATCCTATCCTCTATCCTATAATATACTCTATCCTATCCAATCCTCTACCGTCTCCTATCCTGTATCCGATCCAATCCCCCATCCTCTATCCTATCCTATTCTCTATCCTATCCTATCCTCTGTCCTATCCTATCCTCTATCCTATCCTATCCTCTATCCTATCCTATCCTCTATCCTATCCTATCCTCTATAATATCGTATCCTGTATCCTATCCTGGCCTCTTTCCTATCCTATCCTCACTCCTATCCTATCCTCTATCCTTTGGTATCCTCTATCCTATCCAATCCTATATCGTATCCTATCCTCTATCCCATCCTATCCTCTATCCTATCCTATCCTCTATCCTATCCTATCCTCTATCCGTATCCTATCCTCTATCCTATCCTATCCTCTATCCTATCCTATCCTCTGTCCTATCCTATCCTCTATCCTATCCTATCCTCTATCCTATCCTATCCTCTATCCTATCCTATCCTCTATAATATCGTATCCTCTATAATATCGGATCCTGTATCCTATCCTGTCCTCTTTCCTATCCTATCCTCAATCCTATCCTATCCTCTATCCTTTGGTATCCTCTATCCTATCCAATCATCTATCCTATCCTATCCTCTATCCTATCCTATCATCTATCCTATCCTATCCTATATCCTATCCAATCCTCTATCCTATCCTATCCTCTATCCTATCCTATCCTCTATCCTATCCTATCCTCTATAATATCATATCCTCTATAATATCGTATCCTGTATCCTATCCTGTCCTCTTTCCTATCCTATCATCAATCCTATCCTATCCTCTATCCTATCCAATTCCCTATGTTATCCCCTATCCTATCCTCTATAATATCGTATCCTCTATCATATCCTATCCTCTTTCCTATAATATCATCTATCCTATACTATCCTCTATCCTATCCTATCCTCTATCCTAACATATCCTCTATCCTATCCTATCCTCTATCCTATCCTATCCTCTATCCTATCCTGTCCTCTTTCCTATCCTATCCTCAACCCTATCCTATCCTCAATTCTATCCTATACTCCATCCTATCCTATCCGCTATCCTATCCTATCCTCTATCCTATAATATCCTCTATCCTATCCAATCCTCTATCCTATCCTCTATCCTATCCTCTATCCTATCCTCTATCCTATCCTATCCTCTATCCGTATCCTATCCGCTATCCTATCCTATCCTCTACCCTATAATATCCTCTATCCTATCCAATCATCTATCCTATCCTCTATCTTATCCTATCCTTTATCCTATCCTATCCTCTATCCTATCCTATCCTCTATAATATCGTATCCTCTATGATATCGTATCCTGTATCCTATCCTATCCTCTGTCCTATCCGCTCCTCTATCCCATCCTATCCTCTATCCTATCCTATCCTCTATCCTATCCTATCCTCTCTCCTGTCCTATCCTCTATCCTATCCTATCCTCTATCCTATCCAGTCCTCTATCCTATCCTATCCTATCCTATCCTATATCCTATCCTATCCTCTATCCTATCCTAGCCTCTATCCTATCCAATCCTCTATACTATCCTATCCTCTATCCTATAATATCCTCTATCCTATCCTATTCTCTATCCTATCCTCTATCGTATCGTATCCTCTATCCTATCCTATTCTCTATCCTATACTCTATCGTATCGTATCCTCGATCATATCCTATCCTCAACCCTATCCTATCCTCAATTCTATCGTATACTAAATCCTATCCTATCCGCTATCCTATCCTATCCACTATCCTATAATATCCTCTATCCTATCCAATACTCTATCCTATCCTCTATCCTATCCTCTATCGTATCCTATCCTCTATCCTATCCTATCCTCTATCCTATCCTATCCTCTATCCTATCCTGTCCTCTTTCCTATCCTATCCTCAACCCTATCCTATCCCCAATTCTATCCTATACTCCATCCTATCCTATCCGCTATCCTATCCTATCCTCTATCCTATAATATCCTCTATCCTATCCAATCCTCTATCCTATCCTCTATCCTATCCTCTATCCTATCCTATCCTCTATCCGTATCCTATCCGCTATCCTATCCTATCCTCTATCCTATAATATCCTCTATCCTATCCAATCCTCTATCCTATCCTCTATCCTATCCTCTATCCTATCCTATCCTTTATCCTATCCTATCCTCTATCCTATCCTATCCTCTATCCTTTGGTATCCTCTATCCTATCCAATCCTCTATCCTATCCAATCCTATATCGTATCCTATCCTCTATCCTATCCTATCCTCTATCCTATCCTATCCTCTATCCTATCCTATCCTCTGTCCTATCCTATCCTCTATCCTATCCTATCCTCTATCCTATCCTATCCTCTCTCCTATCCTATCCTCTATAATATCGTATCCTCTATAATATCGGATCCTGTATCCTATCCTGTCCTCTTTCCTATCCTATCCTCAATCCTATCCTATCCTCTATCCTTTGGTATCCTCTATCCTATCCAATCATCTATCCTATCCTATCCTCTATCCTATCCTATCATCTATCCTATCCTATCCTATATCCTATCCAATCCTCTATCCTATCCTATCCTCTATCCTATCCTATCCTCTATCCTATCCTATCCTCTATAATATCATATCCTCTATAATATCGTATCCTGTATCCTATCCTGTCCTCTTTCCTATCCTATCATCAATCCTATCCTATCCTCTATCCTATCCAATTCCCTATGTTATCCCCTATCCTATCCTCTATAATATCGTATCCTCTATCATATCCTATCCTCTTTCCTATAATATCATCTATCCTATCCTATCCTCCATCCTATCCTATCCGCTATCCTATCCTATCCTCTATCCTATCCTATCCTCTATCCTGTCCTATCCTCTATCCTATCCTATCCTCTATCCTATCCAGTCCTCTATCCTATCCTATCCTATCCTATATCCTATCCTATCCTCTATCCTATCCTAGCCTCTATCCTATCCAATCCTCTATACTATCCTATCCTCTATCCTATAATATCCTCTATCCTATCCTATACTCTATCCTATCCTCTATCGTATCGTATCCTCTATCCTATCCTATTCTCTATCCTATACTCTATCGTATCGTATCCTCGATCATATCCTATCCTCAACCCTATCCTATCCTCAATTCTATCGTATACTAAATCCTATCCTATCCGCTATCCTATCCTATCCGCTATCCTATCCTATCCTCTATCCTATAATATCCTCTATCCTATCCAATCCTCTATCCTATCCTCTATGCTATCCTCTATCCTATCCTATCCTCTATCCGTATCCTATCCGCTATCCTATCCTATCCTCTATCCTATAATATCCTCTATCCTATCCAATCCTCTATCCTATCCTCTATCCTATCCTCTATCCTATCCTATCCTTTATCCTATCCTATCCTCTATCCTATCCTATCCTCTATAATATCGTATTCTCTATAATATCGTATCCTGTATCCTATCCTATCCTCTGTCCTATCCTATCCTCTATCCTATCCTATCCTCTATCCTATCCTATCCTCTATCCTATCCATATCCTCTATCCTGTCCTATCCTCTATCCTGTCCTATCCTCTATCCTATCCTATCCTCTATCCTATCCAATCCTCTATCCTATCCTATCCTATCCTATCCTATCCTATCCTCTATAATATCGTATCCTGTATCCTATTCTGTAATCTTTCCTATCCTATCATTAATCCTGTTGGGAAATCAGTAAATTTAACCCGTGTACGTGTGTAACAATAGAGAGTGGAGAGACACTGGACGGAGTGGAGACGAAAGAGTCGTCTCAACGCATGCGCGAACTTGCGAGAGGTATGGGAGAAGGTATAACGTGGTATGAAAGCGAGTGCGTTAGTTGTAATGGTATAATAAATAATTTGGCTATTATAAATACAAATCGCAGTGTTTGACGGATTCCTACGGTCCAACTTCACATCTAAACATGGTAGCAGAGCGTGGTTGGCAAGAAAATCCGTCCTATGGAAGAAAGGTCGAGAAGCATGACTAAGAGGTTATGGTAACACGTGGCTGTGGTATGAAAAGTGAATCAAGCAGTAAAGTAGAAATAAACGTGGAAAAACTAAGAAGAAGATTTAGGCGAATAGCAGCAAAATTAATAATTCTAAAAAGGGTGATATTTGAAAAATACGAAAGTGAAAAGTTACAAGAAAATATGGCCGACGAATTCAGAATGAAGCTACCGGTATTCGATGGCAACGACTACAGCACGTGGAAGAAAAGAATAACAATATTTCTAAAATTGAAGAAATGTGAAAAAGTTATTCAGCGAGAAAGAAATGAAACAGAAAATGAAGCCTTGTGGAATGAAGCTGACTTGAAAGCAATGAACTATATGTACAGTGCTTTATCGAACAGACAAATGGAACTCATCGATGAAGAGGATACAAGTTACGGAATAATCAAGAAATTAGATAAGGTGTATTTACGTGAATCTACTGCATTGCAGATATGTGTAAGAAACAAGTTGGATAAATTAAAATTGAAAGATTATACTGAAACGAGTGAATTTTACGGTGACTTTGAAAAACTGATCATTGAATTGAAAAATGCTGGTGCTAAAGTGAGTGAAAAGGAAAAGTTAAATTATTTACTGAGAACGCTACCAATCTCGCTAAGTCATATCGGAGATTTGATTGATGTATTGAAAGAAGAAGATCAAACTGTTGAGTTTGTAATGAATAAAATTAAAATGTATGAGGACAAGGAAAAAGAAGAAAATGTAAATACGAAGAACAAAACCGGAAATTCAAATGTGTTCAAAACAGAGACGAAAAAGGAAAGAACATGTTATAAGTGTGGAAAACCCGGACATGTTCAATTCGAATGTACGAGCCAAAGCAGCGCGGGAACCCCGTGGAGAGGTGCTAGAGGAAGAGGACAGCAGTACGTGCGAGGAGGCGCGCGCTATCCGCCTCACACACAACAGCATCGATATGGTGGTAACACAGGAAACTACAGCAGAGGCCGAGGCACATATCAACCAGGACGTGGCGGTCATTGGCAACAATATCCACATCAACACCGACAAAATGCGGATCAAGAAAAACTCACGTTTGCTACGGAGGTGGTAAATATGGTAGGTTGTAATATTGAAGTAAACAATTGTGAAAATAGGTTAGAGTGGGTACTTGACAGTGGTTGCACAGATCATATAATAAATGATGACAGATACTTTGTTAAATCTAGTAGGCTAGAAAATCCCATTAATGTTAAAATAGGGGACGGTAGAACGTTAAAGGCAACTAAAGTAGGTGACATAATAACAAAATTTACAACAAATGATAACGAGGTAGAAGTAAAACTACAAGATGTATTCTATGTAAAAGAAATGAGTGGAAATTTGATGAGTTTTGGAAAAATTGCCGATAAAAATAAAATAGTATCAATTGGAAATACCTCAAAGATTTATAATAAAGAAAATAATTTAGTGGCAGTTGCAAATAAAGTGAATAATTTATACAGAATAAGTAGTTTTGTTGATAAAAAACAGACATATGTAACAGAGAGTATAACTATGACATTGAAAGAAAAATATCATAGAATCCTAGGTCACGTAAACTTCAAGTATTTAGACATTTTGACTAAAAATAACTTAGTTCTTGGTTTGCCAGATAAACTAGAGGGTGAATACTTAAAATGTGGTACCTGTGTACAAAATAAAATGCATAATGTAAGGTTTGAAAATAATAGAACTAGAGCAAAAGATATAGCTGAAATTATACACGCAGATCTAAATGGACCACACAGTACAGTAGGTTTTATGGGTGAAAAATATTTCTTGGTTTTGATAGATGATTATAGTAAAGTTGGAAAAGTGTATACGATTAAAGAAAAAAATGAAGTTTATGATTGTCTTGTAACATATATTAATCAACTTGAAACTCTAACAGGAAAAAAAACAAAAAGGTTAAGATGCGATAACGGTAGAGAATTCTTAAATAAAGAAATATACAATTTTGCCAAAGAAAAGGGAATGTATATTGAACCGTGTCCTCCGTACGTTCATGAATTGAACGGAACTGCGGAGAGATACAATAGGTCAGTAATGGATACGGCAAGATGTCTATTGGCTGATGCTAAGATACACAACAGATTTTGGCCAGAGGTAGTCAAAACCGCTGTTTATTTGAAAAACAGAACCTTGGCGAATACTATTATAAATAAGACTCCATACGAGATTATGATGGGAGAGAAACCTAACATTAGTAATTTGAAGTTATATGGAAGTAGAGTATTTGTAAGGGTACCAGAGGTTAAAAGGAGGAGTAAATGGGATAAAAAAGCTGACTTGGGGATCATAGTAGGATACGAAAATGTAGGCTACAGAGTGTTGATTAATAATAAAGTAATTGTAGCTCGACATGTAGATATCGTTGACGAGAATGTAAACTTGGTAGGATTTAATGGTAATGAAGAAACTTCTGAAAATATGTCAATTGGAAGCAATGAACATGAAAATGTAGTTGAACGTGAAAATAATGAGAGTGAATCTGAAAGTGAGAGCATAGCGTCTAGGGAAACAAGCGTAACTCCTGAACTAAGAAGATCTAATAGAGTCAAAAAACCACCAGAAAGATATAATCCGCAGATGAATGCCAATTGTATTTATGTAAACTATGTTAGTGTAGACACTCCAGAAAATTATAATGAAGCAATAAGTAGTAGTGATAGTGAACAGTGGCAAGAAGCGATGAATAAAGAAATTGCATGTTTAAATAAAAATGATACATGGAGATTAGTTAACAGACCGAAAGATAAAAAAGTATTAGACTTAAAGTGGATATATACAAAAAAGGCGGACAATAAATTTAAAGCTAGAATTGTTGTAAGAGGGTTCCAACAAAGAGAAGTGTTGGAAGATTTATACTCACCAGTAGCGAGAACGCAAACCTTAAAAATTATGTTAAATTATTGTGTGCAAAATGGTTTAGAGGTAAATCAAATGGATGTAGAGTCTGCATTCTTAAATGGAAAAATAAAATCAGAGGTGTATGTGAAACAGCCTCAAGGTTATGATGACAATACAGGGAAAGTGTGTAAACTCGAAAAGGCGTTGTATGGTTTGCGTGAGAGCCCTCGAGCATGGTATGAGTGTCTAGATGAATATTTGAAAACTTTAGGATTTACTCGGAGCAAAAATGATTATTGTTTATACTTCATGAATAACAAAGATGATAAGGTTTATTTGATAATGTTTGTAGATGATTTGTTGATTTGCAGCAAAAATAAACAAAACCTAGAATACATTAAAAGATCACTAGCAGTAAGATTTCGAATGAAAGACATGGGCCAAATTAAAACTTATTTAGGAATAAATATTGAGTATGATTGTGAAAGAAAAAGTATGACATTAGATCAAAGAAATTATATTAAATCACTCGCGAAGAAATATGGAATTGAAAATGCAAAATTATACGCTACACCCATGGAGCAAAATCTAAAATGTGTACCTGATCCATCAGCATCTAATGATATAAAATATAGAAACTTAATTGGTGCCTTGTTGTATATAGGTTCTGGTACGAGACCAGACATATGTTATAGTGTGAGCTACTTGAGTAGGTTTCAAAACTGTTATGATCAAAGCCATTACAAGTACGCTCTAAGAATTTTAAAATACTTGTATTACACTAAAGATTTAAAATTAAAGTTTGAAAGAAATATAAATGCGGATATATTAGATTGTTGCGTTGATGCTGATTGGGCGGGAGATATTGTCGATAGGAAATCGACAACTGGTTACGTGGTAAGAATGTATGGAAATACTGTATTTTGGAAATCTAAAAAGCAAGACATTGTAACAAAATCGTCGACAGCGGCCGAATATGTGGCTCTATCCATGTGTGTAAGCGAAGTAAAATTAATAAGAGACTTATTAAAGGATTTTGAAATTGAAATTATAAATCCAATACGTATTTATGAGGATAACGCAGGAGCAATATGTATCAGTAAGTTTGGTAATCTCACAAAAAACTCAAAATACATTGAGACACATTACCACTTTGTTAACGAAAATTATATGAATCGGATTATTGATGTAATAAAAATAGACTCGGAAGAAAATCCTGCGGATATATTTACTAAATCTCTAGGGCGAACTAAGTTCGAAACGTTTAGAGTAAGTTTAAAGATATGTTAGTATAGATAAGAGAATAAAATTTATAAAACCAAAGAAAACTATGTAAACGAATGTAAGTGCAATATGTAGGTTAAATTTAAGGAGGCGTGTTGGGAAATCAGTAAATTTAACCCGTGTACGTGTGTAACAATAGAGAGTGGAGAGACACTGGACGGAGTGGAGACGAAAGAGTCGTCTCAACGCATGCGCGAACTTGCGAGAGGTATGGGAGAAGGTATAACGTGGTATGAAAGCGAGTGCGTTAGTTGTAATGGTATAATAAATAATTTGGCTATTATAAATACAAATCGCAGTGTTTGACGGATTCCTACGGTCCAACTTCACATCTAAACAAATCCTATCCTATACTCTATCGTATCGTATCCTCGATCATATCCTATCCTCAACCCTATCCTATCCTCAATTCTATCGTATACTCCATCCTATCCTATCCGCTATCCTATCCTATCCTCTATCCTATCCTATCCTCTATAATATCGTATCCTGTATCGTATCCTGTAATCTTTCCTATCCTATCATCAATCCTATCCTATCCTCTATCGTCTCCTATTATCTATCCTATCCAATCCCCTATGTTATCCTCTATCCTATCTTATCCTCTATCCTATCCTATCCTCCATCCTATCCTATCCCCTATCCTATAATATCCTCTATCCTATCAAATCCTCTACCGTCTCCTATCCTCTATCCTATCCAATCCCCTATGTTATCCTCTATGCTATCTTATCCTCTATCATATCCTATCCTCCATCCTATCCTATCCTCTATCCTATAATATACTCTATCCTATCCAATCCTCTACCGTCTCCTATCCTGTATCCGATCCAATCCCCTATCCTCTATCCTATCCTATTCTCTATCCTATCCTATCCTCTGTCCTATCCTATCCTCTATCCTATCCTATCCTCTATCCTATCCTATCCTCTATCCTATCCTATCCTCTATAATATCGTATCCTGTATCCTATCCTGTCCTCTTTCCTATCCTATCATCAATCCTATCCTATCCTCTATCCTATCCAATCCCCTATGTTATCCCCTATCCTATCCTCTATAATATCGTATCCTCTATCATATCCTATCCTCTTTCCTATAATATCATCTATCCTATCCTATCCTCTATCCTATCCTATCCTCTATCCTAACATATCCTCTATCCTATCCTATCCTCTATCCTATCCTATCCTCTATCCTATCCTGTCCTCTTTCCTATCCTATCCTCAACCCTATCCTATCCTCAATTCTATCCTATACTCCATCCTATCCTATCCGCTATCCTATCCTATCCTCTATCCTATAATATCCTCTATAATATCCAATCCTCTATCCTATCCTCTATCCTAACCTCTATCCTATCCTCTATCCTATCCTATCCTCTATCCGTATCCTATCCGCTATCCTATCCTATCCTCTATCCTATAATATCCTCTATCCTATCCAATCATCTATCCTATCCTCTATCCTATCCTATCCTTTATCCTATCCTATCCTCTATCCTATCCTATCCTCTATAATATCGTATCCTCTATAATATCGTATCCTGTATCCTATCCTATCCTCTGTCCTATCCGCTCCTCTATCCTATCCTATCCTCTATCCTATCCTATCCTCTATCCTATCCTATCCTCTATCCAGTCCTATCCTCTATCCTATCCTATCCAGTCCTCTATCCTATCCTATCCTATCCTATCCTATATCCTATCCTATCCTCTATCCTATCCTAGCCTCTATCCTATCCAATCCTCTATACTATCCTATCCTCTATCCTATAATATCCTCTATCCTATCCTATTCTCTATCCTATACTCTATCGTATCGTATCCTCGATCATATCCTATCCTCAACCCTATCCTATCCTCAAGTCTATCGTATACTAAATCCTATCCTATCCGCTATCCTATCCTATCCACTATCCTATAATATCCTCTATCCTATCCAATACTCTATCCTATCCTCTATCCTATCCTCTATCGTATCCTATCCTCTATCCTATCCTATCCTCTATCCTATCCTATCCTCTATCCTATCCTATCCTCTATCCTATCCTGTCCTCTTTCCTATCCTATCCTCAACCCTATCCTATCCCCAATTCTATCCTATACTCCATCCTATCCTATCCGCTATCCTATCCTATCCTCTATCCTATAATATCCTCTATCCTATCCAATCCTCTATCCTATCCTCTATCCTATCCTCTATCCTATCCTATCCTCTATCCGTATCCTATCCGCTATCCTATCCTATCCTCTATCCTATAATATCCTCTATCCTATCCAATCCTCTATCCTATCCTCTATCCTATCCTCTATCCTATCCTATCCTTTATCCTATCCTATCCTCTATAATATCGTATTCTCTATAATATCGTATCCTGTATCCTATCCTATCCTCTGTCCTATCCTATCCTCTATCCTATCCTATCCTCTATCCTATCCTATCCTCTATCCTATCCTATCCTCTATCCTGTCCTATCCTCTATCCTGTCCTATCCTCTATCCTATCCTATCCTCTATCCTATCCAATCCTCTATCCTATCCTACCCTATCCTATCCTATATCCTATCCTATCCTATCCTCTATAATATCGTATCCTGTATCCTATTCTGTAATCTTTCCTATCCTATCATTAATCCTATCCTATACTCTATCGTATCGTATCCTCGATCATATCCTATCCTCAACCCTATCCTATCCTCAATTCTATCCTATACTCCATCCTATCCTATCCGCTATCCTATCCTATCCTCTATCCTATAATATCCTCTATCCTATCCAATCCTCTATCCTATCCAATCCTCTATCCTATCCTCTATCTTATCCTCTATCCTATCCTATCATCTATCCGTATCCTATCCGCTATCCTATCCTATCCTCTATCCTATAATATCCTCTATCCTATCCAATCCTCTATCCTATCCTCTATCCTATCCTCTATCCTATCCTATCCTTTATCCTATCCTATCCTCTATCCTATCCTATCCTCTATAATATCGTATTCTCTATAATATCGTATCCTGTATCCTATCCTATCCTCTGTCCTATCCTATCCTCTATCCTATCCTATCCTCTATCCTATCCTCTATCCTATCCTCTATCCTATCCTCTATCCTATCCTATCCTATCCTCTATCCTATTCAATCCTCTATCCTATCCTATCCTATCCTATCCTATCCTATATCCTATCCTATCCTCTATCCTATCCTATCCTCTATCCTATCCTATCCTCTATCCTATCCTATCCTCTATCCTATCCTATCCTCTATCCTATCCTATCCTCTATCCTATCCTATCCTATCCTCTATCCTATCCTACCCTCTATCCTATCCTATCCTCTCTCCTATCCTATCCTCTATCCTATCCTATCCTCTATCCTATCCTATCCTCTATAATATCGTATCCTCTATAATATCGTATCCTGTATCCTATCCTGTAATCTTTCCTATCCTATCATTAATCCTATCCTATCCTCTATCGTCTCCTATCCTCTATCCTATCCAATCCCCTATGTTATCCTCTATCCTATCTTATCCTCTATCCTATCCTATCCTCCATCCTATCCTATCCTCTATCCTATAATATCCTCTATCCTATCCTATCCTCTATCTTCTCCTATCCTCTATCCTATCCTATCCTCAACCCTATCCTATCCTCAATTCTATCGTATACTCCATACTATCCTATCCGCTATCCTATCCTATCCTCTATCCTATAATATCCTCTATCCTATCCAATCCTCTACCGTCTCCTATCCTGTATCCGATCCAATCCCCTATCCTCTATCCTATCCTATTCTCTATCCTATCCTCTATCGTATCCTATCCTTTATCCTATCCTATGCTCTATCCTATCCTATCCTCTATAATATCGTATCCTCTATAATATCGTATCCTCTATAATATCGTATCCTGTATCCTATCCTATCCTCTGTCCTATCCTATCCTCTATCCTATCCTATCCTCTATCCTATCCTATCCTCTATCCTATACTATCCTCTATCCTGTCCTATCCTCTATAATATCGTATCCTCTATAATATCGTATCCTGTATCCTATCCTGTCATCTTTACTATTCTATCCTCAATCCTATCCTATCCTCTATCCTATCCAATCCTCTATCCTATCCTATCCTATCCTCTATCCTATCCTATCCCCTATCCTATCCAATCCTCTATCCTATCCTATCCTCTATCCTATCCTATCCTCTATCCTATCCTATCCTCTATCCTATCCTATCCTCTATCCTATCCTATCCTCTATCCTATCCTATCCTCTATCCTATCCAATCCTATATCCTATCCTGTATCCTATCCTATCCTCCATCCTATCCTATCCTCTATCCTATAATATCATCTATCCTATCCTATATTCTATCCTATCCTATCCTCAATTCTTTCCTATGCTCTATCATCTGCTCTATCCTCTCCTATCCTCAATCCTATCCTATCCTCTATCCGATCCTATCCTCTATCCTATCCAATCCTATATCCTATCCTCTATCCTATCCTATCCTCCATCCTATCCTATCCTCTATCCTATAATATCATCTATCCTATCCTATCCTCTATCGTCTCCTATCCTCTATGCTATCCAATCCCCTATGTTATCCTCTATCCTATCCTATCCTCTATAATATCCTATCCTCTATCCTATCCTCTGTCCTATCCTATCCTCCATCCTATCCTATCCTCTATCCTATCCTATCCTCTATCCTATCCTATCCTCTATCCTGTCCTATCCTCCATCCTATCCTATCCTGTATCCTATAACATCATCTATCCTATCCTACTCTCTATCCTATCCTATATTCTATCCTATCCTATCCTCAATTCTTTCCTATGCTCTATCATCTGCTCTATCCTCTCCTATCCTCAATCCTATCCTATCCTCTATCCGATCCTATCCTGTATCCTATCCAATCCTATATCCTATCCTCTATCCTATAATATCATCTATCCTATTCTATTGTCTATCCTATCCTATCCTCTATCGTCTCCTATCCTCTATGCTATCCAATCCCCTATGTTATCCTCTATCCTATCCTATCCTCTATCGTCTCGTATCCTCTATGCTATCCAATCCCCTATCCTATCCTCTATCCTATCCTATCCTCTATCCTATCCTATCCTATATCCTATCCTATCCTCCATCCTGATCCTATCCTCTATCCTATCCTATCCTCTATCCTATCCTATCCTCTATAATATCGTATCCTCTATAATATCGTATAATGTATCCTATCCTGTAATCTTTCCTATCCTATCATCAATCCTATCCTATCCTCTATGGTCTCCTATCATCTATCCTATCCAATCCCCTATGTTATCCTCTATCCTATCTTATCCTCTATCCTATCCTATCCTCCATCCTATCCTATCCTCTATCCTATAATATCCTCTATCCTATCCTATCCTCTATCCTATCCAATCCTCTACCGTCTCCTATCCTGTATCCGATCCAATCCCCTACCCTCTATCCTATCCTATTCTCTATCCTATAATCTATCGTATCCTATCCTCTATCCTATCCTATCCTCTATCTTCTCCTATCCTCTATCCTATCCTATCCTCAACCCTATCCTATCCTCAATTCTATCGTATACTCCATCCTATCCTATCCGCTATCCTATCCTATCCTCTATCCTATCCTATCCTCTATAATATCGTATCCTGTATCGTATCCTGTAATCTTTCCTATCCTATCATCAATCCTATCCTATCCTCTATCGTCTCCTATTATCTATCCTATCCAATCCCCTATGTTATCCTCTATCCTATCTTATCCTCTATCCTATCCTATCCTCCATCCTATCCTATCCCCTATCCTATAATATCCTCTATCCTATCCAATCCTCTACCGTCTCCTATCCTCTATCCTATCCAATCCCCTATGTTATCCTCTATGCTATCTTATCCTCTATCATATCCTATCCTCCATCCTATCCTATCCTCTATCCTATAATATACTCTATCCTATCCAATCCTCTACCGTCTCCTATCCTGTATCCGATCCAATCCCCTATCCTCTATCCTATCCTATTCTCTATCCTATCCTATCCTCTGTCCTATCCTATCCTCTATCCTATCCTATCCTCTATCCTATCCTATCCTCTATCCTATCCTATCCTCTATAATATCGTATCCTGTATCCTATCCTGTCCTCTTTCCTATCCTATCATCAATCCTATCCTATCCTCTATCCTATCCAATCCCCTATGTTATCCCCTATCCTATCCTCTATAATATCGTATCCTCTATCATATCCTATCCTCTTTCCTATAATATCATCTATCCTATAATATCCTCTATCCTATCCAATCCTCTATCCTATCCTCTATCCTATCCTCTATCCTATCCTATCCTTTATCCTATCCTATCCTCTATAATATCGTATTCTCTATAATATCGTATCCTGTATCCTATCCTATCCTCTGTCCTATCCTATCCTCTATCCTATCCTATCCTCTATCCTATCCTATCCTCTATCCTATCCTATCCTCTATCCTGTCCTATCCTCTATCCTGTCCTATCCTCTATCCTATCCTATCCTCTATCCTATCCAATCCTCTATCCTATCCTACCCTATCCTATCCTATATCCTATCCTATCCTATCCTCTATAATATCGTATCCTGTATCCTATTCTGTAATCTTTCCTATCCTATCATTAATCCTATCCTATACTCTATCGTATCGTATCCTCGATCATATCCTATCCTCAACCCTATCCTATCCTCAATTCTATCCTATACTCCATCCTATCCTATCCGCTATCCTATCCTATCCTCTATCCTATAATATCCTCTATCCTATCCAATCCTCTATCCTATCCAATCCTCTATCCTATCCTCTATCTTATCCTCTATCCTATCCTATCATCTATCCGTATCCTATCCGCTATCCTATCCTATCCTCTATCCTATAATATCCTCTATCCTATCCAATCCTCTATCCTATCCTCTATCCTATCCTCTATCCTATCCTATCCTTTATCCTATCCTATCCTCTATCCTATCCTATCCTCTATAATATCGTATTCTCTATAATATCGTATCCTGTATCCTATCCTATCCTCTGTCCTATCCTATCCTCTATCCTATCCTATCCTCTATCCTATCCTCTATCCTATCCTCTATCCTATCCTCTATCCTATCCTATCCTATCCTCTATCCTATTCAATCCTCTATCCTATCCTATCCTATCCTATCCTATCCTATATCCTATCCTATCCTCTATCCTATCCTATCCTCTATCCTATCCTATCCTCTATCCTATCCTATCCTCTATCCTATCCTATCCTCTATCCTATCCTATCCTCTATCCTATCCTATCCTCTATCCTATCCTATCCTCTATCCTATCCTATCCTATCCTCTATCCTATCCTACCCTCTATCCTATCCTATCCTCTCTCCTATCCTATCCTCTATCCTATCCTATCCTCTATCCTATCCTATCCTCTATAATATCGTATCCTCTATAATATCGTATCCTGTATCCTATCCTGTAATCTTTCCTATCCTATCATTAATCCTATCCTATCCTCTATCGTCTCCTATCCTCTATCCTATCCAATCCCCTATGTTATCCTCTATCCTATCTTATCCTCTATCCTATCCTATCCTCCATCCTATCCTATCCTCTATCCTATAATATCCTCTATCCTATCCTATCCTCTATCTTCTCCTATCCTCTATCCTATCCTATCCTCAACCCTATCCTATCCTCAATTCTATCGTATACTCCATACTATCCTATCCGCTATCCTATCCTATCCTCTATCCTATAATATCCTCTATCCTATCCAATCCTCTACCGTCTCCTATCCTGTATCCGATCCAATCCCCTATCCTCTATCCTATCCTATTCTCTATCCTATCCTCTATCGTATCCTATCCTTTATCCTATCCTATCCTCTATCCTATCCTATCCTCTATAATATCGTATCCTCTATAATATCGTATCCTCTATAATATCGTATCCTGTATCCTATCCTATCCTCTGTCCTATCCTATCCTCTATCCTATCCTATCCTCTATCCTATCCTATCCTCTATCCTATACTATCCTCTATCCTGTCCTATCCTCTATAATATCGTATCCTCTATAATATCGTATCCCGTATCCTATCCTGTCATCTTTACTATTCTATCCTCAATCCTATCCTATCCTCTATCCTATCCAATCCTCTATCCTATCCTATCCTATCCTCTATCCTATCCTATCCCCTATCCTATCCAATCCTCTATCCTATCCTATCCTCTATCCTATCCTATCCTCTATCCTATCCTATCCTCTATCCTATCCTATCCTCTATCCTATCCTATCCTCTATCCTATCCTATCCTCTATCCTATCCAATCCTATATCCTATCCTGTATCCTATCCTATCCTCCATCCTATCCTATCCTCTATCCTATAATATCATCTATCCTATCCTATATTCTATCCTATCCTATCCTCAATTCTTTCCTATGCTCTATCATCTGCTCTATCCTCTCCTATCCTCAATCCTATCCTATCCTCTATCCGATCCTATCCTCTATCCTATCCAATCCTATATCCTATCCTCTATCCTATCCTATCCTCCATCCTATCCTATCCTCTATCCTATAATATCATCTATCCTATCCTATCCTCTATCGTCTCCTATCCTCTATGCTATCCAATCCCCTATGTTATCCTCTATCCTATCCTATCCTCTATAATATCCTATCCTCTATCCTATCCTCTGTCCTATCCTATCCTCCATCCTATCCTATCCTCTATCCTATCCTATCCTCTATCCTATCCTATCCTCTATCCTGTCCTATCCTCCATCCTATCCTATCCTGTATCCTATAACATCATCTATCCTATCCTACTCTCTATCCTATCCTATATTCTATCCTATCCTATCCTCAATTCTTTCCTATGCTCTATCATCTGCTCTATCCTCTCCTATCCTCAATCCTATCCTATCCTCTATCCGATCCTATCCTGTATCCTATCCAATCCTATATCCTATCCTCTATCCTATAATATCATCTATCCTATTCTATTGTCTATCCTATCCTATCCTCTATCGTCTCCTATCCTCTATGCTATCCAATCCCCTATGTTATCCTCTATCCTATCCTATCCTCTATCGTCTCGTATCCTCTATGCTATCCAATCCCCTATCCTATCCTCTATCCTATCCTATCCTCTATGCTATCTTATCCTCTATCATATCCTATCCTCCATCCTATCCTATCCTCTATCCTATAATATACTCTATCCTATCCAATCCTCTACCGTCTCCTATCCTGTATCCGATCCAATCCCCTATCCTCTATCCTATCCTATTCTCTATCCTATCCTATCCTCTGTCCTATCCTATCCTCTATCCTATCCTATCCTCTATCCTATCCTATCCTCTATCCTATCCTATCCTCTATAATATCGTATCCTGTATCCTATCCTGTCCTCTTTCCTATCCTATCATCAATCCTATCCTATCCTCTATCCTATCCAATCCCCTATGTTATCCCCTATCCTATCCTCTATAATATCGTATCCTCTATCATATCCTATCCTCTTTCCTATAATATCATCTATCCTATCCTATCCTCTATCCTATCCTATCCTCTATCCTAACATATCCTCTATCCTATCCTATCCTCTATCCTATCCTATCCTCTATCCTATCCTGTCCTCTTTCCTATCCTATCCTCAACCCTATCCTATCCTCAATTCTATCCTATACTCCATCCTATCCTATCCGCTATCCTATCCTATCCTCTATCCTATAATATCCTCTATAATATCCAATCCTCTATCCTATCCTCTATCCTAACCTCTATCCTATCCTCTATCCTATCCTATCCTCTATCCGTATCCTATCCGCTATCCTATCCTATCCTCTATCCTATAATATCCTCTATCCTATCCAATCATCTATCCTATCCTCTATCCTATCCTATCCTTTATCCTATCCTATCCTCTATCCTATCCTATCCTCTATAATATCGTATCCTCTATAATATCGTATCCTGTATCCTATCCTATCCTCTGTCCTATCCGCTCCTCTATCCTATCCTATCCTCTATCCTATCCTATCCTCTATCCTATCCTATCCTCTATCCTGTCCTATCCTCTATCCTATCCTATCCAGTCCTCTATCCTATCCTATCCTATCCTATCCTATATCCTATCCTATCCTCTATCCTATCCTAGCCTCTATCCTATCCAATCCTCTATACTATCCTATCCTCTATCCTATAATATCCTCTATCCTATCCTATTCTCTATGCTATACTCTATCGTATCGTATCCTCGATCATATCCTATCCTCAACCCTATCCTATCCTCAAGTCTATCGTATACTAAATCCTATCCTATCCGCTATCCTATCCTATCCACTATCCTATAATATCCTCTATCCTATCCAATACTCTATCCTATCCTCTATCCTATCCTCTATCGTATCCTATCCTCTATCCTATCCTATCCTCTATCCTATCCTATCCTCTATCCTATCCTGTCCTCTTTCCTATCCTATCCTCAACCCTATCCTATCCCCAATTCTATCCTATACTCCATCCTATCCTATCCGCTATCCTATCCTATCCTCTATCCTATAATATCCTCTATCCTATCCAATCCTCTATCCTATCCTCTATCCTATCCTCTATCCTATCCTATCCTCTATCCGTATCCTATCCGCTATCCTATCCTATCCTCTATCCTATAATATCCTCTATCCTATCCAATCCTCTATCCTATCCTCTATCCTATCCTCTATCCTATCCTATCCTTTATCCTATCCTATCCTCTATAATATCGTATTCTCTATAATATCGTATCCTGTATCCTATCCTATCCTCTGTCCTATCCTATCCTCTATCCTATCCTATCCTCTATCCTATCCTATCCTCTATCCTATCCTATCCTCTATCCTGTCCTATCCTCTATCCTGTCCTATCCTCTATCCTATCCTATCCTCTATCCTATCCAATCCTCTATCCTATCCTATCCTATCCTATCCTATATCCTATCCTATCCTATCCTCTATAATATCGTATCCTGTATCCTATTCTGTAATCTTTCCTATCCTATCATTAATCCTATCCTATACTCTATCGTATCGTATCCTCGATCATATCCTATCCTCAACCCTATCCTATCCTCAATTCTATCCTATACTCCATCCTATCCTATCCGCTATCCTATCCTATCCTCTATCCTATAATATCCTCTATCCTATCCAATCCTCTATCCTATCCAATCCTCTATCCTATCCTCTATCTTATCCTCTATCCTATCCTATCATCTATCCGTATCCTATCCGCTATCCTATCCTATCCTCTATCCTATAATATCCTCTATCCTATCCAATCCTCTATCCTATCCTCTATCCTATCCTCTATCCTATCCTATCCTTTATCCTATCCTATCCTCTATCCTATCCTATCCTCTATAATATCGTATTCTCTATAATATCGTATCCTGTATCCTATCCTATCCTCTGTCCTATCCTATCCTCTATCCTATCCTATCCTCTATCCTATCCTCTATCCTATCCTCTATCCTATCCTCTATCCTATCCTATCCTCTATCCTGTCCTATCCTGTATCCTATCCTATCCTCTATCCTATTCAATCCTCTATCCTATCCTATCCTATCCTATCCTATCCTATATCCTATCCTATCCTCTATCCTATCCTATCCTCTATCCTATCCTATCCTCTATCCTATCCTATCCTCTATCCTATCCTATCCTCTATCCTATCCTATCCTCTATCCTATCCTATCCTATCCTCTATCCTATCCTACCCTCTATCCTATCCTATCCTCTCTCCTATCCTATCCTCTATCCTATCCTATCCTCTATCCTATCCTATCCTCTATAATATCGTATCCTCTATAATATCGTATCCTGTATCCTATCCTGTAATCTTTCCTATCCTATCATTAATCCTATCCTATCCTCTATCGTCTCCTATCCTCTATCCTATCCAATCCCCTATGTTATCCTCTATCCTATCTTATCCTCTATCCTATCCTATCCTCCATCCTATCCTATCCTCTATCCTATAATATCCTCTATCCTATCCTATCCTCTATCTTCTCCTATCCTCTATCCTATCCTATCCTCAACCCTATCCTATCCTCAATTCTATCGTATACTCCATACTATCCTATCCGCTATCCTATCCTATCCTCTATCCTATCCTATCCTCTATCCTATCCTATCCTCCATCCTATCCTATCCTCTATCCTATAATATCCTCTATCCTATCCAATCCTCTACCGTCTCCTATCCTGTATCCGATCCAATCCCCTATCCTCTATCCTATCCTATTCTCTATCCTATCCTCTATCGTATCCTATCCTCTATCCTATCCAATCCTCTATCCTATCCTCTATCCTATCCTCTATCCTATCCTATCCTCTATCCTATCCTATCCTCTATCCTATCCTATCCTCCATCCTATCCTATCCTCTATCCTATAATATCCTCTATCCTATCCAATCCTCTACCGTCTCCTATCCTGTATCCGATCCAATCCCCTATCCTCTATCCTATCCTATTCTCTATCCTATCCTCTATCGTATCCTATCCTCTATCCTATCCTATCCTTTATCCTATCCTATCCTCTATCCTATCCTATCCTCTATAATATCGTATCCTCTATAATATCGTATCCTCTATAATATCGTATCCTCTATAATATCGTATCCTGTATCCTATCCTATCCTCTGTCCTATCCTATCCTCTATCCTATCCTATCCTCTATCCTATCCTATCCTCTATCCTATACTATCCTCTATCCTGTCCTATCCTCTATAATATCGTATCCTCTATAATATCGTATCCTGTATCCTATCCTGTCATCTTTACTATTCTATCCTCAATCCTATCCTATCCTCTATCCTATCCAATCCTCTATCCTATCCTATCCTATCCTCTATCCTATCCTATCCCCTATCCTATCCAATCCTCTATCCTATCCTATCCTCTATCCTATCCTATCCTCTATCCTATCCTATCCTCTATCCTATCCTATCCTCTATCCTATCCTATCCTCTATCCTATCCAATCCTATATCCTATCCTGTATCCTATCCTATCCTCCATCCTATCCTATCCTCTATCCTATAATATCATCTATCCTATCCTATATTCTATCCTATCCTATCCTCAATTCTTTCATATGCTCTATCATCTGCTCTATCCTCTCCTATCCTCAATCCTATCCTATCCTCTATCCGATCCTATCCTCTATCCTATCCAATCCTATATCCTATCCTCTATCCTATCCTATCCTCCATCCTATCCTATCCTCTATCCTATAATATCATCTATCCTATCCTATCCTCTATCGTCTCCTATCCTCTATGCTATCCAATCCCCTATGTTATCCTCTATCCTATCCTATCCTCTATAATATCCTATCCTCTATCCTATCCTCTGTCCTATCCTATCCTCCATCCTATCCTATCCTCTATCCTATCCTATCCTCTATCCTATCCTATCCTCTATCCTGTCCTATCCTCCATCCTATCCTATCCTGTATCCTATAACATCATCTATCCTATCCTACTCTCTATCCTATCCTATATTCTATCCTATCCTATCCTCAATTCTTTCCTATGCTCTATCATCTGCTCTATCCTCTCCTATCCTCAATCCTATCCTATCCTCTATCCGATCCTATCCTGTATCCTATCCAATCCTATATCCTATCCTCTATCCTATAATATCATCTATCCTATTCTATTGTCTATCCTATCCTATCCTCTATCGTCTCCTATCCTCTATGCTATCCAATCCCCTATGTTATCCTCTATCCTATCCTATCCTCTATCGTCTCGTATCCTCTATGCTATCCAATCCCCTATCCTATCCTCTATCCTATCCTATCCTCTATCCTATCCTATCCTATATCCTATCCTATCCTCCATCCTGATCCTATCCTCTATCCTATCCTATCCTCTATCCTATCCTATCCTCTATAATATCGTATCCTCTATAATATCGTATAATGTATCCTATCCTGTAATCTTTCCTATCCTATCATCAATCCTATCCTATCCTCTATGGTCTCCTATCATCTATCCTATCCAATCCCCTATGTTATCCTCTATCCTATCTTATCCTCTATCCTATCCTATCCTCCATCCTATCCTATCCTCTATCCTATAATATCCTCTATCCTATCCTATCCTCTATCCTATCCAATCCTCTACCGTCTCCTATCCTGTATCCGATCCAATCCCCTACCCTCTATCCTATCCTATTCTCTATCCTATAATCTATCGTATCCTATCCTTTATCCTATCCTATCCTCTATCTTCTCCTATCCTCTATCCTATCCTATCCTCAACCCTATCCTATCCTCAATTCTATCGTATACTCCATACTATCCTATCCGCTATCCTATCCTATCCTATCCTCTATCCTATCCTATACTCTATCCTCTCCTATCCTCTATCCTATCCTATCCTTTATCCTATCCTATCCTTTATCCTATCCTATCCTCTATCCTATCCTATCCTCTATAATATCGTATCCTCTATACTATAGTATCCTCTATCCAATAACAACATCTATCCTATCCTATTCTCTATCCTATTATATATTCTATCCTATCCTATCCTCAATTCTTTCCTATGCTCTATCATCTGCTCTATCCTCTCCTATCCTCAATCCTATCCTATCCTCTATCCAATCCTATCCTCTATCCTATCCAATCCTATATCCTATCCTCTATAATATCCTATCCTCTATCCTATCCTATCCTCTGTCCTATCCTATCATCTATCCTATCCTATCCTCTATCCTATCCTATCCTCTATCCTATCCTATCCTATCCTCTATCCTATCCTATCCTATATCCTATCCTATCCTCTATAATATCGTATCCTGTATCCTATCCTGTCCTCTTTCCTATCCTATCATCAATCCTATCCTATCCTCTATCCTATCCAATCCCCTATGTTATCCCCTATCCTATCCTCTATAATATCGTATCCTCTATCATATCCTATCCTCTTTCCTATAATATCATCTATCCCATCCTATCCTCTATCCTATCCTATCCTCTATCCTAACATATCCTCTATCCTATCCTATCCTCTATCCTATCCTATCCTCTATCCTATCCTGTCCTCTTTCCTATCCTATCCTCAACCCTATCCTATCCTCAATTCTATCCTATACTCCATCCTATCCTATCCGCTATCCTATCCTATCCTCTATCCTATAATATCCTCTATAATATCCAATCCTCTATCCTATCCTCTATCCTAACCTCTATCCTATCCTCTATCCTATCCTATCCTCTATCCGTATCCTATCCGCTATCCTATCCTATCCTCTATCCTATAATATCCTCTATCCTATCCAATCATCTATCCTATCCTCTATCCTATCCTATCCTTTATCCTATCCTATCCTCTATCCTATCCTATCCTCTATAATATCGTATCCTCTATAATATCGTATCCTGTATCCTATCCTATCCTCTGTCCTATCCGCTCCTCTATCCTATCCTATCCTCTATCCTATCCTATCCTCTACCCTATCCTATCCTCTATCCTGTCCTATCCTCTATCCTATCCTATCCAGTCCTCTATCCTATCCTATCCTATCCTATCCTATATCCTATCCTATCCTCTTTCCTATCCTAGCCTCTATCCTATCCAATCCTCTATACTATCCTATCCTCTATCCTATAATATCCTCTATCCTATCCTATTCTCTATCCTATACTCTATCGTATCGTATCCTCGATCACATCCTATCCTCAACCCTATCCTATCCTCAAGTCTATCGTATACTAAATCCTATCCTATCCGCTATCCTATCCTATCCACTATCCTATAATATCCTCTATCCTATCCAATACTCTATCCTATCCTCTATCCTATCCTCTATCGTATCCTATCCTCTATCCTATCCTATCCTCTATCCTATCCTATCCTCTATCCTATCCTGTCCTCTTTCCTATCCTATCCTCAACCCTATCCTATCCCCAATTCTATCCTATACTCCATCCTATCCTATCCGCTATCCTATCCTATCCTCTATCCTATAATATCCTCTATCCTATCCAATCCTCTATCCTATCCTCTATCCTATCCTCTATCCTATCCTATCCTCTATCCGTATCCTATCCGCTATCCTATCCTATCCTCTATCCTATAATATCCTCTATCCTATCCAATCCTCTATCCTATCCTCTATCCTATCCTCTATCCTATCCTATCCTTTATCCTATCCTATCCTCTATAATATCGTATTCTCTATAATATCGTATCCTGTATCCTATCCTATCCTCTGTCCTATCCTATTCTCTATCCTATCCTATCCTCTATCCTATCCTATCCTCTATCCTTCCTATCCTCTATCCTGTCCTATCCTCTATCCTGTCCTATCCTCTATCCTGTCCTATCCTCTATCCTATCCTATCCTCTATCCTATCCAATCCTCTATCCTATCCTATCCTATCCTATCCTATATCCTATCCTATCCTATCCTCTATAATATCGTATCCTGTATCCTATTCTGTAATCTTTCCTATCCTATCATTAATCCTATCCTATACTCTATCGTATCGTATCCTCGATCATATCCTATCCTCAACCCTATCCTATCCTCAATTCTATCCTATACTCCATCCTATCCTATCCGCTATCCTATCCTATCCTCTATCCTATAATATCCTCTATCCTATCCAATCCTCTATCCTATCCAATCCTCTATCCTATCCTCTATCCTATCCTCTATCCTATCCTATCATCTATCCGTATCCTATCCGCTATCCTATCCTATCCTCTATCCTATAATATCCTCTATCCTATCCAATCCTCTATCCTATCCTCTATCCTATCCTCTATCCTATCCTATCCTTTATCCTATCCTATCCTCTATCCTATCCTATCCTCTATCCTATACTATCCTCTATCCTGTCCTATCCTCTATAATATCGTATCCTCTATAATATCGTATCCTGTATCCTATCCTATCCTCTGTCCTATCCTATCCTCTATCCTATCCTATCCTCTATCCTATCCTATCCTCTATCCTATACTATCCTCTATCCTGTCCTATCCTCTATAATATCGTATCCTCTATAATATCGTATCCTGTATCCTATCCTGTCATCTTTACTATTCTATCCTCAATCCTATCCTATCCTCTATCCTATCCAATCCTCTATCCTATCCTATCCTATCCTCTATCCTATCCTATCCTCTATCCTATCCAATCCTCTATCCTACCCTATCCTCTATCCTATCCTATCCTCTATCCTATCCTATCCTCTATCCTATCCTATCCTCTATCCTATCCTATCCTCTATCCTATCCAATCCTATATCCTATCCTCTATCCTATCCTATCCTCCATCCTATCCTATCCTCTATCCTATAATATCATCTATCCTATCCTATATTCTATCCTATCCTATCCTCAATTCTTTCCTATGCTCTATCATCTGCTCTATCCTCTCCTATCCTCAATCCTATCCTATCCTCTATCCGATCCTATCCTCTATCCTATCCAATCCTATATCCTATCCTCTATCCTATAATATCCTCCATCGTATCCTATCCTCTATCCTATAATATCATCTATCCTATCCTATCCTCTATCGTCTCCTATCCTCTATGCTATCCAATCCCCTATGTTATCCTCTATCCTATCCTATCCTCTATAATATCCTATCCTCTATCCTATCCTCTGTCCTATCCTATCCTCCATCCTATCCTATCCTCTATCCTATCCTATCCTCTATCCTATCCTATCCTCTATCCTGTCCTATCCTCCATCCTATCCTATCCTGTATCCTATAACATCATCTATCCTATCCTACTCTCTATCCTATCCTATATTCTATCCTATCCTATCCTCAATTCTTTCCTATGCTCTATAATATCGTATCCTGTATCCTATCCTATCCTCTGTCCTATCCTATCCTCTATCCTATCCTATCCTCTATCCTATCCTATCCTCTATCCTATACTATCCTCTATCCTGTCCTATCCTCTATAATATCGTATCCTCTATAATATCGTATCCTGTATCCTATCCTATCCTCTGTCCTATCCTATCCTCTATCCTATCCTATCCTCTATCCTATCCTATCCTCTATCCTATACTATCCTCTATCCTGTCCTATCCTCTATAATATCGTATCCTCTATAATATCGTATCCTGTATCCTATCCTGTCATCTTTACTATTCTATCCTCAATCCTATCCTATCCTCTATCCTATCCAATCCTCTATCCTATCCTATCCTATCCTCTATCCTATCCTATCCTCTATCCTATCCAATCCTCTATCCTACCCTATCCTCTATCCTATCCTATCCTCTATCCTATCCTATCCTCTATCCTATCCTATCCTCTATCCTATCCTATCCTCTATCCTATCCAATCCTATATCCTATCCTCTATCCTATCCTATCCTCCATCCTATCCTATCCTCTATCCTATAATATCATCTATCCTATCCTATATTCTATCCTATCCTATCCTCAATTCTTTCCTATGCTCTATCATCTGCTCTATCCTCTCCTATCCTCAATCCTATCCTATCCTCTATCCGATCCTATCCTCTATCCTATCCAATCCTATATCCTATCCTCTATCCTATAATATCCTCCATCGTATCCTATCCTCTATCCTATAATATCATCTATCCTATCCTATCCTCTATCGTCTCCTATCCTCTATGCTATCCAATCCCCTATGTTATCCTCTATCCTATCCTATCCTCTATAATATCCTATCCTCTATCCTATCCTCTGTCCTATCCTATCCTCCATCCTATCCTATCCTCTATCCTATCCTATCCTCTATCCTATCCTATCCTCTATCCTGTCCTATCCTCCATCCTATCCTATCCTGTATCCTATAACATCATCTATCCTATCCTACTCTCTATCCTATCCTATATTCTATCCTATCCTATCCTCAATTCTTTCCTATGCTCTATCATCTGCACTATCCTCTCCTATCCTCAATCCTATCCTATCCTCTATCCGATCCTATCCTGTATCCTATCCAATCCTATATCCTATCCTCTATCCTATAATATCATCTATCCTATTCTATTGTCTATCCTATCCTATCCTCTATCGTCTCCTATCCTCTATGATATCCAATCCCCTATGTTATCCTCTATCCTATCCTATCCTCTATCGTCTCGTATCCTCTATGCTATCCAATCCCCTATCCTATCCTCTATCCTATCCTATCCTCTATCCTATCCTATCCTATATCCTATCCTATCCTCCATCCTGATCCTATCCTCTATCCTATCCTATCCTCTATCCTATCCTATCCTCTATAATATCGTATCCTCTATAATATCGTATAATGTATCCTATCCTGTAATCTTTCCTATCCTATCATCAATCCTATCCTATCCTCTATGGTCTCCTATCATCTATCCTATTCAATCCCCTATGTTATCCTCTATCCTATCTTATCCTCTATCCTATCCTATCCTCCATCCTATCCTATCCTCTATCCTATAATATCCTCTATCCTATCCTATCCTCTATCCTATCCAATCCTCTACCGTCTCCTATCCTGTATCCGATCCAATCCCCTACCCTCTATCCTATCCTATTCTCTATCCTATAATCTATCGTATCCTATCCTCTATCCTATCCTATCCTCTATCTTCTCCTATCCTCTATCCTATCCTATCCTCAACCCTATCCTATCCTCAATTCTATCGTATACTCCATACTATCCTATCCGCTATCCTATCCTATCCTCTATCCTATCCTATACTCTATCCTCTCCTATCCTCTATCCTATCCTATCCTTTATCCTATCCTATCCTTTATCCTATCCTATCCTCTATCCTATCCTATCCTCTATCCTATCCTATCCTCTATCCTATCCTATCCTATATCCTATCCTATCCTCCATCCTGATCCTATCCTCTATCCTATCCTATCCTCTATCCTATCCTATCCTCTATAATATCGTATCCTCTATAATATCGTATAATGTATCCTATCCTGTAATCTTTCCTATCCTATCATCAATCCTATCCTATCCTCTATGGTCTCCTATCATCTATCCTATTCAATCCCCTATGTTATCCTCTATCCTATCTTATCCTCTATCCTATCCTATCCTCCATCCTATCCTATCCTCTATCCTATAATATCCTCTATCCTATCCTATCCTCTATCCTATCCAATCCTCTACCGTCTCCTATCCTGTATCCGATCCAATCCCCTACCCTCTATCCTATCCTATTCTCTATCCTATAATCTATCGTATCCTATCCTCTATCCTATCCTATCCTCTATCTTCTCCTATCCTCTATCCTATCCTATCCTCAACCCTATCCTATCCTCAATTCTATCGTATACTCCATACTATCCTATCCGCTATCCTATCCTATCCTCTATCCTATCCTATACTCTATCCTCTCCTATCCTCTATCCTATCCTATCCTTTATCCTATCCTATCCTTTATCCTATCCTATCCTCTATCCTATCCTATCCTCTATAATATCGTATCCTCTATACTATCGTATCCTCTATCCTATCCTATCCTCTATCTTCTCCTATCCTCTATCCTATCCTATCCTCTATCCTATCCTATCCTCTATCCTGTCCTATCCTCTATCCTATCCTATCCTCTATCCTATCCTATCCTCTATCCTATCGCATCCTCTAGCCTATCCAATCCTCTATCCTATCCTATCCTCTATCCTATCCTATCCTCTATCCTATCCTATCCTCTATCCTGTCCTATCCTCCATCATATCCTATCCTCTATCCAATAACAACATCTATCCTATCCTATTCTCTATCCTATCCTATATTCTATCCTATCCTATCCTCAATTCTTTCCTATGCTCTATCATCTGCTCTATCCTCTCCTATCCTCTATCCTATCCTATCCTCTATCCTATCCTATCCTCTATCCTATCCTATCCTCCATCCTATCCTATCCTCTATCCTATCCTATCCTCTATAATATCGTATCCTCTATAATATCGTATCCTGTATCCTATCCTGTAATCTTTCCTATCCTATCATCAATCCTATCCTCTCCTCTATCCTATCCAATCCCCTATGTTATCCTCTATCCTATCTTATCCTCTATCCTATCCTATCCTCTATCCTATCCTATCCTCTATAATATCGTATCCTGTATCCTATCCTGTAATCTTTCCTATCCTATCATCAATCCTATCCTATCCTCCATCGTCTCCCATCCTCTATCCTATCCAATCCCCTATGTTATCCTCTATCCTATCTTATCCTCTATCCTATCCTATCCTCTATCCTATCCTATCCTCTATCCTATCCTATCGTCTATCCTATCCTATCCTGTATCCTATCCTATCAACTATCCTATCCTATCCTCTATCCTATCCTATCCTATCAACTATCCTATCCTATCCTCTATCCTATCCTCTCCTCTATCCTATCCTATCCTCTATCCTATCCTATCCTCTACAATATCGTATCCTCTATAATATCGTATCCTGTATCCTATCCTGTCCTCTTTCCTATCCTATCCACAATCCTATCCTATCCTCTATCCTTTGGTATCCTCTATCATATCCTATCCTCTATCCTATCCTATCCTCTATCCTATCCTATCCTCTATCCTATCCTATCCTGTATCCTATCATATCAACTATCCTATCCTATACTCTATCCTATCCTATCCTCTATCCTATCCTATCCTATATCCTATCCTATCCTATCCTCTATCCTATCCTATCCTCTATCCTATCCTATCCTCCATCCTATCCTATCCTCTATCCTATCCTATCCTCTATAATATCGTATCCTCTATAATATCGTATCCTGTATCCTATCCTGTAATCTTTCCTATCCTATCATCAATCCTATCCTATCCTCTATCCTATCCAATCCCCTATGTTATCCTCTATCCTATCTTATCCTCTATCCTATTCTATCCTCCATCCTATCATATTCTCTATCCTATAATATCCTCTATCCTATCCAATCCTCTACCGTCTCCTATCCTGTATCCGATCCAATCCCCTATCCTCTATCCTATCCTATTCTATATCGTATCCTCTATCGTATCCTATCCTCTATCCTATCCTATCCTCTATCCTATCCTATCCTCTATAATATCGTATCCTCTATAATATCGTATCCTGTATCCTATCCTGTAATCTTTCCTATCCTATCCTGTATCCTATCATATCAACTATCCTATCCTATCCTCTATCCTATCCTATCCTCTATCCTATTCTATCCTATATCCTATCCTATCCTATCCTATCCTCTATCCTATCCTATCCTCTATCCTATCCTATCCTCTATCCTATCCTATCCTCCATCCTATCCTATCCTCTATCCTATAACATCATCTATCCTATCCTATCCTCTATCCTATCCTATCCTCTATCCTATCCTATCCTCTATCCTATCATATCCTCTATCCTATCCTATCCTCTATCCTATCCTGTCCTCTATCCTATCCTATCCTCTATCCTATTCTATCCTCCATCCTATCCTATCCTGTATCCTATCCTATCCTCTATCCTATCCTATCCTCTATCCTATCCTATCCTCTATCCTATCCTGTCCTCTATCCTATCCTATCCTCTATCCTATCCTATCCTCTATCCTATCCTATCCTCTATCCTATCCTATCCTCTATCCTATCCTATCCTCTATCCTATCCTATCCTCTATCCTATCCTATCCTCCATCCTATCCTATCCTGTATCCTATCCTATCCTCTATAATATCGTATCCTGTATCCTATCCTGTAATCTTTCCTATCCTATCATCAATCCTATCCTATCCTCTATCGTCTCCTATCCTCTATCCTATCCAATCCCCTATGTTATCCTCTATCCTATCTTATCCTCTATCCTATTCTATCCTCCATCCTATCATATCCTCTATCCTATAATATCCTCTATCCTATCCAATCCCCTATGTTATCCTCTATCCTATCTTATCCTCTATCCTATCCTATCCTCCATCCTATACTATCCTCTATCCTATCCTATCCTCTATCCTATCCTATCCTCTATCCTATCCTATCCTGTATCCTATCCTATCAACTATCCTATCCTATCCTCTATCCTATCCTATCCTATCAACTATCCTATCCTATCCTCTATCCTATCCTATCCTCTGTCCTATCCTATCCTCTCTCCTATCCTCTCCTCTATCCTATCCTATCCTCTATCCTATCCTACCCTCTACAATATCGTATCCTCTATAATATCGTATCCTCTATCCTATCCTATCCTCTATCCTATCCTATCCTCTATCCTATCCTGTCCTCTATCCTATCCTATCCTCTATCCTATCCTATCCTCTATCCTATCCTATCCTCTATCCTATCCTATCCTCTATCCTATCCTATCCTCTATCCTATCCTATCCTGTATCCTATCATATCAACTATCCTATCCTATCCTCTATCCTATCCTATCCTCTATCCTATCCTATCCCATATCCTATCCTATCCTATCCTCTATCCTATCCTATCCTCTATCCTATCCTATCCTCCATCCTATCCTATCCTCTATCCTATCCTATCCTCTATAATATCGTATCCTCTATAATATCGTATCCTGTATCCTATCCTGTAATCTTTCCTATCCTATCATCAATCCTATCCTATCCTCTATCGTCTCCTATCCTCTATCCTATCCAATCCCCTATGTTATCCTCTACCCTATCTTATCCTCTATCCTATTCTATCCTCCATCCTATCATATCCTCTATCCCATAATATCCTCTATCCTATCCAATCCTCTACCGTCTCCTATCCTGTATCCGATCCAATCCCCTATCCTCTATCCTATCCTATTCTATATCGTATCCTCTATAGTATCTTATCCTCTATCCTATCCTATCCTCTATCGTATCCTATCCTCTATAATATCGTATCCTCTATAATATCGTATCCTGTATCCTATCCTGTAATCTTTCCTATCCTATCATCAATCCTATCCTATCCTCTATTTTCTCCTCTCCTCTATCCTATCCAATCCCCTATGTTATCCTCTATCCTATCTTATCCTCTATCCTATCCTATCCTCTATCCTATCCTATCCTCTATCCTATCCTATCCTCTATCCTATACTATCCTCTATCCTATCCTATCCTCTATCCTATCCTATCGTCTATCCTATCCTATCCTGTATCCTATCCTATCAACTATCCTATCCTATCCTCTATCCTATCCTATCCTATCAACTATCCTATCCTATCCTCTATCCTATCCTCTCCTCTATCCTATCCTATCCTCTATCCTATCCTATCCTCTACAATATCGTATCCTCTATAATATCGTATCCTGTATCCTATCCTGTCCTCTTTCCTATCCTATCCACAATCCTATCCTATCCTCTATCCTTTGGTATCCTCTATCATATCCTATCCTCTATCCTATCCTATCCTCTATCCTATCCTATCCTCTATCCTATCCTATCCTGTATCCTATCATATCAACTATCCTATCCTATACTCTATCCTATCCTATCCTCTATCCTATCCTATCCTATATCCTATCCTATCCTATCCTCTATCCTATACTATCCTCTATCCTATCCTATCCTCCATCCTATCCTATCCTCTATCCTATCCTATCCTCTATAATATCGTATCCTCTATAATATCGTATCCTGTATCCTATCCTGTAATCTTTCCTATCCTATCATCAATCCTATCCTATCCTCTATCCTATCCAATCCCCTATGTTATCCTCTATCCTATCTTATCCTCTATCCTATTCTATCCTCCATCCTATCATATCCTCTATCCTATAATATCCTCTATCCTATCCAATCCTCTACCGTCTCCTATCCTGTATCCGATCCAATCCCCTATCCTCTATCCTATCCTATTCTATATCGTATCCTCTATCGTATCCTATCCTCTATCCTATCCTATCCTCTATCCTATCCTATCCTCTATAATATCGTATCCTCTATAATATCGTATCCTGTATCCTATCCTGTAATCTTTCCTATCCTATCCTGTATCCTATCATATCAACTATCCTATCCTATCCTCTATCCTATCCTATCCTCTATCCTATTCTATCCTATATCCTATCCTATCCTATCCTATCCTCTATCCTATCCTATCCTCTATCCTATCCTATCCTCCATCCTATCCTATCCTCTATCCTATCCTATCCTCTATAATATCGTATCCTCTATAATATCGTATCCTATATCCTATCCTGTAATCTTTCCTATCCTATCATCAATCCTATCCTATCCTCTATCGTCTCCTATCCTCTATCCTATCCAATCCTCTATCCTATCCTATCCTCTATCCTATCCTATCCTCTATCCTATCCTATCCTCTATCCTATCCTATCCTCTATCCTATCCTATCCTCTATCCTATCCTATCCTCTATCCTATCCTATCCTCTATCCTATCCTATCCTCTATCCTATCCTATCCTCTATCCTATCCTATCCTCTATAATTTCGTATCCTGTATCCTACCCTGTCCTCTTTCCTATCCTATCCTCAATCCTATCGTTTCGTCTATCCTATGGTATCCTCTATCCTATCCAATCCTCTATCCTATCCTATCCTCTATCCTATCCTATCCTCTATCCTATCCTATCCTATATCCTATCCTATCCTCTATCGTATCCTATCCTCTATCCTATCCTATCCTCTATCCTATCCTATCCTCTATCCTATCCTATCCTCTATCGTATCCTATCCTCTATAATATCGTATCCTCTATAATATCGTATTCTGTATCCTATCCTGTAATCTTTCCTATCCTATCATCAATCCTATCCTATCCTCTATCCTATCCAATCCCCTATGTTATCCTCTATCGTATCTTATCCTCTATCCTATTCTATCCTCCATCCTATCATATCCTCTATCCTATAATATCCTCTATCCTATCCAATCCTCTACCGTCTCCTATCCTGTATCCGATCCAATCCCCTATCCTCTATCCTATCCTATTCTATATCGTATCCTCTATCGTATCCTATCCTCTATCCTATCCTATCCTCTATCCTATCCTATCCTCTATAATATCGTATCCTCTATAATATCGTATCCTGTATCCTATCCTGTAATCTTTCCTATCCTATCCTCTATCCTATCCTATCCTGTATCCTATCATATCAACTATCCTATCCTATCCTCTATCCTATCCTATCCTCTATCCTATTCTATCCTATATCCTATCCTATCCTATCCTATCCTCTATCCTATCCTATCCTCTATCCTATCCTATCCTCCATCCTATCCTATCCTCTATCCTATCCTATCCTCTATAATATCGTATCCTCTATAATATCGTATCCTGTATCCTATCCTGTAATCTTTCCTATCCTATCATCAATCCTATCCTATCCTCTATCGTCTCCTATCCTCTATCCTATCCAATCCTCTATCCTATCCTATCCTCTATCCTATCCTATCCTCTATCCTATCCTATCCTCTATCCTATCCTATCCTCTATCCTATCCTATCCTCTATCCTATCCTATCCTCTATCCTATCCTATCCTCTATCCTATCCTATCCTCTATCCTATCCTATCCTCTATCCTATCCTATCCTCTATCCTATCCTATCCTCTATCCTATCCTATCCTCTATCCTATCCTATCCTCTATCCTATCCTATCCTCTATCCTATCCTATCCTCTATAATTTCGTATCCTGTATCCTACCCTGTCCTCTTTCCTATCCTATCCTCAATCCTATCGTTTCGTCTATCCTATGGTATCCTCTATCCTATCCAATCCTCTATCCTATCCTATCCTCTATCCTATCCTATCCTCTATCCTATCCTATCCTATATCCTATCCTATCCTCTATCGTATCCTATCCTCTATCCTATCCTATCCTCTATCCTATCCTATCCTCTATCGTATCCTATCCTCTATAATATCGTATCCTCTATAATATCGTATCCTGTATCCTATCCTGTAATCTTTCCTATCCTATCCTCTATCCTATCCTATCCTCTATCCTATCCTATCCTGTATCCTATCCTATCAACTATCCTATCCTATCCTCTATCCTATCCTATCCTCTATTCTATCCTATCCTCTATCCTATCCTATCCTCTGTCCTATCCTATCCTCTCTCTTATCCTCTCCTCTATCCTATCCTATCCTCTACAATATCGTATCCTCTATAATATCGTATCCTGTATCCTATCCTGTCCTCTTTCCTATCCTATCCACAATCCTATCCTATCCTCTATCCTTTGGTATCCTCTATCATATCCTATCCTCTATCCTATCCTATCCTCTATCCTATCCTATCCTGTATCCTATCTTATCAAATATCCTATCCTATCCTCTATCCTATCCTATCCTTTATCCTATCCTATCCTATATCCTATCCTATCCTATCCTCTATCCTATCCTATCCTCTATCCTATCCTATCCTCCATCCTATCCTATCCTCTATCCTATCCTATCCTCTATAATATCGTATCCTGTATCCTATCCTGTAATCTTTCCTATCCTATCATCAATCCTATCCTATCCTCTATCGTCTCCTATCCTCTATCCTATCCAATCCCCTATGTTATCCTCTATCCTATCTTATCCTCTATCCTATTCTATCCTCCATCCTATCATATCCTCTATCCTATAATATCCTCTATCCTATCCAATCCTCTACCGTCTCCTATCCTGTATCCGATCCAATCCCCTATCCTCTATCCTATCCTATTCTATATCGTATCCTCTATCGTATCCTATCCTCTATCCTATCCTATCCTCTATCCTATCCTATCCTCTATCCTATCCTATCCTCTATAATATCGTATCCTGTATCCTATCCTGTAATCTTTCCTATCCTATCATCAATCCTATCCTATCCTCCATCGTCTCCCATCCTCTATCCTATCCAATCCCCTATGTTATCCTCTATCCTATCTTATCCTCTATCCTATCCTATCCTCTATCCTATACTATCCTCTATCCTATCCTATCCTCTATCCTATACTATCCTCTATCCTATCCAATCCTCTATCCTATCCTATCCTCTATCCTATCCTATCCTCTATCCTATCCTATCCTATATCCTATCCTATCCTCTATCCTATCCTATCCTCTGTCCTATCCTATCCTCTCTCCTATCCTCTCCTCTATCCTATCCTATCCTCTATCCTATCCTATCCTCTACCCTATCCTATCCTCTACAATATCGTATCCTCTATAATATCGTATCCTGTATCCCATCCTGTCCTCTTTCCTATCCTATCCTCAATCCTATCCTATCCTCTATCCTTTGGTATCCTCTATCCTATCCAATCCTCTATCCTATCCTATCCTCTATCCTATCCTATCCTCTATCCTATCCTATCCTCTATCCTATCCTATCCTCTATCATATACTATCCTCTATCCTATCCTATCGTCTATCCTATCCTATCCTCTATCCTATCCTATCCTGTATCCTATCCTATCAACTATCCTATCCTATCCTCTATCCTATCCTATCCTATCAACTATCCTATCCTATCCTCTATCCTATCCTATCCTCTATTCTATCCTATCCTCTATCCTATCCTATCCTCTGTCCTATCCTATCCTCTCTCTTATCCTCTCCTCTATCCTATCCTATCCTCTACAATATCGTATCCTCTATAATATCGTATCCTGTATCCTATCCTGTCCTCTTTCCTATCCTATCCACAATCCTATCCTATCCTCTATCCTTTGGTATCCTCTATCATATCCTATCCTCTATCCTATCCTATCCTCTATCCTATCCTATCCTGTATCCTATCATATCAAATATCCTATCCTATCCTCTATCCTATCCTATCCTCTATCCTATCCTATCCTATATCCTATCCTATCCTATCCTGTATCCTATCCTATCCTCTATCCTATCCTATCCTCCATCCTATCCTATCCTCTATCCTATCCTATCCTCTATAATATCGTATCCTCTATAATATCGTATCCTGTATCCTATCCTGTAATCTTTCCTATCCTATCATCAATCCTATCCTATCCTCTATCGTCTCCTATCCTCTATCCTATCCAATCCCCTATGTTATCCTCTATCCTATCTTATCCTCTATCCTATTCTATCCTCCATCCTATCATATCCTCTATCCTATAATATCCTCTATCCTATCCAATCCTCTACCGTCTCCTATCCTGTATCCGATCCAATCCCCTATCCTCTGTCCTATCCTATTCTATATCGTATCGTCTATCGTATCCTATCCTCTATCCTATCCTATCCTCTATCCTATCCTATCCTCTATAATATCGTATCCTCTATAATATCGTATCCTGCATCCTATCCTGTAATCTTTCCTATCCTATCATCAATCCTATCCTATCCTCTATCGTCTCCTATCCTCTATCCTATCCAATCCCCTATGTTATCCTCTATCCTATCTTATCCTCTATCCTATCCTATCCTCTATCCTATACTATCCTCTATCCTATCCTATCCTCTATCCTATACTATCCTCTATCCTATCCAATCCTCTATCCTATCCTATCCTCTATCCTATCCTATCCTCTATCCTATCCTATCCTATATCCTATCCTATCCTCTATCCTATCCTATCCTCTGTCCTATCCTATCCTCTCTCCTATCCTCTCCTCTATCCTATCCTATCCTCTATCCTATCCTATCCTCTACCCTATCCTATCCTCTACAATATCGTATCCTCTATAATATCGTATCCTGTATCCCATCCTGTCCTCTTTCCTATCCTATCCTCAATCCTATCCTATCCTCTATCCTTTGGTATCCTCTATCCTATCCAATCCTCTATCCTATCCTATCCTCTATCCTATCCTATGCTCTATCCTATCCTATCCTATATCCTATCCTATCCTCTATCCTATCCTATCCTCTATCCTATCCTATCCTCTATCCTATCCTATCCTCTATCCTATCCTATCCTCTATCCTATCCTATCCTCTATAATATCGTATCCTCTATAATATCGTATCCTGTATCCTATCCTATCCTCTATCCTATCCTATCCTATATCCTATCCTATCCTCTATCCTATGCTATCCTCTATCCTATCCTATCCTCCATCCTATCCTATCCTCTATCCTATCCTATCCTCTATAATATCGTATCCTCTATAATATCGTATCCTGTATCCTATCCTGTCCTCTTTCCTATCCTATCCACAATCCTATCCTATCCTCTATCCTTTGGTATCCTCTATCACATCCTATCCTCTATCCTATCCTATCCTCTATCCTATCCTATCCTGTATCCTATCATATCAAATATCCTATCCTATCCTCTATCCTATCCTATCCTCTATCCTATCCTATCCTCTATAATATCGTATCCTCTATAATATCGTATCCTGTATCCTATCCTATCCTCTATCCTATCCTATCCTATATCCTATCCTATATCCTATCCTATCCTCTATCCTATGCTATCCTCTATCCTATCCTATCCTCCATCCTATCCTATCCTCTATCCTATCCTATCCTCTATAATATCTTATCCTCTATAATATCGTATCCTGTATCCTATCCTGTAATCTTTCCTATCCAATCATCAATCCTATCCTATCCTCCATCGTCTCCCATCCCCTATCCTATCCAATCCCCTATGTTATCCTCTATCCTATCCTATCCTCCATCCTATCCTATCCTCTATCCTATAATATCCTCTATCCTATCCAATCCTCTATCCTATCCTCTATTCTCTCCTCTATCCTATCCTATCCTCTATCCTATCCTACCCTCTATCGTATCCTATCCTCTATAATATCGTATCCTCTATAATATCGTATCCTGTATCCTATCCTGTAATCTTTCCTATCCTATCATCAATCCTATCCTATCCTCTATGGTCTCCTCTCCTCTATCCTATCCAATCCCCTATGTTATCCTCTATCCTATCTTATCCTCTATCCTATCCTATCCTCTATCCTATCCTATCCTCTATAATATCGTATCCTGTATCCTATCCTGTAATCTTTCCTATCCTATAATCAATCCTATCCTATCCTCCATCGTCTCCCATCCTCTATCCTATCCAATCCCCTATGTTATCCTCTATTCTATCTTATCCTCTATCCTATCCTATCCTCTATCCTATCCTATAATCAATCCTATCCTATCCTCCATCGTCTCCCATCCTCTATCCTATCCAATCCCCTATGTTATCCTCTATCCTATCCTATCCTGTATCCTATCCTATCAACTATCCTATCCTATCCTCTATCCTATCCTATCCTATCAACTATCCTATCCTATCCTCTATCCTATCCTATCCTCTATTCTATCCTATCCTCTATCCTATCCTATCCTCTGTCCTATCCTATCCTCTCTCTTATCCTCTCCTCTATCCTATCCTATCCTCTACAATATCGTATCCTCTATAATATCGTATCCTGTATCCTATCCTGTCCTCTTTCCTATCCTATCCACAATCCTATCCTATCCTCTATCCTTTGGTATCCTCTATCATATCCTATCCTCTATCCTATCCTATCCTCTATCCTATCCTATCCTGTATCCTATCATATCAAATATCCTATCCTATCCTCTATCCTATCCTATCCTCTATCCTATCCTATCCTATATCCTATCCTATCCTATCCTCTATCCTATCCTATCCTCTATCCTATCCTATCCTCCATCCTATCCTATCCTCTATCCTATCCTATCCTCTATAATATCGTATCCTCTATAATATCGTATCCTGTATCCTATCCTGTAATCTTTCCTATCCTATCATCAATCCTATCCTATCCTCTATCGTTTCCTATCCTCTATCCTATCCAATCCCCTATGTTATCCTCTATCCTATCTTATCCTCTATCCTATTCTATCCTCCATCCTATCATATCCTCTATCCTATAATATCCTCTATCCTATCCAATCCTCTACCGTCTCCTATCCTGTATCCGATCCAATCCCCTATCCTCTATCCTATCCTATTCTATATCGTATCCTCTATCGTATCCTATCCTCTATCCTATCCTATCCTCTATCCTATCCTATCCTCTATAATATCGTATCCTCTATAATATCGTATCCTGTATCCTATCCTGTAATCTTTCCTATCCTATCATCAATCCTATCCTATCCTCCATCGTCTCCCATCCTCTATCCTATCCAATCCCCTATGTTATCCTCTATCCTATCTTATCCTCTATCCTATCCTATCCTCTATCCTATACTATCCTCTATCCTATCCTATCCTCTATCCTATACTATCCTCTATCCTATCCAATCCTCTATCCTATCCTATCCTCTATCCTATCCTATCCTCTATCCTATCCTATCCTATATCCTATCCTATCCTCTATCCTATCCTATCCTCTGTCCTATCCTATCCTCTCTCCTATCCTCTCCTCTATCCTATCCTATCCTCTATCCTATCCTATCCTCTACCCTATCCTATCCTCTACAATATCGTATCCTCTATAATATCGTATCCTGTATCCCATCCTGTCCTCTTTCCTATCCTATCCTCAATCCTATCGTATCGTCTATCCTATGGTATCCTCTATCCTATCCAATCCTCTATCCTATCCTATCCACTATCCTATCCTATCCTCTAGCCTATCCTATCCTATATCCTATCCTATCCTCTATCGTATCCTATCCTCTATCCTATCGTATCCTCTATCCTATCCTATCCTGTATCCTATCATATCAACTATCCTATCCTATCATCAATCCTATCCTATCCTCTATCGTCTCCTATCCTCTATCCTATCCAATCCCCTATGTTATCCTCTATCCTATCTTATCCTCTATCCTATTCTATCCTCCATCCTATCATATCCTCTATCCTATCCTATCCTCTACAATATCGTATCCTCTATAATATCGTATCCTGTATCCCATCCTGTCCTCTTTCCTATCCTATCCTCAATCCTATCCTATGCTCTATCCTATCCTATCCTATATCCTATCCTATCCTCTATCCTATCCTATCCTCTATCCTATCCTATCCTCTATCCTATCCTATCGTCTATCCTATCCTATCCTCTATCCTATCCTATCCTCTATAATATCGTATCCTCTATAATATCGTATCCTGTATCCTATCCTATCCTCTATCCTATCCTATCCTATATCCTATCCTATCCTCTATCCTATGCTATCCTCTATCCTATCCTATCCTCCATCCTATCCTATCCTCTATCCTATCCTATCCTCTATAATATCGTATCCTCTATAATATCGTATCCTGTATCCTATCCTGTAATCTTTCCTATCCTATCATCAATCCTATCCTATCCTCCATCGTCTCCCATCCTCTATCCTATCCAATCCCCTATGTTATCCTCTATCCTATCCTATCGTCCATCCTATCCTATCCTCTATCCTATAATATCCTCTATCCTATCCAATCCTCTATCCTATCCTCTATTCTCTCCTCTATCCTATCCTATCCTCTATCCTATCCTATCCTCTATCGTATCCTATCCTCTATAATATCGTATCCTCTATAATATCGTATCCTGTATCCTATCCTGTAATCTTTCCTATCCTATCATCAATCCTATCCTATCCTCTATGGTCTCCTCTCCTCTATCCTATCCAATCCCCTATGTTATCCTCTATCCTATCTTATCCTCTATCCTATCCTATCCTCTATCCTATCCTATCCTCTATAATATCGTATCCTGTATCCTATCCTGTAATCTTTCCTATCCTATAATCAATCCTATCCTATCCTCCATCGTCTCCCATCCTCTATCCTATCCAATCCCCTATGTTATCCTCTATCCTATCTTATCCTCTATCCTATCCTATCCTCTATCCTATCCTATCCTCTATCCTATCCTATCCTCTATCATATACTATCCTCTATCCTATCCTATCCTCTATCCTATCCTATCCTCTATCCTATCCTATCCTGTATCCTATCCTATCAACTATCCTATCCTATCCTCTATCCTATCCTATCCTATCAACTATCCTATCCTATCCTCTATCCTATCCTATCCTCTATTCTATCCTATCGTCTATCCTATCCTATCCTCTGTCCTATCCTATCCTCTCTCTTATCCTCTCCTCTATCCTATCCTATCCTCTACAATATCGTATCCTCTATAATATCGTATCCTGTATCCTATCCTGTCCTCTTTCCTATCCTATCCACAATCCTATCCTATCCTCTATCCTTTGGTATCCTCTATCACATCCTATCCTCTATCCTATCCTATCCTGTATCCTATCATATCAAATATCCTATCCTATCCTCTATCCTATCCTATCCTCTATCCTATCCTATCCTCTATAATATCGTATCCTCTATAATATCGTATCCTGTATCCTATCCTATCCTCTATCCTATCCTATCCTATATCCTATCCTATATCCTATCCTATCCTCTATCCTATGCTATCCTCTATCCTATCCTATCCTCCATCCTATCCTATCCTCTATCCTATCCTATCCTCTATAATATCTTATCCTCTATAATATCGTATCCTGTATCCTATCCTGTAATCTTTCCTATCCAATCATCAATCCTATCCTATCCTCCATCGTCTCCCATCCCCTATCCTATCCAATCCCCTATGTTATCCTCTATCCTATCCTATCCTCCATCCTATCCTATCCTCTATCCTATAATATCCTCTATCCTATCCAATCCTCTATCCTATCCTCTATTCTCTCCTCTATCCTATCCTATCCTCTATCCTATCCTACCCTCTATCGTATCCTATCCTCTATAATATCGTATCCTCTATAATATCGTATCCTGTATCCTATCCTGTAATCTTTCCTATCCTATCATCAATCCTATCCTATCCTCTATGGTCTCCTCTCCTCTATCCTATCCAATCCCCTATGTTATCCTCTATCCTATCTTATCCTCTATCCTATCCTATCCTCTATCCTATCCTATCCTCTATAATATCGTATCCTGTATCCTATCCTGTAATCTTTCCTATCCTATAATCAATCCTATCCTATCCTCCATCGTCTCCCATCCTCTATCCTATCCAATCCCCTATGTTATCCTCTATTCTATCTTATCCTCTATCCTATCCTATCCTCTATCCTATCCTATAATCAATCCTATCCTATCCTCCATCGTCTCCCATCCTCTATCCTATCCAATCCCCTATGTTATCCTCTATCCTATCCTATCCTGTATCCTATCCTATCAACTATCCTATCCTATCCTCTATCCTATCCTATCCTATCAACTATCCTATCCTATCCTCTATCCTATCCTATCCTCTATTCTATCCTATCCTCTATCCTATCCTATCCTCTGTCCTATCCTATCCTCTCTCTTATCCTCTCCTCTATCCTATCCTATCCTCTACAATATCGTATCCTCTATAATATCGTATCCTGTATCCTATCCTGTCCTCTTTCCTATCCTATCCACAATCCTATCCTATCCTCTATCCTTTGGTATCCTCTATCATATCCTATCCTCTATCCTATCCTATCCTCTATCCTATCCTATCCTGTATCCTATCATATCAAATATCCTATCCTATCCTCTATCCTATCCTATCCTCTATCCTATCCTATCCTATATCCTATCCTATCCTATCCTCTATCCTATCCTATCCTCTATCCTATCCTATCCTCCATCCTATCCTATCCTCTATCCTATCCTATCCTCTATAATATCGTATCCTCTATAATATCGTATCCTGTATCCTATCCTGTAATCTTTCCTATCCTATCATCAATCCTATCCTATCCTCTATCGTTTCCTATCCTCTATCCTATCCAATCCCCTATGTTATCCTCTATCCTATCTTATCCTCTATCCTATTCTATCCTCCATCCTATCATATCCTCTATCCTATAATATCCTCTATCCTATCCAATCCTCTACCGTCTCCTATCCTGTATCCGATCCAATCCCCTATCCTCTATCCTATCCTATTCTATATCGTATCCTCTATCGTATCCTATCCTCTATCCTATCCTATCCTCTATCCTATCCTATCCTCTATAATATCGTATCCTCTATAATATCGTATCCTGTATCCTATCCTGTAATCTTTCCTATCCTATCATCAATCCTATCCTATCCTCCATCGTCTCCCATCCTCTATCCTATCCAATCCCCTATGTTATCCTCTATCCTATCTTATCCTCTATCCTATCCTATCCTCTATCCTATACTATCCTCTATCCTATCCTATCCTCTATCCTATACTATCCTCTATCCTATCCAATCCTCTATCCTATCCTATCCTCTATCCTATCCTATCCTCTATCCTATCCTATCCTATATCCTATCCTATCCTCTATCCTATCCTATCCTCTGTCCTATCCTATCCTCTCTCCTATCCTCTCCTCTATCCTATCCTATCCTCTATCCTATCCTATCCTCTACCCTATCCTATCCTCTACAATATCGTATCCTCTATAATATCGTATCCTGTATCCCATCCTGTCCTCTTTCCTATCCTATCCTCAATCCTATCGTATCGTCTATCCTATGGTATCCTCTATCCTATCCAATCCTCTATCCTATCCTATCCACTATCCTATCCTATCCTCTAGCCTATCCTATCCTATATCCTATCCTATCCTCTATCGTATCCTATCCTCTATCCTATCCTATCCTCTATCCTATCCTATCCTGTATCCTATCATATCAACTATCCTATCCTATCATCAATCCTATCCTATCCTCTATCGTCTCCTATCCTCTATCCTATCCAATCCCCTATGTTATCCTCTATCCTATCTTATCCTCTATCCTATTCTATCCTCCATCCTATCATATCCTCTATCCTATCCTATCCTCTACAATATCGTATCCTCTATAATATCGTATCCTGTATCCCATCCTGTCCTCTTTCCTATCCTATCCTCAATCCTATCCTATGCTCTATCCTATCCTATCCTATATCCTATCCTATCCTCTATCCTATCCTATCCTCTATCCTATCCTATCCTCTATCCTATCCTATCGTCTATCCTATCCTATCCTCTATCCTATCCTATCCTCTATAATATCGTATCCTCTATAATATCGTATCCTGTATCCTATCCTATCCTCTATCCTATCCTATCCTATATCCTATCCTATCCTCTATCCTATGCTATCCTCTATCCTATCCTATCCTCCATCCTATCCTATCCTCTATCCTATCCTATCCTCTATAATATCGTATCCTCTATAATATCGTATCCTGTATCCTATCCTGTAATCTTTCCTATCCTATCATCAATCCTATCCTATCCTCCATCGTCTCCCATCCTCTATCCTATCCAATCCCCTATGTTATCCTCTATCCTATCCTATCGTCCATCCTATCCTATCCTCTATCCTATAATATCCTCTATCCTATCCAATCCTCTATCCTATCCTCTATTCTCTCCTCTATCCTATCCTATCCTCTATCCTATCCTATCCTCTATCGTATCCTATCCTCTATAATATCGTATCCTCTATAATATCGTATCCTGTATCCTATCCTGTAATCTTTCCTATCCTATCATCAATCCTATCCTATCCTCTATGGTCTCCTCTCCTCTATCCTATCCAATCCCCTATGTTATCCTCTATCCTATCTTATCCTCTATCCTATCCTATCCTCTATCCTATCCTATCCTCTATAATATCGTATCCTGTATCCTATCCTGTAATCTTTCCTATCCTATAATCAATCCTATCCTATCCTCCATCGTCTCCCATCCTCTATCCTATCCAATCCCCTATGTTATCCTCTATCCTATCTTATCCTCTATCCTATCCTATCCTCTATCCTATCCTATCCTCTATCCTATCCTATCCTCTATCATATACTATCCTCTATCCTATCCTATCCTCTATCCTATCCTATCCTCTATCCTATCCTATCCTGTATCCTATCCTATCAACTATCCTATCCTATCCTCTATCCTATCCTATCCTATCAACTATCCTATCCTATCCTCTATCCTATCCTATCCTCTATTCTATCCTATCGTCTATCCTATCCTATCCTCTGTCCTATCCTATCCTCTCTCTTATCCTCTCCTCTATCCTATCCTATCCTCTACAATATCGTATCCTCTATAATATCGTATCCTGTATCCTATCCTGTCCTCTTTCCTATCCTATCCACAATCCTATCCTATCCTCTATCCTTTGGTATCCTCTATCACATCCTATCCTCTATCCTATCCTATCCTCTATCCTATCCTATCCTGTATCCTATCATATCAAATATCCTATCCTATCCTCTATCCTATCCTATCCTCTATCCTATCCTATCCTATCCTCTATCCTATCCTATCCTCTATCCTATCCTATCCTCCATCCTATCCTATCCTCTATCCTATCCTATCCTCTATAATATCGTATCCTCTATAATATCGTATCCTGTATCCTATCCTGTAATCTTTCCTATCCTATCATCAATCCTATCCTATCCTCTATCGTCTCCTATCCTCTATCCTATCCAATCCCCTATGTTATCCTCTATCCTATCTTATCCTCTATCCTATTCTATCCTCCATCCTATCATATCCTCTATCCTATAATATCCTCTATTCTATCCAATCCTCTACCGTCTCCTATCCTGTATCCGATCCAATCCCCTATCCTCTATCCTATCCTATTCTATATCGTATCCTCTATCGTATCCTGTCCTCTATCCTATCCTATCCTCTATCCTATCCTATCCTCTATCCTATACTATCCTCTATCCTATCCAATCCTCTATCCTATCCTATCCTCTATCCTATCCTATCCTCTATCCTATCCTATCCTATATCCTATCCTATCCTCTATCCTATCCTATCCTCTGTCCTATCCTATCCTCTCTCCTATCCTCTCCTCTATCCTATCCTATCCTCTATCCTATCCTATCCTCTACCCTATCCTATCCTCTACAATATCGTATCCTCTATAATATCGTATCCTGTATCCCATCCTGTCCTCTTTCCTATCCTATCCTCAATCCTATCCTATCCTCTATCCTTTGGTATCCTCTATCCTATCCAATCCTCTATCCTATCCTATCCTCTATCCTATCCTATCCTCTATCCTATCCTATCCTCTATCCTATCCTATCCTCTATCATATACTATCCTCTATCCTATCCTATCCTCTATCCTATCCTATCCTCTATCCTATCCTATCCTGTATCCTATCCTATCAACTATCCTATCCTATCCTCTATCCTATCCTATCCTATCAACTATCCTATCCTATCCTATCCTCTATCCTATCCTATCCTCTATTCTATCCTATCCTCTATCCTATCCTATCCTCTGTCCTATCCTATCCTCTCTCTTATCCTCTCCTCTATCCTATCCTATCCTCTACAATATCGTATCCTCTATAATATCGTATCCTGTATCCTATCCTGTCCTCTTTCCTATCCTATCCACAATCCTATCCTATCCTCTATCCTTTGGTATCCTCTATCATATCCTATCCTCTATCCTATCCTATCCTCTATCCTATCCTATCCTGTATCCTATCATATCAAATATCCTATCCTATCCTCTATCCTATCCTATCCTCTATCCTATCCTATATCCTATCCTATCCTATCCTCTATCCTATCCTATCCTCTATCCTATCCTATCCTCCATCCTATCCTACCCTCTATCCTATCCTATCCTCTATAATATCGTATCCTCTATAATATCGTATCCTGTATCCTATCCTGTAATCTTTCCTATCCTATCATCAATCCTATCCTATCCTCTATCGTCTCCTATCCTCTATCCTATCCAATCCCCTATGTTATCCTCTATCCTATCTTATCCTCTATCCTATTCTATCCTCCATCCTATCATATCCTCTATCCTATAATATCCTCTATCCTATCCAATCCTCTACCGTCTCCTATCCTGTATCCGATCCAATCCCCTATCCTCTATCCTATCCTATTCTATATCGTATCCTCTATCGTATCCTATCCTCTATCCTATCCTATCCTCTATCCTATCCTATCCTCTATAATATCGTATCCTCTATAATATCGTATCCTGTATCCTATCCTGTAATCTTTCCTATCCTATCATCAATCCTATAATATCCTCCATCGTCTCCCATCCTCTATCCTATCCAATCCCCTATGTTATCCTCTATCCTATCTTATCCTCTATCCTATCCTATCCCCTATCCTATACTATCCTCTATCCTATCCTATCCTCTATCTTATACTATCCTCTATCCTATCCAATCCTCTATCCTATCCTATCCTCTATCCTATCCTATCCTCTATCCTATCCTATCCTATATCCTATCCTATCCTCTATCCTATCCTATCCTCTGTCCTATCCTATCCTCTCTCCTATCCTCTCCTCTATCCTATCCTATCCTCTATCCTATCCTATCCTCTACCCTATCCTATCCTCTACAATATCGTATCCTCTATAATATCGTATCCTGTATCCCATCCTGTCCTCTTTCCTATCCTATCCTCAATCCTATCCTATCCTCTATCCTTTGGTATCCTCTATCCTATCCAATCCTCTATCCTATCCTATCCTCTATCCTATCCTATGCTCTATCCTATCCTATCCTATCCTCTATCCTATCCTATCCTCTATCCTATCCTATCCTCTATCCTATCCTATCCTCTATAATATCGTATCCTCTATAATATCGTATCCTGTATCCTATCCTATCCTCTATCCTATCCTATCCTATATCCTATCCTATCCTCTATCCTATGCTATCCTCTATCCTATCCTATCCTCCATCCTATCCTATCCTCTATCCTATCCTATCCTCTATAATATCTTATCCTCTATAATATCGTATCCTGTATCCTATCCTGTAATCTTTCCTATCCAATCATCAATCCTATCCTATCCTCCATCGTCTCCCATCCCCTATCCTATCCAATCCCCTATGTTATCCTCTATCCTATCCTATCCTCCATCCTATCCTATCCTCTATCCTATAATATCCTCTATCCTATCCAATCCTCTATCCTATCCTCTATTCTCTCCTCTATCCTATCCTATCCTCTATCCTATCCTACCCTCTATCGTATCCTATCCTCTATAATATCGTATCCTCTATAATATCGTATCCTGTATCCTATCCTGTAATCTTTCCTATCCTATCATCAATCCTATCCTATCCTCTATGGTCTCCTCTCCTCTATCCTATCCAATCCCCTATGTTATCCTCTATCCTATCTTATCCTCTATCCTATCCTATCCTCTATCCTATCCTATCCTCTATAATATCGTATCCTGTATCCTATCCTGTAATCTTTCCTATCCTATAATCAATCCTATCCTATCCTCCATCGTCTCCCATCCTCTATCCTATCCAATCCCCTATGTTATCCTCTATCCTATCTTATCCTCTATCCTATCCTATCCTCTATCCTATCCTATCCTCTATCCTATCCTATCCTCTATCATATACTATCCTCTATCCTATCCTATCCTCTATCCTATCCTATCCTCTATCCTATCCTATCCTGTATCCTATCCTATCAACTATCCTATCCTATCCTCTATCCTATCCTATCCTATCAACTATCCTATCCTTTCCTCTATCCTATCCTATCCTCTATTCTATCCTATCCTCTATTCTATCCTATCCTCTGTCCTATCCTATCCTCTCTCTTATCCTCTCCTCTATCCTATCCTATCCTCTACAATATCGTATCCTCTATAATATCGTATCCTGTATCCTATCCTGTCCTCTTTCCTATCCTATCCACAATCCTATCCTATCCTCTATCCTTTGGTATCCTCTATCATATCCTATCCTCTATCCTATCCTATCCTCTATCCTATCCTATCCTGTATCCTATCATATCAAATATCCTATCCTATCCTCTATCCTATCCTATCCTCTATCCTATCCTATCCTATATCCTATCCTATCCTATCCTCTATCCTATCCTATCCTCTATCCTATCCTATCCTCCATCCTATCCTATCCTCTATCCTATCCTATCCTCTATAATATCGTATCCTCTATAATATCGTATCCTGTATCCTATCCTGTAATCTTTCCTATCCTATCATCAATCCTATCCTATCCTCTATCGTCTCCTATCCTCTATCCTATCCAATCCCCTATGTTATCCTCTATCCTATCTTATCCTCTATCCTATTCTATCCTCCATCCTATCATATCCTCTATCCTATAATATCCTCTATCCTATCCAATCCTCTACCGTCTCCTATCCTGTATCCGATCCAATCCCCTATCCTCTATCCTATCCTATTCTATATCGTATCCTCTATCGTATCCTATCCTCTATCCTATCCTATCCTCTATCCTATCCTATCCTCTATAATATCGTATCCTCTATAATATCGTATCCTGTATCCTATCCTGTAATCTTTCCTATCCTATCATCAATCCTATCCAATCCTCCATCGTCTCCCATCCTCTATCCTATCCAATCCCCTATGTTATCCTCTATCCTATCTTATCCTCTAGCCTATCCTATCCTCTATCCTATACTATCCTCTATCCTATCCTATCCTCTATCCTATACTATCCTCTATCCTATCCAATCCTCTATCCTATCCTATCCTCTATCCTATCCTATCCTCTATCCTATCCTATCCTATATCCTATCCTATCCTCTATCCTATCCTATCCTCTGTCCTATCCTATCCTCTCTCCTATCCTCTCCTCTATCCTATCCTATCCTCTATCCTATCCTATCCTCTACCCTATCCTATCCTCTACAATATCGTATCCTCTATAATATCGTATCCTGTATCCCATCCTGTCCTCTTTCCTATCCTATCCTCAATCCTATCGTATCGTCTATCCTATGGTATCCTCTATCCTATCCAATCCTCTATCCTATCCTATCCTCTATCCTATCCTATCCTCTACCCTATCCTATCCTCTACAATATCGTATCCTCTATAATATCGTATCCTGTATCCCATCCTATCCTCTATCCTATCCTATCCTGTATCCTATCATATCAACTATCCTATCCTATCATCAATCCTATCCTATCCTCTATCGTCTCCTATCCTCTATCCTATCCAATCCCCTATGTTATCCTCTATCCTATCTTATCCTCTATCCTATTCTATCCTCCATCCTATCATATCCTCTATCCTATAATATCCTCTATCCTATCCTATCCTCTATAATATCGTATCCTGTATCCTATCCTGTAATCTTTCCTATCCTATCATCAATCCTATCCTATCCTCCATCGTCTCCCATCCTCTATCCTCCCCAATCCCCTATGTTATCCTCTATCCTATCTCATCCTCTATCCTATCCTATCCTCTATCCTATCCTATCCTCTATCCTATCCTATCCTCTATCCTATACTATCCTCTATCCTATCCAATCCTCTATACTATCCTATCCTCTATCCTATCCTATCCTCTATCCTATCCTATCCTATATCCTATCCTATCCTCTATCCTATCCTATCCTCTGTCCTATCCTATCCTCTCTCCTATCCTCTCCTCTATCCTATCCTATCCTCTATCCTATCCTATCCTCTACCCTATCCTATCCTCTACAATATCGTATCCTCTATAATATCGTATCCTGTATCCCATCCTGTCCTCTTTCCTATCCTATCCTCCATCCTATCCTATCCTCTATCCTATCCTATCCTCTATAATATCGTATCCTCTATAATATCGTATCCTGTATCCTATCCTGTAATCTTTCCTATCCTATCATCAATCCTATCCTATCCTCTATGGTCTCCTCTCCTCTATCCTATCCAATCCCCTATGTTATCCTCTATCCTATCGTAACCTCAACCCTATCCTATCCTCAATTCTATCGTATACTCCATACTATCCTATCCGCTATCCTATCCTATCCTCTATTATATAATATCCTCTATCCTATCCTATCCTCTATCCGTATCCTATTCTCTATCCTATCCTATCCTCTATCCTGTCCTATCCTCTATCCTATCCTATCCTGTATCCTATACTATCCTCTATCCTATCCTATCCTCTATCCTATCCTATCCTCTATAATTTCGTATCCTCTATAATATCGTATCCTGTATCCTACCCTGTCCTCTTTCCTATCCTATCCTCAATCCTATCGTATCGTCTATCCTATGGTATCCTCTATCCTATCCAATCCTCTATCCTATCCTATCCTCTATCCTATCCTATCCTCTAGCCTATCCTATCCTATATCCTATCCTATCCTCTATCGTATCCTATCCTCTATCCTATCCTATCCTCTATCGTATCCTATCCTGTATAATATCGTATCCTCTATAATATCGTATCCTGTATCCTATCCTGTAATCTTTCCAATCCTATCATCAATCCTATCCTATCCTCTATGGTCTCCTCTCCTCTATCCTATCCAATCCCCTATGTTATCCTCTATCCTATCTTATCCTCTATCCTATCCTATCCTCTATCCTATCCTATCCTCTATAATATCGTATCCTGTATCCTATCCTGTAATCTTTCCTATCCTATCATCAATCCTATCCTATCCTCCATCGTCTCCCATCCTCTATCCTCTCCAATCCCCTATGTTATCCTCTATCCTATCTTATCCTCTATCCTATCCTATCCTCTATCCTATCCTATCCTCTATCCTATCCTATCCTCTATCCTATCTTATCCTCTATCCTATCCTATCCTCTATCCTATCCTATCCTCTATCCTATCCTATCCTCTGTCCTATCCTATCCTCTCTCCTATCCTCTCCTCTATCCTATCCTATCCTCTATCCTATCCTATCCTCTACCCTATCCTATCCTCTACAATATCGTATCCTCTATAATATCGTATCCTGTATCCCATCCTGTCCTCTTTCCTATCCTATCCTCAATCCTATCCTATCCTCTATCCTATCCTATCCTCTATCCTATCCAATCCTCTATCCTATCCTATCCTCTATCCTATCCTATCCTCTATCCTATCCTATCCTATATCCTATCCTATCCTCTATCCTATCCTATCCTCTGTCCTATCCTATCCTCTCTCCTACCCTCTCCTCTATCCTATCCTATCCTCTATCCTATCCTATCCTCTACCCTATCCTATCCTCTACAATATCGTATCCTCTATAATATCGTATCCTGTATCCCATCCTGTCCTCTTTCCTATCCTATCCTCAATCCTATCCTATCCTCTATCCTATCCTATCCTATATCCTATCCTATCCTCTATCCTATCCTATCCTCTATCCTATCCTATCCTCTATCCTATCCTATCCTCTATCCTATCCTATCCTCTATAATATCGTATCCTCTATAATATCGTATCCTGTATCCTATCCTATCCTCTATCCTATCCTATCCTATATCCTATCCTATCCTCTATCCTATGCTATCCTCTATCCTATCCTATCCTCCATCCTATCCTATCCTCTATCCTATCCTATCCTCTATAATTTCGTATCCTCTATAATATCGTATCCTGTATCCTATCCTATCCTCTATCCTATCCTATCCTATATCCTATCCTATCCTCTATCCTATGCTATCCTCTATCCTATCCTATCCTCCATCCTATCCTATCCTCTATCCTATCCTATCCTCTATAATATCGTATCCTGTATCCTATCCTGTAATATTTCCTATCCTATCATCAATCCTATCCTATCCTCCATCGTCTCCCATCCTCTATCCTATCCAATCCCCTATGTTATCCTCTATCCTATCCTATCCTCCATCCTATCCTATCCTCTATCCTATCCTATCCTCTATCCTATCCTATCCTCTATCCTATCCTATCCTATATCCTATCCTATCCTCTATCCTATCCTATCCTCTGTCCTATCCTATCCTCTCTCCTATCCTCTCCTCTATCCTATCCTATCCTCTATCCTATCCTATCCTCTACCCTATCCTATCCTCTACAATATCGTATCCTCTATAATATCGTATCCTGTATCCCATCCTGTCCTCTTTCCTATCCTATCCTCAATCCTATCCTATCCTCTATCCTATCCTATCCTATATCCTATCCTATCCTCTATCCTATCCTATCCTCTATCCTATCCTATCCTCTATCCTATCCTATCCTCTATCCTATCCTATCCTCTATAATATCGTATCCTCTATAATATCGTATCCTGTATCCTATCCTATCCTCTATCCTATCCTATCCTATATCCTATCCTATCCTCTATCCTATGCTATCCTCTATCCTATCCTATCCTCCATCCTATCCTATCCTCTATCCTATCCTATCCTCTATAATATCGTATCCTCTATAATATCGTATCCTGTATCCTATCCTATCCTCTATCCTATCCTATCCTATATCCTATCCTATCCTCTATCCTATGCTATCCTCTATCCTATCCTATCCTCCATCCTATCCTATCCTCTATCCTATCCTATCCTCTATAATATCGTATCCTGTATCCTATCCTGTAATATTTCCTATCCTATCATCAATCCTATCCTATCCTCCATCGTCTCCCATCCTCTATCCTATCCAATCCCCTATGTTATCCTCTATCCTATCCTATCCTCCATCCTATCCTATCCTCTATCCTATAATATCCTCTATCCTATCCAATCCTCTATCCTATCCTCTATCCTCTCCTCTATCCTATCCTCTCCTCTATCCTATCCTATCCTCTATCCTATCCTATCCTCTATCCGTATCCTATCCTCTATCCTATCCTATCCTCTATCCTATCCTATCCTCTATCCTATCCTATCCTCTATCCTATCCTATCCTCTATCCTATCCTATCCTCTATCCTATCCTCTATCCTATCCTATCCTCTATCCTATCCTATCCTCTATCCTATCCTATCCTCTATGCTATCCTATCCTCTATCCTATCCTATCCTCTATCCTATCCTATCCTCTATCCTATCCTAGCCTCTACAATATCGTATCCTCTATAATATCGTATCCTGTAACCTATCCTGTCCTCTTTCCTATCCTATCCTCAATCCTATCCTATCGTCTATCCTATGGTATCCTCTATCCTATCCAATCCTCTATCCTATCCTATCCTCTATCCTATCCTATCCTCTATCCTATCCTATCCTATATCCTATCCTATCCTCTATCGTATCCTATCCTCTATCCTATCCTATCCTCTATCCTATCCTATCCTCTATCCTATCCTATCCTCTATCGTATCCTATCCTCTATCCTATCCAATCCCCTATGTTATCCTCTATCCTATCCTATCCTCCATCCTATCCTATCCTCTATCCTATAATATCCTCTATCCTATCCAATCCTCTATCCTATCCTCTATCCTATCCTATCCTCTATCCGTATCCTATCCTCTATCCGTATCCTATCCTCTATCCTAGCCTATCCTATATCCTATCCTATCCTCTATCCTATCCTATCCTCTATCCTATCCTATCCTCTATAATTTCGTATCCTCTATAATATCGTATCCTGTATCCTACCCTGTCCTCTTTCCTATCCTATCCTCAATCCTATCGTTTCGTCTATCCTATGGTATCCTCTATCCTATCCAATCCTCTATCCTATCCTATCCTCTATCCTATCCTATAATCTATCCTATCCTATCCTCTATCCTATCCTATCCTCTATAATATCGTATCCTCTATAATATCGTATCCTGTATCCTATCCTGTAATCTTTCCTATCCTATCATCAATCCTATCCTATCCTCCATCGTCTCCCATCCTCTATCCTATCCAATCCCCTATGTTATCCTCTATCCTATCTTATCCTCTATCCTATCCTATCCTCTATCCTATCCTATCCTCTATCCTATCCTATCCTCTATCCTATACTATCCTCTATCCTATCCTATCCTCTATCCTATCCTATCCTCTATCCTATCCTATCCTCTATCCTATCCTATCCTATCCTCTATCCTATCCTATCCTCTATCCTATCCTATCCTCTGTCCTATCCTATCCTCTCTCCTATCCTCTCCTCTATCCTATCCTATCCTCTATCCTATCCTATCCTCTACAATATCGTATCCTCTATAATATCGTATCCTGTATCCTATCCTGTCCTCTTTCCTATCCTATCCACAATCCTATTCTATCCTCTATCCTTTGGTATCCTCTATCATATCCAATCCTCTATCCTATCCTATCCTCTATCCTATCCTATCCTCTATCCTATCCTATCCTATATCCTATCCTATCCTCTATCCTATCCTATCCTCTGTCCTATCCTATCCTCTCTCCTATCCTCTCCTCTATCCTATCCTATCCTCTATCCTATCCTATCCTCTACCCTATCCTATCCTCTACAATATCGTATCCTCTATAATATCGTATCCTGTATCCCATCCTGTCCTCTTTCCTATCCTATCCTCAATCCTATCCTATCCTCTATCCTTTGGTGTCCTCAATCCTATCCTATCCTCCATCGTCTCCCATCCTCTATCCTATCCAATCCCCTATGTTATCCTCTATCCTATCCTATCCTCCATCCTATCCTATCCTCTATCCTATAATATCCTCTATCCTATCCAATCCTCTATCCTATCCTCTATCCTCTCCTCTATCCTATCCTATCCTCTATCCTATCCTATCCTCTATCCGTATCCTATCCTCTATCCTATCCTATCCTCTATCCTATCCTATCCTCTATAATATCGTATCCTCTATAATATCGTATCCTGTATCCTATCCTGTAATCTTTCCTATCCTATCATCAATCCTATCCTATCCTCCATCGTCTCCCATCCTCTATCCTATCCAATCCCCTATGTTATCCTCTATCCTATCTTATCCTCTATCCTATCCTATCCTCTATCCTATCCTATCCTCTATCCTATACTATCCTCTATCCTATCCTATCCTCTATCCTATCCTATCCTCTATCCTACCCTATCCTCTATCCTATCCTATCCTATCCTCTATCCTATCCTATCCTCTATCCTATCCTATCCTCTGTCCTATCCTATCCTCTCTCCTATCCTCTCCTCTATCCTATCCTATCCTCTATCCTATCCTATCCTCTACAATATCGTATCCTCTATAATATCGTATCCTGTATCCTATCCTGTCCTCTTTCCTATCCTATCCACAATCCTATTCTATCCTCTATCCTTTGGTATCCTCTATCATATCCAATCCTCTATCCTATCCTATCCTCTATCCTATCCTATCCTCTATCCTATCCTATCCTATATCCTATCCTATCCTCTATCCTATCCTATCCTCTGTCCTATCCTATCCTCTATCCTATCCTATCCTCTATCCTATCCTATCCTCTATCCTATCCTATCCTCTCTCCTATCCTCTCCTCTATCCTATCCTCTCCTCTATCCTATCCTATCCTCTATCCTATCCTATCCTCTATCCGTATCCTATCCTCTATCCTATCCTATCCTCTATCCTATCCTATCCTCTATCCTATCCTATCCTCTATCCTATCCTATCCTCTATCCTATCCTATCCTCTATCCTATCCTATCCTCTATAATATCGTATCCTCTATAATATCGTATCCTGTAACCTATCCTGTCCTCTTTCCTATCCTATCCTCAATCCTATCCTAAGGTATCCTCTATCCTATCCAATCCTCTATCCTATCCTATCCTCTATCCTATCCTATCCTCTATACTATCCTATCCTCTATCCTATCCTATCCTATATCCTATCCTATCCTCTATCGTATAATATCCTCTATCCTATCCTATCCTCTATCCTATCCTATCCTCTATCCTATCCTATCCTCTATCGTATCCTATCCTCCATCCTATCCAATCCCCTATGTTATCCTCTATCCCATCCTATCCACCATCCTATCCTATCCTCTATCCTATAATATCCTCTATCCTATCCTATCCTCTATCCTATCCTATCCTCTATCCTATCCTATCATCTATCCTATCCTACCCTCTATGCTATCCTATCCTCTGTCCTATCCTATCCTCTCTCCTATCCTCTCCTCTATCCTATCCTATCCTCTATCCTATCCTATCCTCTACAATATCGTATCCTCTATAATATCGTATCCTGTATCCTATCCTGTCCTCTTTCCTATCCTATCCACAATCCTATTCTATCCTCTATCCTTTGGTATCCTCTATCATATCCAATCCTCTATCCTATCCTATCCTCTATCCTATCCTATCCTCTATCCTATCCTATCCTATATCCTATCCTATCCTCTATCCTATCCTATCCTCTGTCCTATCCTATCCTCTATCCTATCCTATCCTCTATCCTATCCTATCCTCTATCCTATCCTATCCTCTCTCCTATCCTCTCCTCTATCCTATCCTATCCTCTATCCTATCCTATCCTCTACAATATCGTATCCTCTATAATATCGTATCCTGTATCCCATCCTGTCCTCTTTCCTATCCTATCCTCAATCCTATCCTATCCTCTATCCTTTGGTGTCCTCTATCCTATCCTATCCTCTATCCTATCCTATCCTCTATAATATCGTATCCTGTATCCTATCCTGTAATATTTCCTATCCTATCATCAATCCTATCCTATCCTCCATCGTCTCCCATCCTCTATCCTATCCAATCCCCTATGTTATCCTCTATCCTATCCTATCCTCCATCCTATCCTATCCTCTATCCTATAATATCCTCTATCCTATCCAATCCTCTATCCTATCCTCTATCCTCTCCTCTATCCTATCCTCTCCTCTATCCTATCCTATCCTCTATCCTATCCTATCCTCTATCCGTATCCTATCCTCTATCCTATCCTATCCTCTATCCTATCCTATCCTCTATCCTATCCTATCCTCTATCCTATCCTATCCTCTATCCTATCCTATCCTCTATCCTATCCTATCCGCTATAATATCGTATCCTCTATAATATCGTATCCTGTAACCTATCCTGTCCTCTTTCCTATCCTATCCTCAATCCTATCCTAAGGTATCCTCTATCCTATCCAATCCTCTATCCTATCCTATCCTCTATCCTATCCTATCCTCTATACTATCCTATCCTCTATCCTATCCTATCCTATATCCTATCCTATCCTCTATCGTATAATATCCTCTATCCTATCCTATCCTCTATCCTATCCTATCCTCTATCCTATCCTATCCTCTATCGTATCCTATCCTCTATCCTATCCAATCCCCTATGTTATCCTCTATCCCATCCTATCCACCATCCTATCCTATCCTCTATCCTATAATATCCTCTATCCTATCCAATCCTCTATCCTATCCTCTATCCTCTCCTCTATCCTATCCTATCCTCTATCCGTATCCTATCCTCTATCGTATCCTATCCTCTATAATATCGTATCCTGTATCCTATCCTGTAATCTTTCCTATCCTATCATCAATCCTATCCTATAATCTATCGTCTCCTATCCTCTATCCTATCCAATCCCCTATGTTATCCTCTATCTTATCTTATCCTCTATCCTATTATATCCTCCATCCTATTATATCCTCTATCCTATAATATCCTCTATCCTATCCTATCCTCTATCCTATCCAATCCTCTACCGTCTCCTATCCTGTATCCGATCCAATCCCCTATCCTCTATCCTATCCTATTCTCTAGCCTATCCTCTACCGTATCCTATCCTCTATCCTATCCTATCCTCTATCCTATCGTATCCTCAACCCTATCCTATCCTCAATTCTATCGTATACTCCATACTATCCTATCCGCTATCCTATCCTATCCTCTATCCGTATCCTATCCTCTATCCTATCCTATCCTCTATCCTATCCTATCCTCTATCCTATCCTATCCTCTATAATATCGTATCCTCTATAATATCGTATCCTGTATCCTATCCTATCCTCTATCCTATCCTATCCTATATCCTATCCTATCCTCTATCCTATGCTATCCTCTATCCTATCCTATCCTCCATCCTGTCCTATCCTCTATCCTATCCTATCCTCTATAATATCGTATCCTCTATAATATCGTATCCTGTATCCTATCCTGTAATATTTCCTATCCTATCATCAATCCTATCCTATCCTCCATCGTCTCCCATCCTCTATCCTATCCAATCCCCTATGTTATCCTCTATCCTATCCTATCCTCCATCCTATCCTATCCTCTATAATATAATATCCTCTATCCTATCCAATCCTCTATCCTATCCTCTATTCTCTCCTCTATCCTATCCTATCCTCTATCCTATCCTATCCTCTATCCTATCCTATCCTCTATCCTATCCTATCCTCTATCCTATCCTATCCTCTATCCTATCCTATCCTCTATCCTATCCTATCCTCTATCCTATCCTATCCTCTATCCTATCCTATCCTCTATCCTATCCTATCCTCTATCCTATCCTAGCCTCTACAATATCGTATCCTCTATAATATCGTATCCTGTAACCTATCCTGTCCTCTTTCCTATCCTATCCTCAATCCTATCCTATCGTCTATCCTATGGTATCCTCTATCCTATCCAATCCTCTATCCTATCCTATCCTCTATCCTATCCTATCCTCTATCCTATCCTATCCTATATCCTATCCTATCCTCTATCGTATCCTATCCTCTATCCTATCCTATCCTCTATCCTATCCTATCCTCTATCCTATCCTATCCTCTATCGTATCCTATCCTCTATCCTATCCAATCCCCTATGTTATCCTCTATCCTATCCTATCCTCCATCCTATCCTATCCTCTATCCTATAATATCCTCTATCCTATCCAATCCTCTATCCTATCCTCTATCCTATCCTATCCTCTATCCGTATCCTATCCTCTATCCGTATCCTATCCTCTATCCTATCCTATCCTCTATCCTATCCTATCCTATATCCTATCCTATCCTCTATCCTATCCTATCCTCTATCCTATCCTATCCTCTATCCTATCCTATCCTCTATAATTTCGTATCCTCTATAATATCGTATCCTGTATCCTACCCTGTCCTCTTTCCTATCCTATCCTCAATCCTATCGTTTCGTCTATCCTATGGTATCCTCTATCCTATCCAATCCTCTATCCTATCCTATCCTCTATCCTATCCTATCCTCTATCCTATCCTATCCTCTATCCTATCCTATCCTCTATAATATCGTATCCTCTATAATATCGTATCCTGTATCCTATCCTGTAATCTTTCCTATCCTATCATCAATCCTATCCTATCCTCCATCGTCTCCCATCCTCTATCCTATCCAATCCCCTATGTTATCCTCTATCCTATCTTATCCTCTATCCTATCCTATCCTCTATCCTATCCTATCCTCTATCCTATCCTATCCTCTATCCTATCCTATCCTCTATCCTATCCTATCCTATCCTCTATCCTATCCTATCCTCTATCCTATCCTATCCTCTGTCCTATCCTATCCTCTCTCCTATCCTTTCCTCTATCCTATCCTATCCTCTATCCTATCCTATCCTCTACAATATCGTATCCTCTATAATATCGTATCCTGTATCCTATCCTGTCCTCTTTCCTATCCTATCCACAATCCTATTCTATCCTCTATCCTTTGGTATCCTCTATCATATCCAATCCTCTATCCTATCCTATCCTCTATCCTATCCTATCCTCTATCCTATCCTATCCTATATCCTATCCTATCCTCTATTCTATCCTATCCTCTGTCCTATCCTATCCTCTCTCCTATCCTCTCCTCTATCCTATCCTATCCTCTATCCTATCCTATCCTCTACCCTATCCTATCCTCTACAATATCGTATCCTCTATAATATCGTATCCTGTATCCCATCCTGTCCTCTTTCCTATCCTATCCTCAATCCTATCCTATCCTCTATCCTTTGGTGTCCTCAATCCTATCCTATCCTCCATCGTCTCCCATCCTCTATCCTATCCAATCCCCTATGTTATCCTCTATCCTATCCTATCCTCCATCCTATCCTATCCTCTATCCTATCCTATCCTCCATCCTATCCTATCCTCTATCCTATAATATCCCCTATCCTATCCAATCCTCTATCCTATCCTCTATCCTCTCCTCTATCCTATCCTATCCTCTATCCTATCCTATCCTCTATCCGTATCCTATCCTCTATCCTATCCTATCCTCTATCCTATCCTATCCTCTATCCTATCCTATCCTCTATCCTATCCTATCCTCTATCCTATCCTATCCTCTATCCTATCCTATCCTCTATCCTATCCTATCCTCTATCCTATCCTATCCTCTATCCTATCCTATCCTCTATAATATCGTATCCTCCATCCTATCCTATCTTCTATCCTATCCTATCCTCTATCCTATCCTATCCTCTATCCTATCCTATCCTCTATAATATCGTATCCTCTATAATATCGTATCCTGTAACCTATCCTGTCCTCTTTCCTATCCTATCCTATATCCTATCCTATCCTCTATCGTATAATATCCTCTATCCTATCCTATCCTCTATCCTATCCTATCCTCTATCCTATCCTATCCTCTATCGTATCCTATCCTCTATCCTATCCAATCCCCTATGTTATCCTCTATCCCATCCTATCCACCATCCTATCCTATCCTCTATCCTATAATATCCTCTATCCTATCCAATCCTCTATCCTATCCTCTATCCTCTCCTCTATCCTATCCTATCCTCTATCCGTATCCTATCCTCTATCGTATCCTATCCTCTATAATATCGTATCCTGTATCCTATCCTGTAATCTTTCCTATCCTATCATCAATCCTATCCTATAATCTATCGTCTCCTATCCTCTATCCTATCCAATCCCCTATGTTATCCTCTATCTTATCTTATCCTCTATCCTATTATATCCTCCATCCTATTATATCCTCTATCCTATAATATCCTCTATCCTATCCTATCCTCTATCCTATCCAATCCTCTACCGTCTCCTATCCTGTATCCGATCCAATCCCCTATCCTCTATCCTATCCTATTCTCTAGCCTATCCTCTACCGTATCCTATCCTCTATCCTATCCTATCCTCTATCCTATCGTATCCTCAACCCTATCCTATCCTCAATTCTATCGTATACTCCATACTATCCTATCCGCTATCCTATCCTATCCTCTATCCGTATCCTATCCTCTATCCTATCCTCTATCCTATCCTATCCTCTATCCTGTCCTATCCTCTATCCTATCCTATCCTGTATCCTATACTATCCTCTATCCTATCAGATCCTCTATCCTCTCCTATCCTCTATCCTATCGCATCCTCTATCCTATCCAATCTCATATCCTATCCTATCCTCTATCATATCCTATCCTCTATCGTATCCTGTCTTCTATTCTATCCAATCCTCTATCTTATCCTCCATCCTATCCTATCCTCTATCCTATCCTATCCTCTATGCTATCCTATCCTCTATCCTATCCTATCCTCTATCCTATCCTATCCTCTATCCTATCCTATCCTCTATAATTTCGTATCCTCTATAATATCGTATCCTGTATCCTACCCTGTCCTCTTTCCTATCCTATCCTCAATCCTATCGTATCGTCTATCCTATGGTATCCTCTATCCTATCCAATCCTCTATCCTATCCTATCCTCTATCCTATCCTATCCTCTAGCCTATCCTATCCTATATCCTATCCTATCCTCTATCGTATCCTATCCTCTATCCTATCCTATCCTCTATCCTATCCTATCCTCTATCCTATCCAATCCTCTATCGTATCCTATCCTCTACAATATCCTATCCTCTATCCTATCCTATCCTCTATCGTATAATATCCTCTATCCTATCCTATCCTCTATCCTATCCTATCCTCTATCGTCTCCTATCCTCTATCCTATCCTATCCTCTATCGTATCCTATCCTCTATAATATCGTATCCTCTATAATATCGTATCCTGTATCCTATCCTATCCTCTATCCTATCCTATCCTATATCCTATCCTATCCTCTATCCTATGCTATCCTCTATCCTATCCTATCCTCCATCCTATCCTATCCTCTATAATATAATATCCTCTATCCTATCCAATCCTCTATCCTATCCTCTATTCTCTCCTCTATCCTATCCTATCCTCTATCCTATCCTATCCTCTATCCTATCCTATCCTCTATCCTATCCTATCCTCTATCCTATCCTATCCTCTATCCTATCCTATCCTCTATCCTATCCTATCCTCTATCCTATCCTATCCTCTATCCTATCCTAGCCTCTACAATATCGTATCCTCTATAATATCGTATCCTGTAACCTATCCTGTCCTCTTTCCTATCCTATCCTCAATCCTATCCTATCGTCTATCCTATGGTATCCTCTATCCTATCCAATCCTCTATCCTATCCTATCCTCTATCCTATCCTATCCTCTATCCTATCCTATCCTATATCCTATCCTATCCTCTATCGTATCCTATCCTCTATGCTATCCTATCCACTATCCTATCCTATCCTCTATCCTATCCTATCCTCTATCCTATCCTATCCTCTATCGTATCCTATCCTCTATCCTATCCAATCCCCTATGTTATCCTCTATCCTATCCTATTCTCCATCCTATTCTATCCTCTATCCTATAATATCCTCTAACCTATCCAATCCTCTATCCTATCCTCTATCCTATCCTCTATCCTATCCTATCCTCTATCCGTATCCTATCCTCTATCCGTATCCTATCCTCTATCCTATCCTATCCTCTATCCTATCCTATCCTCTATCCTATCCTATCCTCTATCCTATCCTATCCTCTATCCTATCCTATCCTCTATCCTATCCTATCCTCTATAATTTCGTATCCTCTATAATATCGTATCCTGTATCCTACCCTGTCCTCTTTCCTATCCTATCCTCAATCCTATCGTTTCGTCTATCCTATCCTATCCTCTATCCTATCCTATCCTCTATCCTATCCTATCCTCTATCCTATACTATCCTCTATCCTATCCTATCCTCTATCCTATCCTATCCTCTATCCTATCCTATCCTCTATCCTATCCTATCCTATCCTCTATCCTATCCTATCCTCTATCCTATCCTATCCTCTGTCCTATCCTATCCTCTCTCCTATCCTCTCCTCTATCCTATCCTATCCTCTATCCTATCCTCTACAATATCGTATCCTCTATAATATCGTATCCTGTATCCTATCCTGTCCTCTTTCCTATCCTATCCACAATCCTATTCTATCCTCTATCCTTTGGTATCCTCTATCATATCCAATCCTCTATCCTATCCTATCCTCTATCCTATCCTATCCTCTATCCTATCCTATCCTATATCCTATCCTATCCTCTATCCTATCCTATTCTCTGTCCTATCCTATCCTCTCTCCTATCCTCTCCTCTATCCTATCCTATCCTCTATCCTATCCTATCCTCTACCCTATCCTATCCTCTACAATATCGTATCCTCTATAATATCGTATCCTGTATCCCATCCTGTCCTCTTTCCTATCCTATCCTCAATCCTATCCTATCCTCTATCCTATCCTATCCTCTATCCTATCCTATCCTCTATAATATCGTATCCTCTATAATATCGTATCCTGTATCCTATCCTATCCTCTATCCTATCCTATCCTATATCCTATCCTATCCTCTATCCTATGCTATCCTCTATCCTATCCTATCCTCCATCCTATCCTATCCTCTATCCTATCCTATCCTCTATAATATCGTATCCTGTATCCTATCCTGTAATATTTCCTATCCTATCATCAATCCTATCCTATCCTCCATCGTCTCCCATCCTCTATCCTATCCAATCCCCTATGTTATCCTCTATCCTATCCTATCCTCCATCCTATCCTATCCTCTATCCTATAATATCCTCTATCCTATCCAATCCTCTATCCTATCCTCTATCCTCTCCTCTATCCTATCCTATCCTATATCCTATCCTATCCTCTATCCTATGCTATCCTCTATCCTATCCTATCCTCCATCCTATCCTATCCTCTATCCTATCCTATCCTCTATAATATCGTATCCTGTATCCTATCCTGTAATATTTCCTATCCTATCATCAATCCTATCCTATCCTCCATCGTCTCCCATCCTCTATCCTATCCAATCCCCTATGTTATCCTCTATCCTATCCTATCCTCCATCCTATCCTATCCTCTATCCTATCCTATCCTATCCTCTATCCTATCCCATTTTCTATCCTATCCTATCCTCTATCCTATCCTATCCTCTATTGTATAGTATCCTCTATCTTATCCAATCCTCTATCCTATCCTATCCTCAATCCTATCCTCTCCTCAATCCTATCCTATCCTCTCCTCTATCCTTTCCTATCCTCTTATCGTATCCTATCCTCTATCATATCCTCTTTCCTATCCTCTATCCTATCCTATTCACTATCCTATCCTTTCCTCTATAATATCGAATCCTATCCTCTATCCTATCCTATCCTCTATCCTATCCTATCCTCTATCCAATCCTATCCTCTATCCTATCCAATCTCATATCCTATCCTCTCCTCAATCCTATCCTATCCTCTATCCTATCCTCTCCTCTATGCTATCCTATCCTCTATCCTATTCTATCCTCTATCCTATCCTATCCTCTATGCTATCCTATCCTCTATCCTATTCTATCCTCTATCCTATCTTATCCTGTATCCTATCCTATCCTCTATCCTATCCTATCCTAAATCCTATCCTATCCTCTGTCCTATCCTATCCCCTTATCGTATCCTATCCTCTATCCTATCCTATCCTCTATGCTATCCTATCCTCTATCCTATTCTATCCTCTATCCTATCCTATCCTGTATCCTATCCTATCCTCTATCCTATCCTATCCTAAATCCTATCCTATCCTCTGTCCTATCCTATCCCCTTATCGTATCCTATCCTCTATCCTAACCTCTATCCTATCCTCTTCTCTATCCTATCTTCTATCCTATCCAATCCTCTATCCTATGCCCAATCATATCCTATCCTCTATCCTATCCTATCCTCTATGCTATCCTACCCTCTATCCTATTCTATCTCTATCCTATCTATCCTCAATCCAATCCTATCCTCTATCCTATCCTATCCTCTATCCTATCCAATCCTCTATCCTATCCTCTATCCTATCCTCTATCGTATGCTCTATCCTATCCTATCCTCTATCCTATCCTATCCTCTACCCTATAATACCATGTATCCTATACTATTCTCTATCCTACCCTATCCTATCCTCTATCGTATGCTCTATCCTATCCTATCCACTATCCTATCCTAACCTCAATCCTAACCTATCCTCTATCATATCCTATCCTTTATCGTATCCTATCCACTATCCTATCCTATCCTCTATCCTATCTTATCCTCTATCCTATCCTGTCCTCTATTCTATCCTATCCTCTATCTTATCCTATCCTCTTATCGTATCCTACCCTCTATCCTATCCTATCCTATCCTCATTCCTATGCTATCCTCAATCCTATCCTATAATCTATCCTATAGTATCCTCTATCCTTTCCTATCCTCTATCCTATCCTATCCTCTATCGTATGCTCTATCCTATCCTATCCTCTATGCTATCCAATCCCCTATCCTATCCTCTATCCTATCCTATCCTCTACCCTATAATACCATGTATCCTATACTATTCTCTATCCTACCCTATCCTATCCTCTATCGTATGCTCTATCCTATCCTATATCACTATCCTATCCTAACCTCAATCCTATCCTATCCTCTATCCTATCCTATCCTCTATCCTATCCAATCCTCTATCCTATCCTATCCTCTATCCTATCCTATTCCCTATCCTATCCTATCCTCTATCCTATCCTATCCTATCCTATCCTATCCTATCCAATCCTATCCTATCCTATCCTATCCTATCCTATCCTTTATCCTATCCTCTATCCTATCCTCTATCCTATCCTATCCTATCCTATCCAATCCTATCCTATCCTATCCTATCCTATCCTATCCTATCCTTTATCCTTTCCTCTATCCTATCCTCTATCCTATCCTATCCTCTATCCTATCCTATCCTCAATCCTATCCTATCCTCAATCCTATCTTATCCTCAATCCTAACCTATCCTCTATCCTATCCTATCCTCTATCTTATCCTATCCTCTATCCAATCCAATCCTCAATCCTATCCTATCCTCTATCCTATCCTATCCTCTATCCTCTATCCTATCCTATCCTCTATCCTATCATATCCTCTATCCTATCCTCTATCCTATCCTATCCTATCCTATCCTATCCTATCCTATCCTATCCTATCCTATCCTCTATCCTATTCTATCCTATCCTATCCTATCCTATCCTATCCTCTATCCTATCCTATCCTCTATCCTATCCTATCCTCTATCCTATCCTATTCCTATCCTATCCTATCCTCAATCCTAACCTATCCTCTATCCTATCCTATCCTCTATCTTATCCTATCCTCTATCCAATCCAATCCTCAATCCTATCCTATGCTCTATCCTATTCTATCCTCTATCCTATCCTATCCTCTATCCTATCCTATCCTCTATCCTATCCTATCCTCTATCCTATCCTCTTCTCTATCCTATCCTATCCTCTATCCTATCCTATCCTCTATCCTATCCTCTTCTCTATCCTATCCTATCCTCTATCGTATGCTCTATCCTATCCTATCCTCTATCCTATCCAATCCCCTATCCTATCCTCTATCCTATCCTATCCTCTATCGTATGCTCTATCCTATCCTATCCTCTATCCTATCCAATCCCCTATCCTATCAGCTACCCTATCCTATCCTTTACTCTATAATACCATGTATCCTATCCTATTCTCTATCCTATCCTATCCTATCCTCTATCGTATGCTCTATCCTAACCTATCCACTATCCTATACTATCCTATCCTCAGCCCTATCCTCTCCTCTATCATATCCTATCCTCTATCCTATCCTATCCTCTATCCTATCCTATCCTCTATCGTATTCTATCCTCTATCCTATCCAATCCCCTATCCTATCCTGTGTCCTATCCAATCCTCTATCCTATCCTTTCCTCTATAATATCGTATCTTCTATCGTATCCTATCCTCTATCCTATCCTGTCCTCCATTCTATCCTATCTTCTATCTTATCCTATCCTCTATCCTATCCTCTCTTCTATCCTATCCTATCCTCTATCCTATCCTATCCTCAATCCTATCCTATCCTCGATCGTATCCTATCCTCTTATCGTATCCTACCCTCTATCCTATCCTCTATCCTATCCATTCCTCTATAATATCGTATCTTCTATCGTATCCTATCCTCTATTCTATCCTATCCTCTATCCTATCCTATCCTATCCTATCCTATCCTCTATCCTATCCTCTATCCTATCCTGTATCCTATCCTATACTCTATCCTATCCTATCCTCTATCCTATCCTATCCTCAATCGTATCCTATCCTCAATCCTAACCCATCCTCTATCCTATCCTATCCTCTATCCTATCCTATCCTCTATCCTATCCTATCCTCTATAGTATCCTATCCTCTATCCTATCCAATCCTCTATCCTATCCTATCCTCTATCCTATGCTATCCTCTATCCTATCCACTCCTCTATCCTATCCTATCCTCTATCGTATGCTCTATCCTATCCTATCCTCAATCCTAACCTATCCTCCATCCTATCCTATCCTCAATCCTAACCTATCCTCTATAGTATCCTATCCTCTATCTTATCCTATCCTCTATGCAATCCAATCCTCAATCCTATCCTATTCTCTATCCTATCCTGTCCTCCATTCTATCCTATCCTCAATCCTATCCTATCCTCAATCCTATCCTATAGTCTATCCTATAGTATCCTCTATCCATCCTATCGTCTATCCTATCCTCTCCTCTATCCTATCCTATCCTCTATCCTATCCTATCCTCAATCCTAACCTATCCTCTATCCTATCCTATCCTCTATATTATCCTATTCTCTATCCAATCCAATCCTCAATCCTATCCTATCCTCTATCCTATCCTATCCTCTATCCTATCCTATCCTATCTATCCTCAATCCAATCCTATCCTCTATCCTATCCTATCCTCTATCCTATCCAATCCTCTGTCCTATCCTATCCTCTATCCTATCCTATTCCTATCCTATCCTATCCTCAATCCTAACCTATCCTCTATCCTATCCTATCCTCTATCTTATCCTATCCTCTATCCAATCCAATCCTCAATCCTATCCTATGCTCTATCCTATTCTATCCTCTATCCTATCCTATCCTCTATCCTATCCTATCCTCTATCCTATCCTATCCTCTATCCTATCCTCTTCTCTATCCTATCATATCCTCTATCGTATGCTCTATCCTATCCTATCCTCTATCCTATCCAATCCCCTATCCTATCCTCTATCCTATCCTATCCTCTATCGTATGCTCTATCCTATCCTATCCTCTATCCTATTCTATCCTCTATCCTATCTTATCCTGTATCCTATCCTATCCTCTATCCTATCCTATCCTAAATCCTATCCTATCCTCTGTCCTATCCTATCCCCTTATCGTATCCTATCCTCTATCCTATCCTATCCTCTATGCTATCCTATCCTCTATCCTATTCTATCCTCTATCCTATCCTATCCTGTATCCTATCCTATCCTCTATCCTATCCTATCCTAAATCCTATCCTATCCTCTGTCCTATCCTATCCCCTTATCGTATCCTATCCTCTATCCTAACCTCTATCCTATCCTCTTCTCTATCCTATCTTCTATCCTATCCAATCCTCTATCCTATGCCCAATCATATCCTATCCTCTATCCTATCCTATCCTCTATGCTATCCTATCCTCTATCCTATTCTATCTCTATCCTATCTATCCTCAATCCAATCCTATCCTCTATCCTATCCTATCCTCTATCCTATCCAATCCTCTATCCTATCCTCTATCCTATCCTCTATCGTATGCTCTATCCTATCCTATCCTCTATCCTATCCTATCCTCTACCCTATAATACCATGTATCCTATACTATTCTCTATCCTACCCTATCCTATCCTCTATCGTATGCTCTATCCTATCCTATCCACTATCCTATCCTAACCTCAATCCTAACCTATCCTCTATCATATCCTATCCTTTATCGTATCCTATCCACTATCCTATCCTATCCTCTATCCTATCTTATCCTCTATCCTATCCTGTCCTCTATTCTATCCTATCCTCTATCTTATCCTATCCTCTTATCGTATCCTACCCTCTATCCTATCCTATCCTATCCTCATTCCTATGCTATCCTCAATCCTATCCTATAATCTATCCTATAGTATCCTCTATCCTTTCCTATCCTCTATCCTATCCTATCCTCTATCGTATGCTCTATCCTATCCTATCCTCTATCCTATCCTATACTCTATCATATCCTATCCTATATCCTATACTATCCTCTATCCTATCCTATCCTCTATCCTATCCTATCCTCTAATCTATCCTATCCTCTATCGAATCCTATCCTCAATCCTATCCTATCCTCATTCCTATCCTATCCTCAATCCTATCCTATAATCTATCCTATAGTATCCTCTATCCTATCCAATCCTCTATCCTATCCTATCCTCAATCCTATCTTCTCTTCAATCCTATCCTATCCTCTATCCTATCCTCTATCGTATGCTCTATCCTATCCTATCCTCTATGCTATCCAATCCCCTACCCTATCCTCTATCCTATCCTATCCTCTACCCTATAATACCATGTATCCTATACTATTCTCTATCCTACCCTATCCTATCCTCTATCGTATGCTCTATCCTATCCTATATCACTATCCTATCCTAACCTCAATCCTATCCTATCCTCTATCCTATCCTATCCTCTATCCTATCCAATCCTCTATCCTATCCTATCCTCTATCCTATCCTATTCCCTATCCTATCCTATCCTCTATCCTATCCTATCCTATCCTATCCAATCCTATCCTATCCTATCCTATCCTATCCTATCCTTTATCCTATCCTCTATCCTATCCTCTATCCTATCCTATCCTATCCTATCCAATCCTATCCTATCCTATCCTACCCTATCCTATCCTATCCTTTATCCTTTCCTCTATCCTATCCTCTATCCTATCCTATCCTCTATCCTATCCTATCCTCAATCCTATCCTATCCTCAATCCTATCTTATCCTCAATCCTAACCTATCCTCTATCCTATCCTATCCTCTATCTTATCCTATCCTCTATCCAATCCAATCCTCAATCCTATCCTATCCTCTATCCTATCCTATCCTCTATCCTCTATCCTATCCTATCCTCTATCCTATCATATCCTCTATCCTATCCTCTATCCTATCCTATCCTATCCTATCCTATCCTATCCTATCCTATCCTATCCTATCCTCTATCCTATCCTATCCTATCCTATCCTATCCTCTATCCTATCCTCTATCCTATCCTGTATCCTATCCTATACTCTATCCTATCCTATCCTCTATCCTATCCTATCCTCAATCGTATCCTATCCTCAATCCTAACCCATCCTCTATCCTATCCTATCCTCTATCCTATCCTATCCTCTATCCTATCCTATCCTCTATAGTATCCTATCCTCTATCCTATCCAATCCTCTATCCTATCCTATCCTCTATCCTATGCTATCCTCTATCCTATCCACTCCTCTATCCTATCCTATCCTCTATCGTATGCTCTATCCTATCCTATCCTCAATCCTAACCTATCCTCCATCCTATCCTATCCTCAATCCTAACCTATCCTCTATAGTATCCTATCCTCTATCTTATCCTATCCTCTATGCAATCCAATCCTCAATCCTATCCTATCCTCTATCCTATCCTGTCCTCCATTCTATCCTATCCTCAATCCTATCCTATCCTCAATCCTATCCTATAGTCTATCCTATAGTATCCTCTATCCATCCTATCGTCTATCCTATCCTCTCCTCTATCCTATCCTATCCTCTATCCTATCCTATCCTCAATCCTAACCTATCCTCTATCCTATCCTATCCTCTATATTATCCTATTCTCTATCCAATCCAATCCTCAATCCTATCCTATCCTCTATCCTATCCTATCCTCTATCCTATCCTATCCTCTATCCTATCCTATCCTCTATCCTATCCTATCCTATCTATCCTCAATCCAATCCTATCCTCTATCCTATCCTATCCTCTATCCTATCCAATCCTCTATCCTATCCTATCCTCTATCCTATCCTATTCCTATCCCATCCTATCCTCAATCCTAACCTATCCTCTATCCTATCCTATCCTCTATCTTATCCTATCCTCTATCCAATCCAATCCTCAATCCTATCCTATGCTCTATCCTATTCTATCCTCTATCCTATCCTATCCTCTATCCTATCCTATCCTCTATCCTATCCTATCCTCTATCCTATCCTCTTCTCTATCCTATCATATCCTCTATCGTATGCTCTATCCTATCCTATCCTCTATCCTATCCAATCCCCTATCCTATCCTCTATCCTATCCTATCCTCTATCGTATGCTCTATCCTATCCTATCCTCTATCCTATCCAATCCCCTATCCTATCAGCTACCCTATCCTATCCTTTACTCTATAATACCATGTATCCTATCCTATTCTCTATCCTATCCTATCCTATCCTCTATCGTATGCTCTATCCTAACCTATCCACTATCCTATACTATCCTATCCTCAGTCCTATCCTCTCCTCTATCATATCCTATCCTCTATCCTATCCTATCCTCTATCCTATCCTATCCTCTATCGTATTCTATCCTCTATCCTATCCAATCCCCTATCCTATCCTGTGTCCTATCCTATCCTCTATCCTATCCTTTCCTCTATAATATCGTATCTTCTATCGTATCCTATCCTCTATCCTATCCTGTCCTCCATTCTATCCTATCTTCTATCTTATCCTATCCTCTATCCTATCCTCTCTTCTATCCTATCCTATCCTCTATCCTATCCTATCCTCAATCCTATCCTATCCTCGATCGTATCCTATCCTCTTATCGTATCCTACCCTCTATCCTATCCTCTATCCTATCCATTCCTCTATAATATCGTATCTTCTATCGTATCCTATCCTCTATTCTATCCTATCCTCTATCCTATCCTATCCTATCCTATCCTCTATCCTATCCTCTATCCTATCCTCTATCCTATCCTGTATCCTATCCTATACTCTATCCTATCCTATCCTCTATCCTATCCTATCCTCAATCGTATCCTATCCTCAATCCTAACCCATCCTCTATCCTATCCTATCCTCTATCCTATCCTATCCTCTATCCTATCCTATCCTCTATAGTATCCTATCCTCTATCCTATCCAATCCTCTATCCTATCCTATCCTCTATCCTATGCTATCCTCTATCCTATCCACTCCTCTATCCTATCCTATCCTCTATCGTATGCTCTATCCTATCCTATCCTCAATCCTAACCTATCCTCCATCCTATCCTATCCTCAATCCTAACCTATCCTCTATAGTATCCTATCCTCTATCTTATCCTATCCTCTATGCAATCCAATCCTCAATCCTATCCTATCCTCTATCCTATCCTGTCCTCCATTCTATCCTATCCTCAATCCTATCCTATCCTCAATCCTATCCTATAGTCTATCCTATAGTATCCTCTATCCATCCTATCGTCTATCCTATCCTCTCCTCTATCCTATCCTATCCTCTATCCTATCCTATCCTCAATCCTAACCTATCCTCTATCCTATCCTATCCTCTATATTATCCTATTCTCTATCCAATCCAATCCTCAATCCTATCCTATCCTCTATCCTATCCTATCCTCTATCCTATCCTATCCTATCTATCCTCAATCCAATCCTATCCTCTATCCTATCCTATCCTCTATCCTATCCAATCCTCTATCCTATCCTCTATCCTATCCTCTATCCTATCCTATCCTCTATCCTATCCTATCCTATCCTATCCTATCCTATCCTATCCTATCCTATCCTCTATCCTTTCCTCTATCCGATCACCTATCCTATCCTATCCTCTATCCTATCCTATCCTCTATCCTATCCTATCCTCAATCCTATCCTATCCTCAAAACTAACCTATCCTCTATCCTATCCTATCCTCTATCCTATCCTATCCTATCCTATCCTATCCTATCCTATCCTATCCTATCCTATCCTATCCTTTATCCTATCCTCTATCCTATCCTCAATCCTATCCTATCCTCAATCCTAACGTATCCTCTATAATATCCTATCCTCAATCCTATCCTATCCTCTATCCTATCCTCTCCTCTATCCTATCCTCTCCTCTATCCTATCCTCTCCTCTATCCTATCCTCTCCTCTATCCTATCCTATCCTCTATCGTATGCTCTATCCTATCCAATCCCCTATAATATCCTCTATCCTATCCTATCCTCTATCGTATGCTCTATCCTATCCTATCCTCTATCCTATCCAATCCCCTATCCTATCCTCTATCCTATCCTATCCTCCACTCTATAATACCATGTATCATATCCTATTCTCTATCCTATCCTATCCTATCCTCTATCGTATGCTCTATCCTATCCTGTTCTCTATCCTATCGTTTCCTCTATAATATCGTATCTTCTATCGTATCCTATCCTCTATTCTATCCTATCCTCTATCCTATCCTATCCTCTATCCTATCCTATCCTCAATCCTATCCTATCCTCAATCCTATCCTATCCTGTATCCCAACCAATCCTCTATCCTATCCTATCCTCAATCCTATCCTATCCTCAATCCTATCCTATCCTCAATCCTATCCTATCCTCTATCCCATCCTATACTCTATCGAATCCTATCCTCAATCCTATCCTATCCTCATTCCTATCCTATCCTCAATCCTATCCTATCTTCTATCCTATCCTCTCCTCTATAATATCCTATCCTCTATCCTATCCTATCCTGTATCCTATCCTATCCTCTATCCTATCCTATCCTCTATCCTATCCTATCCTCTATCCTATCCTATCCTCTATCCTATCCTATCCTCTATCCTATCCTCTCCTCTATCCTATCCTATCCTCTATCGTATGCTCTATCCTGTCCTATCCTCTATCCTATCCAATCCCCTATCCTATCCTCTATCCTATCCTATCCTCTATCGTATGCTCTATCCTATCCTATCCTCTATCCTATCCAATCCCCTATCCTATCCTCTATCCTATCCTATCCTCTATCGTATGCTCTATCCTATCCTATCCTCTATCCTATCCTATCCTATCCTATCCTATCCTATCCTATCCTATCCTATCCTTTATCCTATCCTCTATCCTATCCTCTATCCTATCCTATCCTCTATCCTATCCTATCCTCTATCCTATCCTATCCTCAATCTAATCCTATCCTCAATCCTATACTATCCTCTATCCCATCCAATCTTCTATCCTATCCTATCCTCAATCCTATCCTATCCTCAATCCTATCCTATCCTCTATCATATCCTCTCCTCTATCCTACCCTATCCTCTATCCTATTCTAAACTCAATCCTATCCTATCCTCTATCCTATCCTATCCTCTATCTTATCCTATTCTCTATCCAATCCAATCCTCAATCCTATCCTATCCTCTATCCTATCCTATCCTCTATCCTATCCTATCCTCTATCATATCCTATCCTCTATCGTATCCTATCCTCTATGCTACCCTCTTCTCTATCCTATTCTATCCGATATCCTATCTATCCTCAATCCAATCCTATCCTCTATCCTATCCTATCCTCTATCCTATCCAATCCTCTGTCCTATCCTCTATCCTATCCTATCCTCTATCCTATCCTATCCTCTATCCTATCCAATCCTTTATCCTATCCTCTATCCTATCCTATCATCTATCCTATCCTATCCCCTATCCTATCCTATCCTCTATCCTATCCTATTCTCTATCCTATCCTATCCTCTATCCTATCCTATCCTGTATCGTATGCTCTATCCTATCCTATCCTCAATCCTATCCTATCCTCAATCCTATCATATCCTCTATCCTATCCTATCCTCTATCCTATCCTATCCTCTATCGTATGCTCTATCCTATCCTATCCTCTATCCTATCCAATCCCCTATCCTATCCTCTATCCTATCCTATCCTCTATCCTATCCTATCCTCTATCGTATACTCTATCCTTTCCTATCCACTATCCTATCCTATTCTCAATCCTATCCTATCCTCTATCATATCCTATCCTCTATCCTATCCTATCCACTATCCTATCCTATCCTCTATCCTATCCTATCCGCTATCCTATCCTATCCTGTATACTATCCTAATCTCTATCCTATCAATCCCCTATCCTATCCTCTATCCTACCCTATCCTCTATCCTATCCAATTCTCTATCCTCTATCCAATCCTATCCTCAATTCTATTCTATCCTCTATCCTATCCTATCCTATCCTCAATCCTAACCTATTCTCTATCCTATCCTATCCTCTATCCTATCCTATCCTATCCTCAATCCTAACCTATTCTCTATCCTATCCTATCCTCTATCCTATCCTATCCTCTATCATATCCTATCCTCTCTCCTATACTATCCTCTATCCTATGCTATCCTCTATCATATCCTATCCTCTATCCTATACTATCCTCTATCCTATCCTATCCTCTATAGTATACTCTATCCTTTCCTATCCACTATCCCATCCTATCCTCAATCCTATCCTATCCTCTATCATATCCTATCCTCTATCCTATCCTATCCACTATCCTATCCTATCCTCTATCCTATCCTATCCGCTATCCTATCCTATCCTCTATACTATCCTAATCTCTATAAAACCAATCCCCTATCCTATCCTCTATCGTACCCTATCCTCTATCCTATCCAATTCTCAATCCTCTATCCAATCCTATCCTCAATTCTATTCTATCCTCTATCCTATCCTATCCTATCCTCAATCCTAACCTATTCTCTATCCTATCCTATCCTCTATCCTATCCTATCCTATCCTCAATCCTAACCTATTCTCTATCCTATCCTATCCTCTATCCTATCCTATCCTCTATCCTATCCTATCCTCTATAATATCGTATCTCCTATCCTATCCTATCCTCTATCCTATCCTATCCTTTATCCTATCCTATCCTCTATCCTATCCTATCGTCAATCCTTTTCTATCCTCTATCCTATCCTATCCGCTATCCTATCCTATCCTCTATACTATCCTAATCTCTATCCTATCAAACCCCTATCCTATCCTCTATCGTACCCCATCCTCTATCCTATACAATTCTCTATCCTCTATCCAATCCTATCCTCAATTCTATTCTATCCTCTATCCTATCCTATCCTATCCTCAATCCTAACCTATTCTCTATCCTATCCTATCCTCTATCCTATCCTATCCTCTATCCTATCCTATCCTCTATAATATCGTATCTCCTATCCTATCCTACCCTCTATCCTATCCTATCCTCTATAATATCGTATCTCCTATCCTATCCTATCCTCTATCCTATCCTATCCTTTATCCTATCCTATCCTCTATCCTATGCTATCGTCAATCCTTTTCTGTCCTCTATCCTATACTATCCTATCCTATCCTATCCTATCCTCTATCAGATCCTCTATTAGATCCTCTATCCTATCCTCTATCCTATCCTATCCTCTATCCTACCCTATCCTCTATCCTATCCAATTCTCTATCCTCTATCCAATCCTATCCTCAATTCTATTCTATCCTCTATCCTATCCTATCCTATCCTCAATCCTAACCTATTCTCTATCCTATACTATCCTCTATCCTATCCTATCCTCTATCGTATACTCTATCCTTTCCTATCCACTATCCCATCCTATCCTCAATCCTATCCTATCCTCTATCATATCCTATCCTCTATCCTATCCTATCCACTATCCTATCCTATCCTCTATCCTATCCTATCCGCTATCCTATCCTATCGTCTATCCCATCCAATCCTCTATCCTATGCTATCCTCTATCCTATTCTATCGTCAATCCTATCATATCCTCAATCCTATCCTATCCTCTATCCTATCCTATCCTCTATCCTATCCTATCCTCCTTCCTATCCAATCTCATATCCTATCGAATCTCATATCCTATTCTATCCTCTATCATATCCTATCCTCTATCGTATCCAGTCTTCTATCCTATCCTCTATCCTATCCTATCCTCTATCCTATCCTATTCTCTATCCTATCCTATCCCATATCCTATCCTATCCTCTATCCTATCCTATTCTCTATCCTATCCTATCCTCTATCCTATCCTATCCTATCCTATCCTATCCTATCCTATCCTATCCTATCCTATCCTATCCTATCCTATCCTATCCTATCCTCTATCAGATCCTCTATCCTATCCTCTATCCTATCCTATCCTCTATCCTATCCTATCCTCTATCCTATCCTATTCTCTATCCTATCCTATCCCCTATCCTATCCTATCCTCTATCCTATCCTATTCTCTATCCTATCCTATCCTATCCTATCCTATCCTATCCTATCCTATCCTATCCTCTATCAGATCCTCTATCAGATCCTCTATCCTATCCTCTATCCTATCCTATCCTCTATCCTATCCTATCCTCTATCCTATCCTATCCTCTATCCTATCCTATTCTCTATCCTATCCTATCCCCTATCCTATCCTATCCTCTATCCTATCCTATCCTCTATCCCATCCAATCCTCTATCCTATTCTATCCTCAATCCTATCATATCCTCAATCCTATCCTATCCTCTACCCTATCCTATCCTCTATCCTATCCTATCCTCTATCCTATCCTATCCTCTATCCTATCCTATCGTAATTCGTTTCCAATCCTCTATCCTATCCTATCCTCTTATCGTATCCTCTCCTCTATCCAATCCACCATCCTATCCTATTCTCTATCCTATCCTTTCCTCTCTAATATCGTATCTTCTATCGTATCCTATCCTCTATCCTATCCTATCCTCTATCCTATCCAATCTCAAATCCTATCCAATCTCATATCCTATTCTATCCTCTATCATATCCTATCCTCTATCGTATCCAGTCTTCTATCCTATCCTCTATCCTATCCTATCCTCTATCCTATCCTATCCTCTATCCTATCCTATCCTCTATCCTATCCTATCCTCTATCCTATCCTATCCTCTATCCTATCCTATCCTCTATCCTATCCTATCCTCTATCCTATCCTATCCTATCCTCTATCCTATCCAATCCTCTATCCTATCCTCTATCCTATCCTATCCTCAATCCTATCCTATCCTCAATCCTATCATATCCTCTATCCTATCCTATCCTCTATCCTATCCTATCCTCTATCGTATGCTCTATCCTATCCTATCCTCTATCCTATCCAACCCCCTATCCTATCCTCTATCCTATCCTATCCTCTATCCTATCCTATCCTCTATCGTATACTCTATCCTTTCCTATCCACTATCCTATCCTATCCTCAATCCTATCCTATCCTCTATCATATCCTATCCTCTATCCTATCCTATCCACTATCCTATCCTATCCTCTATCCCATCCTCTATCCAATCCTATCCTTTATCCTATCCAGTCCTCTATCCTATCTTATCACCTATCCTATCCTATCATCTATCCTATCCTATCCGCTATCCTATCCTATCCTCTATACTATCGTAATCTCTATCCTATCAATCCCCTATCCTATCCTCTATCGTACCCTATCCTCTATCCTATCCAATTCTCTATCCTCTATCCAATCCTATCCTCAATTCTATTCTATCCTCTATCCTATCCTATCCCATCCTCAATCCTAACCTATTCTCTATCCTATCCTATCCTCTATCCTATCCTATCCTCTATCCTATTCTATCCTCAATCCTATCATATCCTCAATCCTATCCTATCCTCTATCCTATCCTATCCTCTATCCTATCCTATCCTCCTTCCTATCCAATCTCATATCCTATCGAATCTCATATCCTATTCTATCCTCTATCCTATCCTATTCTCTAGCCTATCCTATCCTCTATCCTATCCTATCCTGTATCGTATGCTCTATCCTATCCTATCCTCTATCCTATCCTATCCTCTATCCTATCCTATTCTCTATCCTATCCTATCCTCTATCCTATCCTATCCTATCCTATCCTATCCTATCCTATCCTATCCTATCCTATCCTATCCTATCCTATCCTATCCTATCCTATCCTATCCTATCCTATCCTATCCTCTATCAGATCCTCTATCCTATCCTCTATCCTATCCTATCCTCTATCCTATCCTATCCTCCATCCTATCCTATTCTCTATCCTATCCTATCCCCTATCCTATCCTTTCCTCTATCCTATCCTATTCTCTATCCTATCCTATCCTATCCTATCCTATCCTATCCTATCCTATCCTATCCTATCCTATCCTATCCTATCCTATCCTATCCTATCCTATCCTATACTATCCTATCCTATCCTATCCTATCCTATCCTATCCTATCCTATCCTATCCTATCCTATCCTATCCTATCCTCTATCAGATCCTCTATCAGATCCTCTATCCTATCCTCTATCCTATCCTATCCTCTATCCTATCCTATCCTCTATCCCATCCAATCCTCTATCCTATGCTATCCTCTATCCTATTCTATCCTCAATCCTATCATATCCTCAATCCTATCCTATCCTGTATCGTATGCTCTATCCTTTCCTATCCACTATCCTATCCTATTCTCTATCCTTTCCTATCCACTATCCTATCCTATTCTCAATCCTCCAATCCCTGATTCTCAATCCTATCCTATCCTATCCTATCCTCTATCCTATCCTATTCTCTAGCCTATCCTATCCTCTATCCTATCCTATCCTCTATACTATCGTATCCTCTATAATATCGTATCCTGTATCCTATCCTGTCCTCTTTCCTATCCTATCCTCTATCCTATCCTATCCTATATCCTATCATATCCTCTATAATATCGCATCCTCTATAATATCGTATCCTCTATAATATCGTATCCTGTATACTATCCTGTCCTCTTTCCTATCCTATCCTCTATCATATCCTATCCTCTATCCTATCCTATCCTCTATCCTACCCCATCCTCTATCCTATCATATCCTCTATCCTATCATATCTTCTATCCTATCCTATCCTCTATCCTATCCTATCCTCTATCCTATCCTATACTCTATCTTTTCCTATCCTCTATCCTACCCTATCCTTTATCCTATCCTATCCTCTATCCTATCCTATCCTCTATAATATCGTATCCTGTATCCTATCTTATCCTTTGTCCTATCCTATCCTCAATCCTATCCTATCCTCTATCCTATCGCATCCTCTATCCTATCCAATCCTCTATCCTATCCTATCCTCTATCCTATCCTATCCTCTATCCTATCCTATCCTCTATCCTATCCTATCCTCTATCCTATCCTATCCTCTATCCTATCCTATCCTCTATAATATCATATCCTCTATAATATCGTATCCTGTATCCTATCCTGTCCTCTTTCCTATCCTATCATCAATCCTATCCTATCCTCTATCCTATCCAATCCCCTATGTTATCCTCTATCCTATCCTATCCTCTATAATATCGTATCCTCTATCATATCCTATCCTCTTTCCTATCCAATCCTCTATCCTATCCTATCCTCTATCCTATCCTATCCTCTATCCTACCTATCCTCTATCCTATCCTATCCTCTATCCTATCCTATCCTCTATCCTATCCTATCCTCTATCCTATCCTATCCTCTATCCTATCCTATCCTCTATCCTATCCAATCCTCTATCCTATCCTATCCCCTATCCTATCCTATCATCTATCCTATCCTATCCTATATCCTATCCTATCCTCTATCCTATCCTATCCTCTATCCTATCCTATTCTCTATCCTATCCTATCCTCTATCCTATCCTATCCTCTATCCTATCCTACCCTCTATCCTATCCTATCGTCTATCCCATCGTATCCTCTATCCTATCCAATCCTCTATCCTACCCTATCCTCTATCCTATCCTATCCTATATCCTATCATATCCTCTATAATATCGTATCCTCTATAATATCGTATCTTGTATACTATCCTGTCCTCTTTCCTATCCTATCCTCTATCCTATCCTCTATCATATCCTATCCTCTATCCTATCCTATCCTCTATCCTACCCTATCCTCTATCCTATGCTATTCTCTATCATATCCTATCCTCTATCCTATCCTATCCTCTATCCTATCCTATCCTCTATCCTATCCTATCCTCTATCCTATCCTATCCTCTATACTATCGTATCCTCTATAATATCGTATCCTCTATAATATCGTATCCTGTATCCTATCCTGTCCTCTTTCCTATCATATCCTCTATCCTATCCTCTATCCTATCCTATCCTGTATCCTATCCTATCCTCTATCATATCCTATCCTCTATCATATCCTATCCTCTATCCTACCCCATCCTCTATCCTATCATATCCTCTATCCTATCATATCCTCTATTATATCCTATCCTCTATCCTATCCTATCCTCTATAATATCGTATCCTGTATCCTATCTTATCCTTTGTCCTATCCTATCCTCAATCCTATCCTATCCTCTATCCTATCGCATCCTCTATCCTATCCAATCCTCTATCCTATCCTATCCTCTATCCTATCCTATCCTCTATCCTATCCTATCCTCTATCCTATCCTATCCTCTATAATATCGTATACTCTATAATATCGTATCCTGTATCCTATCCTGTCCTCTTTCCTATCCTATCCTCAATCCAATACTATCCTCTATCCTATCGTATCCTCTATCCTATCCTATCTTCTTTCCTATCCTATCCTCTATCCTATCCTATCCTCTATAATATCGTATCCTGTATCCTATCTTATCCTCTGTCCTATCCTATCCTCAATCCAATCCTATCCTCTATCCTATCCTATCCTCTATCCTATCTTATCCTCTATCCTATCATATCCTCTATCCTATCCTATCCTCTATCCTATCCTATCCTCTATCCTATCCTATACTCTATCCTATCCTATCCTCTATCCTACCCTATCCTTTATCCTATCCTATCCTCTATCCTATCCTATCCTCTATAATATCGTATCCTGTATCCTATCTTATCCTTTGTCATATCCTATCCTCAATCCTATCCTATCCTCAATCCTATCCTATCCTCTATCCTATCGCATCCTCTATCCTATCCAATCCTCTATCCTATCCTATCTTCTATCCTATCCTATCCTCTATCCTATCCTATCCTCTATCCTATCCAATCCGCTATCCTATCCTATCCTCTATCCTATCCTATCCTCTATCCTATCCTATCCTCTATCCTATCCTCTATCGTATCCTATCCTCTATCCTATCCTATCCTCTATCCTATCCTATCCTCTATCCTATCCTATCCTCTATCCTATCCTATCCTCTATCCTATCCCATCCTCTATCCTATCCTATCCTCTAACCTATCCTATCCTCTATCCTATCCTATCCTCTATCCTATCCTATCCTCTATCCTATCCTATCCTCTATCCTATCCTATCCTCTATCCTATCCTATCCTCTATCCTATCCTATCCTCTATCCTATCCTATCCTCTATCCTATCCTATCCTCTATCCTATCCCAGACTCTATCCTATCCCATCCTCTATCCTATCCTATCCTTTATCCTATCCTATTCTCTATCCTATCCTATCCTCTATAATATCGTATCCTGTATCCTATCGCATCCTCTATCCTATACAATCCTCTATCCTATCCTATCCTCTATCCTATCCTATCCTCTATCCTATCTTATCCTCTATCCTATCCTATCCTCCATCATATCCTATCCTCTATCCTATAATATCCTCTATCCTATCCTATCCTCTATCCTATCCAATCCTCTACCGTCTCCTATCCTGTATCCGATTCAATCCCCTATCCCCTATCCTATCCTATTATATATCCTATCCTCTATCGTATCGTATCCTCTATCCTATCCTATCGTCTATCTTCTCCTATCCTCGATCCTATCCTATCCTCAACCCTGTCCTATCCTCAATTCTATCGTATACTCCATCCTACCCTATCCGCTATCGTATCCTATCCTCTATCCTATAATATCCTCTATCCTATCCAAAACTCTATCCTATCCTCTATCCTATCCTCTATCGTATCCTATCCTCTATCCTATCCTATCCTCTATCCTATCCTATCCTGTATCCTATCCTATCCTCTATCATGTCCTATCCTCTATCATATCCTATCCTCTATCCTACACCATCCTCTATCCTATCATATCCTCTATCCTATCCTATCCTCTATCCTATCCTATCCTCTATCCTATCCTATCCTCTATCCTATCCTATCCTCTATCCTATCCTATCCTCTATCCTATCCTATCCTCTATAATATCGTATCCTCTATCATATCCTATCCTCTTTCCTATAATATCACCTATCCTATCCTATCCTCTATCCTACCCTATCCTTTATCCTATCCTATCCTCTATCCTATCCTATCCTCTATAATATCGTATCCTGTATAATATCTTATCCTCTATCCTATCCAATCCTCTATCCTATCCTATCCTCTATCCTATCCTATCCTCTATCCTATCCTATCCTCTATCCTATCCTATCCTCTATCCTATCCTATCCTATCCTCTATCCTATCCTATCCTCTATCCTATCCAATCCTCTATCCTATCCTATCCCCTATCCTATCCTATCATCTATCCTATCCTATCCTATATCCTATCCTATCCTCTATCCTATCCTATCCTCTATCCTATCCTATTCTCTATCCTATCCTATCCTCTATCCTATCCTATCCTCCATCCTATCCTATCCTCTATCCTATCCTAGCCTCTATACTATCGTATCCTCTATAATATCGTATCCTCTATAATATCGTATCCTGTATCCTATCCTGTCCTCTTTCCTATCCTATCCTCTATCCTATCCTCTATCCTATCCTATCCTGTATCCTATCCTATGCTCTATCATATCCTATCCTCTATCCTATCCTATCCTCTATCCTACCCCATCCTCTATCCTATCATATCCTCTATCCTATCATATCCTCTATCCTCTCCTATCCTCTATCCTATCCTAGCCTCTATACTATCGTATCCTCTATAATATCGTATCCTCTATAATATCGTATCCTGTATCCTATCCTGTCCTCTTTCCTATCCTATCCTCTATCCTATCCTCTATCCTATCCTATCCTGTATCCTATCCTATGCTCTATCATATCCTATCCTCTATCCTATCCTATCCTCTATCCTACCCCATCCTCTATCCTATCCTATCCTCTATCCTATCCTATCCTCTATCCTATCCTATCCTCTATCCTATCCTATCCTCTATCCTATCCTATCCTCTATCCTATCCTATCCTCTATACTATCGTATCCTCTATAATATCGTATCCTCTATAATATTGTATCCTGTATCCTATCCTGTCCTCTTTCCTATCATATCCTCTATCCTATCCTCTATCCTATCCTATCCTGTATCCTATCCTATCCTCTATCATATCCTATCCTCTATCATATCCTATCCTCTATCCTACCCCATCCTCTATCCTATCATATCCTCTATCCTATCATATCCTCTATTATATCCTATCCTCTATCCTATCCTATCCTCTATCCTATCCTATACTCTATCCTATCCTATCCTCTATCCTACCCTATCCTTTATCCTATCCTATCCTCTATCCTATCCTATCCTCTATAATATCGTATCCTGTATCCTATCTTATCCTTTGTCCTATCCTATCCTCAATCCTATCCTATCCTCTATCCTATCGCATCCTATATCCTATCCAATCCTCTATCCTATCCTATCCTCTATCCTATCCTATCCTATCCTCTATCCTATCCTATCCTCTATCCTATCCTATCCTCTATCCTATCCTATCCTCTATAATATCGTATACTCTATAATATCGTATCCTGTATCCTATCCTGTCCTCTTTCCTATCCTATCCTCAATCCAATACTATCCTCTATCCTATCGTATCCTCTATCCTATTCTATCTTCTTTCCTATCCTATCCTCTATCCTATCCTATCCTCTATCCTATCCTATCCTGTATCCTATCCTATCCTCTATCATATCCTATCCTCTATCATATCCTATCCTCTATCCTACCCCATCCTCTATCCTATCATATCCTCTATCCTATCATATCCTCTATTATATCCTATCCTCTATCCTATCCTATCCTCTATCCTATCCTATACTCTATCCTATCCTATCCTCTATCCTACCCTATCCTTTATCCTATCCTATCCTCTATCCTATCCTATCCTCTATAATATCGTATCCTGTATCCTATCTTATCCTCTGTCCTATCCTATCCTCAATCCAATCCTATCATCTATCCTATCCTATCCTATATCCTATCCTATCCTCTATCCTATCATATCCTCTATCCTATCCTATCCTCTATCCTATCCTATCCTCTATCCTATCCTATCCTCTATAATATCGTATCCTCTATAATATCGTATCCTGTATCCTATCCTGTCCTCTTTCCTATCCTATACTATATCCTATCATATCCTCTATCCTATCCTATCCTCTATCCTATCCTATCCTCTATCCTATCCTATCGTCTATCCCATCCTATCCTCTATCCTATCCAAACCTCTATCCTATCCTATCCTCTATCCTATCCTATCCTATATCCTATCATGTCCTCTATAATATCGTATCCTCTATAATATCGTATCCTCTATAATATCGTATCCTCTATAATATCGTATCCTCTATAATATCGTATCCTGTATCCTATCCTGTCCTCCTTCCTATCCTATCCTCTATCATATCCTATCCTCTATCCTATCCTATCCTCTATCCTACCCTATCCTCTATCCTATCATATCCTCTATCCTATCCTATCCTCTATCCTATCCTATCGTCTATCCCATCCTATCCTCTATCCTATCCAAACCTCTATCCTATCCTATCCTCTATCCTATCCTATCCTATATCCTATCATGTCCTCTATAATATCGTATCCTCTATAATATCGTATCCTCTATAATATCGTATCCTCTATAATATCGTATCCTCTATAATATCGTATCCTGTATCCTATCCTGTCCTCCTTCCTATCCTATCCTCTATCCTATCCAATCCTCTATCCTATCCTATCCTCTATCCTATCCTATCCTCTATCCTATCCTATCCTCTATCCTATCCTATCCTCTATAATATCGTATACTCTATAATATCGTATCCTGTATCCTATCCTGTCCTCTTTCCTATCCTATCCTCAATCCAATACTATCCTCTATCCTATCGTATCCTCTATCCTATTCTATCTTCTTTCCTATCCTATCCTCTATCCTATCCTATCCTCTATCCTATCCTATCCTGTATCCTATCCTATCCTCTATCATATCCTATCCTCTATCATATCCTATCCTCTATCCTACCCCATCCTCTATCCTATCATATCCTCTATCCTATCATATCCTCTATTATATCCTATCCTCTATCCTATCCTATCCTCTATCCTATCCTATACTCTATCCTATCCTATCCTCTATCCTACCCTATCCTTTATCCTATCCTATCCTCTATCCTATCCTATCCTCTATAATATCGTATCCTGTATCCTATCTTATCCTCTGTCCTATCCTATCCTCAATCCAATCCTATCATCTATCCTATCCTATCCTATATCCTATCCTATCCTCTATCCTATCATATCCTCTATCCTATCCTATCCTCTATCCTATCCTATCCTCTATCCTATCCTATCCTCTATAATATCGTATCCTCTATAATATCGTATCCTGTATCCTATCCTGTCCTCTTTCCTATCCTATACTATATCCTATCATATCCTCTATCCTATCCTATCCTCTATCCTATCCTATCCTCTATCCTATCCTATCGTCTATCCCATCCTATCCTCTATCCTATCCAAACCTCTATCCTATCCTATCCTCTATCCTATCCTATCCTATATCCTATCATGTCCTCTATAATATCGTATCCTCTATAATATCGTATCCTCTATAATATCGTATCCTCTATAATATCGTATCCTCTATAATATCGTATCCTGTATCCTATCCTGTCCTCCTTCCTATCCTATCCTCTATCATATCCTATCCTCTATCCTATCCTATCCTCTATCCTACCCTATCCTCTATCCTATCATATCCTCTATCCTATCCTATCCTCTATCCTATCCTATCGTCTATCCCATCCTATCCTCTATCCTATCCAAACCTCTATCCTATCCTATCCTCTATCCTATCCTATCCTATATCCTATCATGTCCTCTATAATATCGTATCCTCTATAATATCGTATCCTCTATAATATCGTATCCTCTATAATATCGTATCCTCTATAATATCGTATCCTGTATCCTATCCTGTCCTCCTTCCTATCCTATCCTCTATCCTATCCAATCCTCTATCCTATCCTATCCTCTATCCTATCCTATCCTCTATCCTATCCTATCCTCTATCCTATCCTATCCTCTATCCTATCCTATCCTCTATCCTATCCTATCCTCTATCCTATCCTATCCTCTATACTATCGTATCCTCTATAATATCGTATCCTCTATAATATCGTATCCTGTATCCTATCCTGTCCTCTTTCCTATCCTATACTATATCCTATCATATCCTCTATCCTAGCCTATCCTCTATCCTATCATATCCTCTATCCTATCCTATCCTCTATCCTATCCTATCCTCCATCCTATCCTATCCTCTATCCTATCCTATCGTCTATCCTATCCTATCCTCCATCCTATCCTATCCTCTATCCTATCCAATCCCCTATGTTATCCTCTATCCTATCCTATCCTCTATCATATCGTATCCTCTATCATATCCTATCCTCTTTCCTATAATATCATCTATCCTATCCTATCCTCTATCCTATCCTATCCTCTATCCTATCCAATCCTCTATCCTATCCTATCCCCTATCCTATCCTATCATCTATCCTATCCTATCCTATATCCTATCCTATCATCTATCCTATCCTATCCTCTATCCTATCCTATTCTCTATCCTATCCTATCCTCTATCCTATCCTATCCTCTATCCTATCCTATCCTCTATCCTATCCTATCCTCTATCCTATCCTATCCTATCCTCTATCCTATCCTATCCTCTATCCTATCCTATCCTCTATCCTATCCTATCCTCTATCCTATCCTATCCTCTATCCTATCCTATCCTATATCCTATCCTATCCTCTATCCTATCCTATCCTCTATCCTATCCTATTCTCTATCCTATCCTATCCTCTATCCTATCCTATCCTCCATCCTATCCTATCCTCTATCCTATCCTAGCCTCTATACTATCGTATCCTCTATAATATCGTATCCTCTATAATATCGTATCCTGTATCCTATCCTGTCCTCTTTCCTATCCTATCCTCTATCCTATCCTCTATCCTATCCTATCCTGTATCCTATCCTATGCTCTATCATATCCTATCCTCTATCCTATCCTATCCTCTATCCTACCCCATCCTCTATCCTATCATATCCTCTATCCTATCATATCCTCTATCCTATCCTATCCTCTATCCTATCCTAGCCTCTATACTATCGTATCCTCTATAATATCGTATCCTCTATAATATCGTATCCTGTATCCTATCCTGTCCTCTTTCCTATCCTATCCTCTATCCTATCCTCTATCCTATCCTATCCTGTATCCTATCCTATGCTCTATCATATCCTATCCTCTATCCTATCCTATCCTCTATCCTACCCCATCCTCTATCCTATCCAATCCTCTATCCTATCCTATCCTCTATCCTATCCTATCCTCTATCCTATCCTATCCTCTATCCTATCCTATCCTCTATACTATCGTATCCTCTATAATATCGTATCCTCTATAATATTGTATCCTGTATCCTATCCTGTCCTCTTTCCTATCATATCCTCTATCCTATCCTCTATCCTATCCTATCCTGTATCCTATCCTATCCTCTATCATATCCTATCCTCTATCATATCCTATCCTCTATCCTACCCCATTCTCTATCCTATCATATCCTCTATCCTATCATATCCTCTATTATATCCTATCCTCTATCCTATCCTATCCTCTATCCTATCCTATACTCTATCCTATCCTATCCTCTATCCTACCCTATCCTTTATCCTATCCTATCCTCTATCCTATCCTATCCTCTATAATATCGTATCCTGTATCCTATCTTATCCTTTGTCCTATCCTATCCTCAATCCTATCCTATCCTCTATCCTATCGCATCCTATATCCTATCCAATCCTCTATCCTATCCTATCCTCTATCCTATCCTATCCTCTATCCTATCCTATCCTCTATCCTATCCTATCCTCTATCCTATCCTATCCTCTATAATATCGTATACTCTATAATATCGTATCCTGTATCCTATCCTGTCCTCTTTCCTATCCTATCCTCAATCCAATACTATCCTCTATCCTATCGTATCCTCTATCCTATTCTATCTTCTTTCCTATCCTATCCTCTATCCTATCCTATCCTCTATCCTATCCTATCCTGTATCCTATCCTATCCTCTATCATATCCTATCCTCTATCATATCCTATCCTCTATCCTACCCCATCCTCTATCCTATCATATCCTCTATCCTATCATATCCTCTATTATATCCTATCCTCTATCCTATCCTATCCTCTATCCTATCCTATACTCTATCCTATCCTATCCTCTATCCTACCCTATCCTTTATCCTATCCTATCCTCTATCCTATCCTATCCTCTATAATATCGTATCCTGTATCCTATCTTATCCTCTGTCCTATCCTATCCTCAATCCAATCCTATCCTCTATCCTATCCTATCCTCTATCCTATCTTATCCTCTATCCTATCATATCCTCTATCCTATCCTATCCTCTATCCTATCCTATCCTCTATCCTATCCTATACTCTATCCTATCCTATCCTCTATCCTACCCTATCCTTTATCCTATGATATCCTCTATCCTATCCTATCCTCTATAATATCGTATCCTGTATCCTATCTTATCCTTTGTCATATCCTATCCTCAATCCTATCCTATCCTCAATCCTATCCTATCCTCTATCCTATCCTATCCTCTATCCTATCCTATCCTCTATCCTATCCAATCCGCTATCCTATCCTATCCTCTATCCTATCCTATCCTCTATCCTATCCTATCCTCTATCCTATCCTATCCTCTATCCTATCCTATCCTCTATCCTATCCTCTATCGTATCCTATCCTCTATCCTATCCTATCCTCTATCCTATCCTATCCTCTATCCTTTTCTATCCTCTATCCTATCCTATCCTCTATCCTATCCCATCCTCTATCCTATCCTATCCTCTATCCTGTCCTATCCTCTATCCTATCCTATCCTCTATCCTATCGTATCCTCTATCCTATCCTATCCTCTATCCTATCCTATCCTCTATCCTATCCTATCCTCTATCCTATCCTATCCTCTATCCTATCCTATCCTCTATCCTATCCTATCCTCTATCCTATCCTATCCTATATCCTATCCCAGACTCTATCCTATCCTATCCTCTATCCTATCTTATCCTCTATCCTATCCTATCCTCCATCATATCCTATCCTCTATCCTATAATATCCTCTATCCTATCCTATCCTCTATCCTATCCAATCCTCTACCGTCTCCTATCCTGTATCCGATTCAATCCCCTATCCTCTATCCTATCCTATTATATATCCTATCCTCTATCGTATCGTATCCTCTATCCTATCCTATCCTCTATCTTCTCCTATCCTCGATCCTATCCTATCCTCAACCCTATCCTATCCTCAATTCTATCGTATACTCCATCCTACCCTATCCGCTATCGTATCCTATCCTCTATCCTATAATATCCTCTATCCTATCCAAAACTCTATCCTATCCTCTATCCTATCCTCTATCGTATCCTATCCTCAATCCAATCCTATCCTCTATCCTATCCTATCCTCTATCCTATCTTATCCTCTATCCTATCCTATCCTCTATCCTATCCTATCCTCTATCCTATCCTATCCTCTATCCTATCCTATCCTCTATAATATCGTATACTCTATAATATCGTATCCTGTATCCTATCCTGTCCTCTTTCCTATCCTATCCTCAATCCAATACTATCCTCTATCCTATCGTATCCTCTATCCTATTCTATCTTCTTTCCTATCCTATCCTCTATCCTATCCTATCCTCTATCCTATCCTATCCTGTATCCTATCCTATCCTCTATCATATCCTATCCTCTATCATATCCTATCCTCTATCCTACCCCATCCTCTATCCTATCATATCCTCTATCCTATCATATCCTCTATTATATCCTATCCTCTATCCTATCCTATCCTCTATCCTATCCTATACTCTATCCTATCCTATCCTCTATCCTACCCTATCCTTTATCCTATCCTATCCTCTATCCTATCCTATCCTCTATAATATCGTATCCTGTATCCTATCTTATCCTCTGTCCTATCCTATCCTCAATCCAATCCTATCCTCTATCCTATCCTATCCTCTATCCTATCTTATCCTCTATCCTATCATATCCTCTATCCTATCCTATCCTCTATCCTATCCTATCCTCTATCCTATCCTATACTCTATCCTATCCTATCCTCTATCCTACCCTATCCTTTATCCTATGATATCCTCTATCCTATCCTATCCTCTATAATATCGTATCCTGTATCCTATCTTATCCTTTGTCATATCCTATCCTCAATCCTATCCTATCCTCAATCCTATCCTATCCTCTATCCTATCCTATCCTCTATCCTATCCTATCCTCTATCCTATCCAATCCGCTATCCTATCCTATCCTCTATCCTATCCTATCCTCTATCCTATCCTATCCTCTATCCTATCCTATCCTCTATCCTATCCTATCCTCTATCCTATCCTCTATCGTATCCTATCCTCTATCCTATCCTATCCTCTATCCTATCCTATCCTCTATCCTATCCTATCCTCTATCCTATCCTATCCTCTATCCTATCCTATCCTCTATCCTATCCTATCCTCTATCCTATCCAATCCGCTATCCTATCCTATCCTCTATCCTATCCTATCCTCTATCCTATCCTATCCTCTATCCTATCCTATCCTCTATCCTATCCTATCCTCTATCCTATCCTATCCTCTATCCTATCCTCTATCGTATCCTATCCTCTATCCTATCCTATCCTCTATCCTATCCTATCCTCTATCCTTTTCTATCCTCTATCCTATCCTATCCTCTATCCTATCCCATCCTCTATCCTATCCTATCCTCTATCCTGTCCTATCCTCTATCCTATCCTATCCTCTATCCTATCGTATCCTCTATCCTATCCTATCCTCTATCCTATCCTATCCTCTATCCTATCATATCCTCTATCCTATCCTATCCTCTATCCTATCCTATCCTCTATCCTATCCTATACTCTATCCTATCCTATCCTCTATCCTACCCTATCCTTTATCCTATGATATCCTCTATCCTATCCTATCCTCTATAATATCGTATCCTGTATCCTATCTTATCCTTTGTCATATCCTATCCTCAATCCTATCCTATCCTCAATCCTATCCTATCCTCTATCCTATCGCATCCTCTATCCTATCCAATCCTCTATCCTATCCTATCTTCTATCCTATCCTATCCTCTATCCTATCCTATCCTCTATCCTATCCAATCCGCTATCCTATCCTATCCTCTATCCTATCCTATCCTCTATCCTATCCTATCCTCTATCCTATCCTATCCTCTATCCTATCCTATCCTCTATCCTATCCTATCCTCTATCCTATCCTATCCTCTATCCTATCCTATCCTCTATCCTATCCTATCCTCTATCCTATCCTATCCTCTATCCTATCCTCTATCGTATCCTATCCTCTATCCTATCCTATCCTCTATCCTATCCTATCCTCTATCCTATTCTATCCTCTATCCTATCCTATCCTCTATCCTATCCCATCCTCTATCCTATCCTATCCTCTATCCTATCCTATCCTCTATCCTATCCTATCCTCTATCCTATCCTATCCTCTATCCTATCCTATCCTCTATCCTATCCTATCCTCTATCCTATCCTATCCTCTATCCTATCCTATCCTCTATCCTATCCTATCCTCTATCCTATCCAATCCGCTATCCTATCCTATCCTCTATCCTATCCTATCCTCTATCCTATCCTATCCTCTATCCTATCCTATCCTCTATCCTATCCTATCCTCTATCCTATCCTATCCTCTATCCTATCCTATCCTCTATCCTATCCTCTATCGTATCCTATCCTCTATCCTATCCTATCCTCTATCCTATTCTATCCTCTATCCTATCCTATCCTCTATCCTATCCCATCCTCTATCCTATCCTATCCTCTATCCTATCCTATCCTCTATCCTATCCTATCCTCTATCCTATCCTCTATCGTATCCTATCCTCTATCCTATCCTATCCTATCCTCTATCCTATCCTATCCTCTATCCTATACTATCCTCTATCCTATCCTAACCTCTATCCTATCCTATCCTCTATCCTATCCTATCCTCTATCCTATCCTATCCTCTATCCTATCCTATCCTCTATCCTATCCCAGACTCTATCCTATCCTATCCTCTATCCTATCCTATCCTTTATCCTATCCTATTCTCTATCCTATCCTATCCTCTATAATATCGTATCCTGTATCCTATCGCATCCTCTATCCTATCCCCTATCCTATCCTATCCTCTATCCTATCCCATCCTCTATCCTATCCTATCCTCTATCCTATCCTATCCTCTATCCTATCCTATCCTATCCTCTATCCTATCCTATCCTATATCCTATTATATCCTCTATCCTATCCTATCCTCTATCCTATCCTCTCCTGTATACTATCGTATGCTCTATAATATCGTATCCTCTATAATATCGTATCCTGTATCCTATCCTGTCGTCTTTCCTATCCTATCCTCTATCCTATCCTCTATCCTATCCTATCCTGTATCCTATCCTATCCTCTATCATATCCTATCCTCTATCCTATCCTATCCTCTATCCTACCCCATCCTCTATCCTATCCTATTCTCTATCCTATCCTATCCTCTATCCTATCCTATCCTCTATCCTATCCTATCCTCTATCCTATCCTATCCTCTATCCTATCCTATCCTCTATCCTATCCTATCCTCTATCCTATCCTATCCTCTATCCTATCCTATCCTCTATCCTATCCTCTATCGTATCCTATCCTCTATCCTATCCTATCCTCTATCCTATCCTATCCTCTATCCTATTCTATCCTCAATCCTATCCTATCCTCTATCCTATCCCATCCTCTATCCTATCCTATCCTCTATCCTATCCTATCCTCTATCCTATCCTATCCTCTATCCTATCCTATCCTCTATCCTATCCTATCCTCTATCCTATCCTATCCTCTATCCTATCCTATCCTCTATCCTATCCTATCCTCTATCCTATCCTATCCTCTATCCTATCCAATCCGCTATCCTATCCTATCCTCTATCCTATCCTATCCTCTATCCTATCCTATCCTCTATCCTATCCTATCCTCTATCCTATCCTATCCTCTATCCTATCCTATCCTCTATCCTATCCTATCCTCTATCCTATCCTATCCTCTATCCTATCCTATCCTCTATCCTATCCTCTATCGTATCCTATCCTCTATCCTATCCTATCCTCTATCCTATCCTATCCTCTATCCTATCCTATCCTCTATCCTATCCTATCCTCTATCCTATCCCATCCTCTATCCTATCCTATCATCTATCCTATCCTATCCTCTATCCTATCCTATCCTATCCTCTATCCTATGCTATCCTCTATCCTATACTATCCTCTATCCTATCCTAACCTCTATCCTATCCTATCCTCTATCCTATCCTATCCTCTATCCTATCCTATCCTCTATCCTATCCTATCCTCTATCCTATCCCAGACTCTATCCTATCCTATCCTCTATCCTATCCTATCCTTTATCCTATCCTATTCTCTATCCTATCCTATCCTCTATAATATCGTATCCTGTATCCTATCGCATCCTCTATCCTATCCCCTATCCTATCCTATCCTCTATCCTATCCCATCCTCTATCCTATCCTATCCTCTATCCTATCCTATCCTCTATCCTATCCTATCCTATCCTCTATCCTATCCTATCCTATATCCTATTATATCCTCTATCCTATCCTATCCTCTATCCTATCCTCTCCTGTATACTATCGTATGCTCTATAATATCGTATCCTCTATAATATCGTATCCTGTATCCTATCCTGTCGTCTTTCCTATCCTATCCTCTATCCTATCCTCTATCCTATCCTATCCTGTATCCTATCCTATCCTCTATCATATCCTATCCTCTATCCTATCCTATCCTCTATCCTACCCCATCCTCTATCCTATCCTATTCTCTATCCTATCCTATCCTCTATCCTATCCTATCCTCTATCCTATCCTATCCTCTATCCTATCCTATCCTCTATCCTATCATATCCTCTATCCTATCCTATCCTCTATCCTATCCTATCCTCTATCCTATCCTATCCTCTATACTATCGTATCCTCTATAATATCGTATCCTCTATCATATCCTATCCTCTTTCCTATAATATCATCTATCCTATCCTATCCTCTATCCTATCCTATCCTCTATCCTATCATATCCTCTATCCTATCCTATCCTCTATCCTATCCTATCCTCTATCCTATCCAATCCTCTATCCTATCCTATCCCCTATCCTATCCTATCATCTATCCTATCCTATCCTATATCCTATCCTATCCTCTATCCTATCATATCCTCTATCCTATCCTATCCTCTATCCTATCCTATCCTCTATCCTATCCTATCCTCTATAATATCGTATCCTCTATAATATCGTATCCTGTATCCTATCCTGTCCTCTTTCCTATCCTATACTATATCCTATCATATCCTCTATCCTATCCTATCCTCTATCCTATCCTATCCTCTATCCTATCCTATCCTCTATCCTATCCTATCCCCTATCCTATCCAATCCTCTATCCTATCCTATCCCCTATCCTATCCTATCATCTATCCTATCCTATCCTATATCCTATCCTATCCTCTATCCTATCATATCCTCTATCCTATCCTATCCTCTATCCTATCCTATCCTCTATCCTATCCAATCCTCTATCCTATCCTATCCCCTATCCTATCCTATCCTCTATCCTACCCTATCCTCTATCCTATCATATCCTCTATCCTATCCTATCCTCTATCCTATCCTATCGTCTATCCCATCCTATCCTCTATCCTATCCAAACCTCTATCCTATCCTATCCTCTATCCTATCCTATCCTATATCCTATCATGTCCTCTATAATATCGTATCCTCTATAATATCGTATCCTCTATAATATCGTATCCTCTATAATATCGTATCCTCTATAATATCGTATCCTGTATCCTATCCTGTCCTCCTTCCTATCCTATCCTCTATCCTATCCAATCCTCTATCCTATCCTATCCTCTATCCTATCCTATCCTCTATCCTATCCTATCCTCTATCCTATCCTATCCTCTATCCTATCCTATCCTCTATCCTATCCTATCCTCTATCCTATCCTATCCTCTATACTATCGTATCCTCTATAATATCGTATCCTCTATAATATCGTATCCTGTATCCTATCCTGTCCTCTTTCCTATCCTATACTATATCCTATCATATCCTCTATCCTAGCCTATCCTCTATCCTATCATATCCTCTATCCTATCCTATCCTCTATCCTATCCTATCCTCCATCCTATCCTATCCTCTATCCTATCCTATCGTCTATCCTATCCTATCCTCCATCCTATCCTATCCTCTATCCTATCCAATCCCCTATGTTATCCTCTATCCTATCCTATCCTCTATCATATCGTATCCTCTATCATATCCTATCCTCTTTCCTATAATATCATCTATCCTATCCTATCCTCTATCCTATCCTATCCTCTATCCTATCCAATCCTCTATCCTATCCTATCCCCTATCCTATCCTATCATCTATCCTATCCTATCCTATATCCTATCCTATCATCTATCCTATCCTATCCTCTATCCTATCCTATTCTCTATCCTATCCTATCCTCTATCCTATCCTATCCTCTATCCTATCCTATACTCTATCATATCCTATCCTCTTTCCTATAATATCATCTATCCTATCCTGTGCTCTATCCTATCCAATCCTCTATCCTATCATATCCTCTATCCTATCCTATCCTCTATCCTATCCTATCATCCATCCTATCCTATCCTCTATCCTATCCTATCCTCTATCCTATCCTATCCTCCATCCTATCCTATCCTCTATCCTATCCAATCCCCTATAATATCATCTATCCTATCCTATCCTCCATCCTATCCTATCCTCTATCCTATCCAATCCCCTATGTTATCCTCTATCCTATCCTATCCTCTATAATATCGTATCCTCTATAATATCGTATCCTCTATCCTATCCTATCCTCTATCCTATCCTATCCTCTATCCTATTTTATCCTCTATCCTATCCTATCCTCTATCCTAGCCTATCCTCTATCCTATCCTATCCTCTATCCTATCCTATACTCTATCCTATCCTATCCTCCATCCTATCCTATCCTCTATCCTATCCTATCCTCTATCCTATCCTATCCTCCATCCTATCCTATCCTCTATCCTATCCAATCCCCTATGTTATCCTCTATCCTATCCTATCCTCCATAATATCGTATCCTCTATCATATCCTATCCTCTTTCCTATAATATCATCTATCCTATCCTATCCTCTATCCTATCCTATCCTCTATCCTATCCAATCCTCTATCCTATCCTATCCCCTATCCTATCCTATCATCTATCCTATCCTATCCTATATCCTATCCTATCATCTATCCTATCCTATCCTCTATCCTATCCTATTCTCTATCCTATCCTATCCTCTATCCTATCCTATCCTCTATCCTATCCTATCCTCTATCCTATCCTATCCTCTATCCTATCCTATCCTCTATCATATCCTATCCTCTTTCCTATAATATCATCTATCCTATCCTATCCTCTATCCTATCCTATCCTCTATCCTATCATATCCTCTATCCTATCCTATCCTCTATCCAATCCTATCCTCCATCCTATCCTATCCTCTATCCTATCCTATCCTCTATCCTATCCTATCCTCCATCCTATCCTATCCTCTATCCTATCCAATCCCCTATGTTATCCTCTATCCTATCCTATCCCCTATAATATCGTATCCTCTATCATATCCTATCCTCTTTCCTATAATACCATCTATCCTATCCTATCCTCTATCCTACCCTATCCTTTATCCTATCCTATCCTCTATAATATCCTATCCTCTATAATATCGTATCCTGTATCGTATCTTATCCTCTGTCCTATCCTATCCTCAATCTGATCCTATCCTCTATCCTATCGCATCCTCTTTCCTATCCAATCCCCTATCCTATCCTATCCTCTATCCTATCCTATCCTCTATCCTATCCTATCCTCTATCCTATCGCATCCTCTATCCTATCCAATCCTCTATCCTTTCCTATCCTCTATCCTATCCTATCCTCTATCCTATCCTATCCTATATCCTATCCTATCCTCTATCCTATCCTATATTACATAATATCGTATCCTCTATAATATCGTATCCTGTATCCTATCCTGTCCTCTTTCCTATCCTATCCTCAATCCAATCCTATCCTCTATCCTATCGTATCCTCTATCCTATCCTATCTTCTTTCCTATCCTATCCTCTATCCTATCCTATCCTCTATCCTATCATATCCTCTATCCTATCCTATCCTCTATCCTATCCTATCCTCCATCCTATCCTATCCTCTATCCTATCCTATCGTCTATCCTATCCTATCCTCCATCCTATCCTATCCTCTATCGTATCCAATCCCCTATGTTATCCTCTATCCTATCCTATCCTCTATAATATCGTATCCTCTATCATATCCTATCCTCTTTCCTATAATATCATCTATCCTATCCTATCCTCTATCCTATCCTATCCTCTATCCTATCCAATCCTCTATCCTATCCTATCCCCTATCCTATCCTATCATCTATCCTATCCTATCCTATATCCTATCCTATCATCTATCCTATCCTATCCTCTATCCTATCCTATCCTCTATCCTATCCAATCCTCTATCCTATCCTATCCCCTATCCTATCCTATCATCTATCCTATCCTATCCTCTATCCTATCCTATCCTCTATCCTATCCTATCCTCTATCCTATCCTATCCTATCCTGTATCCTATCCTATCCTCTATCCTATCCAATCCTCTATCCTATCCTATCCCCTATCCTATCCTATCATCTATCCTATCCTATCCTATATCCTATCCTATCCTCTATCCTATCCTATCCTCTATCCTATCCTATTCTCTATCCTATCCTATCCTCTATCCTATCCTATCCTCCATCCTATCCTATCCTCTATCCTATCCTAGCCTCTATACTATCGTATCCTCTATAATATCGTATCCTCTATAATATCGTATCCTGTATCCTATCCTGTCCTCTTTCCTATCCTATCCTCTATCCTATCCTCTATCCTATCCTATCCTGTATCCTATCCTATGCTCTATCATATCCTATCCTCTATCCTATCCTATCCTCTATCCTACCCCATCCTCTATCCTATCATATCCTCTATCCTATCATATCCTCTATCCTCTCCTATCCTCTATCCTATCCTAGCCTCTATACTATCGTATCCTCTATAATATCGTATCCTCTATAATATCGTATCCTGTATCCTATCCTGTCCTCTTTCCTATCCTATCCTCTATCCTATCCTCTATCCTATCCTATCCTGTATCCTATCCTATGCTCTATCATATCCTATCCTCTATCCTATCCTATCCTCTATCCTACCCCATCCTCTATCCTATCCTATCCTCTATCCTATCCTATCCTCTATCCTATCCTATCCTCTATCCTATCCTATCCTCTATCCTATCCTATCCTCTATACTATCGTATCCTCTATAATATCGTATCCTCTATAATATTGTATCCTGTATCCTATCCTGTCCTCTTTCCTATCATATCCTCTATCCTATCCTCTATCCTATCCTATCCTGTATCCTATCCTATCCTCTATCATATCCTATCCTCTATCATATCCTATCCTCTATCCTACCCCATCCTCTATCCTATCATATCCTCTATCCTATCATATCCTCTATTATATCCTATCCTCTATCCTATCCTATCCTCTATCCTATCCTATACTCTATCCTATCCTATCCTCTATCCTACCCTATCCTTTATCCTATCCTATCCTCTATCCTATCCTATCCTCTATAATATCGTATCCTGTATCCTATCTTATCCTTTGTCCTATCCTATCCTCAATCCTATCCTATCCTCTATCCTATCGCATCCTATATCCTATCCAATCCTCTATCCTATCCTATCCTCTATCCTATCCTATCCTATCCTCTATCCTATCCTATCCTCTATCCTATCCTATCCTCTATCCTATCCTATCCTCTATAATATCGTATACTCTATAATATCGTATCCTGTATCCTATCCTGTCCTCTTTCCTATCCTATCCTCAATCCAATACTATCCTCTATCCTATCGTATCCTCTATCCTATTCTATCTTCTTTCCTATCCTATCCTCTATCCTATCCTATCCTCTATCCTATCCTATCCTGTATCCTATCCTATCCTCTATCATATCCTATCCTCTATCATATCCTATCCTCTATCCTACCCCATCCTCTATCCTATCATATCCTCTATCCTATCATATCCTCTATTATATCCTATCCTCTATCCTATCCTATCCTCTATCCTATCCTATACTCTATCCTATCCTATCCTCTATCCTACCCTATCCTTTATCCTATCCTATCCTCTATCCTATCCTATCCTCTATAATATCGTATCCTGTATCCTATCTTATCCTCTGTCCTATCCTATCCTCAATCCAATCCTATCATCTATCCTATCCTATCCTATATCCTATCCTATCCTCTATCCTATCATATCCTCTATCCTATCCTATCCTCTATCCTATCCTATCCTCTATCCTATCCTATCCTCTATAATATCGTATCCTCTATAATATCGTATCCTGTATCCTATCCTGTCCTCTTTCCTATCCTATACTATATCCTATCATATCCTCTATCCTATCCTATCCTCTATCCTATCCTATCCTCTATCCTATCCTATCGTCTATCCCATCCTATCCTCTATCCTATCCAAACCTCTATCCTATCCTATCCTCTATCCTATCCTATCCTATATCCTATCATGTCCTCTATAATATCGTATCCTCTATAATATCGTATCCTCTATAATATCGTATCCTCTATAATATCGTATCCTCTATAATATCGTATCCTGTATCCTATCCTGTCCTCCTTCCTATCCTATCCTCTATCATATCCTATCCTCTATCCTATCCTATCCTCTATCCTACCCTATCCTCTATCCTATCATATCCTCTATCCTATCCTATCCTCTATCCTATCCTATCGTCTATCCCATCCTATCCTCTATCCTATCCAAACCTCTATCCTATCCTATCCTCTATCCTATCCTATCCTATATCCTATCATGTCCTCTATAATATCGTATCCTCTATAATATCGTATCCTCTATAATATCGTATCCTCTATAATATCGTATCCTCTATAATATCGTATCCTGTATCCTATCCTGTCCTCCTTCCTATCCTATCCTCTATCCTATCCAATCCTCTATCCTATCCTATCCTCTATCCTATCCTATCCTCTATCCTATCCTATCCTCTATCCTATCCTATCCTCCATCCTATCCTATCCTCTATCCTATCCAATCCCCTATGTTATCCTCTATCCTATCCTATCCTCTATCATATCGTATCCTCTATCATATCCTATCCTCTTTCCTATAATATCATCTATCCTATCCTATCCTCTATCCTATCCTATCCTCTATCCTATCCAATCCTCTATCCTATCCTATCCCCTATCCTATCCTATCATCTATCCTATCCTATCCTATATCCTATCCTATCATCTATCCTATCCTATCCTCTATCCTATCCTATTCTCTATCCTATCCTATCCTCTATCCTATCCTATCCTCTATCCTATCCTATCCTCTATCCTATCCTATCCTCTATCCTATCCTATCCTATCCTCTATCCTATCCTATCCTCTATCCTATCCTATCCTCTATCCTATCCTATCCTCTATCCTATCCTATCCTCTATCCTATCCTATCCTATATCCTATCCTATCCTCTATCCTATCCTATCCTCTATCCTATCCTATTCTCTATCCTATCCTATCCTCTATCCTATCCTATCCTCCATCCTATCCTATCCTCTATCCTATCCTAGCCTCTATACTATCGTATCCTCTATAATATCGTATCCTCTATAATATCGTATCCTGTATCCTATCCTGTCCTCTTTCCTATCCTATCCTCTATCCTATCCTCTATCCTATCCTATCCTGTATCCTATCCTATGCTCTATCATATCCTATCCTCTATCCTATCCTATCCTCTATCCTACCCCATCCTCTATCCTATCATATCCTCTATCCTATCATATCCTCTATCCTATCCTATCCTCTATCCTATCCTAGCCTCTATACTATCGTATCCTCTATAATATCGTATCCTCTATAATATCGTATCCTGTATCCTATCCTGTCCTCTTTCCTATCCTATCCTCTATCCTATCCTCTATCCTATCCTATCCTGTATCCTATCCTATGCTCTATCATATCCTATCCTCTATCCTATCCTATCCTCTATCCTACCCCATCCTCTATCCTATCCAATCCTCTATCCTATCCTATCCTCTATCCTATCCTATCCTCTATCCTATCCTATCCTCTATCCTATCCTATCCTCTATACTATCGTATCCTCTATAATATCGTATCCTCTATAATATTGTATCCTGTATCCTATCCTGTCCTCTTTCCTATCATATCCTCTATCCTATCCTCTATCCTATCCTATCCTGTATCCTATCCTATCCTCTATCATATCCTATCCTCTATCATATCCTATCCTCTATCCTACCCCATCCTCTATCCTATCATATCCTCTATCCTATCATATCCTCTATTATATCCTATCCTCTATCCTATCCTATCCTCTATCCTATCCTATACTCTATCCTATCCTATCCTCTATCCTACCCTATCCTTTATCCTATCCTATCCTCTATCCTATCCTATCCTCTATAATATCGTATCCTGTATCCTATCTTATCCTTTGTCCTATCCTATCCTCAATCCTATCCTATCCTCTATCCTATCGCATCCTATATCCTATCCAATCCTCTATCCTATCCTATCCTCTATCCTATCCTATCCTCTATCCTATCCTATCCTCTATCCTATCCTATCCTCTATCCTATCCTATCCTCTATAATATCGTATACTCTATAATATCGTATCCTGTATCCTATCCTGTCCTCTTTCCTATCCTATCCTCAATCCAATACTATCCTCTATCCTATCGTATCCTCTATCCTATTCTATCTTCTTTCCTATCCTATCCTCTATCCTATCCTATCCTCTATCCTATCCTATCCTGTATCCTATCCTATCCTCTATCATATCCTATCCTCTATCATATCCTATCCTCTATCCTACCCCATCCTCTATCCTATCATATCCTCTATCCTATCATATCCTCTATTATATCCTATCCTCTATCCTATCCTATCCTCTATCCTATCCTATACTCTATCCTATCCTATCCTCTATCCTACCCTATCCTTTATCCTATCCTATCCTCTATCCTATCCTATCCTCTATAATATCGTATCCTGTATCCTATCTTATCCTCTGTCCTATCCTATCCTCAATCCAATCCTATCCTCTATCCTATCCTATCCTCTATCCTATCTTATCCTCTATCCTATCATATCCTCTATCCTATCCTATCCTCTATCCTATCCTATCCTCTATCCTATCCTATACTCTATCCTATCCTATCCTCTATCCTACCCTATCCTTTATCCTATGATATCCTCTATCCTATCCTATCCTCTATAATATCGTATCCTGTATCCTATCTTATCCTTTGTCATATCCTATCCTCAATCCTATCCTATCCTCAATCCTATCCTATCCTCTATCCTATCCTATCCTCTATCCTATCCTATCCTCTATCCTATCCAATCCGCTATCCTATCCTATCCTCTATCCTATCCTATCCTCTATCCTATCCTATCCTCTATCCTATCCTATCCTCTATCCTATCCTATCCTCTATCCTATCCTCTATCGTATCCTATCCTCTATCCTATCCTATCCTCTATCCTATCCTATCCTCTATCCTTTTCTATCCTCTATCCTATCCTATCCTCTATCCTATCCCATCCTCTATCCTATCCTATCCTCTATCCTGTCCTATCCTCTATCCTATCCTATCCTCTATCCTATCGTATCCTCTATCCTATCCTATCCTCTATCCTATCCTATCCTCTATCCTATCCTATCCTCTATCCTATCCTATCCTCTATCCTATCCTATCCTCTATCCTATCCTATCCTCTATCCTATCCTATCCTATATCCTATCCCAGACTCTATCCTATCCTATCCTCTATCCTATCTTATCCTCTATCCTATCCTATCCTCCATCATATCCTATCCTCTATCCTATAATATCCTCTATCCTATCCTATCCTCTATCCTATCCAATCCTCTACCGTCTCCTATCCTGTATCCGATTCAATCCCCTATCCTCTATCCTATCCTATTATATATCCTATCCTCTATCGTATCGTATCCTCTATCCTATCCTATCCTCTATCTTCTCCTATCCTCGATCCTATCCTATCCTCAACCCTATCCTATCCTCAATTCTATCGTATACTCCATCCTACCCTATCCGCTATCGTATCCTATCCTCTATCCTATAATATCCTCTATCCTATCCAAAACTCTATCCTATCCTCTATCCTATCCTCTATCGTATCCTATCCTCAATCCAATCCTATCCTCTATCCTATCCTATCCTCTATCCTATCTTATCCTCTATCCTATCATATCCTCTATCCTATCCTATCCTCTATCCTATCCTATCCTCTATCCTATCCTATACTCTATCCTATCCTATCCTCTATCCTACCCTATCCTTTATCCTATGATATCCTCTATCCTATCCTATCCTCTATAATATCGTATCCTGTATCCTATCTTATCCTTTGTCATATCCTATCCTCAATCCTATCCTATCCTCAATCCTATCCTATCCTCTATCCTATCGCATCCTCTATCCTATCCAATCCTCTATCCTATCCTATCTTCTATCCTATCCTATCCTCTATCCTATCCTATCCTCTATCCTATCCAATCCGCTATCCTATCCTATCCTCTATCCTATCCTATCCTCTATCCTATCCTATCCTCTATCCTATCCTATCCTCTATCCTATCCTATCCTCTATCCTATCCTATCCTCTATCCTATCCTATCCTCTATCCTATCCTATCCTCTATCCTATCCTATCCTCTATCCTATCCTATCCTCTATCCTATCCTCTATCGTATCCTATCCTCTATCCTATCCTATCCTCTATCCTATCCTATCCTCTATCCTATTCTATCCTCTATCCTATCCTATCCTCTATCCTATCCCATCCTCTATCCTATCCTATCCTCTATCCTATCCTATCCTCTATCCTATCCTATCCTCTATCCTATCCTATCCTCTATCCTATCCTATCCTCTATCCTATCCTATCCTCTATCCTATCCTATCCTCTATCCTATCCTATCCTCTATCCTATCCTATCCTCTATCCTATCCAATCCGCTATCCTATCCTATCCTCTATCCTATCCTATCCTCTATCCTATCCTATCCTCTATCCTATCCTATCCTCTATCCTATCCTATCCTCTATCCTATCCTATCCTCTATCCTATCCTCTATCGTATCCTATCCTCTATCCTATCCTATCCTCTATCCTATTCTATCCTCTATCCTATCCTATCCTCTATCCTATCCCATCCTCTATCCTATCCTATCCTCTATCCTATCCTATCCTCTATCCTATCCTATCCTCTATCCTATCCTCTATCGTATCCTATCCTCTATCCTATCCTATCCTCTATCCTATCCTATCCTCTATCCTATCCTATCCTCTATCCTATCCTATCCTCTATCCTATCCCATCCTCTATCCTATCCTATCCTCTATCCTATCCTATACTCTATCCTATCCTATCCTCTATCCTACCCTATCCTTTATCCTATCCTATCCTCTATCCTATCCTATCCTCTATAATATCGTATCCTGTATCCTATCTTATCCTCTGTCCTATCCTATCCTCAATCCAATCCTATCATCTATCCTATCCTATCCTATATCCTATCCTATCCTCTATCCTATCATATCCTCTATCCTATCCTATCCTCTATCCTATCCTATCCTCTATCCTATCCTATCCTCTATAATATCGTATCCTCTATAATATCGTATCCTGTATCCTATCCTGTCCTCTTTCCTATCCTATACTATATCCTATCATATCCTCTATCCTATCCTATCCTCTATCCTATCCTATCCTCTATCCTATCCTATCGTCTATCCCATCCTATCCTCTATCCTATCCAAACCTCTATCCTATCCTATCCTCTATCCTATCCTATCCTATATCCTATCATGTCCTCTATAATATCGTATCCTCTATAATATCGTATCCTCTATAATATCGTATCCTCTATAATATCGTATCCTCTATAATATCGTATCCTGTATCCTATCCTGTCCTCCTTCCTATCCTATCCTCTATCATATCCTATCCTCTATCCTATCCTATCCTCTATCCTACCCTATCCTCTATCCTATCATATCCTCTATCCTATCCTATCCTCTATCCTATCCTATCGTCTATCCCATCCTATCCTCTATCCTATCCAAACCTCTATCCTATCCTATCCTCTATCCTATCCTATCCTATATCCTATCATGTCCTCTATAATATCGTATCCTCTATAATATCGTATCCTCTATAATATCGTATCCTCTATAATATCGTATCCTCTATAATATCGTATCCTGTATCCTATCCTGTCCTCCTTCCTATCCTATCCTCTATCCTATCCAATCCTCTATCCTATCCTATCCTCTATCCTATCCTATCCTCTATCCTATCCTATCCTCTATCCTATCCTATCCTCTATCCTATCCTATCCTCTATCCTATCCTATCCTCTATCCTATCCTATCCTCTATACTATCGTATCCTCTATAATATCGTATCCTCTATAATATCGTATCCTGTATCCTATCCTGTCCTCTTTCCTATCCTATACTATATCCTATCATATCCTCTATCCTAGCCTATCCTCTATCCTATCATATCCTCTATCCTATCCTATCCTCTATCCTATCCTATCCTCCATCCTATCCTATCCTCTATCCTATCCTATCGTCTATCCTATCCTATCCTCCATCCTATCCTATCCTCTATCCTATCCAATCCCCTATGTTATCCTCTATCCTATCCTATCCTCTATCATATCGTATCCTCTATCATATCCTATCCTCTTTCCTATAATATCATCTATCCTATCCTATCCTCTATCCTATCCTATCCTCTATCCTATCCAATCCTCTATCCTATCCTATCCCCTATCCTATCCTATCATCTATCCTATCCTATCCTATATCCTATCCTATCATCTATCCTATCCTATCCTCTATCCTATCCTATTCTCTATCCTATCCTATCCTCTATCCTATCCTATCCTCTATCCTATCCTATCCTCTATCCTATCCTATCCTCTATCCTATCCTATCCTATCCTCTATCCTATCCTATCCTCTATCCTATCCTATCCTCTATCCTATCCTATCCTCTATCCTATCCTATCCTCTATCCTATCCTATCCTATATCCTATCCTATCCTCTATCCTATCCTATCCTCTATCCTATCCTATTCTCTATCCTATCCTATCCTCTATCCTATCCTATCCTCCATCCTATCCTATCCTCTATCCTATCCTAGCCTCTATACTATCGTATCCTCTATAATATCGTATCCTCTATAATATCGTATCCTGTATCCTATCCTGTCCTCTTTCCTATCCTATCCTCTATCCTATCCTCTATCCTATCCTATCCTGTATCCTATCCTATGCTCTATCATATCCTATCCTCTATCCTATCCTATCCTCTATCCTACCCCATCCTCTATCCTATCATATCCTCTATCCTATCATATCCTCTATCCTATCCTATCCTCTATCCTATCCTAGCCTCTATACTATCGTATCCTCTATAATATCGTATCCTCTATAATATCGTATCCTGTATCCTATCCTGTCCTCTTTCCTATCCTATCCTCTATCCTATCCTCTATCCTATCCTATCCTGTATCCTATCCTATGCTCTATCATATCCTATCCTCTATCCTATCCTATCCTCTATCCTACCCCATCCTCTATCCTATCCAATCCTCTATCCTATCCTATCCTCTATCCTATCCTATCCTCTATCCTATCCTATCCTCTATCCTATCCTATCCTCTATACTATCGTATCCTCTATAATATCGTATCCTCTATAATATTGTATCCTGTATCCTATCCTGTCCTCTTTCCTATCATATCCTCTATCCTATCCTCTATCCTATCCTATCCTGTATCCTATCCTATCCTCTATCATATCCTATCCTCTATCATATCCTATCCTCTATCCTACCCCATCCTCTATCCTATCATATCCTCTATCCTATCATATCCTCTATTATATCCTATCCTCTATCCTATCCTATCCTCTATCCTATCCTATACTCTATCCTATCCTATCCTCTATCCTACCCTATCCTTTATCCTATCCTATCCTCTATCCTATCCTATCCTCTATAATATCGTATCCTGTATCCTATCTTATCCTTTGTCCTATCCTATCCTCAATCCTATCCTATCCTCTATCCTATCGCATCCTATATCCTATCCAATCCTCTATCCTATCCTATCCTCTATCCTATCCTATCCTCTATCCTATCCTATCCTCTATCCTATCCTATCCTCTATCCTATCCTATCCTCTATAATATCGTATACTCTATAATATCGTATCCTGTATCCTATCCTGTCCTCTTTCCTATCCTATCCTCAATCCAATACTATCCTCTATCCTATCGTATCCTCTATCCTATTCTATCTTCTTTCCTATCCTATCCTCTATCCTATCCTATCCTCTATCCTATCCTATCCTGTATCCTATCCTATCCTCTATCATATCCTATCCTCTATCATATCCTATCCTCTATCCTACCCCATCCTCTATCCTATCATATCCTCTATCCTATCATATCCTCTATTATATCCTATCCTCTATCCTATCCTATCCTCTATCCTATCCTATACTCTATCCTATCCTATCCTCTATCCTACCCTATCCTTTATCCTATCCTATCCTCTATCCTATCCTATCCTCTATAATATCGTATCCTGTATCCTATCTTATCCTCTGTCCTATCCTATCCTCAATCCAATCCTATCCTCTATCCTATCCTATCCTCTATCCTATCTTATCCTCTATCCTATCATATCCTCTATCCTATCCTATCCTCTATCCTATCCTATCCTCTATCCTATCCTATACTCTATCCTATCCTATCCTCTATCCTACCCTATCCTTTATCCTATGATATCCTCTATCCTATCCTATCCTCTATAATATCGTATCCTGTATCCTATCTTATCCTTTGTCATATCCTATCCTCAATCCTATCCTATCCTCAATCCTATCCTATCCTCTATCCTATCCTATCCTCTATCCTATCCTATCCTCTATCCTATCCAATCCGCTATCCTATCCTATCCTCTATCCTATCCTATCCTCTATCCTATCCTATCCTCTATCCTATCCTATCCTCTATCCTATCCTATCCTCTATCCTATCCTCTATCGTATCCTATCCTCTATCCTATCCTATCCTCTATCCTATCCTATCCTCTATCCTTTTCTATCCTCTATCCTATCCTATCCTCTATCCTATCCCATCCTCTATCCTATCCTATCCTCTATCCTGTCCTATCCTCTATCCTATCCTATCCTCTATCCTATCGTATCCTCTATCCTATCCTATCCTCTATCCTATCCTATCCTCTATCCTATCCTATCCTCTATCCTATCCTATCCTCTATCCTATCCTATCCTCTATCCTATCCTATCCTCTATCCTATCCTATCCTATATCCTATCCCAGACTCTATCCTATCCTATCCTCTATCCTATCTTATCCTCTATCCTATCCTATCCTCCATCATATCCTATCCTCTATCCTATAATATCCTCTATCCTATCCTATCCTCTATCCTATCCAATCCTCTACCGTCTCCTATCCTGTATCCGATTCAATCCCCTATCCTCTATCCTATCCTATTATATATCCTATCCTCTATCGTATCGTATCCTCTATCCTATCCTATCCTCTATCTTCTCCTATCCTCGATCCTATCCTATCCTCAACCCTATCCTATCCTCAATTCTATCGTATACTCCATCCTACCCTATCCGCTATCGTATCCTATCCTCTATCCTATAATATCCTCTATCCTATCCAAAACTCTATCCTATCCTCTATCCTATCCTCTATCGTATCCTATCCTCAATCCAATCCTATCCTCTATCCTATCCTATCCTCTATCCTATCTTATCCTCTATCCTATCATATCCTCTATCCTATCCTATCCTCTATCCTATCCTATCCTCTATCCTATCCTATACTCTATCCTATCCTATCCTCTATCCTACCCTATCCTTTATCCTATGATATCCTCTATCCTATCCTATCCTCTATAATATCGTATCCTGTATCCTATCTTATCCTTTGTCATATCCTATCCTCAATCCTATCCTATCCTCAATCCTATCCTATCCTCTATCCTATCGCATCCTCTATCCTATCCAATCCTCTATCCTATCCTATCTTCTATCCTATCCTATCCTCTATCCTATCCTATCCTCTATCCTATCCAATCCGCTATCCTATCCTATCCTCTATCCTATCCTATCCTCTATCCTATCCTATCCTCTATCCTATCCTATCCTCTATCCTATCCTATCCTCTATCCTATCCTATCCTCTATCCTATCCTATCCTCTATCCTATCCTATCCTCTATCCTATCCTATCCTCTATCCTATCCTATCCTCTATCCTATCCTCTATCGTATCCTATCCTCTATCCTATCCTATCCTCTATCCTATCCTATCCTCTATCCTATTCTATCCTCTATCCTATCCTATCCTCTATCCTATCCCATCCTCTATCCTATCCTATCCTCTATCCTATCCTATCCTCTATCCTATCCTATCCTCTATCCTATCCTATCCTCTATCCTATCCTATCCTCTATCCTATCCTATCCTCTATCCTATCCTATCCTCTATCCTATCCTATCCTCTATCCTATCCTATCCTCTATCCTATCCAATCCGCTATCCTATCCTATCCTCTATCCTATCCTATCCTCTATCCTATCCTATCCTCTATCCTATCCTATCCTCTATCCTATCCTATCCTCTATCCTATCCTATCCTCTATCCTATCCTCTATCGTATCCTATCCTCTATCCTATCCTATCCTCTATCCTATTCTATCCTCTATCCTATCCTATCCTCTATCCTATCCCATCCTCTATCCTATCCTATCCTCTATCCTATCCTATCCTCTATCCTATCCTATCCTCTATCCTATCCTCTATCGTATCCTATCCTCTATCCTATCCTATCCTCTATCCTATCCTATCCTCTATCCTATCCTATCCTCTATCCTATCCTATCCTCTATCCTATCCCATCCTCTATCCTATCCTATCATCTATCCTATCCTATCCTCTATCCTATCCTATCCTATCCTCTATCCTATCCTATCCTCTATCCTATACTATCCTCTATCCTATCCTAACCTCTATCCTATCCTATCCTCTATCCTATCCTATCCTCTATCCTATCCTATCCTCTATCCTATCCTATCCTCTATCCTATCCCAGACTCTATCCTATCCTATCCTCTATCCTATCCTATCCTTTATCCTATCCTATTCTCTATCCTATCCTATCCTCTATAATATCGTATCCTGTATCCTATCGCATCCTCTATCCTATCCCCTATCCTATCCTATCCTCTATCCTATCCCATCCTCTATCCTATCCTATCCTCTATCCTATCCTATCCTCTATCCTATCCTATCCTATCCTCTATCCTATCCTATCCTATATCCTATTATATCCTCTATCCTATCCTATCCTCTATCCTATCCTCTCCTGTATACTATCGTATGCTCTATAATATCGTATCCTCTATAATATCGTATCCTGTATCCTATCCTGTCGTCTTTCCTATCCTATCCTCTATCCTATCCTCTATCCTATCCTATCCTGTATCCTATCCTATCCTCTATCATATCCTATCCTCTATCCTATCCTATCCTCTATCCTACCCCATCCTCTATCCTATCCTATTCTCTATCCTATCCTATCCTCTATCCTATCCTATCCTCTATCCTATCCTATCCTCTATCCTATCCTATCCTCTATCCTATCCTATCCTCTATCCTATCCTATCCTCTATCCTATCCTATCCTCTATCCTATCCTATCCTCTATCCTATCCTCTATCGTATCCTATCCTCTATCCTATCCTATCCTCTATCCTATCCTATCCTCTATCCTATTCTATCCTCAATCCTATCCTATCCTCTATCCTATCCCATCCTCTATCCTATCCTATCCTCTATCCTATCCTATCCTCTATCCTATCCTATCCTCTATCCTATCCTATCCTCTATCCTATCCTATCCTCTATCCTATCCTATCCTCTATCCTATCCTATCCTCTATCCTATCCTATCCTCTATCCTATCCTATCCTCTATCCTATCCAATCCGCTATCCTATCCTATCCTCTATCCTATCCTATCCTCTATCCTATCCTATCCTCTATCCTATCCTATCCTCTATCCTATCCTATCCTCTATCCTATCCTATCCTCTATCCTATCCTATCCTCTATCCTATCCTATCCTCTATCCTATCCTATCCTCTATCCTATCCTCTATCGTATCCTATCCTCTATCCTATCCTATCCTCTATCCTATCCTATCCTCTATCCTATCCTATCCTCTATCCTATCCTATCCTCTATCCTATCCCATCCTCTATCCTATCCTATCATCTATCCTATCCTATCCTCTATCCTATCCTATCCTATCCTCTATCCTATGCTATCCTCTATCCTATACTATCCTCTATCCTATCCTAACCTCTATCCTATCCTATCCTCTATCCTATCCTATCCTCTATCCTATCCTATCCTCTATCCTATCCTATCCTCTATCCTATCCCAGACTCTATCCTATCCTATCCTCTATCCTATCCTATCCTTTATCCTATCCTATTCTCTATCCTATCCTATCCTCTATAATATCGTATCCTGTATCCTATCGCATCCTCTATCCTATCCCCTATCCTATCCTATCCTCTATCCTATCCCATCCTCTATCCTATCCTATCCTCTATCCTATCCTATCCTCTATCCTATCCTATCCTCTATCCTATCCTATCCTCTATCCTATCCTATCCTCTATCCTATCCTATCCTCTATCCTATCCTATCCTCTATCCTATCCTATCCTCTATCCTATCCTCTATCGTATCCTATCCTCTATCCTATCCTATCCTCTATCCTATCCTATCCTCTATCCTATTCTATCCTCTATCCTATCCTATCCTCTATCCTATCCCATCCTCTATCCTATCCTATCCTCTATCCTATCCTATCCTCTATCCTATCCTATCCTCTATCCTATCCTATCCTCTATCCTATCCTATCCTCTATCCTATCCTATCCTCTATCCTATCCTATCCTCTATCCTATCCTATCCTCTATCCTATCCTATCCTCTATCCTATCCAATCCGCTATCCTATCCTATCCTCTATCCTATCCTATCCTCTATCCTATCCTATCCTCTATCCTATCCTATCCTCTATCCTATCCCATCCTCTATCCTATCCTATCCTCTATCCTATCCTATCCTCTATCCTATCCTATCCTCTATCCTATCCTCTATCGTATCCTATCCTCTATCCTATCCTATCCTCTATCCTATCCTATCCTCTATCCTATCCTATCCTCTATCCTATCCTATCCTCTATCCTATCCCATCCTCTATCCTATCCTATCATCTATCCTATCCTATCCTCTATCCTATCCTATCCTATCCTCTATCCTATCCTATCCTCTATCCTATACTATCCTCTATCCTATCCTAACCTCTATCCTATCCTATCCTCTATCCTATCCTATCCTCTATCCTATCCTATCCTCTATCCTATCCTATCCTCTATCCTATCCCAGACTCTATCCTATCCTATCCTCTATCCTATCCTATCCTTTATCCTATCCTATTCTCTATCCTATCCTATCCTCTATAATATCGTATCCTGTATCCTATCGCATCCTCTATCCTATCCCCTATCCTATCCTATCCTCTATCCTATCCCATCCTCTATCCTATCCTATCCTCTATCCTATCCTATCCTCTATCCTATCCTATCCTATCCTCTATCCTATCCTATCCTATATCCTATTATATCCTCTATCCTATCCTATCCTCTATCCTATCCTCTCCTGTATACTATCGTATGCTCTATAATATCGTATCCTCTATAATATCGTATCCTGTATCCTATCCTGTCGTCTTTCCTATCCTATCCTCTATCCTATCCTCTATCCTATCCTATCCTGTATCCTATCCTATCCTCTATCATATCCTATCCTCTATCCTATCCTATCCTCTATCCTACCCCATCCTCTATCCTATCCTATTCTCTATCCTATCCTATCCTCTATCCTATCCTATCCTCTATCCTATCCTATCCTCTATCCTATCCTATCCTCTATCCTATCCTATCCTCTATCCTATCCTATCCTCTATCCTATCCTATCCTCTATCCTATCCTATCCTCTATCCTATCCTCTATCGTATCCTATCCTCTATCCTATCCTATCCTCTATCCTATCCTATCCTCTATCCTATTCTATCCTCAATCCTATCCTATCCTCTATCCTATCCCATCCTCTATCCTATCCTATCCTCTATCCTATCCTATCCTCTATCCTATCCTATCCTCTATCCTATCCTATCCTCTATCCTATCCTATCCTCTATCCTATCCTATCCTCTATCCTATCCTATCCTCTATCCTATCCTATCCTCTATCCTATCCTATCCTCTATCCTATCCAATCCGCTATCCTATCCTATCCTCTATCCTATCCTATCCTCTATCCTATCCTATCCTCTATCCTATCCTATCCTCTATCCTATCCTATCCTCTATCCTATCCTATCCTCTATCCTATCCTATCCTCTATCCTATCCTATCCTCTATCCTATCCTATCCTCTATCCTATCCTCTATCGTATCCTATCCTCTATCCTATCCTATCCTCTATCCTATCCTATCCTCTATCCTATCCTATCCTCTATCCTATCCTATCCTCTATCCTATCCCATCCTCTATCCTATCCTATCATCTATCCTATCCTATCCTCTATCCTATCCTATCCTATCCTCTATCCTATGCTATCCTCTATCCTATACTATCCTCTATCCTATCCTAACCTCTATCCTATCCTATCCTCTATCCTATCCTATCCTCTATCCTATCCTATCCTCTATCCTATCCTATCCTCTATCCTATCCCAGACTCTATCCTATCCTATCCTCTATCCTATCCTATCCTTTATCCTATCCTATTCTCTATCCTATCCTATCCTCTATAATATCGTATCCTGTATCCTATCGCATCCTCTATCCTATCCCCTATCCTATCCTATCCTCTATCCTATCCCATCCTCTATACTATCCTATCCTCTATCCTATCCTATCCTCTATCCTATCCTATCCTATCCTCTATCCTATCCTATCCTATATCCTATTATATCCTCTATCCTATCCTATCCTCTATCCTATCCTCTCCTGTATACTATCGTATGCTCTATAATATCGTATCCTCTATAATATCGTATCCTGTATCCTATCCTGTCGTCTTTCCTATCCTATCCTCTATCCTATCCTCTATCCTATCCTATCCTGTATCCTATCCTATCCTCTATCATATCCTATCCTCTATCCTATCCTATCCTCTATCCTACCCCATCCTCTATCCTATCCTATTCTCTATCCTATCCTATCCTCTATCCTATCCTATCCTCTATCCTATCCTATCCTCTATCCTATCCTATCCTCTATCCTATCATATCCTCTATCCTATCCTATCCTCTATCCTATCCTATCCTCTATCCTATCCTATCCTCTATACTATCGTATCCTCTATAATATCGTATCCTCTATCATATCCTATCCTCTTTCCTATAATATCATCTATCCTATCCTATCCTCTATCCTATCCTATCCTCTATCCTATCATATCCTCTATCCTATCCTATCCTCTATCCTATCCTATCCTCTATCCTATCCAATCCTCTATCCTATCCTATCCCCTATCCTATCCTATCATCTATCCTATCCTATCCTATATCCTATCCTATCCTCTATCCTATAATATCCTCTATCCTATCCTATCCTCTATCCTATCCTATCCTCTATCCCATCCTATCCTCTATAATATCGTATCCTCTATAATATCGTATCCTGTATCCTATCCTGTCCTCTTTCCTATCCTATACTATATCCTATCATATCCTCTATCCTATCCTATCCTCTATCCTATCCTATCCTCTATCCTATCCTATCCTCTATCCTATCCTATCCTCTATCCTATCCAATCCTCTATCCTATCCTATCCCCTATCCTATCCTATCATCTATCCTATCCTATCCTATATCCTATCCTATCCTCTATCCTATCATATCCTCTATCCTATCCTATCCTCTATCCTATCCTATCCTCTATCCTATCCAATCCTCTATCCTATCCTATCCCCTATCCTATCCTATCCTCTATCCTACCCTATCCTCTATCCTATCATATCCTCTATCCTATCCTATCCTCTATCCTATCCTATCGTCTATCCCATCCTATCCTCTATCCTATCCAAACCTCTATCCTATCCTATCCTCTATCCTATCCTATCCTATATCCTATCATGTCCTCTATAATATCGTATCCTCTATAATATCGTATCCTCTATAATATCGTATCCTCTATAATATCGTATCCTCTATAATATCGTATCCTGTATCCTATCCTGTCCTCCTTCCTATCCTATCCTCTATCCTATCCAATCCTCTATCCTATCCTATCCTCTATCCTATCCTATCCTCTATCCTATCCTATCCTCTATCCTATCCTATCCTCTATCCTATCCTATCCTCTATCCTATCCTATCCTCTATCCTATCCTATCCTCTATACTATCGTATCCTCTATAATATCGTATCCTCTATAATATCGTATCCTGTATCCTATCCTGTCCTCTTTCCTATCCTATACTATATCCTATCATATCCTCTATCCTAGCCTATCCTCTATCCTATCATATCCTCTATCCTATCCTATCCTCTATCCTATCCTATCCTCCATCCTATCCTATCCTCTATCCTATCCTATCGTCTATCCTATCCTATCCTCCATCCTATCCTATCCTCTATCCTATCCAATCCCCTATGTTATCCTCTATCCTATCCTATCCTCTATCATATCGTATCCTCTATCATATCCTATCCTCTTTCCTATAATATCATCTATCCTATCCTATCCTCTATCCTATCCTATCCTCTATCCTATCCAATCCTCTATCCTATCCTATCCCCTATCCTATCCTATCATCTATCCTATCCTATCCTATATCCTATCCTATCATCTATCCTATCCTATCCTATATCCTATCCTATCCTCTATCCTATAATATCCTCTATCCTATCCTATCCTCTATCCTATCCTATCCTCTATCCCATCCTATCCTCTATAATATCGTATCCTCTATAATATCGTATCCTGTATCCTATCCTGTCCTCTTTCCTATCCTATACTATATCCTATCATATCCTCTATCCTATCCTATCCTCTATCCTATCCTATCCTCTATCCTATCCTATCCTCTATCCTATCCTATCCAATCCTCTATCCTATCCTATCCCCTATCCTATCCTATCATCTATCCTATCCTATCCTATATCCTATCCTATCCTCTATCCTATCATATCCTCTATCCTATCCTATCCTCTATCCTATCCTATCCTCTATCCTATCCAATCCTCTATCCTATCCTATCCCCTATCCTATCCTATCCTCTATCCTACCCTATCCTCTATCCTATCATATCCTCTATCCTATCCTATCCTCTATCCTATCCTATCGTCTATCCCATCCTATCCTCTATCCTATCCAAACCTCTATCCTATCCTATCCTCTATCCTATCCTATCCTATATCCTATCATGTCCTCTATAATATCGTATCCTCTATAATATCGTATCCTCTATAATATCGTATCCTCTATAATATCGTATCCTCTATAATATCGTATCCTGTATCCTATCCTGTCCTCCTTCCTATCCTATCCTCTATCCTATCCAATCCTCTATCCTATCCTATCCTCTATCCTATCCTATCCTCTATCCTATCCTATCCTCTATCCTATCCTATCCTCTATCCTATCCTATCCTCTATCCTATCCTATCCTCTATCCTATCCTATCCTCTATACTATCGTATCCTCTATAATATCGTATCCTCTATAATATCGTATCCTGTATCCTATCCTGTCCTCTTTCCTATCCTATACTATATCCTATCATATCCTCTATCCTAGCCTATCCTCTATCCTATCATATCCTCTATCCTATCCTATCCTCTATCCTATCCTATCCTCCATCCTATCCTATCCTCTATCCTATCCTATCGTCTATCCTATCCTATCCTCCATCCTATCCTATCCTCTATCCTATCCAATCCCCTATGTTATCCTCTATCCTATCCTATCCTCTATCATATCGTATCCTCTATCATATCCTATCCTCTTTCCTATAATATCATCTATCCTATCCTATCCTCTATCCTATCCTATCCTCTATCCTATCCAATCCTCTATCCTATCCTATCCCCTATCCTATCCTATCATCTATCCTATCCTATCCTATATCCTATCCTATCATCTATCCTATCCTATCCTCTATCCTATCCTATTCTCTATCCTATCCTATCCTCTATCCTATCCTATCCTCTATCCTATCCTATACTCTATCATATCCTATCCTCTTTCCTATAATATCATCTATCCTATCCTGTGCTCTATCCTATCCAATCCTCTATCCTATCATATCCTCTATCCTATCCTATCCTCTATCCTATCCTATCATCCATCCTATCCTATCCTCTATCCTATCCTATCCTCTATCCTATCCTATCCTCCATCCTATCCTATCCTCTATCCTATCCAATCCCCTATAATATCATCTATCCTATCCTATCCTCCATCCTATCCTATCCTCTATCCTATCCAATCCCCTATGTTATCCTCTATCCTATCCTATCCTCTATAATATCGTATCCTCTATAATATCGTATCCTCTATCCTATCCTATCCTCTATCCTATCCTATCCTCTATCCTATTTTATCCTCTATCCTATCCTATCCTCTATCCTAGCCTATCCTCTATCCTATCCTATCCTCTATCCTATCCTATACTCTATCCTATCCTATCCTCTATCCTATCCTATCCTTTATCCTATCCTATCCTCTATCCTATCCTATCCTATCCTGTATCCTATCCTATCCTCTATCCTATCCTATCCTCTATCCTATCCTATCCTCTATCCTATCATATCCTCTATAATATCGTATCCTCTATAATATCGTATCCTCTATAATATCGTATCCTCTATCCTATCCTATCCTCTATCCTATCCTATCCTCTATCCTATCCTATACTGTATCCTATCCTATCCTCAATTCTATCCTATACTCCATCCTATCCTATCCGCTATCCTATCCTATCCTCTATCCTATAATATCCTCTATCCTATCCAATCCTCTATACTATCCTCTATCCTATCCTCTATCCTATCCTATCCTCTATCCTATCGTATCCTCTATCCTATCCAATCCTCTATCCTATCCTATCCTCTATCCTATCCTATCCTCTATCCTATCCTATCCTCTATCCTATCGCATCCTCTATCCTATACAATCCTCTATCCTATCCTATACTCTATCCTATCCTATCCTCTATCCTATCCTATCCTCCATCCTATCCTATCCTCTATCCTATCCTATCCTCTATCCTATCCTATCCTCCATCCTATCCTATCCTCTATCCTATCCAATCCCCTATGTTGTCCTCTATCCTATCCTATCCTCCATAATATCGTATCCTCTATCATATCCTATCCTCTTTCCTATAATATCATCTATCCTATCCTATCCTCTATCCTATCCTATCCTCTATCCTATCCAATCCTCTATCCTATCCTATCCCCTATCCTATCCTATCATCTATCCTATCCTATCCTATATCCTATCCTATCATCTATCCTATCCTATCCTCTATCCTATCCTATTCTCTATCCTATCCTATCCTCTATCCTATCCTATCCTCTATCCTATCCTATCCTCTATCCTAGCCTATCCTCTATCCTATCCTATCCTCTATCCTATCCTATACTCTATCCTATCCTATCCTCTATCCTATCCTATCCTTTATCCTATCCTATCCTCTATCCTATCCTATCCTATCCTGTATCCTATCCTATCCTCTATCCTATCCTATCCTCTATCCTATCCTATCCTCTATCCTATCATATCCTCTATAATATCGTATCCTCTATAATATCGTATCCTCTATAATATCGTATCCTCTATCCTATCCTATCCTCTATCCTATCCTATCCTCTATCCTATCCTATACTGTATCCTATCCTATCCTCAATTCTATCCTATACTCCATCCTATCCTATCCGCTATCCTATCCTATCCTCTATCCTATAATATCCTCTATCCTATCCAATCCTCTATACTATCCTCTATCCTATCCTCTATCCTATCCTATCCTCTATCCTATCGTATCCTCTATCCTATCCAATCCTCTATCCTATCCTATCCTCTATCCTATCCTATCCTCTATCCTATCCTATCCTCTATCCTATCGCATCCTCTATCCTATACAATCCTCTATCCTATCCTATACTCTATCCTATCCTATCCTCTATCCTATCCTATCCTCCATCCTATCCTATCCTCTATCCTATCCTATCCTCTATCCTATCCTATCCTCCATCCTATCCTATCCTCTATCCTATCCAATCCCCTATGTTATCCTCTATCCTAGCCTATCCTCCATAATATCGTATCCTCTATCATATCCTATCCTCTTTCCTATAATATCATCTATCCTATCCTATCCTCTATCCTATCCTATCCTCTATCCTATCCAATCCTCTATCCTATCCTATCCCCTATCCTATCCTATCATCTATCCTATCCTATCCTATATCCTATCCTATCATCTATCCTATCCTATCCTCTATCCTATCCTATTCTCTATCCTATCCTATCCTCTATCCTATCCTATCCTCTATCCTATCCTATCCTCTATCCTATCCTATCCTCTATCATATCCTATCCTCTTTCCTATAATATCATCTATCCTATCCTATCCTCTATCCTATCCTATCCTCTATCCTATCATATCCTCTATCCTATCCTATCCTCTATCCAATCCTATCCTCCATCCTATCCTATCCTCTATCCTATCCTATCCTCTATCCTATCCTATCCTCCATCCTATCCTATCCTCTATCCTATCCAATCCCCTATGTTATCCTCTATCCTATCCTATCCCCTATAATATCGTATCCTCTATCATATCCTATCCTCTTTCCTATAATACCATCTATCCTATCCTATCCTCTATCCTACCCTATCCTTTATCCTATCCTATCCTCTATAATATCCTATCCTCTATAATATCGTATCCTGTATCGTATCTTATCCTCTGTCCTATCCTATCCTCAATCTGATCCTATCCTCTATCCTATCGCATCCTCTTTCCTATCCAATCCCCTATCCTATCCTATCCTCTATCCTATCCTATCCTCTATCCTATCCTATCCTCTATCTATCGCATCCTCTATCCTATCCAATCCTCTATCCTTTCCTATCCTCTATCCTATCCTATCCTCTATCCTATCCTATCCTATATCCTATCCTATCCTCTATCCTATCCTATATTACATAATATCGTATCCTCTATAATATCGTATCCTGTATCCTATCCTGTCCTCTTTCCTATCCTATCCTCAATCCAATCCTATCCTCTATCCTATCGTATCCTCTATCCTATCCTATCTTCTTTCCTATCCTATCCTCTATCCTATCCTATCCTCTATCCTATCATATCCTCTATCCTATCCTATCCTCTATCCTATCCTATCCTCCATCCTATCCTATCCTCTATCCTATCCTATCGTCTATCCTATCCTATCCTCCATCCTATCCTATCCTCTATCGTATCCAATCCCCTATGTTATCCTCTATCCTATCCTATCCTCTATAATATCGTATCCTCTATCATATCCTATCCTCTTTCCTATAATATCATCTATCCTATCCTATCCTCTATCCTATCCTATCCTCTATCCTATCCAATCCTCTATCCTATCCTATCCCCTATCCTATCCTATCATCTATCCTATCCTATCCTATATCCTATCCTATCATCTATCCTATCCTATCCTCTATCCTATCCTATTCTCTATCCTATCCTATCCTCTATCCTATCCTATCCTCTATCCTATCCTATACTCTATCATATCCTATCCTCTTTCCTATAATATCATCTATCCTATCCTATGCTCTATCCTATCCAATCCTCTATCCTATCATATCCTCTATCCTATCCTATCCTCTATCCTATCCTATCCTCCATCCTATCCTATCCTCTATCCTATCCTATCCTCTATCCTATCCTATCCTCCATCCTATCCTATCCTCTATCCTATCCAATCCCCTATAATATCATCTATCCTATCCTATCCTCCATCCTATCCTATCCTCTATCCTATCCAATCCCCTATGTTATCCTCTATCCTATCCTATCCTCTATAATATCGTATCCTCTATAATATCGTATCCTCTATCCTATCCTATCCTCTATCCTATCCTATCCTCTATCCTATTTTATCCTCTATCCTATCCTATCCTCTATCCTATCCAATCCCTATGTTATCCTCTATCCTATCCTATCCCCTATAATATCGTATCCTCTATCATATCCTATCCTCTTTCCTATAATACCATCTATCCTATCCTATCCTCTATCCTACCCTATCCTTTATCCTATCCTATCCTCTATAATATCCTATCCTCTATAATATCGTATCCTGTATCGTATCTTATCCTCTGTCCTATCCTATCCTCAATCTGATCCTATCCTCTATCCTATCGCATCCTCTTTCCTATCCAATCCCCTATCCTATCCTATCCTCTATCCTATCCTATCCTCTATCCTATCCTATCCTCTATCCTATCGCATCCTCTATCCTATCCAATCCTCTATCCTTTCCTATCCTCTATCCTATCCTATCCTCTATCCTATCCTATCCTATATCCTATCCTATCCTCTATCCTATCCTATATTACATAATATCGTATCCTCTATAATATCGTATCCTGTATCCTATCCTGTCCTCTTTCCTATCCTATCCTCAATCCAATCCTATCCTCTATCCTATCGTATCCTCTATCCTATCCTATCTTCTTTCCTATCCTATCCTCTATCCTATCCTATCCTCTATCCTATCATATCCTCTATCCTATCCTATCCTCTATCCTATCCTATCCTCCATCCTATCCTATCCTCTATCCTATCCTATCGTCTATCCTATCCTATCCTCCATCCTATCCTATCCTCTATCGTATCCAATCCCCTATGTTATCCTCTATCCTATCCTATCCTCTATAATATCGTATCCTCTATCATATCCTATCCTCTTTCCTATAATATCATCTATCCTATCCTATCCTCTATCCTATCCTATCCTCTATCCTATCCAATCCTCTATCCTATCCTATCCCCTATCCTATCCTATCATCTATCCTATCCTATCCTATATCCTATCCTATCATCTATCCTATCCTATCCTCTATCCTATCCTATTCTCTATCCTATCCTATCCTCTATCCTATCCTATCCTCTATCCTATCCTATACTCTATCATATCCTATCCTCTTTCCTATAATATCATCTATCCTATCCTATGCTCTATCCTATCCAATCCTCTATCCTATCATATCCTCTATCCTATCCTTTCCTCTATCCTATCCTATCCTCCATCCTATCCTATCCTCTATCCTATCCTATCCTCTATCCTATCCTATCCTCCATCCTATCCTATCCTCTATCCTATCCAATCCCCTATAATATCATCTATCCTATCCTATCCTCCATCCTATCCTATCCTCTATCCTATCCAATCCCCTATGTTATCCTCTATCCTATCCTATCCTCTATAATATCGTATCCTCTATAATATCGTATCCTCTATCCTATCCTATCCTCTATCCTATCCTATCCTCTATCCTATTTTATCCTCTATCCTATCCTATCCTCTATCCTAGCCTATCCTCTATCCTATCCTATCCTCTATCCTATCCTATACTCTATCCTATCCTATCCTCTATCATATCCTATCCTTTATCCTATCCTATCCTCTATCCTATCCTAT